>NW_028188974.1:2500-669829 GCF_054131305.1 Coturnix japonica
CGCAATCTGCTGCGACTAAGTCTCAACTCGCAATCTACTGCGACTAAGTCTCAACTCACAATCTGCTGCGACTAAGTCTCAACTCGCAATCTACTGCGACTAAGTCTCAACTCGCAATCTACTGCGACTAAGTCTCAACTCGCAATCTACTGCGACTAAGTCTCAACTCAGAATCTACTGCGACTAAGTCTCAACTCACAATCTACTGCGACTAAGTCTCAACTCAGAATCTACTGCGACTAAGTCCCAACTCAGAATCTACTGCGACTAAGTCCCAACTCAGAATTAACCTGAACAACTACAACAACTACATACACTGAACTAACAGCCTTCTAGTGCTACCGTCCCCCACTTACCTGGTCACACCTACCTTAGATTCTGCTCAGCGCCTGCAGATGACAATTAATGACACACCCACGTAGCTTAATGGTTACTTTATTATAGCTCCATTTACACAATACACAACTCATGCAGTCGTACAAACACAATACAACATCAACATCATATTTACAAGCACAAAGTGGATACAATAGTCAGTTACATGGCACAACATCCAGATATACAGTACAAATAGCACAAGATACAACTCACAAGATCCCAGTACTGAGTACAAACATCAGCACAGTCAATACAGAGCACAACATAGTTTACAGGCGCAGCATTGATACAGTGAGAACATGGCACAGCACAATGTTCAACCATCACATCAACACATAGAGCACATTGCACAATACATTGTACATGTACAACATCCATATACACAGCAAATTGTCCATCCCGGGTTACATGCGCAACATCAATGTGTTAAGTGCAGGGCACGGCGCAGTTGACAGACACAGCATCCAAATACACAGTACATTGCATGGCACAAGGTACAATTACAGCATCAGCACATTACATACACAGCAAGGCAAAATTGAAGTCAATAACACAAACATGAATGGACTCAATCTTAAAGCCAATTTGCTTAACAAGAATTGACTGCAAAGCTAAAACCAATGTGGCACATTCAAAATAACAGCACAGCGCTGAAACCAGCGTAACTCAAAATGGCCACAAATGGGCGCAAGTCAAAGAGTGGCCGCAAATGGGCACGAGTCAAAGAGTGGCCGGGAAGCAACTCGGCTCCCTCAGGCCTTAAATGTAGGTTACGGGGCTGGGTTAGCCCGGATAGAAAAAAAATGGGCTAGCCCAGCCCCGTAAGCAAGGATAAATAAAGCCAATTTGGCTAAAATAATTTGATTTCAAAAATAAAGCCAATTAAATTGAATTAATTTCAGTTAATTTGGGTAAATTTGAGTTAATTTGGGTTAATTTGGATTAATCTGAGTTAATTTGGGTTAATTTGGGTTAATCTGAGTTAATTTGGGTTAATTACAGTTAATTAGGGGTAATTAGAGTTAAGTTAACTTGAGCTGAGTTAACTTGAGTTAAATTTAAAAGCAATTTAGTTGAAATAAATTAATTTTAAACCAAAAGCCAATTTAATTGAGATTAACTGATTGCAAAACTTAAGCCAATTAGAATTAGATAATTAGGTTACAAAGCAAAAACCAATGTGGTTGACAATAATTGAATAGAAAGCTGAAGCCAATTTGAGTTGAAATTAAATGACTCCATAACAAAAGCCAATTTGGTTGACAAACAATAACTGCACACACTGAAATCAGCATAAATCTCATAATGGCCGCAAATGGGCGCAAGTCAAAGAGTGGCCGCAAATGGGCACGAGTCAAAGAGTGGCCGGGAAGCAACTCGGCTCCCTCAGGCCTTAAATGTAGGTTACGGGGCTGGGTTAGCCCGGATAGAAAAAAATGGGCTAGCCCAGCCCCGTAAGCAAGGATAAATAAAGCCAATTTGGCTAAAATAATTTGATTTCAAAAATAAAGCCAATTAAATTAAGTTAATTTGAGTTAATTTGAGTTAATTTGAGTTAATTTGAGTTAATTTGAGTTAATTTGAGTTAATTTGAGTTAATTTGAGTTAATTTGAAGCCAAATTTAAAGACAATTTGGCTGATATTAATAGAAATCAAACCTTAAACCAAGTTGGTTAAGGTTAAATGATTGCAAAGTAAAAGCCAATTGGGTTAAAATTTAATGATTGCAAAGCTACAGCCAATTAGATTAAACTTAAATGGTTGTAAAGCTACAACCAATTTAAGTAACATTAAATGATTACAAAACTAAAGCCAATTTGGTTAAAAATAATGGCAAAACTAAAGTTAATTTGATTAACAATGACTGATTGAAAACTAAAACCAATTTTGTTAAAATAATTAATTAAAAAGCTAGAACCAACTTGATTAAGATTAATTGACAACAAAGCAAAAACCAATTTAGTTGCAATTAAATGATTACAAAACAAAATGCAATGTGGGTGAAGTTAATACATTACTAAGTTAAAACCAATTTCTTTAAGTGTGAAGTCAAACCTAAAACCAATTTGGGTAAGGTTAACTGAACGCAAACCTTAAACCAATTTGATTAACAGAACTTAAAAACTAATTCCAATTAAATGGAGGTTAATTGACTAACATGTAGCTGATGTGCTGTTGTGATGGATCGTCAGCCCCCCAAAGCTTTATTGAACGCCTGCATGGCAGCATGGAGCGCTGCATCAAAGGGGAACATCCATCAGCCAGGGAATATAAAGGCCCTAAGGAAGAAAAGCACATAGTTAGATCAATGGGCTGAAACCAGAGGGACATGAAAATGTAAAATAGTGGGCAAGGCCCAAAAATTTGCTACAAAAAACACCAAAATGGAGCAAAAAGTGCAAAAGAAGAACACAGAGAATGCCAAAATGAACAGCAAGGCCCAAAAGAGCAGCACAAAAAACATCAAAACAGAACATAATACAACACAAAACTCAGCAGAGAACAGGAATAGGGACATTAAAGCACAACAAAATGATGCAGGCAACCGCAAAATGGAAGAAAGCACCCGAGAGAAGATCAAAATATTGGGCAAGGGCCTACAAAAGAATGCAGGGAACACAGAAAAGGAGGGCAAAGCCCAAGAGAACAAGAAAAAGAATGGCAAAATGGACTGCAAAGCCCAAAAGAATGATGCAATGGATGCCTAAATGGACGGCAAAGTCCAAAAGAATGATGCAATGGATGCCTAAATGGACAGCAAAGTCCAAAAGAATGATGCAATGGATGCCTAAATGGACGGCAAAGTCCAAAAGAATGATGCAATGGATGCCTAAATGGACGGCAAAGCCCAAAAGAATGATGCAATGGATGCCTAAATGGACGGCAAAGTCCAAAAGAATGATGCAATGGATGCCTAAATGGACTGCAAAGTCCAAAAGAATGATGCAATGGATGCCTAAATGGACTGCAAAGTCCAAAAGAAGGATGCAAGACAGACCAAAATGGAGGGCAAAACCGAAGAGAACGACGCAAGGAACACCAAAATGGAGGGCAAGGCCTAAGAGAATGCCTCAAAGAATGTCAAAATGGAGGGCAAGAAAAACACTGCAAGAAACAACTGAGCAACAGCAAAGACAAAACACAAAGACAACACACTAAGACAAGCACAGACAGCCCATAGGACAGCACAGAGTGCAGAAATGAAGTCAAAACCACTAACCTCGCATCTCAGTACATAACAAGTAAAAACCAATGGATATGTGCTGCCCTTACCTGCTGGGCTGAGAGTTACCATCAGCAAAGTTGGTCGAAGCAATGCAGGTTTCTGTTTCTCGCTGCTCTCATCAGGAGCCGCACATCTCTGTGCTCTGCTGGAACCTGTTGGACACAACACAGCAATGAAGGCACTGCCACCATCTGGAGAACAGCTCATAGACACAGCACTCACCTTGGGGTTGGTAAGGAGGGATGGAGGAACCAATAGGGCCCCATAAGACCCCATAGGAAACAATAAGACCCCATAGGAAACAATAAGACCCCATAGGAAACAATAAGACCCCATAGGGTTACCATAATGACCCACAGGAAACAATAAGACCCCATAGGGTTACCATAAGGACCCATAGGGTTACCATAAGGACCCATAGGAAACCATAAGACCCCATAGGAAACCATAAGACCCCATAGGGTTACCATAAGGACCCATAGGGTTACCATAAGGACCCATAGGAAACAATAAGACGCCATAGGAAACAATAAGACCCCATAGGAAACAATAAAAGACGCCATAGGAAACAATAAAAGACGCCATAGGAAACAATAAAAGACGCCATAGGAAACAATAAAAGACGCCATAGGAAACAATAAGACGCCATAGGAAACAATAAGACGCCATAGGAAACAATAAGACGCCATAGGAAACAATAAAAGACGCCATAGGAAACAATAAAAGACGCCATAGGAAACAATAAAAGACGCCATAGGAAACAATAAAAGACGCCATAGGAAACAATAAGACCCCATAGGAAACAATAAGACCCCATAGGAAACAATAAGACCCCATAGGGTTACCATAATGACCCATAGGACCACAGGGCTCATGGAAGGCAGGAGGTGATGATGGAGATAATGGAACGTTACCTTCAATCTCAGTACGTAACAAGTAAAAACCAATTGCTATGTGCTGCCCTTACCTGCTGGGCTGAGAGTTACCATCAGCAAAGCTGGGTCCAGGCAATGCAGGTCTCTGTTCCTCGCTGCTCTCGTCAGGAGCCGCACATCTCTGTGCTCTGCTGGAACCTGCTGGACAAAAAAAAGCAATGAAGGCACTGCCACCATCTGCAGGGTAACACAGTGCGATCATTACAATAACTGTGATGAAACAGAGCAATAGGATGTAATTCATACTACGAGGGATATAATTAATGCGATGAGGGATATAATCAATGCTATTGATAAGTTTAAATATGCAGTAAGTTTACCAACTGTATTCCACACTAGGATTATTATTGAAGTAACTATCATAGAAAACACAGGGCAGCAATTTTTAGAGCTACATTTACCATAGCAAACATCTTAATATTGGGTTAAGACTTATGTGAACAAATACACTACAGGTTACAGTATTTATAACTACAGACCTCATTAAGTCAGAGGGGAGCAGATCAAGATCAACACAAACAAAACCTCCGAGCACAACCCAAAGACAAGCAGAACAACCACGAAGACACTGCAAGAGAAAAGCAAAGCAAGCAGCAAAAGGTAAGACAAAGACAAAACAATAAGGAAAGGCAAGGGAAAAGCCAAAGCAAAAGCAGCAGTAAATAAACCATTATAGGAACACCAAGAAGAAAGACCAAGGGGAAAGCAGAGTCACAAACCAAGAGAATGATAAAGGGAACGCTGAAATAGAAGGCAAAGCCCAATAGACCACTAACAAGGCAATTCCCAATAGAACAACGCAAGGAACAGCAAAATGGAGAGCAAGTCCTGATAGAATGATGCAAGGAACGCCAAAATGGAGGGCAAGGCCTAAGAGAACGACGCAAGGAATGCCAAAATGGAGGGCAAGGCCTATAAGGAGGACGCAAGGAACACCAAAATGGAGGGCAAAACCCAATAAAACGACGCAAGGAACACCAAAATGGAGGGCAAGGCCTAAGAGGATGACGCAACGAATGCCAAAATGGAGGGCAAGGCCTAAGAGGACGACGCAAGGAACGCCAAAATGGAGGGCAAGGCCTAAAAGGACGACGCAAGGAATGCCAAAATGGAGGGCAAGACCCAATAAAACAACGCAAGGAACACCAAAATGGAGGGCAAGGCCTAAGAGAACGACGCAAGGAATGCCAAAATGGAGGGCAAGGCCTATAAGGACGACACAAGGAATGCCAAAATGGAGGGCAAGGCCAAAGAGCACGACGCAAGGAACGCCAAAATGGAGGGCAAGGCCTAAGAGGATGACACAAGGAATGCCAAAATGGAGGGCAAGGCCTAAAAGAATGCCTCAAATCATGTCAAAATGGAGGGCAAGAAAAACACTGCAAGAAACAGCTGAGCAACAGCAAAGACCAAACAAAAAGACAACACAGTAGGACAAGCACAGACAGCCCATAGGACACCACGGAGTGCAGAAATGAAGTCAAAAACACTAACCTTGCATCTCAGTACATAACAAGTAAAAACCAATTGCTATGTGCTGCCCTTACCTGCTGGGCTGAGAGTTACCATCAGCAAAGCTGGGTCCAGGCAATGCAGGTCTCTGTTCCTCGCTGCTCTCATCAGGAGCCGCACATCTCTGTGCTCTGCTGGAACCTGCTGGACAAAAAAAGGCAATGAAGGCACTGGGATATAATTAATGCTATTAGGGATATAATTAATGCTATTACGGATATAATTAATGGTACTTTTAAGTCTAGATTTGCAGTAAGTTTAACAATTGTATCCCACACTACAATCACAATTAAAGTGACTTTCACATAAAGCACTGACCATCACTTTTATGACTGCACTTATCAGAACAGACGCCTTGAGTATTGGGTAAATATTAGGTAAATATCAGTTCCATTAACAAATACAGGTTACAGTCATTATCACTACAACCCGCATTGAGCCGGGGGAGCAGATCAAGATTAACACAAACAAAACGTCCCAGCAAATCCCAAAGACCAAACGCAAGCAGAACAACCACAGAAAGACGCTGCAACAGAAAAGCAAAGCAAGCAGCCAAGGGTAAGGCAAGGGCAAAAGCAATAAGGAAAGCCAAGGGAAAACCAAAGCAAAAGCAACAGCAAACAGGCCATTATAGGGAACACCAAGAACAAAGGCCAAAGGGAAAAAAGCGTGGGGAGCCAAGAGAACAACAAAGGGAACAATGAAACAGAGGGCAAGGCCCAAAAGATGCTGCATAGAACTGCAAAATAGAGCAAGGCCATAAAGAACACTACAGAGAACATCAAGATGGAGAGCAAGGCCCAAAAGGGCACATACAACAACAAGATGTAGGGCAAGGCCTAAAAGAACGCTGCATGGAACTGCAAAACAGAGGGCAAGGCCCAAAACAGCACTGCTGAAACATCAAGATGGAGGGCAAGGGCCAAAAAAGATCATGTAAAACATCAAGATGGAGGGAAAGGCCAAAGAGAACATCACGCAGAACATCAAGATAAGGACAAGGCCCAGAAGAACACTGCAAGGAACATCAAGATGGAGGGCAACGCTGAAGAGAAAACTAGAGCAAACACCAAGATGGATGGCTAGGCCCAAAAGGGCACTACAAGAAACATCAAGATGGATGGCAAGGCCCAAAAGGGCACTACAAGAAACATCAAGATGGATGGCAAGGCCCAAAAGGGCACTACAAGAAACATCAAGATGGGGGGCAAGGCCCAAAAGGGCACTGCAAGGAACATCAAGATGGGGGGCAAGGCCCAAAAGGGCACTACAAGAAACATCAAGATGGGGGGCAAGGCCCAAAAGGGCACTACAAGAAACATCAAGATGGGGGGCCAGGCCCAAAAGGGCACTACAAGAAACATCAAGATGGGGGGCAAGGCGGCAGAGGAAACTGCTTGGAACTCCAACATGGAATGAAAGGCTGAAGGGAATGAAGCACCAAAATGAACAAGGCCCATAGAATGAACAGAACAGCAAAATGAGGAACAAAGGAAACACTGCAGGAAATGCTGGAGAAACAGCAGAGAACAGAGGAAAAGAGAATGCAGAAGGATGAGAGCAGACATTATCATTATAATAATGGAACGTTACCTTCAATTTCAGTACGGAACAGGTAAAAAACAATTGCTATGTGCTGCCCTTACCTGCTGGGCTGAGAGTTACCATCAGCAAAGCTGGGTCTAGAGCATTCCCGGCAATGCAGGTTTCTGTTCCTCGCTGCTCTCAGCAGTAGGATAGAATCCATGCTATTAGGGATAGGATAAATACTATTAGAAATAGAAGTAATGCTATTTCTAAGGTTAAAGGTGCAGTTACTTATAGAAGTAATGCTATTTCTAAGGTTAAAGGTGCAGTTACTTTAAAATGGCATTTTGCACTATCATTAGAATTAATAGAATTAAAAACAAAGGGTTCTACTTACAGATACTCTGCAGACAACTGCAGTTATCACTAGATTTCCCATTAAGGCCATAAAGTTCCTGCAATTATCCCAAAAAGTTCCCTTCAGGTCAACATTAACATGAACGCTGCCTCCCACCAAACCCCATAGAGCCAAAGGCAAAGGCAGAACAACCACAGAAAGCCCCAACAAAAGAGAAGCAAAGAAACACCAACAGTAAGGCAAGGGCAACAGTAATAGAACAGCCAAGGGAAAGTCTAAGGTAAAGAAACAGCAAGGAGAGTGGTATGAAACACCAAGAACAGAGGGCAAAGGGAAGGCAGAGTAGGAGGCCAAATGGAAACAGCAAAAGAACACTGCAGGAACAACAAAAAGGAGGGCACGGCCCAAGAGAACATGGCAGGGAACAGCAAGATGGAGAGCAAGGCCCAAAAGGGCATTAAAGGAACATCAAGATATGGGGCAAGGCCCAAAAGGGCACATACAACATCAAGATGTAGGGCAAGGCCTAAAAGAACGCTGCAAGGAACATCAAGATGGAGGGCAAAGCTGAAGAGAAAACTGCAGCAAACACCAAGATGAATGGCTAGGCCTAAAAGGGCACTACAAGAAACATCAAAATGGGGGGCAAGGCCCAAAAGGGCACTACAAGAAACATCAAGATGGAGGGCAAGGCCCAAAAGGGCACTACAAGAAACATCAAGATGGATGGCTAGGCCCAAAAGGGCACTACAAGAAACATCAAGATGGTGGGCAAGGCCCAAAAGGGCACTACAAGAAACATCAAGATGGGGAGCAAGGCCCAAAAGGGCACTACAAGAAACATCAAGATGGGGGGCAAGGCCCAAAAGGGCACTACAAGAAACATCAAGATGGGGGGCAAGGCCCAAAAGGGCACTACAAGAAACATCAAGATGGGGGGCAAGGCGGCAGAGGAAACTGCTTGGAACTCCAACATGGAATGAAAGGCTGAAGGGAATGAAGCACCAAAATGAAGAACAAGGCCCATAGAATGAACAGAACAGCAAAATGAGAACAAAGGAAACACTGCAGGAAATGCTGGAGAAACAGCAGAGAACAGAGGAAAAGAGAATGGAGAAGGATGAGAGCAGATATTATCATTATAATAATGGAACGTTACCTTCAATCTCAGTATGGAACAGGTAAAAAGCAATTGTGTGTGCTGCCCTTACCTGCTGGGCTGAGAGTTACCATCAGCAAAGCTGGGTCCAGGCAATGCAGGTTTCTGTTCCTCGCTGCTCTCAACCGGAGCCGCACATCTCTGTGCTCTGCTGGAACCTGTAGGACACAACACGGCAATGAAGGCACTGCCACCATCTGCAGGGCAGCTCATAGACACAGCACTCACCTTGGGGTTGGTTGGGAGGGATGGAGGAACCAACCGGGCCCCATGAGACCCCACTGGAACCAACGGGGCCCCGTGAGACCCCACTGGACCTTATAAGGTCAACAAACCAGTGCAAGACCAACCAAGGTCCTGAAATCAAACAGTCTATGAGCCCAGATGAGACGCATCGCAGACTGAGAAGTGGTGACAATGGGGTGCAG
The DNA here is from genome assembly GCF_054131305.1 of Coturnix japonica. Lineage (NCBI taxonomy): Eukaryota > Metazoa > Chordata > Aves > Galliformes > Phasianidae > Coturnix > Coturnix japonica. Next base: position 12,025 of record NW_028188974.1, read on the forward strand.
TCCGGTGAGCAGAAACACAGCCAACATGGCGCTCCTTTGTAGGAAGGTAGAAGGGATGAGCCCAGGAACGGCTGAGCCATCGGTCCCACTGCTGTGCTGGGAATGACCACAAAGCAGATCCTCATAGAAGGACCCAGGGCTCATGGAAGGCAGGAGGTGATGATGGAGAACCAACCTGGCCTCACCAAGGGCAAATCCTCATTGACCGACCTTATAGACTTCTGTGATGACGCTGATACATCAGTAGACGAAGGAAGAGCTGCTGATATCATCTACTTAGACTTCAACAAGGCCTCTGATGCAGGACCCCACACCATCCTCATGTCCAAGTGATGAAGACACCAAGCAGATGGGAAGATGATGAAATGGATGAAGAACTGGCTGTAGAAGCGAGTCCAGAGAGCAGCAGCCAATGGCTCCAAATCCAGATGGAGATAGTGATGAACAGCGTCCCATAGGAACCAGCATTGGGGCTGATACTCTGCAATATATGAGCATAGAATCAAATGATGATCAGCAGTGAAGACCATCACGACCATCTCCATTCAACCCCCCTGCTATGGGGACAGTCACCAACCACCACACCAAGGTCCCACAGCCTCAAACACCTCTAGGGATGGAGCATCCCAAAGTGACCCATTCCACCCCCAAACCCTGCAATAAAGAAGGGATCGCTCACCCCATTGTGTAGGCTGAGCCCTCCATCCAAAGGAAGCAGGCTCTAGATACAACTCTTTCTCATACCCATCCATAAGTAGATACAGCTCCTTCTCACCCCCATCCATAAGTGCTGTTAGGAGCAATCAAAAGGAGAAGACATCAGTCCAGTAATAAAGAAGAAATTCCTTACCCCATTGCAAAGTCAAAGACTCACCATAGACCCCAAAGGAAAGGATCTCCAAGCAGAGTCACATCCCATATGGCATCCAGAGCTCGAAAGCAGCAGGAAGGAGAATCCTCTCCCTCAATGCTCCCATAGGAGCACCGAGCTGGAACTGATGCTGCCCCCTGCCCTTCCCAGCCCTTAAATACCAATCAAGGAGGGGAGGAGCCAGGCTCCAACCAATCGCAATTCACCCCTCAACGGCCCCCACCTGTGCCCATGGGGTGGGCCCCTCTCCTCAGCAGGTGCCCAATCAGGATGTTACATAACAGCCCATGTCACGGTTTGAACTAAAAATCCAACCTGCGTCCTTGACAGGGGCCGTGGGCCCCGGAGGGGCCCTGGGCCGAAAGGAAAAAGTTAATTAGGAAAAGAAAACAGCGGCAACGATCTAAGGAGGCACACTTATTTACTAAATACTTTATCGAAATACCGGATAACACAATATAATACAATATAATTGAAAATTGAAAATTGGGCTAACGAATCAAGCAAAATAGGAGAGAGAATGAGTCCCGTAACCGAGAGGCCTACTGTGAAATTTAGGCGAGACGGTGAAGGCTCCCACACACTCCCCTGAACGCCAGAACTCGAAAGACGTCAGTCTGTTCTGCGACAGAGTTAATATAGAGTCCAGGTCCCGTGACCTATCGTGTTGTTCCCTGGGAGATGTAGTCTTCTTCTGTAAGTTGCAGATTCAGTAAAATTATTCATGCTTTATATGATGTTATGATGTGGAATACTGATAGCAAAAAATACAAAATTATTAAACCATGACAAGAACAAAGACAAAAACAAAACAGTAACAGGTTAATAATTATATTTATTTGTTCTTAAAGGGGAGGGTTATGGATAGAGAATTAACAACAGCACAGTATATGGACACGGGGGTGCAGATCTCAGTGTCGCAATGGGGTGACACTGTGGGCACCGCTCTGGGGTTGATGCTGGGGGGACATTGGGATGATGGGGGGGGTTGGGGGGGGGGGACATTGGAACGATGCGGGGGTGATGGGGGGGATGATATCACTATATAATTAGGGTGATACAATAGAAATGCTTAGTCATGGTTGGAAGCCATGATGGGGCAGAAACACAGCAGTACAGCCCAAGTGCAGGCTATGCATCCGATTGGCTGCAGGGCTGGCTCCGCCCCCTCCTGGTGCTCATATAAGGGCTGGCACCGTGGGGCAGCAGTTATTTGCTGGAGTTCCTTGCTGAGGTCACATCTACCCACATGAAGAAGCTCTTCTGCTCTGTTGCTGCCTTGGACCAAGAGCTGCTGGATGGAGCTCCAGGACTTGGCTTCTCTGCCATCACATTGCTCAGCCTGGAACAGCAGTACAGGAGGTGAGTTCTGGTTCTGATAATGGAATAATGCTGAGCGGTTGGAGGGCAGAAATGATTGAGGGGGGGATTTTGAGGTGTCTGGGGGGGACATGGAGCTGATGTTTGCCAATGAAGCTGTATGTAGATGTGGAGGTATCAATGGAGTTACACAAGGAACCATGTTGGAACGTGATGATGTGTAGATGAGGGACTGAATAGTGAAAAAGGAGCCATAGTAGATGAAAAGAGAACACTTAGCTACAGAAAGGGAAAGAAGGCCTCACTAAGGCAAAGGGTAAAAAAAATTAAGAAAAGACGGGTAAGAGAAGAAGAAAACCAAAAAAAGCAGGGTTAGAATATAAGAAAACAAAAAAAAGCAGGGTTAGAGCAGAAGAAAACCAAGAAAAGACAAATTAGAGCAGCAGGAAAACCTAGAAAAGCAAGGTTAGATGGGAAGAAAACCAAGAAATGACAATTTAGAGTGGAAGAAAACAAAGAAAAGACGGGTTAGAAAGAAAGAAAACCAAGAAAAGATGGGTATAGCAGAAGAAAACCAAGAAAAGCAGGGTTAGAGTGTAAGAAAACCAAGAAAAGACAGGTTAGAGCGGAAGGAATCCAAGAAAAGCAGTGTTAGAGCGGATGAAAACCAAGAAAAGCAGGGTTAAAGCAAAGGAAAACCAAGAAAAACGAGTTGGATCTGAAGAAAAGCAAGAAAAGCAGGGTTAGAGAGGAGGAAAACCAATTGCCGGGGGCACATGTAGTTCAATTTGACCAGCCACCGGGGGCACATGTAGTCCAATTGGACCAACCATCGGGGACACCAGATACAATGTTGGTTGCCCCTGTAAAAGGGCCAAAGACAAAACAAGTTTCAACTCAGTTAGAGAAAATGCTCTGGTGGAAATGCTATACAGCCGCGAGTTCAATCGTAATGATCCAGACCAATTACATGATCCTGAAGCAGTCCGCGTTCCACGACAAATGTGGCGTGACTACAAAAGCAGCTCCAGAAAAGCATGCTAGTGCACTTGCATTAGTATATGGCAAAGGGGACAGGAAACCCTTTGTGAATGAACTAATTGGCAGACTTCAGGAACTTGAATTATTTATAAGCGCCACAGAAGTTAATCTGTATACTTCAGCCATTGTCAAAATTGTGGAAAGGTTAAACGAAGTGGAGGGAACACAAAATGATATTATTGACAAATTGGCTAATGTGCCTGATGTAGATGAATCCTCCACGGTGGTACAAGATGATGGAAACCAGGATTTCCACAATCGCCTATTGAGGAAGCTAAACAACATGAGTTCCTCTCGACCTGTATCATCGAAAATCTCAACCATTAAAAAGAGACGTCCTCGTATTCAAGCAAATGACGATGATAAGTCACCTCGAATCAACAATGAGACTACACGTCTTGCCTTGTTGCTTTTCCTCTGTAGTCATGGGGAGGACATGAAGAAGTGGTGTAATTCATCCACTTCTGCACTTCAGGCACGAGTGAAAGAATTACAAGGTGAAACAACTACCAAGGTGAACTCTTCCAAGAAGGGGAGAGTTCCAGTTGCTGCAAGTCAACGAGGTAAACAATAGAGGGGCCCTGCCCCCAGCCAGGGGGGGGAAAGGGACAATAGAGTATACTGGACTGTGTGGATTAAGTGGCCTGGCACATCTCAACCACAGAAATATAAAGCCTTGGTGGACACTGGTGCACAATGCACCCTAATGCCCTCAAGTCACCAAGGGACACAACCAATATATATCCATGGAGTGACTGGGGGTTCCCAAGAATTGACTATGTTGGAGGCCGAAATAAGCCTCACTGGTAAAAACTGGCAGAGACACCCTATTGTGACTGGTCCAGAGGCTCCATGTATATTGGGAATCGATTACCTTAGGATGGGATATTTTAAGGATCCCCAGGGGTATCGATGGGCCTTTGGGATAGCTGCTGTTAACACAAATGGTGTTAAGCAGCTGTCAACTTTACCTGGTCTGTCAGATGATCCTTCTGCTGTGGGGTTGCTCCAGGTAAAAGACCAAGAGGTACCAATTGCCACCAAAGTGGTTCACAGACGGCAGTACCGCACCAATAGGGACTCATTGCTCCCCATTCACAAGCTAATTCGCCAATTAGAAAATCAGGGAGTGATTAGCAAAACGCACTCGCCTTTTAACAGCCCCATATGGCCAGTGCGTAAAACCAGTGGGGAATGGAGGCTGACGGTAGATTACCGTGGCCTGAATGAAGTTACACCTCCATTAAGTGCTGCTGTACCAGACATGCTAGAACTCCAGTATGAATTGGAGTCAAAAGAAGCTAGGTGGTATGCCACCATTGATATTGCTAATGCCTTCTTTTCCATCCCATTGGCTGCAAAATGTAGGCCACAGTTTGCTTTTACCTGGAGAGGTATTCAGTATACCTGGAACCGTTTACCCCAGGGGTGGAAGCACAGCCCAACAATTTGCCATGGATTGATCCAAGCTGTTTTGGAACAGGGTAATGCTCCTGAGCACTTGCAGTATATTGATGACATTGTAGTGTGGGGCCATACAGCAGCAGAGGTTTCCAAGAAAGGGAAACAGATAATCCAAATTCTTTTGAAAGCTGGTTTTGCCATTAAGCGCAGCAAGGTGAAGGGGCCTGCCCAGGAAATCCAGTTCTTAGGTATAAAATGGCAAGATGGACGTCGTCACATCCCAGCAGATGTGATTGACAAAATCACTGCTATGTCTCCGCCCACAAATAAAACAGAGACCCAATCTTTTCTGGGAGTAGTGGGCTTTTGGAGAATGCATGTCCCAAACTACAGCCACATAGTGAGCCCTCTCTATCAGGTAACACGGAAGAAGAATAATTTCTCATGGGGTCCTGAGCAGCAGCAGGCTTTTGAGCAGATAAAACAAGAAATAGCCCGTGCCGTGGCCTTGGGGCCGGTACGGACGGGACAGGATGTGAAGAACATCCTCTACACTGCTGCTGGAGAGAAAGGTCCCACATGGAGTTTGTGGCAAAGAGCCTCAGGAGAGACCCGAGGCCGACCCCTAGGATTTTGGAGTCGAGCATATAAAGGGTCTGAGGAGCGCTACACTCCGACTGAGAAGGAGATCTTAGCCGTGTAAGAGGGGGTTCGGGCTGCTTCTGAAGTAGTTGGGACAGAGGTTCAGCTTCTTCTAGCACCTCGCTTGCCAGTAATAAACTGGATGTTTAAAGGACAGGTTCCCTCCACCCATCATGCTACTGATGCCACTTGGAGTAAGTGGATTTCATTAATTACTCAACGAGCTCGAATGGGAAAACTCAGCTGTCCTGGAATTCTAGAAGTGATCATGGACTGGCCTGAGAGTAAAAAAATTGAAACACCACCTACAGAAGAGGTATCACGCGCTAAAGAGGCACCACCATACAATGAGCTACCAGAAAACGAAAAGAAATTTGCCCTATTCACAGACGGATCATGTCGTATTGTAGGGAAGCATCGCAGATGGAAAGCTGCTGTATGGAGCCCCACACGACAAGTTGCAGAGGCCACTGAAGGTAAAGGAGAATCAAGTCAATTCGCAGAGGTAAAGGCTGTTCAGCTGGCTTTAGATGTGGCTGAACGGGAGAGGTGGCCAATGCTTCATCTTTATACTGATTCATGGATGGTGGCAAATGCCTTATGGGGGTGGTTGCAACAGTGGGAAGATGATAATTGGCAACGAAAGGGTAAACCTGTTTGGGCTGCTGAACTGTGGAAAGACATTGCTGCCCGAATAAGAAACATTGTTGTAAAGGTGCGCCATGTAGATGCTCATGTGCCTAAAAGTAAGGCTACTGAAGAACAGAAAAATAACCATCAGGTTGATCGAGCTGCCAAAATTGAGGTGGCTCAAATAGACTTGGACTGGCAGAACAAGGGTGAATTATTCCTAGCTCAGTGGGCCCATGAGACTTCAGGTCATCAAGGAAGGGATGCAACATATAAGTGGGCCAGAGACCGAGGGATGGACTTAACTATGGACGCTATTGCTCAGGTTATTCATGATTGTGAAACATGCGCCATAATTAAACAAGCCAAGAGGATGAAACCTTTTTGGGGGGAAGGGCGATGGCCTTAGTTAAGATAAATATGGAGAGGCATGGCAGGTTGATTATATCACCTTGCCACGATCTCGCAATGGTAAGCGTTATGTACTCACCATGGTGGAGGCAACCGCTGGGTGGCTCGAAACACACGCAGTACCCCATGCTACCGCCCGAAACACCATATTAGGGTTGGAAAAGCAAATCCTGTGGCGGCATGGCACTCCAGAAAGAATTGAATCAGATAATGGGACTCATTTCAAAAATTCCCTTGTAACCACTTGGGCCAAAAATCATGGCATTGAGTGGATTTACCATATTCCCTATCATGCACCAGCTTCTGGTAAGATTGAACGATTCAATGGGTTGTTGAAAACTATGTTGAAAGCAATGGGTGGCGGAACGTATAAAAATTGGGAGAACCATTTAGCAGAAGCCACCTGGTTAGTCAACACTCGAGGATCTAGTAATCGTAATGGTCCTAACCAATCCAGCTCCCTACGTACCATGGAGGGAGATAAGGTTCCTGTAATACACATAAAGAGCGTGTTGGGAAAGACAGTTTGGGTCCTTCCAGCATCTGGAAAGGGCAAACCTCTCCGGGGTACTGTCTTTGCCCAGGGACCTGGGTGCACGTGGTGGGTGATGGACAAAAATGGGAATGTTCAATGTGTACCACAAGGGAATTTGATGTTGGGGGAGTGCAGCCAATGATTTCCTGTAGGTATGTAGGTAGAGTCTCAGAAAATATTTCAATTAGGTGCAAGATAGTTCAATTAGGTACAGGACTTAAGATAGAGTGGATTAATGTTAAGGAAACACTTCTTCCTATATACCTTAATTGGGCATTTTGTAAGCAAGTTTTTCCATCTGGACTCTATATCGTGCACTGGCCATGCATGTGTAGAGCACACATGGAAAGAAGGATAAGTCAAAGGGAAAACTGCTCTGGTGGCTGGGAAAGGATGAGTGCACCTTGATGTGGGGGACGCCCTACTAGCACTGCCTTTCTCCTTCACCGCTGACGTGTAGAATAAGGGGTGGAATGTCATGGTTTAATAATTTTGTAATTTTTGTTATCAGTATTCCACATCATAACATCATATAAAGCATGAATAATTTTACTGAATCTGCAACTTACAGAAGAAGACTACATCTCCCAGGGAACAACACAATAGGTCACGGGACCTGGACTCTATATTAACTCTGTCGCAGAACAGACTGACGTCTTTCGAGTTCTGGCGTTCAGGGGAGTGTGTGGGAGCCTTCAGCCGTTCGCCTAGATTCACAGTAGGCCTCTCGGTTACGGGACTCATTCTCTCTCCTATTTTGCTTGATTCGTTAGCCCAATTTTCAATTTTCAATTATATTGTATTATATTGTGTTGTCTGGTATTTCGATATAGTATTTAGTAAATAAGTGTGCCTCCTTAGATCGTTGCCGCTGTTTTCTTTTCCTAATTAACTTTTTCCTTTCTGCCTAGGGACCCTCCGGGGCCCACGGCCCCCTGTCACGGACGCAGGTGGATTTTTTCGTTCAATCCGTGACACCAAGTATTAACGAGTTAGAGCGGAGTAAAATCAAGAAAAGTTGATTAGAGCAAAAGAAAACCAAGAAAAGACAGGCTAGAGGGGAAAATAAACAACAAAAGATGGGTTAGAACGAAAGAAAGCAAAGAAAAGACAAGTTAGAGTGTAAGAAAACCAAGAAAAGCAAGGTTAGAGCAGAAGAAAACCAAGAAAAGTGAAAATAGATCGGAAGAAAACCAAAAAAAGCAGAGTTAGAACAGAAGAAAACCAAGAAAAGCAGATTTAGAGCAGAAAAAAACCAAGTCATGATGGGTTAGAGCGGAAGAAAACCAAGTAAATATGGGTTAGTGTGGAAGTAAACCAAGAAAAGACGGATATAGCGGAAGAAAAACAAGAAAAGCAGGGTCAGAGCGGAAGGAAACCAAGAAAAGATGGGTTCGAACGGAAGAAAACCAAGAAGAACAGCGTATAGCAGAAGAAAACCAAGAAAAACAATATATAGCAGAATAAAACCTAGAAAAGACGGGTTAGAGTGCACGAAAACCAAGTAAAGCATGGCTAGAGGAAAAGAAAACCAAGAAAAGACGGGATATTACGAAAGAAAACCAAGAAAGGCTGTTGTAGTGTGGAAGAAAACCAAGAAAAACTGCATATAGCGGAATAAAATAAAGAAAAGCAGGGTTAGAGCAGAAGAAAACAAGGAAAAGACGGGTTAGAGAGGATGAAAACCAAGGAAAGATGGGTTAGAGAAGAAAACCAAGAAAAGCAGGGTTAGAGCAAAAGAAAACTAAAAAAAAGACAGGTTAGACTGGAAGGAATCCAAGAAAAGCAGTGTTAGAGTGGATGAAAAACAAGAAAAGCAGAGTTAGAGCGTACGAAAACCATGTAAAAACGAGTTGGAGCGGAAGACAAGCAAGAAAAGCAGGGTTAGAGCAAAAGAAAACTAAGAAAAGCAGGGTTAGAGTTGAAGAACTCCATGAAAAGACGGGTATAGCGGATGAAAACCAAGAAAAGCAGGATTAGAGCGGAGGAAAACCAAGTATTAATGAGTTAGAGCGGAGTAAAATCAAGAAAAGTTGATTAGAGCACAAGGGAACAAAGAAAAGACAGGCTAGAGGGGAAAATAAACAACAAAAGATGAGTTAGAATGAAAGAAAACAAAGAAAAGACGGGTTAGAGTGTAAGAAAACCAAGAAAAGCAGGGTTAGAGCACAAGAAAAACAAATAAAATAAGGGTTAGAACTGAAGAAAACAAGGAAAAGACAGGTTAGAGCGGAAGAAAACCAAGAAAAGATGGGTTAGAGGAGAAGAAAACGAAGAAAAACAGGGTTAGAACAGAAGAAAACCAAGAAAAGACATGACAGAGCGGAAGAAAAACAAGAAAAGTCAAAATAGATCGGAAGAAAACCAAAAAAAGCAGTGTTAGAGCAGAAGAAAACCAAGAAAAGACAGGCTAGAGCAGAAGAAAACCAAGAAAAGCAGTTTTAGAGCTGAAAAAAAAAAAAGTAATGATGGGTTAGAGCGGAAGAAAACCAAGTAAAGTCAGGTATAGTGAAAGAAAACCAAGAAAAAGAGCGTATAGCGGAAGAAAACCAAGAAAAACAGCGTATAGCGGAAGAAAACCAAGAAAAACAATATATAGCAGAATAAAACCAAGAAAAGACGGGTTAGAGTGTATGAAAACCAAGTAAAGCATGGTTAGAGCAGAAGAAAACCAAGAAAAGACGGTTTAGAACACAAGAAAACAAGGAAAACACAGGATAGAGCAAAAGAAAGCCAAGAAAAGACGGGATATTGCAGAAGAAAACCAAGAAAAGCAGTTGTAGTGTGGAAGAAAACCAAGAAAAAGTGCATATAGCGGAATAAAACCAAGAAAAGCAGGGTTAGAGCGCAAGAAAACCAAGAAATACGGGTTAGAGCCAAAGAAAACCAAGAAAAGATGGGTAGGAGCAGACGAAAACCAAGAAAAGCAGGGTTAGAGTGGATGAAAATCAAGAAAAGACGGGTTAGAGCATTTGAAAACCAAGAAATCCAGGGTTAGTGTGGAAGGAAGCCAAGAAAAGCAGGGTTAGAGCAAAAGAAAACAAAGAAAAACAGGGTTAGAGTGGAAGAAAACCAAGAAAAGATGGTTTAGAGTGGAGGAAAACCAATAAAAGCAGGCTTACAGCAGAAGAAAACCAAGAAAAGCAGGGTTAGAGCGGAAGAAAACCATGAAAAAATGGGTCAGACCATTTGAAAACCAAGAAAAGCAGGGTTAGAGCACAAGAAAACCAAGAAAAGCCGGGTTAGAATGGAATAAAAGCAAGAAAAGCAGGGTTAGAGTGAAAGAAAAGAAGAAAAGCAGGGTTAGAGTGGAAGAAAACCAAGATAGGTCAGAGCAGAGGAAAACCAAGAAAAGATAGGTCGGAGCAGATGAAAACCAAGAAAAGCAGGGTTAGAGCGAAAGAAAACCAAGAAAAAACGGGTTAGAGTGGAAGAAAACCAAGAAAAGCAGGGTTAGAGCGGAAGAAAACCAAGAAAAGATCGGTCGGAGCATTTGAAAACCGAGAAAAGCAGGGTTAATGTGGAAGAAAACCAAGAAAAGACGGGTTAGAGCGGAAGAAAACCAAGAAAAGACGGGTCGGAGCAGATGAAAACCAAGAAAAGCAAGGTTATTGTGGAAGAAATCCAAGAAATTATGGTTTAGAGCAGAAGAAAACCAAGAAAAGCAGGTTTAGAGCACAAGTAAACCAAGAAAAGCAGTGTTAGAGTAGAGGAAAACCAAGAAAAGACGGGCTAGAGTGGAAGAAAACCAAGAAAAGCAGGGTTAGAGCGAAAGAAAAACAAGAAGAGCAGGGTTAGAGTGGATGAAAATCAAGAAATACGGGCTAGAGCAGAGAAATACCAAGAAAAGACTGGTTAGAGCAGAACAAAACCAAACAAGCACAATTAAAGTGGAAAAATAAGAATAAAAGCAGGATTAGAGCGGAAGGAAACCAAGAAAAGACGGCTTAGAGTGGAGGAAAACCAAGAAAAGACGGGTCGGAGAAGACGAAAACCAAGAAAAGCAGGGTTAGAGCATAAGAAAACCAAGCAAAGCAGGATTCGATCAGAAGAAAACCAAGAAGCTTTAGAGTGAAAGAAAACCAAGAAAAGCAGGGTTAGAGCAGAAGAATACCAAGAAAAGAAAGGTTAGACCAAAAAAAACCAAGAAAAGACGAGTATAGAGGAAGAAAACCAAGAAAAGCAGTTTTAGAGTGGAAGGAAACCAAGAAAAGATGGGTTAGATCAGAAGAAAACCAAGAAAAGTCGGGTTAGAGCGGAAGAAAACCAAGAAATACAAGTTAGAGCAGAGGAAAACCAAGAAAAGCAGGGTTGGAGTGGAAGAAAACGAAGAAAAGAAGGGTTAGAGTGTAAGAGAACCAAGAAAAGACGGGTTAGAGCCGAAGAAAACCAAGAAAAGACGGGTCGGAGCAGATGAAAAGCAAGAATAGCAGGGTTAGAGCGGAAGGAAACAAAGAAAAGCAGGGTTAGAGTGAAAGAAAAACAAGAAAAGCAGGGTTAGAGTGGAAGAAAACCAAGAAAAGATGGGTTAGAGTGGAAGAAAACCAAGAAAACACGGGATAGATTGCAAGAAAACCAAGAAAAGACGGTTTAGAGTGGAAGGAAACCAAGAAAAGACGGGTTAGATCAGAAGAAAACCAAGAAAAGTCGGGTTAGAGCGGAAGAAAACCAAGAAATACAAGTTAGAGCAGAGGAAAACCAAGAAAAGCAGGGTTGGAGTGGAAGAAAACGAAGAAAAGCAGGGTTAGAGTGTAAGAAAAACAAGAAAAGCAGGGTTAGAGTGGAAGAAAACCAAGAAAAGATGGGTTAGAGTGGAAGAAAACCAAGAAAACACGGGATAGATTGCAAGAAAACCAAGAAAAGACGGTTTAGAGTGGAGGAAAACCAAGAAAAGTCAGGTTAGAGTGAATGAAAACCAATAAAAGCAGGGTTAGAGCAGAAGAAAACAAAGAAAAGCAGGGTTAGAGTGGATGAAAATCAAGAAATACGGGCTAGAGCAGAGAAAAACCAAGAAAAGACTGGTTAGAGCAGAACAAAACCAAAAAAAAGCACAATTAAAGTGGAAAAATAAGAATAAGAGCAGGATTAGAGCGGAAGGAAACCAAGAAAAGACGGCTTAGAGTGGAGGAAAACCAAGAAAAGACGGGCTAGAGTGGAAGAAAACCAAGAAATATGGGTTAGAGCAGAAGAAAAGGAAGAAAAGCAGGGTTAGATTGGAAGAAAACCAAGTAATGTCGGGTTAGAGTGGAAGAATACCAAGAAAAGACTGTTTAGAGTGGAAGAAAACCAAGAAATGCAGGGTTAGAGCTGAAGAAATGTAGGAAGAGACAGGTTAGAGCAACAGGAATCCAAGAAAAGCAGATTTAGAGCGGAAGAAAACCAAGAAAAGCAGTGTTAGAGTGGAGGAAAATGAAGAAAAGCAGGGTTAGAGCGTAAGAAAACCAAGAAAAGACGGGTCGGAGAAGACGAAAACCAAGAAAAGCAGGGTTAGAGCATAAGAAAACCAATAAAAGAAGTTTTAGAGTGAAAGAAAACCAAGAAAAGCAGGGTTAGAGCAGAAGAGTACCAAGAAAAGAAAGGTTAGACCAAAAAAATACCAAGAAAAGACGAGTATAGAGGAAGAAAACCAAGAAAATCAGTTTCAGAGTGGAAGGAAACCAAGAAAAGACGGGTTAGATCAGAAGAAAACCAAGAAAAGTCGGGTTAGAGTGGAAGAAAACCAAGAAATACAAGTTAGAGCAGAGGAAAACCAAGAAAAGCAGGGTTGGAGTGGAAGAAAACGAAGAAAAGAAGGGTTAGAGTGTAAGAAAACCAAGAAAAGACGGGTTAGAGCCGAAGAAAACCAAGAAAAGACGGGTCGGAGCAGATGAAAACCAAGAAAAGCAAGGTTATTGTGGAAGAAATCCAAGAAATTATGGTTTAGAGCAGAAGAAAACCAAGAAAAGCAGGTTTAGAGCACAAGTAAACCAAGAAAAGCAGGGTTAGAGTGGAGGAAAACCAAGAAAAGACGGGCTAGAGTGGAAGAAAACCAAGAAAAGCAGGGTTAGAGCGAAAGAAAAACAAGAAAAGCCGGGCCAGAGTGGATGAAAATCAAGAAATAAGGGCTAGAGCAGAGAAATACCAAAAAAAGACTGGTTAGAGCAGAACAAAACCAAAAAAAGCACAATTAAAGTGGAAAAATAAGAATAAAAGCAGGATTAGAGCGGAAGGAAACCAAGAAAAGACGGCTTAGAGTGGAGGAAAACCAAGAAAAGACGGGCTAGAGTGGAAGAAAACCAAGAAAAGCAGGGTTAGAGTATAAGAAAACCAAGCAAAGCAGGATTCGATCAGAAGAAAACCAAGAAAAGAAGCTTTAGAGTGAAAGAAAACCAAGAAAAGATGGGTCGGAGCAGAAGAATACCAAGAAAAGAAAGGTTAGACCAAAAAAATACCAAGAAATACGAGTATAGAGGAAGAAAACCAAGAAAAGCAGTTTTAGAGTGGAAGGAAACCAAGAAAAGATGGGTTAGATCAGAAGAAAACCAAGAAAAGTCGGGTTAGAGCGGAAGAAAACCAAGAAATACAAGTTAGAGCAGAGGAAAACCAAGAAAAGCAGGGTTGGAGTGGAAGAAAACGAAGAAAAGAAGGGTTAGAGTGTAAGAAAACCAAGAAAAGACGGGTTAGAGCCGAAGAAAACCAAGAAAAGACGGGTCGGAGCAGAAGAAAACCAAGAATAGCAGGGTTAGAGCGGAAGGAAACCAAGAAAAGACGGCTTAGAGTGGAGGAAAACCAAGAAAAGAAAGGTTAGACCAAAAAAATACCAAGAAAACACGAGTATAGAGGAAGAAAACCAAGAAAAGCAGTTTCAGAGTGGAAGGAAACCAAGAAAAGACGGGCTAGATTAGAAGAAAACCAAGAAAAGTCGGGTTAGAGCGGAAGAAAACCAAGAAATACAAGTTAGAGCAGAGGAAAACCAAGAAAAGCAGGGTTGGAGTGGACAAAAACGAAGAAAAGAAGGGTTAGAGTGTAAGAAAACCAAGAAAAGACGGGTTAGAGCCGAAGAAAACCAAGAAAAGACGGGTCGGAGCAGATGAAAACCAAGAAAAGCAAGGTTATTGTGGAAGAAATCCAAGAAATTATGGTTTAGAGCAGAAGAAAACCAAGAAAAGCAGGTTTAGAGCACAAGTAAACCAAGAAAAGCAGGGTTAGAGTGGAGGAAAACCAAGAAAAGACGGGCTAGAGTGGAAGAAAACCAAGAAAAGCAGGGTTAGAGCGAAAGAAAAACAAGAAAAGCCGGGCCAGAGTGGATGAAAATCAAGAAATAAGGGCTAGAGCAGAGAAATACCAAAAAAAGACTGGTTAGAGCAGAACAAAACCAAAAAAAGCACAATTAAAGTGGAAAAATAAGAATAAAAGCAGGATTAGAGCGGAAGGAAACCAAGAAAAGACGGCTTAGAGTGGAGGAAAACCAAGAAAAGACGGGCTAGAGTGGAAGAAAACCAAGAAAAGCAGGGTTAGAGTATAAGAAAACCAAGCAAAGCAGGATTCGATCAGAAGAAAACCAAGAAAAGAAGCTTTAGAGTGAAAGAAAACCAAGAAAAGATGGGTCGGAGCAGAAGAATACCAAGAAAAGAAAGGTTAGACCAAAAAAATACCAAGAAATACGAGTATAGAGGAAGAAAACCTAGAAAAGCAGTTTTAGAGTGGAAGGAAACCAAGAAAAGATGGGTTAGATCAGAAGAAAACCAAGAAAAGTCGGGTTAGAGCGGAAGAAAACCAAGAAATACAAGTTAGAGCAGAGGAAAACCAAGAAAAGCAGGGTTGGAGTGGAAGAAAACGAAGAAAAGAAGGGTTAGAGTGTAAGAAAACCAAGAAAAGACGGGTTAGAGCCGAAGAAAACCAAGAAAAGACGGGTCGGAGCAGATGAAAACCAAGAAAAGCAAGGTTATTGTGGAAGAAATCCAAGAAATTATGGTTTAGAGCAGAAGAAAACCAAGAAAAGCAGGTTTAGAGCACAAGTAAACCAAGAAAAGCAGGGTTAGAGTGGAGGAAAACCAAGAAAAGACGGGCTAGAGTGGAAGAAAACCAAGAAAAGCAGGGTTAGAGCGAAAGAAAAACAAGAAAAGCCGGGCCAGAGTGGATGAAAATCAAGAAATAAGGGCTAGAGCAGAGAAATACCAAAAAAAGACTGGTTAGAGCAGAACAAAACCAAAAAAAGCACAATTAAAGTGGAAAAATAAGAATAAAAGCAGGATTAGAGCGGAAGGAAACCAAGAAAAGACGGCTTAGAGTGGAGGAAAACCAAGAAAAGACGGGCTAGAGTGGAAGAAAACCAAGAAAAGCAGGGTTAGAGTATAAGAAAACCAAGCAAAGCAGGATTCGATCAGAAGAAAACCAAGAAAAGAAGCTTTAGAGTGAAAGAAAACCAAGAAAAGATGGGTCGGAGCAGAAGAATACCAA
Source organism: Coturnix japonica (assembly GCF_054131305.1). Lineage (NCBI taxonomy): Eukaryota > Metazoa > Chordata > Aves > Galliformes > Phasianidae > Coturnix > Coturnix japonica. The sequence goes on from NW_028188974.1 coordinate 27,318, forward strand.
GAAAAGAAAGGTTAGACCAAAAAAATACCAAGAAATACGAGTATAGAGGAAGAAAACCAAGAAAAGCAGTTTTAGAGTGGAAGGAAACCAAGAAAAGATGGGTTAGATCAGAAGAAAACCAAGAAAAGTCGGGTTAGAGCGGAAGAAAACCAAGAAATACAAGTTAGAGCAGAGGAAAACCAAGAAAAGCAGGGTTGGAGTGGAAGAAAACGAAGAAAAGAAGGGTTAGAGTGTAAGAAAACCAAGAAAAGACGGGTTAGAGCCGAAGAAAACCAAGAAAAGACGGGTCGGAGCAGAAGAAAACCAAGAATAGCAGGGTTAGAGCGGAAGGAAACCAAGAAAAGACGGCTTAGAGTGGAGGAAAACCAAGAAAAGAAAGGTTAGACCAAAAAAATACCAAGAAAACACGAGTATAGAGGAAGAAAACCAAGAAAAGCAGTTTCAGAGTGGAAGGAAACCAAGAAAAGACGGGCTAGATTAGAAGAAAACCAAGAAAAGTCGGGTTAGAGCGGAAGAAAACCAAGAAATACAAGTTAGAGCAGAGGAAAACCAAGAAAAGCAGGGTTGGAGTGGACAAAAACGAAGAAAAGAAGGGTTAGAGTGTAAGAAAACCAAGAAAAGACGGGTTAGAGCCGAAGAAAACCAAGAAAAGACGGGTCGGAGCAGATGAAAACCAAGAAAAGCAAGGTTATTGTGGAAGAAATCCAAGAAATTATGGTTTAGAGCAGAAGAAAACCAAGAAAAGCAGGTTTAGAGCACAAGTAAACCAAGAAAAGCAGGGTTAGAGTGGAGGAAAACCAAGAAAAGACGGGCTAGAGTGGAAGAAAACCAAGAAAAGCAGGGTTAGAGCGAAAGAAAAACAAGAAAAGCCGGGCCAGAGTGGATGAAAATCAAGAAATAAGGGCTAGAGCAGAGAAATACCAAAAAAAGACTGGTTAGAGCAGAACAAAACCAAAAAAAGCACAATTAAAGTGGAAAAATAAGAATAAAAGCAGGATTAGAGCGGAAGGAAACCAAGAAAAGACGGCTTAGAGTGGAGGAAAACCAAGAAAAGACGGGCTAGAGTGGAAGAAAACCAAGAAAAGCAGGGTTAGAGTATAAGAAAACCAAGCAAAGCAGGATTCGATCAGAAGAAAACCAAGAAAAGAAGCTTTAGAGTGAAAGAAAACCAAGAAAAGATGGGTCGGAGCAGAAGAATACCAAGAAAAGAAAGGTTAGACCAAAAAAATACCAAGAAATACGAGTATAGAGGAAGAAAACCTAGAAAAGCAGTTTTAGAGTGGAAGGAAACCAAGAAAAGATGGGTTAGATCAGAAGAAAACCAAGAAAAGTCGGGTTAGAGCGGAAGAAAACCAAGAAATACAAGTTAGAGCAGAGGAAAACCAAGAAAAGCAGGGTTGGAGTGGAAGAAAACGAAGAAAAGAAGGGTTAGAGTGTAAGAAAACCAAGAAAAGACGGGTTAGAGCCGAAGAAAACCAAGAAAAGACGGGTCGGAGCAGAAGAAAACCAAGAATAGCAGGGTTAGAGCGGAAGGAAACCAAGAAAAGACGGCTTAGAGTGGAGGAAAACCAAGAAAAGAAAGGTTAGACCAAAAAAATACCAAGAAAACACGAGTATAGAGGAAGAAAACCAAGAAAAGCAGTTTCAGAGTGGAAGGAAACCAAGAAAAGACGGGCTAGATTAGAAGAAAACCAAGAAAAGTCGGGTTAGAGCGGAAGAAAACCAAGAAATACAAGTTAGAGCAGAGGAAAACCAAGAAAAGCAGGGTTGGAGTGGACAAAAACGAAGAAAAGAAGGGTTAGAGTGTAAGAAAACCAAGAAAAGACGGGTTAGAGCCGAAGAAAACCAAGAAAAGACGGGTCGGAGCAGATGAAAACCAAGAAAAGCAAGGTTATTGTGGAAGAAATCCAAGAAATTATGGTTTAGAGCAGAAGAAAACCAAGAAAAGCAGGTTTAGAGCACAAGTAAACCAAGAAAAGCAGGGTTAGAGTGGAGGAAAACCAAGAAAAGACGGGCTAGAGTGGAAGAAAACCAAGAAAAGCAGGGTTAGAGCGAAAGAAAAACAAGAAAAGCCGGGCCAGAGTGGATGAAAATCAAGAAATAAGGGCTAGAGCAGAGAAATACCAAAAAAAGACTGGTTAGAGCAGAACAAAACCAAAAAAAGCACAATTAAAGTGGAAAAATAAGAATAAAAGCAGGATTAGAGCGGAAGGAAACCAAGAAAAGACGGCTTAGAGTGGAGGAAAACCAAGAAAAGACGGGCTAGAGTGGAAGAAAACCAAGAAAAGCAGGGTTAGAGTATAAGAAAACCAAGCAAAGCAGGATTCGATCAGAAGAAAACCAAGAAAAGAAGCTTTAGAGTGAAAGAAAACCAAGAAAAGATGGGTCGGAGCAGAAGAATACCAAGAAAAGAAAGGTTAGACCAAAAAAATACCAAGAAATACGAGTATAGAGGAAGAAAACCAAGAAAAGCAGTTTTAGAGTGGAAGGAAACCAAGAAAAGATGGGTTAGATCAGAAGAAAACCAAGAAAAGTCGGGTTAGAGCGGAAGAAAACCAAGAAATACAAGTTAGAGCAGAGGAAAACCAAGAAAAGCAGGGTTGGAGTGGAAGAAAACGAAGAAAAGAAGGGTTAGAGTGTAAGAAAACCAAGAAAAGATGGGTTAGAGCCGAAGAAAACCAAGAAAAGACGGGTCGGAGCAGAAGAAAACCAAGAATAGCAGGGTTAGAGCGGAAGGAAACCAAGAAAAGACGCCTTAGAGTGGAGGAAAACCAAGAAAAGAAAGGTTAGACCAAAAAAATACCAAGAAAACACGAGTATAGAGGAAGAAAACCAAGAAAAGCAGTTTCAGAGTGGAAGGAAACCAAGAAAAGACGGGCTAGATTAGAAGAAAACCAAGAAAAGTCGGGTTAGAGCGGAAGAAAACCAAGAAATACAAGTTAGAGCAGAGGAAAACCAAGAAAAGCAGGGTTGGAGTGGACAAAAACGAAGAAAAGAAGGGTTAGAGTGTAAGAAAACCAAGAAAAGACGGGTTAGAGCCGAAGAAAACCAAGAAAAGACGGGTCGGAGCAGATGAAAACCAAGAATAGCAGGGTTAGAGCGGAAGAAAACAAAGAAAAGCAGGGTTAGAGTGAAAGAAAAACAAGAAAAGCAGGGTTAGAGTGGAAGAAAACCAAGAAAACATGGGATAGATTGCAAGAAAACCAAGAAAAGACGGTTTAGAGCAGAAGAAAACCAAGAAGAGCAGGGTTAGAGTGGAAGAAAACCAAGAAAAGACGGTTTAGAATGGAAGAAAACCAAGAAAAGATGGGTTAGAGAGGAAGGAAGCCAAGAAAAGGAAGGTTAGAGTGGCAGAAAACCAAGAAAAGACGGGTCAGAGCAGATGAAAACCAAGAAAAGCAGGGTTAGAGCAGAAGAAAAACAAGAAAAGCAGGTTTAGAGTGGAATAAAACCAAGAAAAGACAGATTAGAGTGAAAGAAAACCATTAAAAGACAGTTTAGAATGGAAGAAAACCAAGAAAAGATGGGTCGGAGCAGATGAAAACCAAGAAAAGCAGCGTTAGAGCAGAAGAAAACCAAGAAAAGCAGAATTAGAACAGAAGAAAACCAAGAAAAGACGGGTAAGAGTGGAAGAAAACCAAGAAAAGACGGGTTAGATCAGAAGAAAACCAAGAAAAGTAGGGTTAGAGCAGCAGAAAACCAAGAAAAGCAGGGTTAGAGCAGAAGAAAACCAAGAAAAGACTGTTTAGTGTGGAAGAAAACCAAGAATAGATGGGTTAGAGCAGATGAAAACCAAGAAAAGCAGGGTTTGAGTGGAGTAAAAGCAAGAAAAGAGGGGTTAGAGCAGAAGAAAACCAAAAAAAGACGGGTCGGAGCAGATTACAACAAATAAATGAGGGTTAGAGCGGAAGAAAACCAAGAAAATCAGGGTTAGAGCGGAAGAAAACCAAGAAAAGACGGTTTAGAGTGGAAGAAAACCAAGAAAATTTGTGTTAGAGCATTTGAAAACCAAGAAAAGCAGGGTTAGAACGGAAGAAAACAAAGAAAAGACGGTTTAGAGTGAAAGAAAACCAAGAAAAGACGGGTTAGAGCAGAAGAAAACCAAGAAAAGCAGGTTTTGAGTGGAGGAAAACCAAGAAAAGCGGTGTTAGAGCAAAAGAAAACCAAGAAAAGATCGGTTGGAGCAGATGAAAACCAAGATAAGATGGGTTAGAGCAGAAGAAATCCATGAAAAGCAGGGTTAGATCAGAAGAAAACCAAGAAAAGACAGGTTAGAGCGGATGAAAACCAAGAAAAGACAGGTTAGAGCGGATGAAAACCAAGAAAAGCAAGGTTAGAGCAGAAGAAAACAAGGAAAAGACAGGGTAGAACAGAAGAAAACCAAGAAAAGACAGGTTATAACAGAAGAAAACCAAGAAAAGACAAGTTAGAAGAGAAGAAAACCAAGAAAAGCGGTTTTAGAGTGGAAAAAAACCAAGTAATGATAGGTTAGAGTGGAAGAAAACCACGTAAAGACTGGTTAGAGCGGAAGAAAACCAAGTAAAGTCGGGTATAGCGAAAGAAAACCAAGAAAAACTGCATATAGCGAAAGAACACCAAGAAAAACAATACATAGCAGAATAAAACCAAGAAAAGACGGGTTAGAGTGTACGAAAACCAAGTAAAGCATGGTTAGAGCAGAAGAAAACCAAGAAAAGACGGGTTAAAGCAGAAGAAAACCAAGAAAAGCAGGGTTAGAGTGGAAGAAAGCCAAAAAAAGATGTGATAACGCGGAAGAAAACCAAGAAAAGCAGGGTTAGAGCAGAAGAAAACCAAGAAAACATGGGTCAGAGCAGAGGAAAACCAAGAAAAGATGGGTTAGAGCAGATGAAAACCAAGAAAAGCAGAGTTAGAGCGGAAGAAAACCATGAAAAGCAGGGTTAGAGCAGAAGAAAACCAAGAAAAGCAGGGTTGGAGCAGAAGAAAACCAAGAAAAGCAGGGTTGGAGCGGAAGAAAACCAAGAAAAGCAGGGTTAGAGTGGAGGAAAACCAAGAAATAAGGGGTTAAAGTGGAAGAAAACCAATAAAAGCAGGGTTAGAGCAAAAGAAAACCAAGAAAAGCAGGGTTAGAGTGGAGGAAAACCAAGAAAAGCAGGGTTAGTGCAGAAGAAAACCAAGAAAAGATGGGTTAGAGGAGATGAAAACCAAGAAAAGACAGGTTAGAGCGGATGAAAACCAAGAAAAGACAGTTAAGAATGGAAGAAAACCAAGAAAAGATGGGTTACAGCCGAAGAAAACCAAGAAAAGACAGGTCAGAGCAGATGAAAACCAAGAAAAGCAGGGTTAGAGCATTTGAAAACCAAGAAATCCAGGGTTAGTGTGGAAGGAAGCCAAGAAAAGCAGGGTTAGAGCAAAAGAAAACAAAGAAAAGCAGGGTTAGAGCAGAAGAAAACCAAGAAAAGAAGGGTTAGACCGGAAGAAAACCAAGAAAAGCAGAATTAGAGCAGAAGAAAACCAAGAAAAGACTGGTTAGAGCGGAAGAAAACCAAGAAAAGACGAGTATAGCAGAAGAAAACAAAAAAAAAGCAGATTTAGAGTGGAAGGAAAAAAAAAAAGAAGGGTAAGATCAGAAGAAAACCAATAAAAGCAGGGTTAGAGTGGAAGAAAACCAAGAAAAGACAGGTTAGAGATGAAGAAAACAAAGAAAAGACGAGTATAGAGGAAGAAAACCAATAAAAGCAGGGTCAGAGTGGAAGAAAACCAAGAAAAGCATGGATAGAGCGAAAGAAATCCAAGAAACATTGGGTTAGCTCAGAAGAAAACCAAGAAAAGAAAGGTTTGACCAAAAAATACCAAGAAAAGACGAGTATAGAGGAAGAAAACCAAGAAAAGCAGATTTAGAGTGGAAGGAAACCAAAATAAGATGAGTTAGATCAGAAGAAAAGCAAGAAAAGACGTGTTAGAGCGGAAGAAAACCAATAAAAGCAGGGTTAGAGCAAAAGAAAACCAAGAAAAGCAGGGTTAGCATGGAAGAAAACCAAGAAAAGCAGGGTTAGAGTGGAGTAAAATTAAGAAAAGGTGGTTAGAGCGGAAGAAAACCAAGAAAAGCAGGGTTAGAGCGAAAAAAAAAACAAGAAAAGAAGGGTATAGCGAAAGTAAACCAAGAAGAGCAGGGTTAGAACTGAAGAAAAACAAGAAAAGACAGGTTAGAGCAACTGAAATCCTAGAAAAGCAGAGTTAGAGCGGAAGAAAACCAAGAAAAGCAGGGTTAGACCTGAAGAAAACCAAAAAAAGTTGGGTATCGCAGAAGGAAACCAAGAAAAGCAGGGTTATTGCAGAAGAAAACCAAGAAAAGACAGGTTAAAGCAGAAGAAAACCAAGAAAAGCAGGGTTAGAGCGGAAGAAAACCAAGAAAAGCAGGGTTAGAGCGAAAAAAAACACCAAGAAAAGAAGGGTATAGCGAAAGTAAACCAAGAAGAGCAGGGTTAGAGCTGAAGAAAACCAAGAAAAGACGTGTTAGAGTGGAAGAAAACCAAGAAAAGACAGGTTAGACCAAAGAAATACCAAGTAAAGACGAGTATAGAGGAAGAAAACCAAGAAAAGCAGATTTATAGTGGAAGGAAACAAAAAAAGAAGGGTAAGATCAGAAGAAAACCAAGAAAAGACATGTTAGAGCGGAAGAAAACCAAGAAAAAACAGGTTAGAGATGAAGAAAACCAAGAAAAGACGGGTATAGCGAAAGAAAACCAAGAAAAGCAAGGTTAGAGTGGAAGAAAACCAAGAAAAGCATGGATAGAGAGGAAGAAATCCAAGAAAAGCAGGGTTAGATCAGAAGAAAACCAAGAAAAGACTGGTTAGAGCGGAAGAAAACCAAGAAAAGCAGCTTTAGAGTGGAAGAAAACCATGAAAAGCAGGGTTAGCATGGAAGAAATCCAAGAAAAGCAGGGTTAGAACGGAAGAAAACCATAAAAGCAGGGTTAGAGCAGAAGAAAACCAAGAAAAGCAGAATTAGAGCAGAATAAAACTAAGAAAAGAAAGGTTTGACCAAAAAAATACCAAGAAAAGACAAGTATAGTAGAAGAAAACCAAGAAAAGCAGATTTAGAGTGGAAGGAAACCATAAAAAGCAGGGTTAGGTCAGAAGAAAAGCAAGAAAAGACTGGTTAGAGCGGAAGAAAACCAAGAAAAGCAGGGTTAGATTGGAAGAAAACCAAGAAAAGACGGGTATAGTGGAAGAAAACTAAGAAAAGCAGGGTTAAAGTGGAAGAAAAATGTGATAAGGAGTGATATTGGGGTCAGACATAACAGTAACTGCTGGGAGGATCTGCTCCTTATGGGGTGATATTGGGGTCAGACATAACAGTAACTGCTGGGAGGATCTGCTCCTTATGGGGTGATATTGGGGTCAGACATTAACAGTAACTGCTGGGAGGATCTGCTCCTTATGGGGTGATATTGGGGTCAGACATAACAGTAACTGCTGGGAGGATCTGCTCCTTATGGGGTGATATTGGGGTCAGACATTAACAGTAACTGCTGGGAGGATCTGCTCCTTATGGGGTGATATTGGGGTCAGACATTAACAGTAACTGCTGGGAGGATCTGCTCCTTATGGGGTGATATTGGGGGTCGGGCAATAACAGTAACTGCTGAGAGGATCTGCTCCTTATGGGGTGATATTGGGGTCAGACAAACTAGTAACTGCTGGGAGGATCTGCTCCTTATGGGGTGATATTGGGGGTCGGGCAGTAACAGTAACTGCTGAGAGGATCTGCTCCTTATGGGGTGATATTGGGGTCAGACAAACTAGTAACTGCTGGGAGGATCTGCTCCTTATGGGGTGATGGGGTGATATTGGGGTCAGACATAACAGTAACTGCTGGGAGGATCTGCTCCCTGTTTATGGGATGCTGGGGAGTGAATTGGGGGTCCCCATAGGACCCCATAAGACCCCATAGGATCCTATAGCCCCACATAAAACCCCATTAAACCCCATAGGATCCCATTGGCCCCATAGGTCGCCATTAAACCCCATAGAAACCCCTATGACCCCATAAGCCTTTATAAAACCCCATAGAGACCCCTTAGGACCACATTAAACACCATAGACCCCCATAAGGACACCGTAAGGATCCCATAGGACCCCACAGAGACCCCATAAGACCCCATAGAGACCCCATTAAACCCCATAGAGACCCCATTAAACCCCATAGAGACGCCATTAAACCCCATAGAGACCCCATAGACCCCATAGGACTATGACTATGAATGAGACACGGAATGATTGGACAGTGAGTGGGAATTAATAGGTAAAGAATGAGACATAGAGAATGATTGGCCAAATGATGGCACTGAATGGTTATAGGATGAGAGCCAGAGAATGAGGGGACAATGAGTGACATCAAATGGGGAGAAAATGAGACACAGGTAAAGACTGGATAATGACGGGCAGTCAATGGATACCAAATGAGAGGCAGAGAATGAGTGGACATTGAAATTATTCTAAAAGAATACGGTGGTCTATATTAAGTTAAGAAGGGAAATCACAGAGCAAAAAGGTCCCTGAGCACTCACCCCTGGGGTGTATACTGGCACATTGGTGAGATATTGCTGGGAAACCAGGAGGAACCCTGAGCCGGTAAATCCTGATTAAGTATTGTAATCAGTGGTGGTTGATGTATAAGCTAGAGGATAGGGCCGATGAACATCTAGAGGGATGTTGGTGTGGAATGAGTATCAAGTCATTGATGTGATACTGTGTTCTGCCTGCCAAGAGGTGGAAGGGAGGTGGGTCAGTCAGTGCTGGCTCTGTGGCGAGAGGTTTCAAACTTACAGATACAGATTGCTAAGGGAAAGTTGTAAGAAAGTCAAAGTGTTTATGGAAACCGAAGAACTGTGTTGGCTGATTTGTGGGTTTGGACCTCTGAGTCAATACTGAGTAGCAATGAATGGTTAGAGAATGAGACACAGAGAATGACTGGACAGTGAGTAGCAATGAATGGTTACAGAATAAGACACAGATAATGACTGGATAATGATGATTGGACAATGAGTGGAAGTGAATGGTGACCAAATGAAATACAGAGCACAATTGGACAGCGAGTGGCAAAAAATAGTGAGAAAATGAGAGACAAAGAATGTTTGGAGAGTAAATGGCAATAAATGGTTAGGAAATGGATAGAGAAAGAGAGACAGAGAATGATTGGACAATGTGTGGAAGTAAATGAGTACAGAATGAGACACAGAATGATTGGATAATGAGTGGAAGTAAATGGGTAAAGACTAAGACATAGAATGACGGGACAATGAGTGAGAGTAAAAAGTTAAAGAATGAATCATGGAGAATTGGACATGATTGGCCATTGAATGGCAGTGAATGAGAAGAGAAAGAGAGACAGAGAATGACTGGATGTTGAATGGCAGTGAATGGGGAGAGAATGAGACACAGGGAATGACTAGACAAGGAATGGCAGTAAGTGGTTCCAGAATGAGACAATAACAATGATTGGACAGTGAGTGGCAGTGTATGGGTAGAGAATGAAGCACAGAGAATGATTGGACACTAACAGTGAATGGGGAGAGAATAAAAGACAAAGATCGGACACTGAGTGGCAATGGAGGGTTAGAGAATGAAAGACTGAAAAGAAACTGGACAATGAGTGGAAGTGAATGGGAACAGAATGAAACAAGGACAATGATGGGCAGGGAATGGTGAGAGAATGAGACATGGAGAATGAGTGGATAATTAGTGGCTCTGAATGGGTAGAGAATGAGACACAAAGTGACTGGCCAAGAACAGGCAGGGAAGAGCCAGAGAATGAGGGACAGAATGAATGGACAGTGTGGGCAGGGAACAGGTACAGAATGAAACAGAGACAATGAATGGACAATGAGGGGCAGAGAATGGAGAGAGACAGAGAATGATTGGACAGGGAGTGGCAGTGAATGGGGAGAGAATGAGACACAGAAAATGATTGGACACTGAGTAGCAATGAATGGGTAGAGAATGAGACAAAGAGAATGACTGGACAACGAGGAGAACTGAATGGTTATAGGATGAGAGACAGAGAATAATTGGACAATGAGTGGAAGTGAATGGTGAGAGAATGACAGAGAAAGAATGATGGCAATAAATGCTGAGAGAATGAGACAATAGAATGATTGGATAATGAGTGACAATGAAGGGTTACAAAATGATACACAAAGAATGATTGGACAGTGAGTGGCAATAAAGGGTTAGAGAATGAGACATAGAATGGTTGGACAGTGAGTGGGAGTAAATAGTTAAAGAAGGAAACACAGAAAGTGATTGGACAAGGAGTGGCAGTGAAGAGTTAGAGAATGAAACACAGATAATGATTGGACAGTATGGGGAAGTGAATGGATTGAGAATGAGACCCAGAATGATTGGAGAATGAGTGGATGTGAATGGTCAGACAACGAAACACAGAGAATGATTGGATAATGAGTGGCAGTGAATGGGTAGAGAATGAGAAACAGAGAAAGACTGGATAACAAGTAGCAGTAAAGGATTACAGAATGAGACACAGACAATGATTGGACAGTGAGAGGCAGTGAATAGGGAGAGCATTAGACATAGAACGTTTGGACAGTGAGTGGGAGTTAATAGGTAAAAAATGAAACATAGAGAATGACTGGACAGTGAGTAGCAATGAATGGATACAGGATAAGACACAGAATGGCGCGATAATGAGCAGCAGTGAATGAGTAGAAAATGAAACATAGAAAATGAATGGACAGTGAGTGACAGTGAATGGGTAGAAAATGAGAGCCATAGAATGACTGGGCAAGGAGTGGCAATGAATGGTTCCAGAATGAGACAGAATGATTGGACAATGAGTGGCAGCGAGTGGTTCCAGTGACACAGCCAATGGTGGAACAAAGAGCATCAATGAGTGGGTGGAGAACAACACGCAGAGAGATCATCCAGTGATAGACAGAGAATGATCATGAATGGGAGGCAGGAAATATGAGAGCAGCACAGGCAGCAATATAGGACACAATGCAGACAATGGTTTGAATGAAGGGCAGCAAATGGGGAGGGAAATAGAGACTGTGAATGGTTAGAGAATGAATGGGAGCAAATGGATACGGGATGGAAGCAGCCAATTAATGCATAATGACTTGGAGTAAATGGATACGGGATGGAAGCAGCCAATGAATGCAGAATGACTTGGAGTAAATGGATACGGGATGGAAGCAGCCAATTAATGCAGAATGACTTGGAGTAAATGGATACGGGATGGGAAACAGGCAATGATGAGAAAAGTAAATGAGGAGAACTGTGAGTTAATGAGAGGCAGCAAATGATGAGAGAATGGCAGGACACCAATGAGGAGATACTGAAAGGGAGAGAATGAATAGAGAATAAGAGATAGAAAGACTGGGCAGTGAGTGGAAATAAGTGGAGATAAAATGAAAGACAGAAAATGATTGGACAGGGAGTGACAGTGAATGGGAAGAGAATGAGACATAGACAATGATTGTACATTGAGTGGGAGTGAATGGGTAGAAAATGAGACATAGAATGTTTGGACAGTGAGTGGGAGTTAATAGGTAAAGAATGAAACATAGAGAATGATTGGACAGTATTGTATATATAAGTAGAACCTCAGAAATATTTGCTGAACGTCCAATGAGGTCCAGGACTTCAGCTAAGTGGATGAATGTGAAGGAAACCCTTTTTCTGTGGTTTTGTGGAAGCAAGTTTTCCATCTGGGCTTTATATCGTGCACTGGCCATGCATATACAGAGCACACATGGAAAGAAGTCGAATTCCAAGGGCAATCTGCTGTGCCGGCTGGGAAAGGATGAGAGCACCTTGATGTGGGGGACACCCTACTAGCGCTGCCTTTCCCCTCCACTGCTGCCATGTTGGCCTTTTTTGGGCACTTTGGCCACTATGCTCCAATTTAATCAATAAGAGTGAGCTGGGTTATGGAGCTTTGAGTTTTGTTCTCAACTTAGGGATTTGGATGGGATAGATATGGCAATAAATGGATACAAAGTGAGAGACAGAGAATGATTGGACAGTGAGTGGCAGTGAATGGGTAGAGATGAAGACATAGAATGACTGGACAATGAGTAACACTGAATGAATAGAGAAATAGAGACAGAATGATTGGATAACAAGTGGCAGTGAATGGTGATAGAATGAGATACAGAAAATGACTGGACAGTGAGTGGCAATGAAGGTTTACACAAATAAACACAGAGAATGATTGGACAAGAAGTAGCAATGAATGGAACAGAATGAGAGACAAAGAATGATTGGACACTAAGTAACAGTGAATGGGGAGACAATGAGACACCGAAGGATTGGACAGGGAGTGGCAGTGAATGGATAGAGAATAAGACATAGAATGATTGGACAGTGAGTAGGAGCCAATAGTTAAATAATGAAGCACAGAGAATGATTGGACAATGAGGGGCAGTGAATGGTGAGAGAAAGAGGGAGAGAAAATGATTGAATAACAAGTGTCACTGAATGGGTAAAAAATGAGACAGAGAGAATAACTGGACAATGTGTAGAAATTAAGGTTAAAAGAATGAGACACAGAAAGATGGGACATTGAATGGCAGTGAATGGTTATAGAATGAGACACAGAGAATAATGTAACAAGGAGTGGCAATGAATGCTGAGAGAATGAGACAAAGAAAATGACTGAACACTGAGTAGCAATGAGTTCGAGAATGAGAAACAGAATGATTGGACAGTGAATGGCAGTGAATGGTGAGAGAATGAGACACGGAATGGTTGGACAGTGAATAACAATTAATGGGTAAAGAATGAGATAGAAAGAATGATTGAACAGTGAGTAGCACTGAATGGTGAGAGAATGAAACACAGAGAATGATTGGACAATGAGTGGCAGTGAAGGGTTAAAGAATGAGAGACAGAGAATGATTGGATAGTGAGTAGGAGTTAATAGTTAAAGAATGAAACAGAGAATGATTGGACAGTGAGCGGCACTAAATGCTGAGACAATGAAACACAGTCAACGACTGGATACTGAGTGGCACTGAATGGGTGTAGAATGAAACACAGAGAACGATTGGACAAGGAATGGCAGTGAATGGGGAGAGACTGAGACAATGATTGGACAGTGGGGGCAGTGAACAGGTACAGAATGAAACAGAGACAATGACTGGACAACGAGGGCCAGTGAATGGATAGAGACAGAGAATGATTGGATAATGAGAGGCACTGAATGGGTAGACAATGAAACACAGAGAAGGAAGGGATAGAGAATGAAATGCAAAAACCAATTGGACAATGAGTGGAAGTAAATGGGTACAGAATGAGACACAGGGAATGACTGGATAATGATTGGCAGTGAATGGATAGAGAATGAGACATAGAATGGTTGAACAGTGAGTGGGAGTTAATAGTTAAAGAATAAAACAGAGAATGATTGGACAGTGAGTGGCAATGAAGGGTTAGAGAATGAGAGACAAAAAGCAATTGGACAGTGAGTGGAAGTAAAAGGTTACAGAATGAGACACAGACAATGACTGGACAGTGAGTGGGAGTGAATGGGTAGAAAATAAGAAATAGAACAGTTGGACAGTGAGTGGGAGTTAATAGGTAAAGAATGAAACATAGAAAATGATTGGACAGTATTGTATATATAAGTAGAGCCTCAGAAATATTTGATGAATATCCAATGAGGTCCAGGACTTCAGCTAAGTGGATGAATGTGAAGGAAACCCTTTTTCTGTCTACCTTAAGCAGGCTTTGTGGAAGCAAGTTTTCCATCTGGGCTCTATGTCGTGCACTGGCCATGCATATACAGAGCACACATGCAAAGAAGTCAAATTCCAAGGGCAATCTGCTGTGGTGGCTGGGAAAGGATGAGTACACCTTGATGCGGGGGTTGCCCTACTAGCGCTGCCTTTCCCCTCCACCGCTGCCATGTTGGCCTTTTTCAGGCAGTTTAGCCATTTTTCTCCAAATTAATAAAATAATAGTGAGTTGGGTTATGGAGTTTTGTTCTCGACTTAGGGATTTGTATGGAATAGATATGGCAATCAATGGGTACAAAATGAGAGACAGACAATGATTGGACAGTGAGTGGCAGTGAGTGGTTACAGACTACGACACAGAGAATGATTGGATAATGAGTAGCAGTGAATGGGTAGAGAATGAAACATAGAGAGTGACTGGACAGTGAGTAGCAGTGAATGGGTAAAGAATAAGACACAGACAATGATTGGACAGTGAGTGGCAATGAATGCATACAGAAGGAAACACAGAGAATGACTGTAAAGTAATTGGCAGTGAATAGATACAGAATGAGACAGAAAGAATGATTGGACAATGAGTGGAAGTGAATGGGTAGAGAATGAGACAGACAGTGATTGGACAGTGAGTGGCAATGAATGCTTAGAGAATGACACAGAGAAAACAATTGGACAATGAGTGGAAGTAAATGGTCAGAGAATGACACACAGAGAATGATTGGACAGTGAGTGGAAGTGAATGGTGAGAGAATGAGAGACAAAGACTGATGGGACAGTGAATGGCAATGAATGCTGAGAGATTGAAACACGGAGAATGATTGGACGGTGAGTGTCAATGAATAGGTAAAGAATGAGAGACAAAGACTGATTGGACAATGAGTGGAAGTGAATGGTGACAAAATCAGACACAGAGAATGATTGGACAAAGAGTAACAATGAAAGGTTACAGAATGAGACACAAAGACTGATTGGACAGTGAATGAAAATGAATGGGTAGAGAATGAGACATGAAATGATTGGACACTAAATGGCAGTTAATAGTGAAATAATGAAACATAGAGAATGACTGGACAATGAATGGCAGTGAATGGGTAGAGAATCAGACACAGGCAATGATTGGTGACTGAGTGACAGTCAATGCTTAGACAATGAAACAGAGAGAATGTTTGGATACTGAGTGTCACTGAAGGGTTACAGAATGAAGGACACAGAATGACTGAACGGTGAATGAAAGTAAATAGGTACAGAATGAGACATAAAAGCCATTGGAGAATGAGTGACAGTGAATAGATAGAAAATGAAACACAGAGAATGACTGGACAAGAATTGGCAATGAAGGGTTAGAGAATAACAGAGAATGATGGGAAAGTGAGTGGCACTGACTGCTGAGAGAATGCGACACAGACAGTGATTGGACAGTGAGTGGCAGTGAATAGGGAGAAAATACGATGTAAAATGGTTGGACAGTGAGTGGGAGTTAATAGTTAAAGAATGAAACATAGAGAATGATTGGATAACAAGTGGCAATGAATGGTTATAGGATGAGAGACAGAATAATTGGACAGTGAGTAGCAATGAATGGGTAAAGAATGAGATACAGAGAGTGATTGGACAAGGAGAAGCAATGAATGGCTGCACAATAAGACACAGAGAATGATTGGAAAATGAAGAGGAGAGAATGGATAGAGAAAGAGAGACAGAGAATGATTGGATAATGAATGGCAATGAATGGGTAGAAAATGAGACATAGAATGATTACACACTAAATGGCAGTTAATAGTTAAATAATGAAACACACAGAATGATTGGACAAGGAATGGCAATGAATGGTGAGAAAATGAGACACGGAAAACAACTGGACAGTGAGTGCCAGTGAATGGATAGAGAATGAGACACAGAGAATGGCTGGACAATGAGTAGCATTGAATGGAGAGAGAATAATACATAGAGAATGATTGGACAATAAAGGGCAGTGAATGGTAACAGAATGAGACACAGAAAACAACTGGACAGTGAGTGACAGTGAATGGATAATGAGACATAGAGAATGATTGGATTAGGGTTAGGATTGGATTGATGATTGGGTAATGAGTGGCAATGAATGGTTAGAGAATGAAAGACAAAAAAGAATTGGACAATGAGTGGAAGTAAATGGTTACAGAATGAGACACAGACAATGATTGGACAGTGAGTGACAGTGAAGGGATAGAGAATAAGACATGAAATGCTTGGAAAGTGAGTGGTAGTTAGTAGGTAAAGAATGAAACACAGAGAGTGATTGGACAGTGAGTGACAGTGAATGGGTAGAGAATGAGACACAGAGAATGATTGGACAATGACTGGCAGTGAATGACTGGAGAAAAAAAAAACAGACAATTTTTGTACACTAAGTGGCAATGATGGGTTAACCAAATAAACACAGAGAATGATTGGACAATAAGTAACAGTGAGTGGGGAGAGAATGAGACACAGACAATGATTGGACAGTAAGGGGCAATGACTGGATAGAGAATGAGACATAGAATGGTTGGACAATGAGTGGGAGTTAATAGTTAAACAATGAAACAGAGAGTGATTGGACAGTGAGTGGCAGTGAAAGGTAACAGAATGAAACAAGGACAACGATTGGACACTGAGTGGATGTGAATGTTGACAAAATGAAAGACAGAAAACAATTGGACAATGAATGACAGTGAATGGGTAGAGAATGAGACACAGAAAATGATTGGACAATAAAAGACCGTTAATGGTGACAAAATGAAACACAAAGAATGATTGGACAGTAAATAGCAATAAATGGTTAGGAAATGAGACAGAGAGAATGACTGGACAATGAATGGTAGTGAATGGGGAGAGAATGACACAATGACAATGAATAGCAATGAATAGTAACAGAATAAGACACAGAGAATGATTGGCCAGTGAG
Source organism: Coturnix japonica (assembly GCF_054131305.1). Taxonomy (NCBI): domain Eukaryota; kingdom Metazoa; phylum Chordata; class Aves; order Galliformes; family Phasianidae; genus Coturnix; species Coturnix japonica. Next base: position 43,986 of record NW_028188974.1, read on the forward strand.
AGGCCGCGAATGGATAGAAAAAGACAGACAAAAAATGATTGGATAATGAGTGGCAATGAAGAGCTAGAAAATGAGACACAAACAATGATTGGCCAGTGAGTGGCAGTAAATGCTGACGCAATGAAACACAGAGAATGATTGGACAGTGAATGGCAGTGAAAGCTGATAAAATAAGAGAATGATTGGAGAAGGAAGAGCAATGAATGGTTACAGAATAAGACACAAAGAATGATTGGATAATAAGTGGCAATGAATGGGTAGAGAATGAAACACAGAATGAATGGACACTGAGTATCAATTAATGGTTATAGAACAACACGCAGAGAGCTCTTAGAGTGAGAGGCAGAGAATGATCAGAGAATGAGACACAGGAAATATGAGAGCAGAACAGGCAGCAAATGAGGACACTGACAGTGATTAGAATGATGATGACGAGGGAGATGATGAAGGAGATGATGAAGAGGAAGACGATGAGGGAGATGAAGAGGGAGACACAGCAGAGGCTGAATAGGGCAAATAATAAGATGAATTATAGGATGTAGCCACATGTAAAAGCAATTGGGACCCATCTCTACTCTGTCCATCCAGATCCTGGTACCATGTTGGATCAGCACCTGCCACTGGGATCCATTATGAATATGAGGGCTGGATTGGATCTGCAGCTCCATTGGGATCCAGCAAGAATATTGTTGCTCATTGATACCCAGTAAGGAGACAACAGGATAGATGTCCCACATTGCAATGTGAGCACACATTGGGATCCATCCTGCACACATTGGGTCCTTGTCTTTGTTCTATGTACACAGATGTTGAATTCAGAGCTGAAATGGATCTGGAATGGGCATACTGACAATAGGAATCCAACCTCAACCTACAGGGATGGAAAGCAGGTAGGGTTAATAAAGGCAGCAGCACCATAAATACAAACTACCTTATAGATACAGGCTGAAGTAATCCATAATCAATAGGGTCCCCCCATTAGGTTCCATATCGATTCCATGCCCACACCCCATTAACAAAGCAGTTCCCCCATCCTGTCCATCACTGATTGGGACTGAAGATTCCACTACTGGTGCTGCCACCTAGTGGCGGATATGGGAATTGCAGGGGGAGCAGCACACACATATACTTTATATATACACACTTATACACACACACAATAATGCACACCCCCATACACACCCATATAAACCCCCATATGCACACACATACACACCCCCATATATGCACCCATATATACACACATATACACCCCCATATACACCCCCATGTACACCCCCATGTACACACATATAGACACACATACACTCATATAGACTCATATAGACACACATACACTCATATGGACACATATACACTCATACAGTTTTATGCACACACATACACACACACATATACACACACAGCCACCCATATACACCCCCATACACACACAAATACAGCCCCATATACACAAATACATACACACACACATATACACACTTATATAGACACGCTTATACAAATACATATATACACACACTCATACACACACATATATGTATATACACGCACATATATATACACACACACATAGATGTGTGCATATATATATATACACACATATATCTACACACACACATATAAATACAAACATATACACACATACATATATATACACACACACAGATACATATATATGCACACACAAACACAACCACCATCACACATATACACATACATATATACACACAGACACATATAGATATATACACATACACACAGATATAGATATATACACAAACACAGATATACAAACATACACATACACGCACATACACAGTTTTATATATATATATATATATATATATATACACACATACATTACACACACACACAGAATCACAGAATCACAGAATTATCAATGTTGGAAAAGACCTAGAAGGTCATCTAGTCCAACCATCCCCAATACTTCCTGGCTAAATCATATTCAACAACACAACATCCAGACGTTTCTTGAACACTCCCATGGTCAGTGACTCCACCACCTCCCTGTGCAGTCCATTCCAATGCCTGACTACACTTTCCGAAAAGTAATACAAGAGAAGAGGCCAACCCCCAGCTCACTGCAACCTCCCTTCAGTTAGTTATAGAGAGCAATCAGGTCTCCCCTGAGCCTCCTCTTCTCCAGGCTGAATATTCCCAGCTCCCTCAGCCTCTCCTCATATGGCCCCATTGTGCTCCAGACCCCTCATCAGCTTTGTAGCCCTCCTCTGAACACGTTCCAGGCCCTCAGTGTCTGGAGAGAGCTCCGCCGTGAAACACGGCCCCCTGTCACGGGCGCAGGTGGATTTCTAGTTCAAACCGTGACAGATTTTGGTGGAGAATGCGGGCAGATTGAGTTGCTGTTTTTCTGTGTTTTCTTCTGTTGCTCTTTTAGCTTTTAACAGAGCTACGAGTTTTTTTTTTTCCCTGTTAAGGAGCTATCTCGTGTTTGCGATTCTGCACCTGCGAGCTTGACCTTGAAAGTCCAGGCGGACTGCCAATACTCCAGTATATTTTATAAACACTGCTGAGCTTTGTTTTCTTTTACTTTTTTCTCTCTATTGGAGGAAAAAAAAAAAATGTTTTCTCTACTAAATTTGTTTTACCAGGGACTGTGTGCCATTGGTTCCTTTTTTGAGACGCTCCGAACATATTGGGCCATGTTTAAGCTAGCCACTTTTTCTTATGGAGCTATACAATTGTATAATGGATTGAAAGCATGGTTAGCAATGCTCACTTCGTATCTGTATACAGCTCCAGAGGGAGCAACTAATGCAACTAATTATACAGAAATGGTGATTTTTAAGCGTGCTCCTCTTTCTTTCTATGAATCCTTTATGCAGTTTTTGAATGATCAGTGGGCCACACTCTTAATCTCCCTGATCTTACTGTTGATTATTGTAATAATCTCACTCAGTATCTGGATTTATAACATCCGGAGGAAGTCTTCCCTAGAACCAGAGAATACTGAGTGGCAGGGAATTGAAGAGATTCTCAAAGGACAGACATCTTCAGTGTTATGGAGCTTCACTCCTGAACACTTGAAGAATCCTGAGAGTTTGATTGCATATTTGAGGCAGGAATGTTGTGGCTCAGGCAGATCTCAGGAGGCACAAATGATTTTGGGCCTAGCTAATGCTTATCGGGCCTTAGTCAATACCATTCCTGAGAGGGAAGTTTTCGAAGCTGAGAGAGAGAGTCTCAGGGCCGAGAAGGAGAGTCTTAGAGCTGAGGCAGAAAAACTTTGGACTGAGAAGGTAGAGAGAGAAAAAGCTTTTGAAGCTGAGAGAAAAGATCTCCTGTACCAACGAGACTCAATCTGGTACGAGAAAGAGAGTCTTAGAGCTGACGCAGAGAAACTTTGGGATGAGAAGGTAGAGAGAGAAAAAGTTTTTGAAGCTGAGAGAAAAGATCTCCTGTACCAACGAGACTCAATCTGGTACGAGAAAGAATCTTAGAGCTGACGCAGAAAAACTTTGGGATGAGAAAAGCTCCCTGCAATCCCAACTCAACACTCTCCAGTCCGAGCACAGCGCCCTCCGGTCCGAGCACGACACTCTCCAGTCCGAGCACGGCGCCCTCCAGTCCGAGCACGACACTCTCCAGTCCGAGCACGGCGCCCTCCAGTCCGAGCATGACACTCTCCAGACTGAGCGCGATGCCCTCCGGTCCGAGCACGACACTCTCCAGTCCGAGCACAGCGCCCTCCGGTCCGAGCACGACACTCTCCAGTCCGAGCACAGCGCCCTCCGGTCCGAGTACAACACTCTCCAGACTGAGCGCGATGCCCTCCGGACCGAGCACAATGCCCTCCAGACCGAGCACAACACTCTCCAGTCCAAGTATGACGCCGTCCAGTCTGAGTGCGGCACCCTCCAGGCCAAGCATGATGCCTTCCAATCCAACTGTGACACCCTCCAGTCCGAGCACAACACTCTTCAGTCTGTGCATAATGCCCTCCGGTCCGAGCATAACGCTCTTCAGACTGAGCACAATGCCCTTCGGACCGAGCACAACACTCTTCAGTCCGAGCATAATGCCCTCCAGTCCGAGCATAACGCTCTTCAGACCGAGCACAATGCCCTCCAGACCAAGCTCAACACTCTCCAGACTGAGCACACTGCCCTCCAGGCCGAGCATAACGTCCTCCGGTTCGGGTACAACACTCTCCAGTCCAACTACAACAGCCTCCAGACTGAGCTTGGTGCTGTCCAGTTTGAGCGGAACGCTCTCCGAGACCAGCTATGTGCCCTCCAGGGTGAGTTGAATGTATTTAACCAACTACCAGGGGCACATGTAGTCCAATTTGGCCAGCCATTGGGGGCACATGTAGTCCAATCTGACCAGCCACCGGGGGCACAGGTAGTCCAATTGGACCAACCATCTGGGACACCAGATACAATGTTGGTTGCCCCTGTAAGAGGGCGAAAGACAAAACAAGTTTCAACTCAGTTAGAGAAAATGCAGAAGGAGTTAGAAGAGCGGAGGGAGTTAGGAGAGCAGGACTCAGGAGACTCAGGGGAGCAGGGGGAGTCAGAAGACCAGAAGAAGTTGGAGGAGCAGAGGATGTTAGAGGGGTATAAGAAGATGATAGAGGAGCAGAAGATGATGGAGGAGCAGAAGATGATAGAGGAGCAGAAGAAGTTAGAGGAGCAGAGAAAGTTAGGAGAGAGGAAAAAGAAGGAGGGTTACCTGGAGGAAATAACACAAGCATCAGGGTCAGGGTCAGAGTCAGAAGAGGAGCCAAAAGCTACTTTTTCTTTACGAGAATTTCTCAAGTCCAAACTTGTAGATGGGGCAGCCTCATCAACACAGTTGCCACCATCAACACCTGGGACTCTTGATAGAGCAAAAGGTGAGCAAAGTATTACGACCATTATTGATCGATCTTTTAAACTGAGTGAAATTCGAGATCTAAGAAAGGATTACACACGTCAGCCAAAAGAAAATATGGTCACTTGGTTACTTCGCTGCTGGGACAATGGTGCCAACAGTGCATGGCTCGATGGCAGTGAAGCTCGCCAACTGGGTAGCATTTCCAGGGACCCACGTGTGGACAGAGGTATTGGCACATGCCAAAATCGGTCCTACACCCTCTGGAAGCGGATGTTGATAGCGGTAAGAGATAGATTCCCCTTTAAAAGGGACTTGGAGCCTGAGAGAAAGAAATGGACTGATATTGAGAAAGGTATCCAATTTTTGAGAGAAAATGCTCTGGTGGAAATGCTATACAGCCGCGAGTTCAATCGTAACGATCCAGACCAATTACATGATCCTGAAGCAGTCCGCGTTCCACGACAAATGTGGCGTGACTTTACAAAAGCAGCTCCAGAAAAGCATGCCAGTGCACTTGCATTAGTATATGGCAAAGGGGACAGGAAACCCTTTGTGAATGAACTAATTGGCAGACTTCAGGAACTTGAATTATTTATAAGCGCCACAGAAGTTAATCTGTATACTTCAGCCATTGTCAAAATTGTGGAAAGGTTAAACGAAGTGGAGGGAACACAAAATGATATTATTGACAAATTGGCTAATGTGCCTGATGTAGATGAATCCACGGTGGTACAAGATGATGGAAACCAGGATTTCCACAATCGCCTATTGAGGAAGCTAAACAACATGAGTTCCTCTCGACCTGTATCATCGAAAATCTCAACCATTAAAAAGAGACGTCCTCGTATTCAAGCAAATGACGATGATAAGTCACCTCGAATCAACAATGAGACTACACGTCTTGCCTTGTTGCTTTTCCTCTGTAGTCATGGGGAGGACATGAAGAAGTGGTGTAATTCATCCACTTCTGCACTTCAGGCACGAGTGAAAGAATTACAAGGTGAAACAACTACCAAGGTGAACTCTTCCAAGAAGGGGAGAGTTCCAGTTGCTGCAAGTCAACGAGGTAAACAATAGAGGGGCCCTGCCCCCAGCCAGGGGGGGGAAAGGGACAACAGAGTATACTGGACTGTGTGGATTAAGTGGCCTGGCACATCTCAACCACAGAAATATAAAGCCTTGGTGGACACTGGTGCACAATGCACCCTAATGCCCTCAAGTCACCAAGGGACACAACCAATATATATCCATGGAGTGACTGGGGGTTCCCAAGAATTGACTATGTTGGAGGCCGAAATAAGCCTCACTGGTAAAAACTGGCGAAGGCACCCTATTGTGACTGGTCCAGAGGCTCCATGTATACTGGGAATCGATTACCTTAGGATGGGATATTTCAAGGATCCCAAGGGGTATCGATGGGCCTTTGGGATAGCTGCTGTAAACACAAATGGTGTTAAGCAGCTGTCAATTTTACCTGGTCTGTCAGATGATCCTTCTGCTGTGGGGTTGCTCCAGGTAAAAGACCAAGAGGTACCAATTGCCACCAGAGTGGTTCACAGACGGCAGTACCACACCAATAGGGACTCATTGCTCCCCATTCACAAGCTAATTCGCCAATTAGAAAATCAGGGAGTGATTAGCAAAACGCACTCGCCTTTTAACAGCCCCATATGGCCAGTGCGTAAAACCAGTGGGGAATGGAGGCTGACGGTAGATTACCGTGGCCTGAATGAAGTTACACCTCCATTAAGTGCTGCTGTACCAGACATGCTAGAACTCCAGTATGAATTGGAGTCAAAAGAAGCTAGGTGGTATGCCACCATTGATATTGCTAATGCCTTCTTTTCCATCCCATTGTCTGCAAAATGTAGGCCACAGTTTGCTTTTACCTGGAGAGGTATTCAGTATACCTGGAACCGTTTACCCCAGGGGTGGAAGCACAGCCCAACAATTTGCCATGGATTAATCCAAGCTGTTTTGGAACAGGGTAATGCTCCTGAACACTTGCAGTATATTGATGACATTGTAGTGTGGGGCCATACAGCAGCAGAGGTTTCCAAGAAAGGGAAACAGATAATCCAAATTCTTTTGAAAGCTGGTTTTGCCATTAAGCGCAGCAAGGTGAAGGGGCCTGCCCAGGAAATCCAGTTCTTAGGTATAAAATGGCAAGATGGACGTCGTCACATCCCAGCAGATGTGATTGACAAAATCACTGCTATGTCTCCGCCCACAAATAAAACAGAGACCCAATCTTTTCTGGGAGTAGTGAGTGGTGGGTGATGGACAAAAATGGGAATGTTCAATGTGTACCACAAGGGAATTTGATGTTGGGGGAGTGCAGCCAATGATTTTCCTGTAAATATATAGGTAGAGTCTCAGAAAATATTTCAATTAGGTACAGAATAGTTCAATTAGGTATAGGACTTAAGATAGAGTGGATTAATGTTAAGGAAACACTTTTTCTCTATATACCTTAATTAGGCATTCTGTAAGCAAGTTTTCCATCTGGACTCTATATCCTGCACTGGCCATGCATGAGTAGAGCACACATGGAAAGAAGTATAAGTCAAAAGGAAATCTGCTGTGGTGGCTGGGAAAGGATGAGTGCACCTTGATGTGGGGGACGCCCTACTAGCACTGCCTTTCCCCTCTACCGCTGACATGTTTTCCTTTTTCTGGCAGTTTTGCCATTTTCTCAAAATTAATAAATAGTAGGTTAGGTTATAGAGTTTTGTTCTCAACTTAAGGATTTATATGGAATAAATATAAATTGTTGAGAAAAATAAGGTTGCTGATTATTCACAATTATACATATGAGTGTGTATGTATGTATAAACATAATGTAATGATGTAGAATAAGGGGTGGAATGTCATGGTTTAATAATTTTGTAATTTTTGTTATCAGTATTCCACATCATAACATCATATAAAGCATGAATAATTTTACTGAATCTGCAACTTACAGAAGAAGACTATATCTCCCAGGGAACAACACGATAGGTCACGGGACCTGGACTCTATATTAACTCTGTCGCAGAACAGACTGACGTCTTTCGAGTTCTGGCGTTCAGGGGAGTGTGTGGGAGCCTTCAGCCGTTCGCCTAGATTTACAGTAGGCCTCTCGGTTACGGGACTCATTCTCTCTCCTATTTTGCTTGATTCGTTAGCTCAATTTTCAATTATATTGTATTATATTGGGTTATCCTGTATTTCGATATAGTATTTAGTAAATAAGTGTGCCTCCTTAGATCGTTGCCGCTGTTTTCTTTTCCTAATTAACTTTTTCCTTTCGGCCTAGGGCCCCTCCGGGGCCCACGGCCCCCTGTCACGGACGCAGGTGGATTTTTAGTTCAAACCGTGACAGATCAGGCTCTGATTAGCATGGACACGCCCCTCCACTTAAGCCCCGCCCACCACCCGTCCCTCCCTCTCATTGGTCGCTACTCCGCAGGCTCCGCCCTCAGCTCTGATCCCGCCTTTCAACTCCACGGGACGTCGCGCTGGTGATGACGTTATCAGAGTGCGACGTCGCGAGGGTGATGACGCAATGCATCGCGCGGCGGGGACGCAGCGTTGGAGCGATGGCGGAGGCGGCGGAGCAGCCCCGGGCTGAGCCCCGGGCTGAGGCCGTGCAGATCATCGCTCTGGGCGGCAGTGCCGTGGCCAAATCCAAGAGCGTTGCCGCGCGTCCCCCCATGTCCGGCCGGTGCCGGGGGCTCCTGGCGGCCGCCAATACAATTGATGGGTTTTGCCTCTTGAAGCTCCTCGGGACTGTGACGTTGTTCTCTTTTATCCGGCTGTGAAGGGATGTCGTGCTTCTGTTGGGCCCAGGCGCATCGTTTAGTGTTGGTCCCTCCGGGCTCTATGGTACCAAATAAATAGCCAGGAGTAGGGCAGTTCATTGGGTTCAGTGGTAGAGCTTAGGGCAAGATCCATCCCACTCATATGAGCCTTTCCTCCAGGCTGCATCAAGCACCACAAATAAAGCAACAAGAGCCCGTTCCTGTCTGTATCTTCTTGCCAGCTGTGTGCTGATGCCATAGCTTTTAAAACCCTCTCACTTTTGTGGAGGACCCGCATGGCTTTGTACTGCAAAGGGGGGGCCTTGGTCGCTGCTTTAGGGTCTGGTCCACACATGTTCCACCATCCCTGTATTTGTCGCCATTCTTTCTATACCAGTGCTTTACTATTTCTCCATTTCTTTTTTCCCCTCAACAGATATGAAGATGACCCAGAAAAGCTTCAGCTTCACTCAAAGTTCAGTTTGCTCTTTGTTATGGTTTTGTAATTTGATTGATGTTGGTATTCCACATCAGAACACCATGCCTAATAATGAGAGTAAAGGGGACAAGTTTTTTTTCTGTGGACTGCCTTAAATGTTCATGTGGGGAGGGGCACTGTAGGGGAAGTGGGGAACGGGATGGGGTTGCTGGCCCAGCTCCCTACGAGGAGACAACACGGTCGGAGCTTCCCGCCTTCTACAGCTCCATCGGTGAGACTGGGGACTTGGTATTCTCTTTGTTGAAACTCTCTTGTTGTTGTTTAACGTTATTAGGTTATTAAACTGCCGTTCGTTCTCAGATCACCTTTTTCCTCCTTCATTATTTTTTAGACCCAATCACAATCTCCCTTGCCTTCCCCTTTCCCGAAACACACGTGGTTGGGCCGTGCCGTGCGTGCCATGCCGTGCAGTGCCGCTAGAGAAAGGGGGGCACTTTTGTTCCTGCTCCCCTGGGTTTGTTCCCACTGTCCCGGAGTGAGCTCTAGAGAGGACTCCGTGACACCCTTTTATTTTGTGTCTGCTGCAGATGGCACCAACGTAGTGAAGGTAAATCACAGCTGTACAGCCCAGGGACATGGAGACTGCTATAAGCACGGGGTGGGAAATGGGGTAGTGCCTCTCTTTGGTACGTGGGGTGGTCTCACTGACTGTAAGCAGTTATAGAGTTGAGGGTTTTTCCCTGTGGGGTGTGGGAACAATTTCCATATATTAAAGAATCCCATCATTCTTTGCTTTGAGTGACAAAGTGTTCTTCCTTGTCAGCTCTTCAATGACACCATCAAGCTGGCAGTTACTTACAAACAGAATTCAGGAGATCTCATGGATGAGGTCATGCAAGAACTGTAGGTAAGAAAGGAGGAGGAGGAGTGCAGGGAGTGCAGCCTGAGGTGGTTAACAGCTCAACCCCTTGTTGAAAGCCTGTACTGAAGGGTGAAAACTTCACAGGAACTGGAAGATTTGCCTTATGCTGACAGCACAGGGTTTGTGTGCCGCTCATATCTAGGTGGGCAGGGGGAAGGTGCTGACCTTCTGAAGAGCTTGTGCTGCTTTAGCCTGAATTTGATAGAACTGTAGCAGTGTACCTGTCATGCTCTTCAGCGTTTTCTTGTCCTACTTCTTTGCAGAGCTTTGACCTGGAGAAGAAGAGTGTGAATTTGTCGGATCAAGAGGAGAGCTGCCCTGAAGAAAAGCCCCATCCTCCTAAGGGCCACACTTGGGCTCCATCTTTTCTCTCTGCTCCAGTTGTGAGGGGCTGCTCAGAGCTCACCTCTGCAGAGGAAAGCGATTTTTCTCATGCCCTGAGATCTTTGGTGATGGGGAGACAGGGCACGACCTCCCTTGGCTGGGCCCTGACTCCCTGAAAGTCACAGAATCACAGAATTATTAAGGTTGGAAAGGACCTAGAAGATCATCCAGTCCAACCATCACCAATACTTCCCAGCTAAATCATATCCCTCAACAAAACATCCAAACATTTCTTGAACACTCCTGTGGTCAGTGACTCCACCACCTCCCTGGGCAGTCCATTCCAGTGCCTGGCCACCCTTTCTGAGAAGTAATACTTCCTAATGTCCAGCCTGAACCTCCTCTGCCACAGCTTGAAACCATTCCTTCTGGTCCTATGACTGATAAGAGGCCAACCCCCAGCTCACTGCAGCCTCCCTTCAGTTAGTTATAGAGAGCAATCAGGTCTCCCCTGAGCCTCCTCTTCTCCAGGCTGAATATTCCCAGCTCCCTCAGCCTCTCCTCATATGGCCCCATTGTGCTCCAGACCCCTCATCAGCTTTGTAGCCCTCCTCTGAACACGTTCCAGGCCCTCAGTGTCTGGAGAGAGAATTCGAGGTGTGGCCGCACCAGTGCGGCCAGTACAGACAATCACGTCTCTGCTCCTGCTGGCAGCACTGTTTCTATACAGGGCAGGATGCCGTTGTCCTTCTTGGCCACCCGGGCACACTGTCGGCTCATGTTCAGGCCAGCAGCATCCATCAATACCCCCAGGTCCGTTTCCTCCACACAATCCTCCAGCCACTCCGCCCCAAGCCTGTAGCGCTGCCCGGGGTGGTTGTGGCCAAAGTGCAGGACCCGGCATTTGCTCTTGTTGAACCTCATCCCGTTGGTTCAGCCCAGCTGTGCAGCCTGTCCAGATCCCTGTGCAGGGCCTCGCTCCCCCCAGGCAGATCCACACTCGCAGCAATTCGGCGCCATGTGGAACTGACTGAGCTGCCCTCCCTGCCCTCATCCCGGCCATCACTGCACCCCCAACCCAGCACAGGGCCCAGCTCTGCCTTTCACCACCACGCTCCCCCCGGGGGAGGTGCACCGTGCGCGGAAGTACTGCCATACCGGGACGATGCGCGGAGCGGAGGGAGCAAGCTCCGGGTCCAACTCCCGCACCCAAAAATCCGTTTAATATAAAGTCCTCTCATCGAGGACGTATCAGATATTAAACTGATAAGAACAGATACTACACTTGATCTTAGGCAAAAGGCCGAGAAGCGATACCCGTAGCGCCGCCCGCACACCACCCGCCCCCACGCGCACCCCCGACACCTCACGGTCGCGCACCCGCCGCCCGCCCCGCCCCCTCCGCCTCCTCCCCCGCCCCGCTCCCACCCCGCTCCGCCGGTGCCGTTCCCGCTCTGTCCCCGACAGCGGCTCCACCGAGCCCCGGTTCATCGTGGCGGAGCGCTCTCGGCGACCCCCGCGGCTCTGATTAGCATGGACACGCCCCTCCACTCAAGCCCCGCCCACAGTCCGTCCCTCACTCTCATTGGTCGCTACTCCGCCGGCTCCGCCCCCAGCTCTGACCCCGCCCCTCATTGACACAGCGCTGCAGCTGGGACAGGGATGTGCCGTCAGCACCAACGGGCTCCAGGATGAGAATGGGGGGAAAACCAGGGGAAAATAGAGCAAAACTGGGGAGAGTGTCTGAAAACCGGGGGTAAGAGTGGAAAATGGGGGGAAAAAAGATGACAATGGAAAATAAGGGCAAAGAATGGAAATCTTGGGAGTCTTCCTTCCACTGCGCCCCGAGCCTGCAGCGCTGCCCGGGGTTGTTGTGGCCGAAGTGCAGACCCGGCACTTGGTCCAGCCCAGCTGTGCAGCCTGTCCCGTTTAATTTCATTACACTGCCATCAGTGCTGCGCAGTGTCACTGTGTGTGCGCGCTGCGCGAGCTGAACTAACCCTTCACGCAGCACTGCTGTTACGGATGGCTGCAGTCACGTCTTCGGCCCTTCTGTGCAGTGAGAAGCTCAGACATCACCTGCAGAAATTATTGTTAAATGGAAAATATGTATTTATATCCTTATGTTTCCTGTTTCACTTGCATTCTTATGTACCTCATTGTAATTTAAATTTGAAATTATTTCCTAGCCCTTGTTTTCATCATCACATCTATATCAAAGAAAGCCTGATAAGCCTTGGCCTCGGCATCCTGCACACTCAGTGGCTTTTTACTAGCCATAGTGAATCATTGTTATTATTCATTACCACTGATACTGAGATCCACATGCATATCAATGGGAATTTACACCCTAAGAGCTGTTAGTTTCAATCAGTAAAGTTTGGATGATGAAAACCAGTGGGACACTGTGCAGGAAGGGGAGCAGGACTGGTTCAGCAGCACAACATGGCGTGACAGCCACCCAGGTCATCAGGAGCATCATCCAAAAGTGGAGGATACCGGAAATGAAGAAATGTGTCTGTCACTTTTCTCTTTTTTTCCTTTCTCCTCTCCTCTCCTCTCCTCTCCTCTCCTCTCCTCTCCTCTCCTCTCCTCTCCTCTCCTCTCCTCTCCTCTCCTCTTCTTTTCTCATTTCGGCAATGTCTTACAAAACTACTGGATTGCTGGCAAGATTGGAGGAAAACTGATGTTTGTTTTGTGCTATGTTTTGAATTAGGCACAAATAGAAAGTCCTCCTGGCAGCTGAGGGCAGCTGAGCCACCCAAGTTACAGATGACAGAATAAGAGACATGCATGTATACAACATTGTTGGTCAAACACTACAGAGCTGATAAACTGAGTGCATAAGAAAGGACAAAAATTGAAAATGCACTTTGTTATCTCACAGTGTGAAATATGGGAGCACTTAGAAATTTTCAGATAGCGCTGTTCTGAATTGAAATGAGCAGTTGAATCTCATGGGATTGAGCCTCTTGGAGATTCAGTTTAACAGGCACCTGCTTTCTGCAGCTATTTTCTTATCATCTTGCACTGCTATTGTTCCTCCACAGACATCAGCACTCTTCTCTCTGCCTTGACTCTAACACTTACTGTACTGGACTCTCCTGCAATCTCTTCCTCCTGTGTTCCTTCCAGTGTTTGCAGTTCCTGGTGGAATTGCCTGGCTGCACATCTGTGCGTGGGGCTGGAGCTGCCTCACACCTGAACCCTTCTGCTGCCAGCTAAACTGCACCTATTGGCACCATCCTACTTCTGCCTTCAGAGACAGCTTCGGTGCTTAAAAAAGAATTCAGTGATTCTGACAGGAATGAGTAATTATTACAAATTATGGTTTGCTAACACATGGACAAATGCACCTGACAGTAGCTGAGCAAAAGTACATCTCTATAGACGAGCTTTCAAGGCCATGTGTACCACTTCAGGCAGCACAACCACACTCCACCACAGAATTATTTCAGTGAATAATTCGGGAGATGAATTCCTGGTTCTCTTACTTCCTGGTAGCAGCATCTGAATGAGTAAAGTGTAATGAAAGTGAAATCAACTCTCAGAATAAGCTACTTAGCAGAAAGCCAGAGAAAGAGCATTACTTTGATTTTAGATAAATCCTTCTGTCAGTGCTCTGCTTTTGATCTTTGCTTGGAAGGGTGAAGCTTATGTAAGACAAATGCCTATCAAAGTATTACTTAAAAAGCATGCTTTTAGCAGCAGGTGGGGCACTGATTAGCTTTGACAACTGAAGCAAGGCAATCTACACGGCTATGGAATGCATAAAGATGAAAGTGAGGTCCCAAATAAGGAACATTGCTGTTTTACTAGGAGGTACATCCATTTGCACAGTGAAGCTTGGTGCTATTAATCATTGCAGATGGATAATGGTTAATATTTGGGTAGTTGTGTTTTTTTCTGCTGTCTTTTTTGGTTAAAAGCGCATGGCAAGATACACAAAAGACAGTTCATCTCTTCTACTCAGTGTAATTTGGGGAACAACTAATCATTATCTTTCAGAAGCATGATGTCTGGCTATTGGGGACCATTGAGAAATTCTCATTTACAGCCGTGACTGAGATAGTTCAAAGAACCTGAGGACTAAGGCTGCAGAATCAGTTGCTCATAGCCATATGAGCCATACGTGCCAGCAAGCAGCAGCTCTACGGAGTTGGGAGAAGGCAAGCAGACCCTGAATGGTGAGCCGTGGATCAGCAGCTAACAGAGGGGATCTTCTACCTGATTCCACATCTGCCTTCATGAGACCTCATTCACTTCACAGCAAGAATAAGAATGGACTGGAGCAAATTCCTCAGGGGAAAGTGAAACCCTCTGATACCTGTTTAGCCATAGGTGGAGTGTCCTGTACTTTTCAAGCCTGGTACAAATGTGCTGTCATTTATGAATGTTTGCAACTGTTCTAGGATCCGTGAGAGTTAGTGTCAGTGCTACATTACATTTCTTGTTGACTATAATTTCCTTTTGTCCAATTCATTCTCTTGTCTAGCAGCTAGAAATGTCAAAGAATAGTATTTATTGCTGTAAGAACTAATAAATTTTCCAGCAGAAAACAGATTTGAACTTTAAGGAACATGACTGATTCACAGTGTATCAAGTTGTTCCCATTTGTCTATAATAAGAAGTATTGTGTACACGTCTTTGCATTTCTGTAGGTAACAGATGTAAGCAAAATTACGTGAATCTTCAATTTATTTCCACAGACACAATCTGTATTTTTAATCAAATGATCTTGCCCCATGCTATTCTGTTTCTGTGGAAGTGTGAGTGCAGGTACCGACATCATCTGCATGGCTACATGTGGTTCCTTCATGAACATTGCTGACAGGCACTTGGAGTCTCACCTTCAAAAGTTCAGTGCACTTAATGACATGAGCATTGATGTATCATTTTCACCCCATGCACAGCAAAAAGACCTGGGTAAAGGAAAGTGTACTGAACTTCCTAGGACTGTCTTGGACTGCTATTATCCAAAAATAAATAAATAAATAAATAAATAAATATACATATTATAGTCTTTTCATTAATCCCAACGACTCATATTACCTTGACTCCAAATACATTGACAGGCTCCACCTGTTAATTGTTCTTAATAAGGAACACACATTTTTGGTTGACTTGGGCTAGCAAATATACTTCTACTTCACGAGACATGCATTCCTCAGAAAGTTTTATAATGGGAAGGATACTCCCTACATCAGTTTTCTACATTCTCTGTCACTAGCCAGTTTGTTGCTGGTCTCAGTTGAGAAAATTTAGTTTGAAATGGGAAGTGCTTGAACTTTCATTACTCTTTTCTTCCTCTTGCTTTCCACTGCCATGGAAATGACCCCTTCTTCCTAAATCAGATGATTCCTAAATCATTTGATTGTTGCATTTCCCATTAAGTAGACATACATTTCTATTGTGGTGGCAGTCACAGCCATACCTGTCACTTTGCAGTATGCAAAGTCACGCACCTCACCTCACTGCAATATAAGAAGAAAGGCAGCTCTGTGACATGCACAGCAGGGTACTTTACGAAGACACAAAATATTCCACGAAGAAGCCTGCAAGTGTTGTAAGTCAGCACAGAAGAGATGAACAGCACAACCAAGGCAAACAACCTACACTTTCATAGGGTGTTTTGCACACCTTCATGCTGCAAGTGCCAGTGTCCGTACAGATGCAGCTGCAGAGGGGACAGGGCAAAGTGGACTCAGAATACTGGGGTTGATGAGGTTGTGTGCAGATTTTCTCCTGTTTCTGTTAGAGGAAGGCAGGGACTTCACTCTTTGGTCACAATGGATCAGAGCCTCCTTCCCAGGCTTTGCTCTCTCATTCATCTCTTCCTGCTAATCTCAAATTAAGATCTACCTGGCCTATCAGCCACAGATCCACAGGTCTTGTAAATGGAGGAAAAAGAAGAAGCACAGTAGTTTAAGCTACAGTAGTAGCTTAAGACAGCAAGTCCTCAGTACACAGATCAGGATAATATATTTTGGCAAACGATAATGCCGCAGGCTATGGGAACTATTTCCTCTAGAACTGTGAGGTCTGGTCAGCAGCGCGTTCAGTGCTCATGGCCCTCATGTACTCTGAGCACTGCAGATGGAAGGATGAGTGCTCAGACAGTTGCGCACACCTTGTTTCACCTCCTCACAAAGGCAGAATTTTCCTAATCAAACTTCTGATACAAACAGAAAACAAATGTTTAAAAACAGTTCTGATTGCTGAATAACTGCTGGTAATTACATTATCAGTTTATAAAAGTTTACTACATTAAAAATTCTCTCATTAATTGAAACACACCTGTGCACATTATTTCTGAGGACATTCCTGTCTTGTTGAAGTTTTCTAAAGTATTGTAACAGTGGAGCTAGGCTTGCCTTTTTATTTTCATTGTTTTTGCCTCTCAGGTGATGATTAATGTTCTTATTTATCGTCACATTTGAGTCAGAATGTGTGCTGATTAATGTTGTTCTTCGTGCTTTACCTCCCACTCACAATTCCCAGCTCAGTCCTAATGCTGATAAACCTGGGTCTCCTCATTTACACACAGCTCTGTTTAGCCATGCTTAATGGATGCAGCAATTAAAGTTGTTTTCACCGACTTCTCCTGGCTATTCGACTTGCAATGCGATTTTGGTATGGCAAAGTACGTAAGTGTTCAGAAAAGTAAGTCAGAGTCCCAGAATAATAGGAGCTGGACAAGACTTCTGGAGATCATCCAGTCTGACCATGTCACATGAGTACACACCTTCCAGGAAAGTCTGACATGATATGCATCTCACAGTGTTATGTGCAGAGATTACCGTCCTTAAGAAGCATCTACATAGGGCCATGTACATAATGTGCCTTCAAAAGCAGAAATACAGAAAAAAGTGGGAAAGTTCATTCATTGAACAGCAGGGAAATGCTCCCCAGATTGTGCATGTGCAGTGCATTTTCTGTTTCACAGTGGTACCAGACAAATATGCAAAATGGATGAAGCTCTGAAGCTGCAGCAGTTCCCTGCCCCAATGGGAAGGAGCAGGGCTAAGCCCTGCAGAGCTGTGGTCTGGGCAGCCTTAAGCAGCTCTTGTGCTGCATGCCCACATGGCCGGGCCTGACCCAGCCAACATGCTACACTGCTCTGCCATGGGATGGACCCAGCCATGCTCCCACAGCTGCTTCTGGAGCCCAGCACACATCACCACACAGCACGCAACACAGGAGACTATGGGCAGCACAGGCTCCTAGGCCCGGGATGATGGCATCCTTCAGTCTGTTCTCTGCTGCATACCACAACAAAGACCACACTGCCATACTCAGGGGGTGTTGTGTAACCGGCAGAAGTGGTAATTTACTCATATCCTCATCAGGTCAATTTTGAAGGGCCACTGACTTTGGCACTGCCTCTGACACGTGCAGGCAGTTAGCAGGAGGGCTCCCAGAGACCCTGCTGTCCTGTTGGGCTGGGGGTGACCTGTTCTTCCACAACAAGGTAGGTGTAAAAATGGGAACAGAATGAAGGCAAATCCATTCCCTGTGGAACAGATGTTCTGGAAGAAAATAGAAGTCCAAACTTGCAACTAGATGGAGCCTCCCTGCTCAGAATGTAGCCCCTGTATGACAGCATAACATTAGAAACAGCACCAGCTTGTACCTGAGCACATTTGATTTCCTGCCTGTATTCCTATAGATATCTGCCAATCCTACAGAAGTAGAGGGGGAAAATCAGAAGGCAGAGATTGAGCAGTAACACACGTGCATTCTACAGTTTCAAAACATGATATTCTTCTAAATTTTTATTCTAGCAGAAAGTTTATTCCCATATCTATGTGTTGCAGAACGGCGGGAGAAAAGCAGACGACCACACCTGTCATTGACATATGATCAGCTATTCTCGTTTATTCCTTGGCTGCGTGTACCTTTATAATACGGATAATTAGCTCATACATATTGCAAAAGTGGAGCTCATCATTGGTTCCCAATTACATACCATCCCCGAGTATCTTTGCAGCTTGTTGTTATCATCCTGAAAGTTACTCCCTTGCCGAGTTCACAAAACCATGGTTAGTTTCTCACCATCCCAGGGCATCCTGTTGATCTCACTGTCCTTGCAGGTGGCATGGCTGCTTGATTAACTGCACCGTGTTTACAACCCTTCTCAGCTAGCTGTAAAAAACACTCTCTACATCTATGCAGCTTGAGAGTAGGACTAGCACAGGGCTGATAGCCCTATTATACTCATTCCAGACTCTCCAGTGTGGATGCCAGGCAATGGAGATGTCTTGCAATGCAGACGTATTCATCAAGTTCTCTCAGTAATGCCACTAACCTCATTAATCTATAATTCTTGTCGAAACGGAAATAGGTGATTTAAAGCAGAAGGCAAATGCAAAGCAATATAATGAATTAAACTTTGTTAGTGTAACTTAATAACAGACTTTCATTCTGTTTCAAAAGTCACACGGAGTCAATTTTTAAAACCTGAAAGTTGAAAAACATGAAAGTAGAGTGATAAATCTAGTAAAGACCCTACAGATCAGTCTCACATGCTGTCACACATGAATGAAGACAACATATGTGTGCATTTAGGTGTTACAGTTTCCTCTCTTGTTTACTCTCCCCACTAGATATATTTATGTAAACCTATCACAGAATTGTAGGTGTCAGAAGTGACCTCTGAAACTCCCCCAGTCCCTCCAAAAGCAATTCCTTACAGCACCTGTGCATAAAATATGCAGGTGGGTTTGGATCTATGCAGAGAAGGAGTCTCCACCTCTCCGTGCTCTGTGCCAGGGCTCTTACAGCACAGAGTTCTTCCTCGTGTCCATAAAGAACTCCCTGGGCTCCAGTCTGTGCCTGTTGCCCCTTGTCCTGGCACTGGGCACTATGGGACAGAGCTTGGCCCCATTCTCCTGACCCCACCCTACAGATATTCACCAGCGCTGCTCAGATCCCCTCAGCCTTCTCCAAGCGTGCAGCCCCAGGGCTCTCCAAGGGTGCTCCAGGTGTCCCCACCATCTCTGCACCCTCCTCTGGGCTCTCCCAGCAGTTCCCCATCTGCCTGCAGCTGGAGAGCCCCACACTGTGTGCAGTGCTCCAGATGTGCCCAGCCCAGGGCAGAGTAAATGGAAGCAGAACTTCACTTACTCTGCTGGCCACAGATGAAAAGTTTATTCTATATTACCAGCCAAAGACAACAAATTCTACACTCCCAAGTTACCTTTCATTACTCTACTAAAATATTCTTTGCAACAATTTCTTACATGAACAAGTTTCTTCACTGCAAAATGTATGAACTTCATGTCTTTGTAAGTCAAGAAACATAAATGGTTTGCATAGATCATACAGATTTTGTGTTAATCGTACTCACTGGTTCTCAGACTCAGTGATGGATGGAGCTGCTGCTCACACTGCCAAAGAGCAGCGCATGGACAATGCGTGGCTGCAGAAAGCGCTCATGTGAGCCCAGCTGTCCTGGCACTGCTGTGACTACCCACGTGGCAGTGCATCTCACAACAAACTGTACGAAAACAGACAGGGAAACCAAAACTTTTCACATATGATATGTTGCACAATGAAATTGGATTCATTTCTCCACTTTAGTCTTTTGTAAACATTTATAAGCATTTTTCAAAACGTGTTTTTTCTCTTGGTGATATACATGCTCTTGCTTGCATTTGAACTTGGCCTGTCCTAAGGTGCACATTACTTCAAGTAGTTTGGATTTCATGTAGACTTTCTCTGTCACAGCTGGTAATGTTTACTTTTGTTTTAATATTTCACATTTTTTTCCTAATTGTTGAATTCTTCTCTGATGTTTTCCCTTATTTTATGCATTTATAAAATATGTCCCATACTACCACTTGCTACTTTTGGTATGCAGTACACATCTGTTGCCATGGCAGCACAATCAAGTCATCCTAAGCTCGCTCCAATTCAAAAAATCTTTGATGGTGTCTCATAGGCATGATTAACTGTATGTGAAAACCTTACTGGTGTTCTTTTGGTACAGATTTCTTAAAAGAAAGTAAAGAGACAGCAGTTGTCTATTGCTCCGCTGTCAAAGCACTGTGATTATTTTCCACATGAAACCAAATGCAGCTCAGCATTAACTTGCTGCGTTTGCAACTCAAAGTAAACTACTAGTGGACAATTTAGACCTCTGTTATAGAAACAGAGCAAAGCAGAACACTTTTGGAAAGCTAAGCAGCAGCCAGTGCTCTCAGAGTATCTTTGGAATTCTGCATGCTTTGGAGAAATGGGAGAAGAGAGATTGCAAATTATGTCAGGTATATCTGCAGTTTCAAAGAGCAAGTTGTCACCTCAGAGGCCTGCTGTGGGCAGATCTCACAAGGCTCTCATTGTACTGGAAATTTCTTGAACCATGCACTGAAAAAGCTGACAGTCTCTCATCTAAGATCTTTGTTTGCCACCAGATATGTGAAAAAGATACACACACTCTAAGTGGCTATTGCCTTGAATGTTTGCTATTTAAAAGTAAACCAAGCCAACCAGCCAAATAAACAACAACAACAGACCCCAAAAGCCCAACAACCAGAAAACAAGAAACGTTCATATCCCAGTGTTTTTGTTAAGTTCAGTGCTCAAGCAAGCAGGAGGGAAGAGCTCCTTCCCCTCTACTCCACACTGGTGAGGCCGTATCTGAAGTAGTCTGCTTATGTCCTCTACTCCCCAGTACAAGAGAGACACAGAGCTGCTGCAGAGTCCACTGCAGGGCCACCAAGAAGATACAGAAGTTAGAGCAACTCTGCTATCAGGAGAGGCTGAGGGAGATAGGGGTGTCCAGCTGGAGAAGGGGAGGAAAGTTCAGATTTTGGAAACCACCACATCAGCTTTAACAGAGTGAACCAGTTCCAAAAGCTGTGTTCCAAAAGCACTGCTAAATAGCCCCTGTGACTCCTCGAGCTTACTACAATAAAAGAACAACACATGGGGTTGTTTAAACGTTGAGGCCAATGCATCCCATTCCTATGGGAGGTAGTGATATGTGGAGGAACTCAGTACAACAGGGTACCTTTGGAAATGCATGTATAAAACATTAATTGCATCAATCAACAAAATGTATAAGTGAATAACTGTTCAAATCCATTTAGTGCATTTCTTACTTCTATCACGTTTTAAATTCTCATTATAATACCAATAGAAAAGAAGAAAAGCACTTTTTCAGCAGTCAGTTTACTACAAAAAGAAAATACTTCATTTAAAGCTTTTGCAGCTCCATCTTATCTGTTTCTTTCTCAAGGATTTGATCATGAATTATACATTCCGGCACAACATGAAATATTTAACTGATGCTCTTCAATTCCTTTTCAGCTTCCCAAACAAAGAAATGAGTTTGAGCACAGGAAAATTTGGGTATACAGCTGTGAATCCACTAACGTCCACAGTAGCTTTCCCCTGTTTAGTGTCCAGATCAATGGGACAGGAGCCTCAAAAGACTTCAGGTTGTCAGCACTGCTCTGTGTGCTGTAATTACAGGAGAAATGTGGATGGATTTTGCAAGTATGAGTTTAGGCTTGATGCTCTGAAAATATTCCTGTAGATTTCTAAAGGCTAGGAGGGAAATATATGAGGAAAAAGGAGTGTAATGACTATTGCTAATGCAGTGAAGCTATTCTCTTGTTCCAGAATTTCTTCATGCTGTCAGGAAGGTCACAGCACTGTAGTGGGACACCAAGCAGTCAGGGAGGCTACACTCTCAATGTCCTGGACTCCTTGCCCATACTGTGCTTCTACAATGCTAGTTAATCCCTAGTGCTGTGCTGAAGAGGTCTGACGTGAAGCAGAGATAATTCAGGTCAGGAGTTGTAAGTGATTGCATTCAATTTAATTTTAATAAGTGCGCATAAGATTATAACTGGATAGAAATAGAAGGTTGATACTATGTAGCTATATACAATATCATTAGCTCTGGCTGTCCAAAGTGTGGAACAGTTATTGATCAGCTGGTATTGCCTTTGAGGAAAAGGACAGAGATCTCTCCTAGATTTCATTTAAGGGCTGACCACTAAGGCAGCATCTCTTTATGGAGATCGCTCCGTTGTGGCAAGACTCAACCTTTTCCATCTTGTCTGAAGGCCTCAGAGTTGATGAGTTTTTCCCATAGATACCATCTGATTATTTATTTACAACTGTTCTTGTGTTATTCCAACTGTACATTACTGTTCTTGTATTATTCTAATCATACATAACTATTCTTGCCTTATTCCAACTGTACATCTGACTGCACAGGGTTCAGTGTAAGTAATGCCCAGAAACCTGAACTTGAGGTACACTTGGGAATTCTCACTGAAATCCCAGCTGATTATTTTTTCCTCTGCAAGATTTCTTGGTATGTTCTTCTTCTTTTCATTCAGAGCCAGGAAGACTGAAGGAGCAAGCTCTTACCTTAGCTTTTGTTGACTTCCACATTTCTCCTCAGGTGGACCAGATTGCAGTTAATGAAGAAAGTGACATTAAAACTTCCTCATAGCTTTCTCTGAACTAAATCCAAAGTGTATCTTGTGCAACAGTTGGCTTTACTTGACCTCTTTCTTCCTAACTATAGATATATTAAGAATGTGTCTGTTTGCATCTGCTTTCCAGCACATTTGTTTGTCTGGCTGTCAATACATTGCAGTTTAGATGGCTTGGAAGACATAAATTACATATTTTGCCAGAAATAACAAGAAAGAAAATAGAGTAGATGTTGGATTTCTAGAGTACTAGCAATAACATTTCAGGCAACATCTATCTGACACCTGAAAAATGGGGATGTACTAATAATTTGTGAAAGGCCATTAATCTGCTGTGCTTGCAGGCAGTGGATTTTTGTGGGTGCAGTGCAGCACATCCTCTATGTACCATCTGTTCCTCAGAACAGGTTCACTATAAAGTGAGATGAAGTTGTTCTGGCATGGTGTTTCAAATACAGATGCTCTCAGAGGCAGCTGGGTAGAGGAGGAGGTTCCTATCAGCAATTAATTGGTTACATTAATCTTAGAAGGTATTCTGTCTTTTATGTGTGGAAGGGGGGTGGGGGATCATGGACTACAGTCTATGAATATACTACTGAAGCAGTGCGTTTCTATATGAACTCGGAGGACATCAAGTCAGGCCTTGTTTTGAGTTATACTTGGATGAGGTGATTGGGATAGTGCCTGATGTTATGAGTGTGTCATTCTCTGCAAATCTGTGGGTTCATTTCCAGGGGAAAGCTGAAAATCAAATGTAGCACCTCCTGATTGTGTACAGTGTAATGCTGACTTGTGCTGCATCTGTGTTTTCAGTAAGATAAATGCAATAGTTTTGCTGTTTGCTAGCTAGCATTTTAAAGATAATTCTGGATTTGGATACACCTTTTTTCAGATGTTCCATACAGAAATGCGCTAACAAATTCATTGAGCCATATCCAGTATAATTTGTTCAAATCTACTGACATGAGCGTAGCCATTCTCTTTCACTATTTTACTTACCTTCTACAGCAATTCTTCTTCTGTTAAAGAAAACGTATTCTTGTTGTTCTGGCTGTCTGTATGTATGGCAATTGCACTTCCTTCTGTTTTGGTTTGTTTGTTTGTTTTGCCCGAATGTCGCACATCTGAGAGCCTAATTGCAACAGTAAATCCTCTAACTAATGTGTTGTTTTTGTAATAACTCGTAGGCTTTCTGGTTGTAAATCTTTCCATTCCAAGGCAGTAATATTCCACAATACTCTTGGAAGTCTGTGAAACAGAGACTACCAAAACAGGTTTTAGTTTCTTGGCATAACTAAAGCGATGAGATACTTTTCTAGGTTTCCTCTAGCCTTCTAAATTGATTTCTTCTGCAGGTAAAGGGTGGGGGCAGTAGAGAGTTGGTTTAAATTAAACTGGATGTGATTTCAGTGATTTGACAGTTACCTTTTGAATAACAGAATTACAGCCGGATGGCAAAATGCCTCTTGGTGGCATCGCAGCTGTGATTATCCAGCTAACATAGCTGTCTATCCGAGGGAGTTCACAACAATTTGCCCTTGAGCCGAGCCGGGGCCGCCCGGGCAATGCGCAGCAGTGCCAGCAGATGGCACTCGTGGAGCGCAGCAGCTCCGGAGCTTCTTGCAAAGGAGAAGAAAATTCCGTCGCTCTGTGCCGGGCTCAGGGCTGGGCTCGGTTCACCGCTGGGAGAGAGCCGGGGTTCTCAGACGGTGCCAATGGCGTTAGGCCGTGTATTTTAATGTAGATCGTCTGGTTCTGGGCAGATCGTCTGCCCGAGCAATGCCTTATCAGGCCTTTCTGAGAGTTCATAACATAGTGTGAGCAACTGAACAGGCTGGTAGCCCTTCCAACCAGTGGTTTTATGGTTCTCTTTACTACCTTAAGGAAATAAGGAGAGAACTGTTAGACTTTCATAGGCTATAACTACAAATGCTTGGCTTTGTGTACTCTCTGCTTTGATCTCATTTTCTTAAAATTTGCTTAATTAATACAAGATTTGTAGAATTTAAGTTATGAAATATAATAGTATATGAAGTTTAAGAATATGATTTACCTACAATTTATTTTTTATTATGAGAATTTCTGTTCTTTTCTTCCTAGAATAAACTTCAGGAAAAAAAACATTTATATTAAATGTAGATTCATTACTAAGTAGAATGTTTACAAGCATTTAAGGTTCATGGAGGATACTGATGTGATGATCCACAATTTAAAACCTATGCACACAATGACACAGAAGCCAGTTATTCCTATAGATACGAAAATAAGGCATGTTCTCTGTATAATTCTGGCTCTGCTAAAATATGCACAGTGTTCCTGAGAATTTTCTATAAGTAATGCCTATGAGAGACAATTGATAATCCTCCAGAAACAGGCTTTAGCTGAAAATTACAGGACCATTAGGAGTGTAGAATCCTGTGTTGAAAGTAGACACATCGGTCTTGCTCTTTGTAGATTAGCATAGTGCCTTTTAAGTCAACCATTAATACCTTATTAAAATATTTACTACTGTTTTGCACACATACTTGAGAGCATTTGTGTCTTTCCAATAACCAGCATTGTTTCTTTATGGATTTCTGTGCACAACAGCATAGGTCTGTTTTAATCCTGTTTTATGGATACAGGAGTTCAAGCTCAGATAAATGGGGAAAACCACTTGGCAGAAATGGGGACTGTGGGTGGCCCTTCTGAACACCAGCTCAGTACCAGGTGCAGTGTAAGTGACCAAAGGCCAGTGAGCTTTAATCCAACAGTGCTATCATCAACCAAGCCACCTCTTTGCTGTGGGAGAACAACCATAAGGATGCAGTGTGACAGACACTCCCAAGCCTTTTGCAGGGGCTCTGGGAGTTAAAAGGGTCCTTTGAGCCCAGGAGATACTGTGCTATTCCCACTGTGCCCTTTCATAGACTTATAGAATCACAAGGTTGGAAAGGACCTACAAAATGATCTTTCCAGTGGGAAAAGCTGTCAAGTTGAAGGTTTAACTGGAGAGCTCTGTCTGTCTTGTAGTTACTGTCTCCAAGGAATGTTTCTTACACATCTCCAAGACAGCAAGGTGCTGGGGCAGCAAGGCAAGCAGGGAAGAGAATGATGAGCAACACTGTGGTAGTAGAAAGGTCTGAGTATACGGTGTGGGAGAACAGCTTGTCCACTCCAGCATGGTGAAATGCAGTGTCCAGTTGTTCCCTGTCTGTGAATACAGAGTTGTAGTTGACTACATAAAGTCATTTAATTTCATGTCCCCGTCCCAGGAATGTAGCTGTTCTGTCTGTACAAAATGTCCTTAGGTATCAAGATGTATTTGTGTCCCCCAGCTTCTGTTTATGTTCAGAGCTCATTCCCTTTTGGTAATTTGATGTTGTCAGCTGTGCTTTTATTTGTGAATAGCATGATTTTTGAGAACACCAAAGGTATTAAAGAACAAAGTTCATGTGGTTATTATATTATGCTCATTTTTAGGCTATGGCTATGTTGCAGAAAAAGTCACCCCCTTCCATAGACTTCAAAGCTGAGCACATGTTCTACAGTGAAGATGCAGGTGCCCAAGTAAAAACCATCTTGGAGGGATGGAAGGCTACCCTCAGGTGGGAGCCTGATGGCAGTGTGGATGTCTGCTGCCCAGGTCCTGACCTGCTTGTGCCAGTTGTTGCCCAGGGCAGAGCTGAGGGCAAGTGCAGTGCTGGTTGCCTGGGAAATACCACTGTTACTGGCAAATTTGCTGTAAGGTCACTCTTTCAAAGTACCCTTTTTTTCTTCCAAACATAAGCTCATGGATTATCAAGATATTTTGTTTAAGTATTCCTCTCTCTTTCTGTTTCTCCCTCAAAAAAACAAACAACAACAACAAAAAAACAGCCTTCCTAGAACCAAATTCAAAACAATCAAATGGAATTGTTGAGTAGAAGTATCTCTTCCTGATGCATTTTGATGATGTATTTGTAAGGGTTCAGATTTGTTAGCAACTTTCAGTGGTATCTTAAAACTCATTTCCTTCAAAATCATTGCTTCTCAGTTAGGCATGGTCATTTGTGTTGGTTGATATTTTAATTATTTTTATTTTTTTGTTTGTTTGTTTAATCTTTCTCACAGATGCATGAGGCTAATACTAAATCTTGTAGAACAGAATATAGTAACGGCCATGGTATAGAGCAATGCAGATGGAGTCCTGTCTCATGTTGCTGAAAATTAATCATTTATGGCTACTACTACTTGAGACTTGCATGAGATTGCTGTGAGACAGGCCAAGAACACTGGTTCAGCAGCTTCTCTTGGCCTGTTAACCAGTGATAAGCATGACAGGCACACCAGAGGCAGCAGGTTTGGTTGCAGCCTGGAGCAGCTGGTGATCGGGCTGGTAGGAGCCCAGCTGTGCCAGGCAGGGGCTGGGTGGCATGGCCTGGGGCTGACTCCTCCTGACCTGTGCTGGGGTGGGAACAGGGACGGGAATAGTTCAAGGGAGAATTTTAATCAGCATAAAATAGGGACTATTTTAAGAATAAGAACCTGTGTTCATAATTTCATTCCCATGAGTGCCTCTTTGCTCATAAATATCTCCTATTTGCATGGAATTGTTTATTGTAATAGCTCTGGTGTTTAGAAGGTACAAATAACATTTCCACTGGGAATAAAGAAGTGTCTTCTCTGACATCTATAATATCTGCCTTGTCTACTTTTGAACTAAGGAGAAGTATTTTGAGAGTAATTTTTAAATAGTTTTCAACAGCTAATGGGAATTCAGGCTTTGATGTATGAGGGATCATCTCAGTGATCCATTTGCAATATCAGCTTAGAAAAGATGATTCCCAGCACAGCACCCAGCTCTGCTGTGGTGCAGCCCAGTCCCTTCCTCACACTTCTGGGGGCTGTGGCCTCTCCACTGGACCACTGGACTGTACGTGCTCTGTGCCCCCAGTGAGGGATAACTGTACTGAAAGGGGGAGGACAGAAGCTCTGAGCCTTTGCTCAGCTGAATGGAGACTGCAGCAGCCTGTGCACAAAGAAGGCAGTGTGCAGGAGTTGTATTTGTGTGCTGTGAGGTGGACCAGAAGTGTTGCTGGGCACTGTTCAGGGTTGATTTGCATCATGATACCAGCTATTTGGCAGTTAGCTTCAATGAACCATTTCTCTGCTGTTGTCTGTTGGTTTAAACTGCAATACTGAATGAAGAAATTGTCTAGTAAATTTATTTATTAGGCCTTTCAAAGCCTAATAACAAAATATGTCAGGCATTAATTTACCTGGAAAGATAATCAGAGACCTTTCATCTGGATCAGGCAGTCTGGACAGTGTAAAGTTAATGGGTTATGAAACGAGAAGCTAAGAGGCTGCACAGCTTCAGTCTCTCTAAGGTCCTCTTTGCTGTGAGCAGCACAAGTATGCTGTGTGCCTCTAGAAACACTGCCCAGCCTTCCCCCCTCCTCCACCCCCCACAGCCAATGACAACTTCGGTGGCAGCAGAACTTTTGCTGGCCTGTACAAAGCGGGGGAATTTCCTGAGGTGCCTTTTAATCCACATGGCTCTGACATTTCTTGTCCAGTTTCTGAGCTGTGGGTCCCAGCTGGAGGAACACAGTGCAGTGTGAAGAAGAATTCAGGAGCTGGAGAGATGGGGGCATGGGGTGGCTACTAGGAGGTCAGGGTTCTTACTTCAGACGGGTGGGTGCAGTGTCCATGCAGCCCCAAGCACATAGTGCCCATTGCACTGCATAGCCATGGGGTTCACTGACAGAGCACCAAGGAGCATAGCTGCTGAGATGCATGAAGGCATGCAGTCTCCTCACAGCAAGGTTAAGTGGCACTATGCTTTAACTTCTTAACTTTACAGTCAGATTAGTGGCTCAGAGGCCCTTAGTGTTTGCTAGACAGAAGCAGAGATTTTTCAGGGCTGCTGTGTACCACACTGTATCCCTTAATGAGCAAAAGCTGCCTGAATCGTTTTGTATATGGGTCCTATCAGTTTAAATGCCACAAGAGTATCTCTGATGTCAGGATCATTGGATCCAGGACTTCTCCCTACAGCAACCCCAACTGCTCCAGCAGTGATATGCACTGTGTAGCCCCTGTTCTCCTGCCACCCCTATGTGTGGTGTCAGCCCCATCCCTGATAGCACCTCATGAGCCCAGATTGGCCATCACCTCCTGCCTCATCTGGGGCCTGTCCTCAGGGGAAGTGCTCTCACCCAGTGCCTTGCTAGGGATGCTCAGTGGTGCCATGACAATGGCTCTGGGCTTCAGTGCCAGCCTATTTAAGGAATGTATTATCTACTTTGGTAATTGGAAGTGTAATGTATTCACTCCCTGCACAGCACAGCTGATGGCTTCATTTGTCACATTCCTTTCTGTGGTTTACGCGGCTGTCACAGTGCAAATAAACCGATTACATTTCTTCAACATTGCTTTCACAAGGCTAGGCTGTGTGATGTGTAAATCAGTAAACAGAGGATGTCTGACTGCTCTCTTATCTTCTGTGGAGCCTCTTTTGATTAGTCTGGATACAGGAGCTAAAACAGGTGTGGAGGCTGTGAGTTGGGTGTGCTTTCTCTTGGAGGAAAAATAGCTGTGTAATGCTGTGGGTGTGCAGCATATGGGAAGAAGTGAAATATGTTGTGTTAAATGAGCCCTACTTCAGCTAGAGGAGATAGCCCAGTTCCAGCTGCTTCTTATGCCAAATCTAAAGGACACAAACATGACATTTTAAAATATGGAATATCTTAAAGAAACAGGAGCAAGATAATATAAAGTGAGGTAAAATAACATATAGATCAGGAACAACAATCCACAGGCCAGATGCAGCCCGTGGAACATAGTATAACTATGGAGTTAGAGAAAAATTTCTGCTTTGTTCTGTGTGCTTATACCTCAGGAATGAGAGAAACACTCTGCCCAAGCGTTTGTTAGAAGCAGTGTATGACTGTGATGGAGCCTTCCATTAAGAGTGTTTCTGAAAATGTATTACCATCAGACCATTCTCTGTATTAAATCAATATTTAAACATTCTTTCTCCCTTCTCCAGAGAGTTTTCTCTATTTAAAAAACAAACAAACAAACAAACAAAAACAAAAAAAAAAACCAAAAAACACCAATGGGAAATTAGTTGATAGTGATCTTATTTTATATGTTCATTTTTCTGTATCTGCAGCACATCAGAGAGCATGTAATGGGCAGCTTTGCTTTCCATTAGCAGTCTGATGAACCGTGTTTGCCAGATGTGTTAGGTCTGGCCTGCAGGTGAGTCCTGCACCCAGTGGGACCAAGCAGTGAGTAGTGCGTGGGCCAGGAGCTGTGCTTCTGTATGAAGTGTCTGCTCAGCCTTTCGCTTTGGAGTTACACTTTCTTTGTGGACGTTATTTCACCTTCACTGAAAGGTACACTGAAAGTAGTGATAGCTCTGCAGATATCATTGGAGTTAAAGCTTGAGACAGCTCTGCTGAGTTCAGTAAAAGCTGATCTATAATATTGAGAGGGGTATGTCACTTTCCTGCACTGCTCACAGTGCTTTTCTTTGATTACTGCTAAGACTCCTGGCTCCATTGTCCATTAGCTGACATGTTTGTTTCCTCCCATTTGTACTCTCACTTTGCTGAAGTCTGATCACTTTCTGCAAGCAGATGAACTTCTGAATACAGAGGTCTGATGAGATTTGAGCAGAATGATCTCAGAAACTGTTGCAATCAGAAATGTAAAAATTCTTTCTGCTCAATAAAATCTCATGGATATTGCCTAAAATCCTATAAAACCTGTGAGATTAAAAATGGGACTTCTCTGGCCTCTTCCCCTCTCTCTTGTAACCAGACTGATCTGGGTGTGCCAGATCTGACTGCTGGTTCTCATGAGGATCTCAGATACCCCAACTCAGTCTCTTTTCACAGAATCACGGAATGACCCGGGTTGGAAGGGACCTCAAGGTTCATGAAGCTCCAACCCCCCTGCCTGGCAGGGCCACCAAACTTCCACATTTACTAGATCAGGTTGCCCAGGACCCCGTCCAAGCTGGCCTTGAACACCTCCAAGGATGGGGCATCCACAACCTCCCTGGGCAGCCTGTTCCAGGACCTCACCACTCTCCTAGTAAAGAACTTCCCCCTAACATCCAACCTGAATCTTCCCTCTTTTTCAACTTAAAACCATTTTCCCTTGTCCTGCTATTAGTGGTCCTTTCAAAGACTTTACTCCCCTCCTGGTTACAGGTTCCCTTCAGGTATTGAAAGGCTGCAATGAGGTCACCCCGCAGCCTTCTCTTCTCCAGGCTGAACAAACCCAACTCCCTCAGCCTGTCCTCATAGGGGAGGTGCTCCAGCCCCCTGATCATCTTTGTGGCCCTCCTCTGGACCCTTTCCAAAATCTCCATGTCTTTCTTGTACTGAGGGCTCCACACCTGGACACAGTACTCCAGATGGGGCCTCACATGAGCAGAGTAGAGAGAGATAATCACCTCCCTATCCCTGCTGACCACCCTTCTCCTGATGGAGCCCAGGATCCCATTTGCTTTCCAAGCTGCAAGAGCGCACTGCTGGCTCATGTTGAGTCTCTCGTCCATCAGGACCCCCAGGTCCTTCTCTGCCGAGCTGTTCTCAAGGACCACTCCTCCCAGCCTGTACAGGTGCCTGGGGTTCTTCTGGCCCTAGTGCAAAACATTGCACTTTGCTGTGTTGAACCTCATTAGGTTCACCCGGGCCCACCTTTCAAGTCTGTCAAGGTCCCTCCAAATGGCATCCCTTCCTTCCTCCATGTCAACCGTACCACTCAGCTTGGTGTCTTTTGTGCTAATCCTGTACAGTCCATCTTTTTCTACTTGACTACCTGCCTCTGCATCCTGCCTGCATAGAGCATTGCTCTTGAGCACACAGTTCACGCTATAGAAGAGAGCTAGGTTCAGCTTGTGGGATTTGATGAATGCAGTCTGGAGAGATGCTGCAGTGCTTTCACGTGGCTCCTTGTGACTCTCCTTCTCTTCTCCAGCTGCCAAGGAAGCAATGAGTGGAGAGAGGAGTCCTAGAGTGCCTTGGCCCCCTGCTGGGTGCGAATTCCAGAAGGTGGGGATTGTTCCTCTTCCTTGTGCTCTTTGCTTACTTGTACCTCAGCATTCAGAACTTGAAGTGCCCCTCCCAGCAGATGAGGGGCGGTGCTACTCTGGCTGTGGGACTGTCTGCAGGGTTAGCAGCCTCCAGTGAAGTGCTGGGGTGTGTGAAGTTCTCACAGTGAAAAAAATCAGCCTTCTGCACTTTTGTGCTGAATATTAACCATGTTTCTGATCACCATAGTTCTGAATCCTACATCTTGTCTCAAAATAAGAAAGCAACAAGTTATTGTTTAAACCGAAGTAAGTAAATAAAATAGAAGCTCTTGCTATGGAAAGAACACTTTTGTTCATTCTCCATAATGCATCTTTTCCTGCTAAGATTAAAAGGGTTTTATGTATCTTCTTCACTTTTCCTTGTGAATTGCCTTTCTCAGGGTCACAAGCTATTTGCATATGTATATATATGGGAGGAGGGAAGCACCACTTGTTCTCCAGACATTCACTCTCTTCTCTCATTCCAGGAAATCTCAGCCATGCTTTGCATTTTAGGAACAACACCAGATTTCCAGGAATATTGCAGTGAGTAAAGAGTTTCTTACCTCCATAGACTTTGAGGGCACTGGGTTGCCTATGGTCCTGCTCAGCCAGTATCCCATGCACTGGGTTGTTTTCTGTGACTTGGTTCTCCTTTTTGGAATCATAGAATCCTTAGAGTTGGAAAGGATTTCTGAAGGCCATCTAGATCAACCCCCCCTGCAGTGAATGAGGAAATCCACAGCTAGATCAGGTTTCCCAGGGCTGTCTCCAGGGATGGGACATTTCCTATCCAGATCCTCTCATTTCCAGCCCTGAGGATTACTGCTCTGAGGCTGCACATCCCACTCATCTACCCATGTGGTATTTCTTCTGGCACATCACTCTTTCGGTTTTCCCTGAACCTGTGTCCTAAGTATGGTTCTCCTACCCCATGGACTCTGGGCATTGCTCTGTGTGCTCACATCCCAAGTGCTGTGTCTGCACATGCCCCAGAGCCCCCGCTGCTCCTGGGCTCCCCTCCAGTGACAGGACAGTGGGGACTTGACTTTGCCATGGATGTGACTGCATCTCACAGGAAGAAGTCCATTCATGCTCCTGTCATGTACAGTGCTAAATAAATTTGGGAGTTGCTCAATAGCTCAACAGAATGACAGCCTTTTTCCTTAAAGATAGATATTGCCTTTAATCAGGTGCTCACTTGCTTTGCTTGAGTAAGCCAAACTCATTCCAAGAACAAAAGGGCTGCCATTGCAATAGCCTGGCTTTTCAATTTCAAACTATCTGCAGATTACAGAATAAATAAAATATTCAGTATACACAAATACTATACAGAATGATATGATACAGACCATTTCATTTTCTTTCATCCTTTTCTAGCTTACTGGCTTTTATGTAATGGGTAGACCTACATCAAAAGCCACGCTCAAGTAAGAACAAACAAATACTTAAAGCACACATTACACATGGCATTCCTAAGCCTTCTGTAAATGATACAGAGTTATTTTTTGAAGAACAGAGAGGCAGTCTAATAAACTTCTCTATGAGACCAGACCATGACACGGTGACAGAGAGGCATTTTTGAGTGCTTGGCATATGTAAGATACCAGCTGCCCTTGGGGGAGCATGTGTATTTGACAACAGAAATAAGGGCAGTCTTTGCTGCTAGGACCCTAGGACACAGTGCAACGTTCATCTTCCAACTCTTTTTAACCGTATCTGTCTCTCCTTCAGTAAGGAGATGTGAGCTCCATCTCAGGCAGCACCGCACTGCCAACTTGTCAAGCAATCTCTCATGGTCCTCTTGTAGTATCCCTTACACCTGGGACATGTATTCAGTCTCTGAGGGACTACTTCATTGACTGTCTGTCTCTGCCTGAACATCTTTTCTGCCTGTCAGGGTGCTGGGGTATTTCCTGCTGTGACCATGAGATCCTGCTCATCTCCAGGTGGGGGCATATCACTGCAGTCTGACTGCGACCCACTTGCTCTGTGGGTCAGGAGCCAGACATGTATTTAGAGCAGTGTTTGGGAAGGACAGAAGCTCTGGTCAGAAGTGCTATGGGGGACAATACCAGGCCGACTCTCTGAGTATGGGATATACCCTGCAGCTGGAAAACTGACATTCATCCAGAAGGAAAACATCTGAGCAGTTTGCCCAGCCTGTGACACCGGAGGAATGTACACTGCTCAGTGCCTTTGGGACTCAAATGTGATCCATACTGAGTCTGACCAGTGGCTCATCGTGTTGACGCAGAAGCTCTTCTGTTCATATCTTCTGGCTCATTAAGTCCAGACAGTCACTGACTGCAGCCGTAACCCTTCTCTACTTTCATTCCTGTGGGAATCTCTTAGTCAAACATAAAATTTCAGCATTATACAACCAAACTTCATTGTTAGTAAGGCCTGTATAGTAATGCTTATGTTTTCTTAAAATATATGTATGAGTTCTCCCTTATATACACTCATTCCAGTCATTTATAGTTACTATTAATGATTTAGCATTTTTCTGTGGTTTCAGGCTTTCCATGCCACCCATGCTATTTGCCAAACTAAAGTCACTGCTACTTTTTGCACCAGAGACTATGCTACATATCCTGTAGCCAGCCTGCACTGCCATTTAAACCACCTGTTCCCAGTCTGTTCTAGAAGTTTCCCACAATGTCACAATTGCCAATATGAGAAGGATCTCTCTTACAGCACAGCAAAAACTTCAGAGTTTTTATTACAATATTTCAAATGAGAAACAAATCTCTCCAAGTGGGAAGTGACCTCATCCCCTGATGTGAGTCCCCTCTCCCTTGGCACATGGTGGTTCCCTGGGACATGTCCTTGCCACCAAAGTTCAGCCGATCTTTCTGTATCTCCAGAGACTGTCCCAAAACTACTCATTGCACATTAGTATCAGCTCTCCTTCCAGCATCAAAGTGCAGATGAATCAGCCGGGCTCTTCCTAGGAACTCCCATCTCTCTTCTCACTTCTTAACCAAGTTGAATTTTAGTTCTGATCATGCTTCAGTGTCCACAAAAATGTGATGAAATATCGTTAAGCTGTCTGAAATTGAGTTTTATTTTGCTTTCAGAGGGTACTTTGGAAAATTTTTCTTTATCTTTGTCAGCCTTTGTAAGTAGTTGAATGACAGCTTTACCTGTCTCCTGTGATGCCTTGCAATGTGACATGCTCCCTGTGAAGTGCTTTTCTCAGAACTATTATCCTGTATGGTACAAATCACACACTTTATGCCCAGCACCTCCTCCTACTCATGCCATTTTCTCTTAATGCTAGCAGGTCAGACTGTGTCCTGGATGTTATACCTTGTCTGTTGTGTTCCTTCCACCCAAGATATCTGTTCTCATCTCTGATTCCAGGACCTCAGGTCCATTCTCCCTTGTTCCTGATCATCTGTCCAAAGCACAGCCATTTCTGTGTTTCTTACAGCCTGCATCCCCTCTTTAAATGTTGGGCAACAATATCCATCATCCATTCAGCTGATGTCCTCAGGAAATAATCATACATCTGTGGCCACTTCACATCATTTACCTTCTAACTTTCTAGATATCATTGCTAAATTCTCACTAATTCATTTCTTCTACCTTTGTGTAAAAGTGAACATACATATTACAGCATCTCCCTGCTCTTTTCCGTCCTTTCCCCACCATTAATTTCATTTCCCTCAAGCCCAGAGGGAAATGCTGGAAGGATGCACCTTCCTGTGAATGTGCCCATGACTCTCCTAAAGCTTGCCTTGTACCAGTCTCAAGTCCTTCATTTCTTTCCTTTTCTCATTGCATCCTTACATTACTCCCTTAAGAGGGTCCTGGTCACCCAAGTCTCCACATTACGTCTTCATTTCATCAGTCTTCTTTGATCTGTGCTAGCTGGCATCTAGCATTGTCAGTCCTTTCTGGTTTACTTCTTGTAGTCAGTCCTCCTCTTTTTTGGCTATGGCATCTAATGGGTCACCCAGTCTGCTCTGATTTATGGTATCTCTCTCCATAAAAGGTTGTGGAAGTGGCACATAACTCCATAAGTAATCCCATTCATCAGAGCAGAGTCAGAATAATCACCTATTTATCTCCTATTCAATAGACTTGCTACAGCACACATTATGAATTCATTTAAACTGATGCACAGTGTCCCATTATGCACTAATGGTGATGAGAAACATGACAAAACAAATGCCATTTTAAAATTGGGAAATGAATCTGTTCAGCAAGATGTATAACTATGGCTACTCATGAATTCTTACTCTTGCGGTCTTCTGCAGCACACACCTTGTTGTCTCCTCATACCTGAGCTGTACCCTGCTATGATGCTTCTGGCAGAATCAAATCCCCCCCTGCCATGGCTACCAACACATGTTGAGGCCGCATGACTCCTGCATTCCTACAGCCCACCCCTCAGCACAGCCCCTGTGCAGAGCTCCCACTGTTGCAGTGCTTCTCTCATGACTCTGTAGCACCAGCACAGCCTGAGTCCTTGGTGCTGGGGCTGGGAATTGCCCAATGACTGTGGCCATGCTGAGCGCCCTGACTGTGCTGCACTGCACCATGCAGTCCTGGTATGGCTCTGAATGTTCTTCAGGTCTCTCCCCTGTTCTTATCTTCAGGAGGATGGACTTTGTAGGGCTGTTAAATCTTCCTCTGGCACACCTTTGAAGCCATTACTTCTCATCCTATCACTAGTTAGCTGCTTCTGCTGAATAGTTTTCCTAAGGCAGTGGTTCGGCTCTGTAATGTAGTGCTGCAACCTTCTTTAGAAACAGCCCAAAGGATCCCAGCCATGTGTATGACTGCCCAAGAAGCTGATGTCTGGAGCGGTAGGATGAGTCCAGGAGCTTGTGGAAATCCTTGCCTTGCCATGGAGCCATATGTTTGAAGACTTTGATCACAGCTTTGCGGGGAAAAAAAAAGCACACTGGGAGATGATGGCGAAAAGATTTCTTCAGAAAAAGAAGCATGTGTAGAACAACCCCTCCTCTCGTTATGTTGCTGATGCTCTGGGTGCCCCTGTTCATGCCGAATTGTTCTGGAGGTCAGCCCTGGATAGGAGTGTGTCAGAGGCCAGCAGACCCAGCACTGCTCAGGGGGTTCAAGCCTCTGCCAACCTGGTACAGATAGTGGGGCTGCTAGAATGGGGCATGTGTGATCCCCCTTTCCCCACCCTTCTCTCCCCCCCCCCCCCAGCCATGTCTAGGCTGTAGGAACAGCAGTGGAGTTGTTGTTGTACCTGTAATGATAGTTCTGACCCTGGATGTCCCACTGCTCACTGGCTGCAGCATCTCCTCTTCAAACTTCTGACTTCTAAGGGCTTTGGTTCATGTGGAAACTTCTCTCAGAGGTCTTGATGAGGAGCAAGTTGGATGCAGTCCCAGAATAGCACCACTAACAAAAGCTCTCACAAACAGCCAACCAAAATGCATCCTGAAGTGAGATCACAGAAATGATGCAAAGCAATCAGATGAGAGACATGGCCACAAAGAGCTGTTAGATTTTTAGAACAGAGCTTCCCTTTGCCTCAGAATAGCAAGAGGATTGCTTTACATGTGCATGTGGCCTTGAAAAATTCCAGTATCTGGGAGTTGTGTGTGTTTAAAACTGCACGAGCAATGCAAGGCGCAGTGCCAGCTTTCAGCTGCATTAAATCAACAGGTGGGTGTGCAGTGCAGGGCCTCCCCAACTGGAACCACCTCCTCAGAGCCTGTCCTGAGCTGCTGTGTCTCCACCTGGAGCCCAGGGCAGGATCCTGTGCTCAGCCCTGCTCAGGAGGACTGTCCCCTTTGTTCACAGTACTTTGTCACAAAGCCCAGTGACCCATCCAAGCCCTCGTCCTCCAGCCAATCTGTCACGGTTTGAACTAAAAATCCACCTGCGCCCGTGACAGGGGGCCGTAGGCCCCGGAGGGGCCCTAGGCCGAAAAGAAAAAGTTAATTAGGAAAAGAAAACAGCGGCAACGATCTAAGGAGGCACACTTATTTACTAAATACTATATCGAAATACAGGATAACACAATATAATACAATATAATTGAAAATTGAGCTAACGAATCAAGCAAAATAGGAGAGAGAATGAGTCCCGTAACCGAGAGGCCTACTGTAAATCTAGGCGAACGGCTGAAGGCTCCCACACACTCCCCTGAACGCCAGAACTCGAAAGACGTCAGTCTGTTCTGCGACAGAGTTAATATAGAGTCCAGGTCCCGTGACCCATCGTG
This sequence comes from Coturnix japonica, assembly GCF_054131305.1. Classification (NCBI taxonomy): domain Eukaryota; kingdom Metazoa; phylum Chordata; class Aves; order Galliformes; family Phasianidae; genus Coturnix; species Coturnix japonica. The sequence continues at coordinate 82,037 of NW_028188974.1, forward strand.
TTGTTCCCTGGGAGATGTAGTCTTCTTCTGTAAGTTGCAGATTCAGTAAAATTATTCATGCTTTATATGATGTTATGATGTGGAATACTGATAGCAAAAAAAATACAAAATTATAAAACCATGACATTCCACCCCTTATTCTACATCATTACATTATGTTTATACATACATACACACTCATATGTATAATTGTGAATAATCAGCAACCTTATTTTTCTCAACAATTTATATTTATTCCATACAAATCCCTAAGTTGAGAACAAAACTCTATAACCTAACCTACTATTTATTAATTTTGAGAAAATGGCAAAACTGCCAGAAAAAGGAAAACACGTCAGCGGTAGAGGGGAAAGGCAGCGCTAGTAGGGCGTCCCCCATATCAAGGTGCACTCATCCTTTCCCAGCCACCACAGCAGATTTCCTTTTGACTTATACTTCTTTCCATGTGTGCTCTACACATGCATGGCCAGTGCAGGATATAGAGTCCAGATGGAAAACTTGCTTACAGAATGCCTAATTAAGGTATATAGAGAAAAAGTGTTTCCTTAACATTAATCCACTCTATCTTAAGTCCTATACCTAATTGAACTATTCTGTACCTAATTGAAATATTTTCTGAGACTCTACCTATATATTTACAGGAAAATCATTGGCTGCACTCCCCCAACATCAAATTCCCTTGTGGTACACATTGAACATTCCCATTTTTGTCCATCACCCACCATGTGCACCCAGGTCCCTGGGCAAAGACAGTACCCCGGAGAGGTTTGCCCTTTCCAGATGCTGGAAGGACCCAAACTGTTTTTCCCAACACACTCTTTATGTGTACTACAGGAACCTTATCTCCCTCCACGGTATGTAGGGAGCTGGATTGGTTAGGACCATTACGATTACTAGATCCTCGAGTGTTGACCAACCAGGTGGCTTCTGCTAAATGGTTCTCCCAGTTTTTATACGTTCCACCACCCATTGCTTTCAACATAGTTTTCAACAACCCATTGAATCATTCAATCTTACCAGAAGCTGGTGCATGATAGGGAATATGGTAAATCCACTCAATGCCATGATTTTTAGCCCAAGTGGTTACAAGGGAATTTTTAAAATGGGTCCCATTATCTGATTCAATTCTTTCTGGAGTGCCATGCCGCCACAGGATTTGCTTTTCCAACCCTAATATGGTGTTTCGGGCGGTAGCATGGGGTACTGCGTATGTTTCGAGCCACCCAGTGGTTGCCTCCACCATGGTGAGTACATAACGCTTACCATTGCGAGATCGTGGCAAGGTGATATAATCAACCTGCCATGCCTCTCCATATTTATACTTTTGCCATCGCCCTTCCCCCCAAAGAGGTTTCATCCTCTTGGCTTGTTTAATTATGGCGCATGTTTCACAATCATGAATAACCTGAGCAATAGCGTCCATAGTTAAGTCCACCCCTCGGTCTCTGGCCCACTTATATGTTGCATCCCTTCCTTGATGACCTGAAGTCTCATGGGCCCACCGAGCTAGGAATAATTCACCCTTGTTCTTCCAGTCCAAGTCTATTTGAGCCACCTCAATTTTGGCAGCTCGATCAACCTGATGGTTATTTTTATGTTCTTCAGTAGCCTTACTTTTAGGCACATGAGCATCTACATGGCGCACCTTTACAACAATGTTCCTTATTCGGGCAGCAATGTCTTTCCACAGTTCAGCAGCCCAAACAGGTTTACCCTTTCGTTGCCAATTATCATCCTCCCACTGTTGCAACCACCCCCATAAGGCATTTGCCACCATCCATGAATCAGTATAAAGATGAAGCATTGGCCACCTCTCCCGTTCAGCCACATCTAAAGCCAGCTGAACAGCCTTTACCTCTGCAAATTGACTTGATTCTCCTTGATCTTACTGTTGATTATTGTAATAATCTCACTCAGTATCTGGATTTATAACATCCGGAGGAAGTCTTCCCTAGAACCAGAGAATACTGAGTGGCAGGGAATTGAAGGGATTCTCAAAGGACAGACATCTTCAGTGTTATGGAGCTTCACTCCTGAACACTTGAAGAATCCTGAGAGTTTGATTGCATATTTGAGGCAGGAATGTTGTGGCTCAGGCAGATCTCAGGAGGCACAAATGATTTTGGGCCTAGCTAATGCTTATCGGGCCTTAGTCAATACCATTCCTGAGAGGGAAGTTTTTGAAGCTGAGAGAGAGAGTCTCAGGGCCGAGAAGGAGAGTCTTAGAGCTGAGGCAGAAAAACTTTGGACTGAGAAGGTAGAGAGAGAAAAAGCTTTTGAAGCTGAGAGAAAAGATCTCCTGTACCAACGAGACTCAATCTGGTACGAGAAAGAGAGTCTTAGAGCTGACGCAGAAAAACTTTGGGATGAGAAGGTAGAGAGAGAAAAAGTTTTTGAAGCTGAGAGAAAAGATCTCCTGTACCAACGAGACTCAATCTGGTACGAGAAAGAGAATCTTAGAGCTGACGCAGAAAAACTTTGGGATGAGAAAAGCTCCCTGCAATCCCAACTCAACACTCTCCAGTCCGAGCACAGCGCCCTCCGGTCCGAGCACGACACTCTCCAGTCCGAGCACGGCGCCCTCCAGTCCGAGCACGACACTCTCCAGTCCAAGCACGGCGCCCTCCAGTCCGAGCATGACACTCTCCAGACTGAGCGCGATGCCCTCCGGTCCGAGCACGACACTCTCCAGTCCGAGCACAGCGCCCTCCGGTCCGAGTACAACACTCTCCAGACTGAGCGCGATGCCCTCCGGACCGAGCACAATGCCCTCCAGACCGAGCACAACACTCTCCAGTCCAAGTATGACGCCGTCCAGTCTGAGTGCGGCACCCTCCAGGCCAAGCATGATGCCTTCCAATCCAACTGTGACACCCTCCAGTCCGAGCACAACACTCTTCAGTCCGAGCATAATGCCCTCCAGTCCGAGCATAACGCTCTTCAGACCGAGCACAATGCCCTCCAGACCAAGCTCAACACTCTCCAGACTGAGCACACTGCCCTCCAGGCCGAGCATAACGTCCTCCGGTTCGGGTACAACACTCTCCAGTCCAACTACAACAGCCTCCAGACTGAGCTTGGTGCTGTCCAGTTTGAGCGGAACGCTCTCCGAGACCAGCTATGTGCCCTCCAGGGTGAGTTGAATGTATTTAACCAACTACCAGGGGCACATGTAGTCCAATTTGGCCAGCCATTGGGGGCACATGTAGTCCAATCTGACCAGCCACCGGGGGCACAGGTAGTCCAATTGGACCAACCATCTGGGACACCAGATACAATGTTGGTTGCCCCTGTAAGAGGGCGAAAGACAAAACAAGTTTCAACTCAGTTAGAGAAAATGCAGAAGGAGTTAGAAGAGCGGAGGGAGTTAGGAGAGCAGGACTCAGGAGACTCAGGGGAGCAGGGGGAGTCAGAAGACCAGAAGAAGTTGGAGGAGCAGAGGATGTTAGAGGGGTATAAGAAGATGATAGAGGAGCAGAAGATGATAGAGGAGCAGAAGAAGTTAGAGGAGCAGAGAAAGTTAGGAGAGAGGAAAAAGAAGGAGGGTTACCTGGAGGAAATAACACAAGCATCAGGGTCAGGGTCAGAGTCAGAAGAGGAGCCAAAATAGGTCCTACACCCTCTGGAAGCGGATGTTGATAGCGGTAAGAGATAGATTCCCCTTTAAACGGGACTTGGAGCCTGAGAGAAAGAAATGGACTGATATTGAGAAAGGTATCCAGTTTTTGAGAGAAAATGCTCTGGTGGAAATGCTATACAGCCGCGAGTTCAATCGTAATGATCCAGACCAATTACATGATCCCGAAGCAGTCCGCGTTCCACGACAAATGTGGCGTGACTTTACAAAAGCAGCTCCAGAAAAGCATGCCAGTGCACTTGCATTAGTATATGGCAAAGGGGACAGGAAACCCTTTGTGAATGAACTAATTGGCAGACTTCAGGAACTTGAATTATTTATAAGCGCCACAGAAGTTAATCTGTATACTTCAGCCATTGTCAAAATTGTGGAAAGGTTAAACGAAGTGGAGGGAACACAAAATGATATTATTGACAAATTGGCTAATGTGCCTGATGTAGATGAATCCACGGTGGTACAAGATGATGGAAACCAGGATTTCCACAATCGCCTATTGAGGAAGCTAAACAACATGAGTTCCTCTCGACCTGTATCATCGAAAATCTCAACCATTAAAAAGAGACGTCCTCGTACTCAAGCAAATGACGATGATAAGTCACCTCGAATCAACAATGAGACTACACGTCTTGCCTTGTTGCTTTTCCTCTGTAGTCATGGGGAGGACATGAAGAAGTGGTGTAATTCATCCACTTCTGCACTTCAGGCACGAGTGAAAGAATTACAAGGTGAAACAACTACCAAGGTGAACTCTTCCAAGAAGGGGAGAGTTCCAGTTGCTGCAAGTCAACGAGGTAAACAATAGAGGGGCCCTGCCCCCAGCCAGGGGGGGGAAAGGGACAACAGAGTATACTGGACTGTGTGGATTAAGTGGCCTGGCACATCTCAACCACAGAAATATAAAGCCTTGGTGGACACTGGTGCACAATGCACCCTAATGCCCTCAAGTCACCAAGGGACACAACCAATATATATCCATGGAGTGACTGGGGGTTCCCAAGAATTGACTATGTTGGAGGCCGAAATAAGCCTCACTGGTAAAAACTGGCGAAGGCACCCTATTGTGACTGGTCCAGAGGCTCCATGTATACTGGGAATCGATTACCTTAGGATGGGATATTTCAAGGATCCCAAGGGGTATCGATGGGCCTTTGGGATAGCTGCTGTAAACACAAATGGTGTTAAGCAGCTGTCAACTTTACCTGGTCTGTCAGATGATCCTTCTGCTGTGGGGTTGCTCCAGGTAAAAGACCAAGAGGTACCAATTGCCACCAAAGTGGTTCACAGACGGCAGTACCGCACCAATAGGGACTCATTGCTCCCCATTCAAAAGCTAATTCGCCAATTAGAAAATCAGGGAGTGATTAGCAAAACGCACTCGCCTTTTAACAGCCCCATATGGCCAGTGCGTAAAACCAGTGGGGAATGGAGGCTGACGGTAGATTACCGTGGCCTGAATGAAGTCACACCTCCATTAAGTGCTGCTGTACCAGTGTCATGGTTTTGTAATTTTGTAATTTTGCTATCAGTATTCTACATCATAACATCATGTCAAGTATGGATACTTCTGTTGAATGTGCAGTCCACAGAAGAAGACTACATATCCCAGAGAACAACAGGAGTAACAATAAGTCACGGGACCAGGACTCTATATAATCTCGTTCCCAGGCTGGAGTGCCCTCCTTCTCTCGAACTTCTCGGAGAGTGGGAAGCGTTCCAGCCGTGTCGCCTAGAGTTCACAGTAGGCCTCTCGGTTTTCGGAGACTCTCTCTCTCTGTTTCGTTCGATTTTGTTAGCCTTAATTATATTATATTGTGTTATCTTGTATTTCGATATCATATTTAGTAAAATAAGTTTTTCCTCCTTAGATTGTCGCTGTTTTATCCCACTCCCCTTTTCCCCCTCCTTTCCGGGCCCCGGGGGGGGGGCGTGGGGTGGCTTCCCCTGTCACGGGCATAGGTAAATCTAAGTAACCCGTGACAACCAGACATGCTAGAACTCCAGTATGAATTGGAGTCAAAAGAAGCTAGGTGGTATGCCACCATTGATATTGCTAATGCCTTCTTTTCCATCCCATTGGCTGCAAAATGTAGGCCACAGTTTGCTTTTACCTGGAGAGGTATTCAGTATACCTGGAACCGTTTACCCCAGGGGTGGAAGCACAGCCCAACAATTTGCCATGGATTGATCCAAGCTGTTTTGGAACAGGGTAATGCTCCTGAGCACTTGCAGTATATTGATGACATTGTGGTGTGGGGCCATACAGCAGCAGAGGTTTCCAAGAAAGGGAAACAGATAATCCAAACTCTTTTGAAAGCTGGTTTTGCCATTAAGCGCAGCAAGGTGAAGGGGCCTGCCCAGGAAATCCAGTTCTTAGGCATAAAATGGCAAGATGGACGTCGTCACATCCCAGCAGATGTGATTGACAAAATCACTGCTATGTCTCCGCCCACAAATAAAACAGAGACCCAATCTTTTCTGGGAGTAGTGGGCTTTTGGAGAATGCATGTCCCAAACTACAGCCACATAGTGAGCCCTCTCTATCAGGTAACACGGAAGAAGAATAATTTCTCATGGGGTCCTGAGCAGCAGCAGGCTTTTGAGCAGATAAAACAAGAAATAGCCCGTGCCGTGGCCTTGGGGCCAGTACGGACGGGACAGGATGTGAAGAACATCCTCTACACTGCTGCTGGAGAGAAAGGTCCCACCTGGAGTTTGTGGCAAAGAGCCTCAGGAGAGACCCGAGGCCGACCCCTGGGATTTTGGAGTCGAGCATATAAAGGGTCTGAGGAGCGCTACACTCCAACTGAGAAGGAGATCTTAGCCGTGTATGAGGGGGTTCGGGCTGCTTCTGAAGTAGTTGGGACAGAGGTTCAGCTTCTTCTAGCACCTCGCTTGCCAGTAATAAACTGGATGTTTAAAGGACAGGTTCCCTCCACCCATCATGCTACTGATGCCACTTGGAGTAAGTGGATTTCATTAATTACTCAACGAGCTCGAATGGGAAAACTCAGCCGTCCTGGAATTCTAGAAGTGATCATGGACTGGCCTGAGAGTAAAAAAATTGAAATACCACCTACAGAAGAGGTATCACGTGCTAAAGAGGCACCACCATACAATGAGCTACCAGAAAACGAAAAGAAATTTGCCCTATTCACAGACGGATCATGTCGTATTGTAGGGAAGCATCGCAGATGGAAAGCTGCTGTATGGAGCCCCACACGACAAGTTGCAGTGGCCACTGAAGGTAAAGGAGAATCAAGTCAATTTGCAGAGGTAAAGGCTGTTCAGCTGGCTTTAGATGTGGCTGAACGGGAGAGGTGGCCAATGCTTCATCTTTATACTGATTCATGGATGGTGGCAAATGCCTTATGGGGGTGGTTGCAACAGTGGGAGGATGATAAGTGGAATACTGATAGCAAAAAAAATACAAAATTATTAAACCATGACACCAGCACACTGTCTGTGTGATACAGACGTGCTCCTCGTGGCCATTCACAGAGGTTTGCTCCAAGTCCTCAGCTCCAAATGCAAATAAACAATTATAAGTCATCAATATGTCTGATATCATGGAATTCTTGGCTGGCAACAGCTATCCTGTGTTGTATAATTGAAAGAAATGCAATGGAGTGTTATTTAATAGGTAATCAATCAGTGCTGTACTTGTACACCTGAGCTAATCAATTACTGCAGGAATGCCAGTGCTGGCCACCTGCTGGGAAACCACCTGTGTACATCAGGGCACCAAAATGCTCCCCTGCTTGTTGTGGGTTTATTAACAAAATTTCATGAAGAAATCTTATGTTCATAGATGCCAGTCATCTAATAAATGTTGTAGAGTTGTTTCTCAATCTAAGCTTTTTAATTTTTATTATTCCATAGAAAGTCTGAAAATGTAATAAAAACAGTTTAATAATTCTAAACAAACAAATGAACAAACAAACAAACAAACAAAAAACCTAAAATGGTAATTCAATGTTCCTGACTTGCTTTAAAAAGATCCCAGATTTAAGAAGTAATTAAAAAGTGCAGGAGAAAAAAATACATCCTAGAAAGCCCATCTGTGCTTTGCAAAAGTGGCCTCGTTGGTTCTGGGCTGTGTCCTTCAGCCCTATGCTTTGGGTGCTGGGTGCCTGCCCAGAAGGTGTTCTACAGTCCACTACCTGCATCTCATCATGTGCATCCCACCTGAGCACTGGGATTCTACAGCCCTCTGTATTGCTATTTTATTTATAAAATGTTACCAATAAAGCCAGAAGCTTCAAACAGATTAGATTCATTCATCCAGCCTTCACACAACGTTGAATTACTCACACAAACCAGGCTGTCTGAGGCAACGACAACAGTGTTTTCACAAATTGTTTAATTAGACAACTTCTGGGCAATTTCTTCCAATGGTTTCACTTCCCCTGCCCACAGATATTCTGGTGCTCACCACATCTGTCATAACAACCCTTCCTGGATGCTGGAGTTTTGGGGCCAAGCCCAAATTTTTTATTTATTTTTATTTTTATTTTTTGCTTTGAAGGACAAAAAGAAGCATAAACAGCAAAGAACCTTCTTTATTTTTTCCTTTTTTTCCCCCCCTTTTTCTTTTTCTTTTCCTTTTCTTTTTTTTCTTTTCCTTTTTTTTCTTTTTCTTTTTTTCCTTTTTTCTTTTTCTTTTTCTTTTTCTTTTTCTTTTTCTTTCTTTTTCTTTTTCTTTTTCTTTTTCTTTTTCTTTTTCTTTTTCTTTTTCTTTTTCTTTTTCTTCTTCTTTTTCTTTTTCTTTTTCCTTTTCTTTTTCCTTTTCTTTTTCTTTTTCTTTTTCTTTTTCTTTTTCTTTTTCTTTTTCTTTTTCTTTTTCTTTTTCTTTTTCTTTTTCTTTTTCTCTTTCTTTTTCTTTTTCTTTTTCTTTTCTTTTTCCTTTTTTTTTCTTTTCCTTTTTTTTTTTCTTTTCCTTTTTTTCCTTTTCTTTTTCTTTTCTTCTTCTTTTTTTAAGGAACAAATTATCATCATTTTGTTTGCTTAGCTGAGAACTCAACCAAGGTCTGGCGGGCAGCTCTGAGGGCACTGCAGGGGACTCCAGGCTCAGCTTCATCACCCCAGGCTCAACCAGAAATCCAAGGTCCCTCCTGCAGCCACAGCCATGAGTCACTGATGTCTTATGCAAGAAAATTCCTCTTCCCATTTTAAACTATGGATGAGAATTTCATCAGAGGGAAGCAGCTTCGGAACAGACGTTCTCACAAACTCATTCTTTGGCTCTATCTGTTTCCAATGAGGCTTTACAATCTGCCCTTCCAATAGTATTCCCATCTTGTGTGGTGGCTTTTATCCAAGTTGGTTAATAATTTCTGTTATCGTCCTTCGAGCCTGAACAATTTTAGCTCCTCCAAATCCCTTGTTGTTCCTTATTAAGACACTAGCTACTACTGGAGAAAGATGACTGATTGCAATAGCTGTAGGCAGAACTCATGCTGATTAACAAATCACTTGAAAATAATATGCTTTTTAGCCATTAGAGTTATTAATAGTATGTTTGCTCCCTTTCTTGGGGCATTTAATGCTCAAGGAATTAGCCAATCTGGAGAGTAAATCTTTTAGTTCATAGTGGACACCAAACTCAATCTGTCTAGCTGGAATGGGACTATACACTCATTTTCTTTTCAAGACTCCACAGAATTTGACATTTTAGTAGAAACTTAATAGCTTGCAGTAATTTTTTTTACTACCCGCAGCAAGATTAGCTGCTAAGATAAGGAGCTGATGGAGCTGGTGAGTGACAGGGCACGTTCACCTCATTTAAAATATGCATAGGGGAAGGGAAACACTTTGGTACAGAAGTGCTGCTGCTGCTTCCCAGGCATCCAACGACCCTCAAAAGACACTGCCGTCGCACTGAACCTTGCCTATGGGAGCCTAGTCAGAGAGACAGCAGGTGTTTCTAAATGAAATCTCCATGCTGCCTGATTTTAATGGGTCCTTTACTTTGTAAAACCAAGAATTATTAATTAATATTTATACTTTGTTTACGAGTTAATGGGTAACTGGCTTGGGTAAGATCCCTGGATGATCTATCAGTTCACACTGGGAGTAACTGTCATGCAGAACAAGCAATGCTATTAATCAACACAAAGCAGAAGATCACATGGAGGATATTCTTTCTTGCTCTCTTTTTCAGTTTTTTGTCTCCCTCTTTGTTCTCTCCCTCTGTGCACTGTATCATAGAGTGATGGGTAAGACTGTATTTCAGCCTCTCTTGAGGAATGGTTTTGTGGTAAGGAGCCCAACAGCCTCTGGTGTCAATGCTGCTCAACAACCAAAGTTAGTTAATGTGTAGGAAGAAAACAAGTACCTCTGGCATAGGTGTGGTCTCGCAGTGCAGAGCAATGTTCACAATAAAATGGCTGTCTGGGATAGAATGGGACTGTTCCCATATGATGAAACAAATATAGGTCTAACCTGGCATAAAAGTCTACAGCAATTAAACAAGTGGCTGTTCATTTTGGTCTTTTAAAGAATTTCATCGTATCCTGACGCTGTAAGCCTTACCAGGAAACTCAGTATGTGAAAACGGAGGAGTAATGCTTGATTTGATTTGATTTGACTTGATTTGATTTTTTTTTTATACTGATTACTGTGAATATCACAATGCATTTGAAATACCTATATTTGAATTGCATTAATCTGCAGAGTGTTTCTGAATCTTTTTAAAAATCTAGCAGTAAAATAATGTCTGCTTGGCATTTAATAATGTCAGATACAACAATAAATATTCACTTAGGCTGACTGTTTTTTGCACTGTTCTGTCCATCAAAATATGAACAGAAAATGTGTCCCATTAGTGCAGAAAATGTCTGGAAAAGATACTCCCTGATTAAGGCAGATGTGTCTGCTGATGGTTTGATTTGGAACATGGATTGCTACAAATGAGTCACATTCCTGGGAAGGGGATTTAACGCTCAACAGGTTCAGGCTCCAGGCTTTCCTCTGGCTCAGTCTCACTGCTCTCTTTCTGCTTCACACTTCTTTCGTACACAACAATTCAGTTGTCCCTTATTAAGAGTGCTCCCTCTGTCAGTTCTTCCTCAAGTGCATAACCTTGCTACGCCCAATCATATTAAAGAGTGACTGAAATGGCTTTGCTTTCCATCACAAAAACAGCTGCTACATCAGTTGTAAAATCCTGTCATTTATCTTTTCCCATTTCTATCATCTTATTCAATGCATGAGACAGACACAAATGCTCTGTATTATAGATATTAATAAACCTCCAAATTCTGTGCTATTTCCATGCTGGTTAAACATGGAGTAATCCTTAAATGGAAAAATAAAGCAAGATAAATGCAACCAAAACTCAGAAAGCCAAGGTATACAGCTTTTGTCTATGTACAAGCAAATCTTCATCCAAATGGCTTAAAGGAAATAATGGTGATATGCACATTCCATGCAATTATCATAAAAAGGAAACTGTACAACAGAGCATTTGTCAGAAATCACTGTGAGTAAATGACGACTTTCAGGAAAATCAGAAACATTCTTTGCTATAGTCACTGTCTAAAACTGAGGAATAGAATGAGATGAAATGAAGCAAACCAAGAGATCTCCGATGGAAGTTTTAAAACATTACAGCTAAAAGCAGAAGCTGAAATAATAAAATGAAACTGGTCAGACCCTAGAATTAGAGATTATGTGATAGAAACACATTTTGTTAGATTGTGGGTGACATGCAAGCCTGATTTCTTTTAGTTCTATTATAAGAAACATCACTGGATTCAAAATATCTTGGTGTGGTTTTCAATCATACTTCCATTTTACAGATAGATTTTCAGTTCAATACTCATGGTGTCCTTTGAGAAACGAGCAACTACATAGCTGATGTATACATATTTAGTATGCACATGGCAATCAATTCTGGAGGGGCTGGAATTACATGATCTTGAAAGGTCCCTCCAGACAACTGTTCTGTGATTCTATGATATATTCTAAGTATACAAATACACAATAATTAAATGTTTATATAACATGTGTAATATATACGTATATTTAAGAACAGCAAATCACACACAAAAAAAATGTTAGACAAATTTTGGAAGAATGCAATTCCAGTCCTCTGCTCAGATGTGGCCAGCCTGGAGGTTTGTTTCCACTGCAGACCTGGGCCAGTCCAGCTCCGACTCTGACTGGGGATGGAGAACCCACAGCTTCCTTGGGCTCCGGCAGAGTTCCTGGCCATCCTCTCGCCAATAGCGTCATCTTGTGCCTGCTCAAAATGTACCTCACTTCAGCTGTGCCCTCTGTCTCTTCTATGTCCTTCCATGTCCATCTGCCAAGGGCCTGGCATCCCAGAGGGCAACTGGATAGAGGAATAAAATACCCATTCTACACCTCTCACCCAGCTGCCAATACTCATTCACGCAGCATTGCTTCACGCCACCCATTGCCCATCATGCCTTGGTCTCTAAGTGCTACAAATTAGGAGGTTTTTGAAAATGCACAAGGGCATAGATGTTGAAAATATGTACCATCGCTTGGCTAGCAGAGCTCCAGTTAAGCCTTTTGTGTGTTTCTGTAATACACAGATTTTGTAAGGTAAAGGACGATTTGCACTTTCCCTAATAGCTTACTGGTAGTTTGTGTTCATGGCTAACACACACCACAAAGATCTCTCCAGCTGCTTGTCATATCTTTGCAGGCATTGTTTAAAGGATGAACTGTACTGAATAAGTTTCATTCTGCATACATTATTCATCAAAAAAATATTACTTCCATGAACTGCAATTAGTACAGTTGCTGTCCATAGACTTCAGTGTATTTTGCCATGAATTTTTCTATAGCTTTTCAAAGAATACACAGTTCCAGGGTTCTTTTTCTCTGTGCCTTTTTTAAACTTTCTTCAACAATCACTTGTAGCTGGTGATATGTTTCCATTGAAAACCATATTGTGATACAAAGCAGTGTGACAGCTGCAATTTTACACAACATGAAATATCAGCTGAGGAAATTACAAAGAGCATTTCCCTGAAACCACGATTTCAAGAACAAATCAATTACCTCAGTGAAGCTGCTGCTCAAAAATTAAACAACCCTGATTATCCTCAAGTAAAGTTCACATCTGAGGAACTCACGCTGAGGCCCACTTGGAGTTAGCAGAAAATCTTTATTCTAGGGTAATTGCAAGGAAGGAAGATTGCGATCCCACACATGTTGATAAGGAAAACCATTATTTATTACAGCTGTTTGTCTTGCTCCAATTCATAGGAAGGAGAGGAGGTTCTTTGATATATGTATACCTGACATGAGATTAAGAAACAAAGAGTTCAAATGTTGGTCCAACCAGCTTATTACAAATCTTAATCAGGGAGATGGGGAAGGGGAGGACTGGCAACTATTATGAATTAGGGTGATGGGGAAGGGAAAGTGGGCAATAGGAAATATAGGAAAGAAGCAAAAATTGCATAAAGCAGGGATAGTCACCACCAAGACCTAGCAGTGTTCTGTTGCATGCCATTGCAATGCCCCAAGGCAAAAGTGCAGGGAAGAGCAGCAGCAGAGTGGCCGGCCTTAGGCAGCAAGCAGGTAGAGACAGAGCAGGCCCAAGAGGAAGGGGCAAGTTTCAGGTAGCAGGCTCAGGAGAGTCTATCAGCATGCAGGAATCATGTTGTGAAGCACCTGATGTCATGTTTATTGGTCCCTTTTTTATCCTTCTTCTGCCAATGTGGCATTCCTGGGTACTTGGGTAAGAGCCATGTGCAGAACCCCCGAGATGGCATCTCCCTTGAGAAAAGACTGCTTCCCAGCCACTAAGCTGTGGCTTATCTCTTTCTCTATCGTTGCCCTTGGACTGCAAATCTTCAGACAAAATATTTCATCAACTCTGACTGTGATTTGCCTGGACTTGTCCATATGTGTCCCTAGGTTGGATATTAGGAAACATTTCTTTACAGAAAGGTTGTTAAATACTGGAATAGGCTCCCCAGGGAGGTGGTTGAATCGCCATCCCTGGATGTGTTTAAGAGCCATTTGGATGTGGTGCTCAGGGATATGATTTAGCAAAGGGTTGTTAGTGTTAGGGTACTATTGTTAGGCTGCTGTTGGACTTGATCTTCAAGATCTTTTCCAACCTGGGTAATTCTATGATTCTATGATTTAGACAAAGGATTTCTCAACCCTTGACCAGGACTTGTCCATCTGTGTCCTCAGCAAACTTTGAGACAATGGTGTGAAAGAATAATCTCTTACACTGTTTTATAGAGATCCTCAGATGAAACAATAACAGAAATGTATTAGTAGTCTTTGTGTTTAGTTATCCCTCAAGGCAGCCCTATGACTCCCTCATAGCAGCTCCTCATGTCAGAATGCAGCTCCATGGCAGCCTAAAGCTCCCCATGGCATCCCTACAGCTCCTCATGGCACCCTACAGCTCCTCACAGGGAGTGGAGGGGTAGCACTGAGCTCTGCTCTCTGACAGCCACAGGGTCTGAGGGAACACATGGAGCTGTGTCAGGGAGGGCAGGTGGGGGTGAGGGAAAGGCTGTGCCCCAGAGGGCGGTGGGCATGGCACAGCTTCCAGGGCAGCAGGCACAGCCCCGAGCTGCCGGAGCTCAGGGAGTGTTGGGACACCATTCTGACACCAGGTCTGGGTGGTGCTGTGTGATCCCTGTGGGTCCCTTCCAACTTGGAACCTTCTATGTCCTATGGTGACCCCACCACGCAGCTCCTCACGGTCCTGGCACAGTGGCTCTCTGTAGCACCTGCCCCTCAAAAAAGCTTTCCCAAATCTCTGATATTTTCATGGAAAGAAACCCACGCAGTTCTCAAGCACCTCTGTAACACGTTCCTCCTTATGCTGTTCTATCAGCCAGCTGCAGAAATCCCAGCTGCTGCGGATGCCTGTGCCAAACAGTGACCATGCCAGTGATTGTAATCTGGAATTTGGGCTGTGTTCTAGTCTTGCTTATTTTGCACTGAATACATGAAGGTATAGTCTGCTTCTGTTTTAATCAACATCAGGAAATTTACACTGTTGCCTTTCCACAAAAGGAGAAAGAGAATCATTTTTACCTAAGGTAAATTAGCATGACTTCAGTGAAACTAATTAAGTTATCCCTAAATTATGTGCAGAAATCAAGGGAAGCGCTTTGTTCTCCCTAGAAGGCTGTCTGTAAAAACACACTGCTTTTTCTCTTTTCTTAGGCTTTCTGCAAAATTACTCCTGGGGAGCCCAAATGGCTCCAACTGCCAGGAGACAACCAGCACTGACAGCTCCTGCAGCACTGAAGGCAGCCATGCAGAAATGCAGCCATGCAGAAATGCAGCACTGCTCCTTGGCCACTTTGTGTGAAGTGCTCAGGCACTGCCCCCGTCAAACACAGCTCTGTCTATGAGCTCAGCAGCCAGTGATGAAACTCTGGGAAGAGAAGCTGCCTAAGATCCCTTTTATATTCTTGGCAATCATATTTTGAATGTAAGAATTTTCACTCAGTCAAAAGCACCGATACACACTGCAGGTGTGTATCACAAACAGGTTGCTGTTTGTCTCCCAAACAGAAGGTTGTGTTGAGTTATGGAAGTAAAAAATACGTATATGGTACTGTATCCGGTTCTTGAGTACTGTATCCAGTTCTGGGCTGCCAGTACAAAACAGACAGGGATCGTCTGGAAAGAGTCCAGCTGAGGGCCACAAACATGATAAAGGGCCTGGAACATCTCTCCTATGAGGAAATGGGTGACCTGGGTCTGTGCAGCCTTGAGAAAAGAAGACTCAGAGGGGATCTGATTAATGTTTATAAGCATTTAAGTGTGGGAGATAAAGGCACATGGCCACCATCTTTTCATTTGTCTGTGTGGACAGGACAAGGGGAAATGGCCACAAACTGGAGCATAGGAAGTTCCACACCAATATACAAAGGAACTTCTTCACAGTGAGGGTGATGGAGCACTGGAACAGGCTGCCCAGGGGAGTTGTGGAGTCTCATTCTCTGGAGATATTCAAGACCCATCTGGATGCCTACCTGTACAGCCTGCTGTAGAGTGCCTGCTTTGCAGGGGAGCTGGATTCGATGAGCTCTGCAGGTCCCTTCCAACCCCTACAATTCTGTCATTCTGTGACATCTGAAAATGGGGAAGGGGCTTACAAAAATGAAATAACGATTGCATCTTAGGGATGTAGTTGCTGGCTGATACAGCTAGAACACTGGTCATGATAATTCTACACACAATTCTACAAGTTAATTTTGTTCGTTGCTGTTCAGCATAAGTCTGGGAAGCGACCCATTTAAAAAAGATTCTGTGCCAAATGAAATAACCCTCCTTGGAATTGCAGCTGCTCTTTGAGAGTGTGACGTGAGTGGCATGGTGAGGGCTGCAGCAGGGCCGGAGCTGCTCTTGCAGGACCTGGGGCTGCCCCTGGGGGGTGTTGGAACCCTGGGTCCATTCACCTTAATTACTCCATCCTAACCACAATACAGTAAGACACAAACCAATGGCAGACGGCTGTGTGTGATAGAGTTGTGCTGGATGATGTAGCACAACCAGTGACATCCCATAAATCCTAACAGTATTAAGCAGCCATGTATAATTTTGTACCTAAATTCTTTTTAAAATTTGGCTGTATGTTTGAACTAGGTAACTGTTCATCTTACTGATAAGACATGGGGATGCTGGGTGAGGGTGCTGCTTGCCTTCTGCACTTCTTATCTGAGCACTCACAGGAACAATACTAGGCCACAGACACTGTTCCATACCTTGTTTGTTCTGGGTACGTATAATGACAGGACAATACAAAGGGAAAGTCAGTTAAAAAATGAGGGAACAGAGTAAGAAGAAGTGGCACAGTGGCACAAGAAGTGACACTGCAATGGGAAGAAATCTTTACAATAAGCAGTTTAAAAGGACATGAAAATAAAAAAAAATGTTCCCATCAGCAGAGTATAAATCACAAGTCAACCACTTTAACTCCAGGAACTGCTTAAATTGAAGTATATGTTTGAAAAGAGTTGTGAATCCTTGAAAGAAATTAGTTTACTGAGAGTACATACATTAAATAGTTGGCAAGAGACTGCTTAATGTGTTACACTTATAACCATAATTGCACATAATTCTGTAATTAATTTCATTGCGCGTGTGACACTATACATGCCAAACATAAGTGCTTGTGTGCAGATGCACACTGCTTATAACGTGGTCATTAATTCCCCCACTGTTGACAATCAGCTCATGGAAATAAACTGCCAAATCCCAGTAGGACTCCAATGTGTCAGATGTGTTCCTTTCTTACTGCAGATCATATCCTGTGCTGAGTGCTGTGCTTCTGAGCAAGCAGAAAACAAAATTCTCATGAATTGAATGGTGTCACTTACTTCACAGCTAATTACACGTGGTTTTGTTCTGCTCTGGGTTAAGTGATCTGTTTGCAAAATTTATAATAGGAAGAAAAAAAGAAAGAAGAACATGGCTATTCCACAGAAGTCTGTAGTCCTGTGAACAGGATCCTGGCTCACCTAAGCCAGGGCTTGGTGACTTGTATTTACAAATGAGGGTGGTACCACCTGTTGGTTTAGGACCCTTCACCAGTCTCTGGGTGTCTGTTGTTTCCTGCATTTGGCGGAGCCTTGCAGCCGGAGCTCCAGGCTGGTGCCTTCCAGTGCCAAGCAGTGCAACTACAATGGGGGGCAAGTGGGAAGCCAGTCATCATGGTAACACTGGAGCACTTCTGACATCCTCCTCTCCAGATCCTCCTCTCAGGCATGTTAAACTTGACTCTGTGCTTATCTCAGGTCACTGTGCTTAGCGAAGGCCTTTACCAAAACAGTGTTGGAAATGTCAGTGAAGCAGCTCCTCAAACTGTTTGTATCCTGTTCCCCTTCTGCAATCTGGTCAGCCTCCACATGTGAGGCTTTGCTGCTGCTGCTCAGAGAATCACCAATGTGGGTTCCTCTGTAGGCAAACCAGTCAAAGCCCCTTGCATTATGCATCTATCCAGTGCACCCTCAATAATTTTGCACATGACAGCAAGTTGTTAGGAAGTGCTGATCTGCCTTAGGGTAAACAGGCCCCACAGAGAGACCAGGACAGGCTGATCAATAGGCTGGGGCCAATGGGATGAGGTTCAACAAGAGCAAGTGCTGGGGTCACCACCCCTGAGTGAAAAATCTTACATGCTTGGAAGAGGCAGAACACAGCAAAGACCCATTCCATCTTTATTCTTGCAATCTGAGCTGTATTTTTCCTTATTGAAGAATCCACCTTTGCTGGATTAGGACTTTTCCTGAAGTCATTCTCTGAACTGCATAAAGGATGAGCCAATGTCTAAATCCATACTGCTAGCACAGGAAAAGCAGCAGTGCTAAATAAACACGGGAATATATTTCCACAGGTTGGAAATTCTGGGCAAAATCAGTGGATAGAAAACTAAAAAAGGTGAGACTAAAAAGGAAGGGAAATAAAAACATTCCATCCAAAAATGACATTTCACTGTCACCATTACTAGAGATATATTCTTGGGTGCTCTGCTTTATATATGAATCTTACTTTGATGTTAAAAGAATATCATAAAGGCAAGTATGAGACTCGGCTACCAACTAAGAGATTTCTTTGGCATTCGCCCACCAGGATCCGGCTCTGTCTGCATTCAGAGGCTGCAAGGCAGAGAACATGCAATGGTCCAGCCAGGGAAATCCCCCCGAGCACAGTGCCTCATGGACAGCCTCCCGTTCCACTCCTGCACGCTCCAGGCCCTGCAGGCACCCCCCAGAGTAAATGAATGAGCTCAGGAAGCCAGTGTGATGGTGGCAAGGCTGGGTGGTTGGTTACAAGTGCAGGCAGAAACTGGCAGCACTGCCCACTGACTCTGTCAGTGTCTCTTTGCTAAGTCCTTTGTTGTCAGTTTCTCTCATCCGCTTGTGGATGGACTCCTGTTCTGGGATTAAGAGGTATGAAGCCAAGCGGCATGTTGCATTTCATTCTTAAGGAGCATTTGTTGGGGTGAAAGCAGCAGAAGCAGAGATCCAGGCACCCTCTGTGCAGCCAGAACTGAGCTCCAAACCTGTAGGGCCATCCCCAACCTTGGGACTCTGGAAGCACTCAGCTGGCCACTGTCTTCTCCCCTCCCCATCCACATTAATGACTCCAGCAAGAAGCTGCTCCTCCCTGATCTCGCTAAACATCAAGTCATGACTCGGGGAACAAAAGAACCACAAGGAACACTTCAAAACTTTGAACAAAAGATGAAAGCTCCAACAATGTCAACCCAACCAGGTGTTGCTGTTTACCATGATGGCCTCATAATCCTCCAGATGAAAGGGGCCCTTTGCCACCCTTCAGGCAGTGAGACAGGGAGAGCAGCCGACATGATAAAAATGCTGTGATACATCCCTTTCATCAGCACTCCAAACAGTAAGTACGCAAAAATTATGGTTTGCATACAGCAATTTCTCTTTGCTTACACCATGCATTTCACTTAACTACAACCTATCCCACCGGGCAAACACATACAGAAATCCAGGAGCGCATTCACTGACTCCCATTTAAAGCTTGATTCAAACCAAAGAATGATCATTTAAAAGAGAGATGAAGGTTTCCAGCAAATGAAACTCACCATAGCAAATAAGGGGCCAAATACTGTCGTGAACACAACACAAAATCATGGGTGCTCTGATCTATTATTTTGGTGTTTCCTTGCTTGAAACCCTATAGGCAATCAGCACTGCATGGCAATGCTCCTATAACACAAAGCCTCTTCCTTTCATCTTTGCGGTGCCACCAGCGATGGAATTAGATGATCATTGTGGTACTGTTCAGCCCCAGCCATCCTATGAGTCTATGATGATGATTCTGTGATTCTCTAACTGCTCCTCAGTGATGCTACAGCAATGCAGCATCCCAAAGATCAGCATGGAAAGGAGCAGTGAGAGCACAGCAAAAAGCCTCCAGGTAACAGCAGGGACAGGAAATGCTGAATGGGACTCTCTCTTCTAAATGGTCCGAGACAATAGCTGTTAGAAGGCTGTCATGGTTTTGTAATTTTGTAATTTTGCTATCAGTATTCCACATCATAACATCATGTCAAGTATGGATACTTCTGTTGAATGTGCAGTCCACAGAAGAAGACTACATATCCCAGAGAACAACAGGAGTAACAATAAGTCACGGGACCAGGACTCTATATAATCTCGTTCCCAGGCTGGAGTGCCCTCCTTCTTCTCTCGAACTTCTCGGAGAGTGGGAAGCGTTCCAGCCGTGTCGCCTAGAGTTCACAGTAGGCCTCTCGGTTTTCGGAGACTCTCTCTCTCTCTGTTTCGTTCGATTTTGTTAGCCTTAATTATATTATATTGTGTTATCTTGTATTTCGATATCATATTTAGTAAAATAAGTTTTTCCTCCTTAGATTGTCGCTGTTTTATCCCACTCCCCTTTTCCCCCTCCTTTCCAGGCCCCGGGGGGGGGGGCGTGGGGTGGCTTCCCCTGTCACGGGCATAGGTAAATCTAAGTAACCCGTGACAAAGGCTTAGCACCAGGTCAGGTTTGATAGGAGGAACTGCAGCTCACTATCATATGAAATTTCTCCTCGTTCTGGTTGCAAATTGCTGGAAGGCAATTCATCTTATCTACCACCTGCTTTCAGCTATACCTTGGCAAGTCCCTGTCCATGTGGGATTGCTCTGTCCTTGCTACCTGCAGGCAGAACCCAGAGATATGTTCCATCTGCACAGGTAATAATCAGGTGGCAGGAGATGTGGCTCATCCACCTTTAGCACAAGGATTTACAAATCCTTCAGGAGCCCATGGACACAGAAGGGCAGAAAGTGCCATTTTTAACAGCAAACCTGTGCCAACCTCCCACTGGTCACAGAGTTCTGTAGTATGTTGGGGTGCTAAGTTGTCTTTGCGAGGATTTATGAGTACATACAGTAGTTCTGAGTAGATGGAGTGTTCTAGAATAGCTGAGTTAGGCCTGTAGGTTAAGAGTTAGTGGGCTGCGGGTTTAGGTAGGTGTGTGTATAGGTTCTCTCGCGTGCCTCGGGTTTTGCGTAGCGGGTGTACGTGTCTGCGTGGGATTTAGGATGGCATATAAGGTGTGTGACAGAGCAATATATTGAGAGAAGACATGATGGCATCCATGTTTGTGTCTCTCTCCCCGGGACAGTTGAAGTCCTGGGATAAGTCAGGTTAATTGGCGAATACGTCAGTAGTACCTCTCAGATTACTTTCAAGAAGCTGAATTTTTTACCTAATCCTCTCTCTAAAGTGGATTTTTCATCTCTCTTATTTACTGATAAACTTCCAGGGCTAAGCATCTACAGCACAAAACAGACCTGTGTAGTTCATCACCATGCTATATTTTTGGTCCAACATGATGAAAAAATGGAGCAGACATTTAGAAAGATGACAAGAAGATCCAGAGCAGAGCAGTTATAGTCATTGATTATTATATCAAAATATTGTTGAAGGAATATTAAAACCCCTGCTTCAGGGTATAAAATAATATATACATTTTTGTCAAACAGGTGGACAGAGTAATATATGTTTGTCCACTGTGCTGCATTTATATACCCTTCTGAAAGGTCTATCATTTTTATATATGTAAAGGTATATTATTTCTATATAATACTGCTATCGATGGACATGAGATCTGGTCCTAGTGAACTATACAGGCCTTTATGCACCATTTGTATTCGTAAAGCATCTACCAGGATACGACCCCAAACAGGACACCCAGGGCAACACCAGCAGTATTTGGTTAAGAGCACATGAAAAGAAGCATATTGCAACAATAATCAGACAGCGATTTATGTCACCCATCATACAATCATGAAATGGCCGGGGTTGCAAAGGTCCACAGTGCTCATCCAGTCCCAACCCCCTGCTGTGTGCAGGGTCACCAACCAGCAGCCCAGGCTGCCCAGAGCCACATCCAGCCTGGCCTTGAATGCCTGCAGGGATGGGGCATCCACAGCCTCCTTGGGCAACCCGTTCCAGTGCGTCACCAGCCTCTGAGTGAAAAACTTCCTCCTAAGATCCAACCTAAACTTTCCCTGTCTGAATTTAAAGCCATTCCCCCTTGTCCTATCACTGCCCACCCTCACAATGTCATGGTTTTGTACATTTTTCTATTGGTATTCCACATCATAACATCATATAGAGCACAGAGAACAAGTACATGTCCCAGAGGGTCTCACAGTCAGAGAGGGAAACACATCACGGAAGTGATGCTGTCTCTCTCTCAAACTGCCTGGTAGCGAGTCTGGGTGTGCTTCCAAGCCGTGGCACCTTCAGTTTCAAAGTAGGCTTCTCGGTCTTCGGAAAACCTCTCTCTCTCTTTCCCTTTTATTTTACTTGGCTTATTAGCCTCAATTTCCATTAGATTGTAATTAGTAAAATAATAAGTTTTCCTCCTTAGATCGTTGCCACTTCTCTGTTTGTTTCCTTGAGTCCAGCTCCCATCTCCCTACCCCTTTCTTATTTTCCCTTCCTATACGCTGGGAGCCAGGGGGAACAGGAGCCTACTGCCCCTCCCCGTCACAGACATAGATTGATCTAGATAACACCGTGACACAGCAATTCCTCCTCTGTATACGCTCCCTTCAAGTACTGCAAGGCCACAACGAGATCTCCCCAGAGCCTTCTCTAAGCTAAACAAGCCCAGTTCCCTCAACCATTTCTCACAGGAGAGCTGCTCCAGCACCCTGACCATCTTAGTGGCCTCTATATTCTTTCAATATACGTACACACGACGGCGAGATTGAGACACAACAGGATATATAGTTTATAAGAGTTTATTAAAAGTTGTTGTTGTTTAGGGAAATGGGGAAGGGAAGTCGGGTGATAGAAAAGAGATAGGAAATAAAAGCAAAGAGTCTTTGTAGAAAGCAAGAGAGAATTAGTCACCACTGGGTTTCCAGCATGACTCGTAGTTCAGATGTTGATCTTCAGTAGAGATGGTCGTCAGAGGGAGCAGGGAAGCATCTGTTTGCATCTTGCCTTCACAAGATACAATGGTTCCATCCCCAGATTTCCCATACCAAGATGGAGTCATTTGGTCACAGGCCGGATCTTCCACTGGTAAGCACTCTCCAACGTGACACTGACTGCCACAAGGAAACAGCCACCTCTGGCCTCCTAAATAGGTCTCAGAGTCTTATTGCTCACAGGATGTGAGCTTGCAGCCAAAACAAGAGAAGGGTTCGGACAAAGGTCTCTCTCAGCGTCCGAACAGCAGCAGTCTGATGTAGCGATCTTTCAGCTCCCTGAACTCACGCAGCGCTATGGAGTGGGCGTCCGGGTCCTCCTCCAGGTGCTGGAAGAGGTTGAGCGGCTTGGCGGATCGGAAGGACTGCGGCAGGACAATTGTGCTGTGCACCGACTTGCTGCCAAGGAAGAAGTGGTTCAGGCATTTCTCATCCAGGCAGAAGCGCAGATACCGCAGGAGATTCTCCATCCGATTCAGGAAATACTTCCTGCGCCACTTCTTCAAAGGGATGATGGCCAAACTGTGGAGGACAAGAGTCTTGATGACATAGGTGGAAAAGCCCATGCCCACTAAGATGCTGGCAAGCAACGTCAGGCAGTGCAGGTGGGAGCTGTCCTGTCCGGTACTCCTGGCCGTGTGCTGGAAGAACTTCTTTTCTGCCACAGCACAGCTCTGTGGCCATGTTGTGCTGGGCGTAAAGCCGGCGTCTGTGTTCTGGCTGGTCAGGTAGATGTCCGAGTTGTCTTGCTGCACCCCGAACAGCAGCTCGACGAGGACTTTTTCCCCGCTGGAGGCTTCTGTCAGCTGGAGCTTGCAGGAGCGTCTGGAAGGCAGCACCTTCAGGTTGTAGGCGTGCGCGTGGTGGGTGGTCTTCCAGATTGCTGCCACCTGTACGGTGAACCAGGTGACAGTTCTCTCCACATCCAGGTAGGAGTCAGTGCAGAGAGTCTGTAGCAGGCTGGGGTCCTGATTTTGGCTCAGCTCTTCCTCATGGTGGTGGAGGAAGCACAGCACATTCCCCAGCTGCTTCTCCCTTTGGCACATGCACTGAAGCTCCACGCGGACGCGGGAGTTCCTTGCCAGCCCGTGCCCTTCATCTCCCAGCTCCAGGAGGAAGGTGTGCCCGGGGGGAGGCTCTATGGGCACGAGCAGGCAGTACACATTGTCCCACTCCTGGGGACTCCAGCCTTCAAAGGCACTGCCCACCCCAATGGCGGGCTGCAGCACCGGGAAGAAGCTGTTGGACCAGATGAATCTGAAGGTCTGCACGAGCTCGTTCATCAGCTCCTCCACTATAGGGCACCTGGTGGCCCTTCCTTCCACCTTTTCCAGGGCACGCCTTGTGAGAAATTTTGTCAGTGCTGAATCTTTGAAGTCTTCTTCCTCGTCATCCTCCTCTTCTTCCTGTTCCTCCTTTTCCACCAATTCCACCTGCTCCTGCTGTTCTACCTGCTCCTGCTGTCTGCCCTGTTCCACCTGCTCCTCCTGCACCTGCTGTTCCTCCTGTTCCACCTGTTCCTGCTGCACCCGTTCCTGTTCCTCCTGCACCTGCTGTTCCTCCTGTTCCACCTGTTCCTCTTCCGCCTGCACCTGCTGTTCCACCTGTTCCTCCTGATGTTCCTCCTGTTCCTCCTTTTCCACCTCTTCCTCTTCCTCTTCCTTCACTCCCGATGCCTCCTCCTTGCCACTGGAGCTGTCATTTTCACTGCTGCTTTCATCACGCTTTTTCATTTTTAGGGACTGCACCATGTTCCAAAAGAGCAACAGAATCAGTCCCATACTGAAACAGATCTTCCAGTGCTGCAGCAGAGCAAAGAGCAGAGATGACATGTCCACCCAGCTCTGCTGCTCATTCCTCTGCTCAATCTCATGCTGCGGAGGTATCATGTGCTTTTGCAGATCAACCTCGCGCCGCTGCACGTTCTCGAGCATGAGCACATCAGTATTGACACTGACATTTAGCGCCCGCACCAACAATGCGAGAACAAACACCAAAGCCATGATCTGCAAGAGATGGGAGAGAGGGGCTCAGTGGGGCTGGGAGGGAGCGGGGCCAGGAGCCGCATGGCCCTGTGCTCAGGTAGGAGCAGTGGGTACGAGGGAGCTGGGTGGCAGCAGGGACCGAGGCCAGTGCTGGCAGGGACAGTTCCAAGCACTGCCCGTGGTGCTCCCACAGGGGCCGGTGTTTGCACCACATCCCTCGTCCAGCCCGACCTTCCCCTGCTGCTGCACTCACCATTGGCCCAGGTCAAAAATGCAGCAGCGCTGCCTGCCTGTGGCCCTAAACCCATCCCCTGCATTGTGATGCAATGCATTCCTGCTGATGTCACAAATGGGCTGCCCGACTCCACCCTTCTCAGCTGCCCAGGGTGGGCACATGGCCACTGAGCCACGGCACTGCCTCAATTTGGAGGCATATCTCTGGACAGAGCTCCTGGGGACGCTCTTTACTAAGCAGGTGGGAGCTGCCCGGGCCTTTCTTTAAAATAAAATGGGGTGGTATTTCCCATGGATGCTGTGCTCCTCATGTGCCACCCCACAGGTTATGTTCCAAACACACTGTCCCTGGAAAATCATTTGGACAGAAAAGGAAAATCAAAACTACTGCTCCTGAGGAAACATAAGAATTTGCAGCATATGCAGAAACTCATTTTAGTGCTGAAATGCCACAGAGGGAACAAAGCTGAAGATCAGTGCCGGTCATGTCAAAGTCTCAGCACCTGACATCACACAGCCCTTTGCTGATTGCTCCCTCAGCCACCGGTGGTCTGAACGTCCTCTGAGCAAAAGGCCAGATGGCTCGATCCAAGCAGCTCAAAGGGGCTCTAACAATGATGATTAGGATGCCCACATGTGCAGCAGCCTCTTCAGCTGCATGGGCTCTGGCTCCTTTGGGTGAGCTTATGCTGTAGAGAAAACAGCAGGAGCAACTGCTGTCTACCCCATGTTGCAAAATCACATGTGCACGAGGCAGGAATATTTCTCAAAGGCCAACAGAGAAAGGCTTGGCTGGGAGCCTGTGGGTGTTGAACCAAGGCAGCCCTGCAGGCACAGAGTGGTCTGGTAGGTAAGGAGACAGCCCTGTAGGACAGGAGCGTGATGGCAGCTGTCAGACCAGCTGTGCTTCACCTGCATACCTTGCTGCCTGCAGCACAAGGCTCCCAGCCATGGCTGTATTGACTTCTGGGAGGTAAGGCCAGAGTCACCTCCTGAAGCCAGGGGAGATCCCAGATCAACAGGGTTGGAAGTCATTTGAACCTCACGAGATCCCCTAGACCAAATCCCCTGCTACAGCAGGTTCCCTAGTGTATGTTTCTCCACAGAAGATAATCGCTCTTCTTCTCTGTTTCCGGTAACAAGGATATCAATAAATATTATTAACCAACAGAAGCTGTGTAACCCAGTGAAACAGGACCTATTCTTTCCTGAATCTGAATTCAGCATTCAGATTTCTGTACTTCACCAGTCTCTGGGTGTCTGTTGTTTCCTGCATTTGGCGGAGCCTTGCAGCCGGAGCTCCAGGCTGGTGCCTTCCAGTGCCAAGCAGTGCAACTACAATGGGGGGCAAGTGGGAAGCCAGTCATCATGGTAACACTGGAGCACTTCTGACATCCTCCTCTCCAGATCCTCCTCTCAGGCATGTTAAACTTGACTCTGTGCTTATCTCAGGTCACTGTGCTTAGCGAAGGCCTTTACCAAAACAGTGTTGGAAATGTCAGTGAAGCAGCTCCTCAAACTGTTTGTATCCTGTTCCCCTTCTGCAATCTGGTCAGCCTCCACATGTGAGGCTTTGTTGCTGCTGCTCAGAGAATCACCAATGTGGGTTCCTCTGTAGGCAAACCAGTCAAAGCCCCTTGCATTATGCATCTATCCAGTGCACCCTCAATAATTTTGCACATGACAATAAACTTCCAATCTCTACTTTTTGCATTTCAGGTAAACAACTAAACTGAATACTCATTAACAACCAAGAAATAAATCCGGACAAGCACTTGAACTGCACACTCACAGGTGAGCACTCACCACAGTGTGAATGCAGACTGTGTGCACAACTGAGACAAATGTAGTTTGCAGCCCTGGAAGGAGGATGCTCTCCACTGGTTCCCATCATTTATTGCTCAATTTCCCTCAAGTGAGACAACGGAGAGAAAATCAGCTCTGTATGCAGAAACCAGGAGCTGTCTATTAATGTGCTTGATTTTCACTAACCTGAAAATCATGCTTATCTTGTTCAAGTTTTTATGCAGGTCTTACTTCATATTTTTGAAAGAAATCTTTCTATGAAGTCACAAAAAACCTGTGATTTTTTGTCAGAAGTACTTTTCTAAACAAAACAGTGATGACGTATTTCCAGTTCTTCTCCAGTCAGTTCACACATGGCCTAGTGCATCCCCTCCAGTGGTGCACTCCCCATGTGAGACAGAAATGCGATGAGAAATGTCATTAAGTGTCATTGTGTTGTTATAAACTGTGAGGTCTGGAGGCTGCCACGTGGAATCACCTCTGATTGGGAGTGAGACACTGAAGGAAGCTCTCATTTTGAAGGGCTTTTATCCAGTTACAGTGGGCTCATAGTTTCTCTGATGATGAAAATATAATTGAGGAAGGTGCTCCTGTCAGCAAGACTGATGCTAAAGTGCTCCCAAGCTTGGAAAGTGTTTTATTGTTTTTCTGTTGTTATTGTAGCTTTAAAAGACAAGAACGGGAGAGATGGCCAGCAATTCTTTTTGTTGAGTTTGAACTTGTTCTTGGTTGTGGCTGAGGCTCCTTCTTAACAGTTCGGGTTTAGTTCTAACAATGAAACTTTTAAATAATAGACATTTTTCAAACCATTCACAGTGCAGGCTGAGTTCAACTCCCTGGGAAGCCGTCTGTGCAAAATCATGTGTGAAGGAATACTAAAAGTAAGTTTGCTTTTCCAGGCAGAATGTACTGCATAAAGCAGTCTTTAAAGCAGCCCATGCCTATGAGATCACACAAGTCATCTCAGCCTCATGCAGAAAGCACACAGTGAGGGCACGGGGCAGTCTGACCTCTACGCCTTTGGAAATTGAAAGGATTCACTGAACTTCTCCTCCAGAGAAAAGAGAGCTGTTGTTCCTTTTAAAGACCTATTTTATTTCTGAACCACAACACATCAGACCACGACCCAGCATCTGCCTTAAGATATCAAAAATAGTTTTCTTTTCAATGCTGTGTGAAATTTCAGGTTTTCCTTTTCTCATTCTAAGTGTGTAAATGCAGCACTGGCTGCTGACTGCCCGTGCTATGCTAACTTGTTTCAGAGATAATAGAGGTTTCTTCCATGAACACTGAATCTTATTTGCTGACTATTTCCAGTGGAGCACTCAGGAATATTTCTTTTAGTTTTCTTAAAAAGATAATCAAGAATATACAGATGTGCTCACAGTCTAAGTTGAGTTTGTCTCTATACTGACATCTTAATGCCCTTTTTTCCTGAAATCATGTTTCTTTTGACACCTGTCTGAGAACTGATCAGGGATGAGGGGAAGTCAGAGTTGCACCATGGTGATGCCACAGTTTTCCCTCACATTAACGCTGCACGGGAGAGTTGGTGGAGACAACTGCGGGGTGCTGAGCTGGGAGGAGGAGGAGGGGGAAACGGCACCTGCTGAGCCTTCTGTGCGCCGGCTGTGCTGTGCTGGGGCTGCATGGACTGCAGGCACTGGCTGCTGCCTGCCTGCACGGGCTGCTGGGGGAGCATGGAGCTGAGCCCAGGCAGTGCCCCATCAGAGCAGCCAGCCCATCCCTGTGGGATCGGATGAACCTTTACTGCTTTGCAGTCTCTATGGGCTGAAAACAATCCTGATATAAATAATTTATATGAGAATGTTGTGGAGACAGATTTTCAGTTGTTTTCATTCATTCTCAAAACATGAAATGGTAAATGAGATAGATTTGCTCATCTACACAACACTGCTCTCCTTCACTCTCAAGCCCAGACCAGAGAGGCAGGATGACCTTCTAAGAATCACTGTGGCCCCCCAGGACCAGCAGAGGGAATCCCTCCCAGTGCTGCCTTCTTTTATCACAACCAGAGCAATGTAATCACCGAGGTCTGCTCCTCAATCTGCATGTGGTGCTCATCTCAGTCAAAGAATGTCTGTGGAAGGTTGGCTTTGATTTTTTGTGTGGATTGCATCAATGACACGTTGGACTCCAGACTCAGTGGGATCATTTTTCATTGCGCTCCTTCCTCTGCAAATCTTCCAAAAATGTTGGTTTCTGCTGAGCTAGAGGAAGGAAGGAGTTCAGGCCTCCTTTAATTTGAACTAATTCTGAATTATTCTTCCATGAAAGTGGGTGATGAAATAAAACCTTCAGTATATGCAAAAACAAAACAAACAAAGCAACAAATGCTTCACTGTCTTTGCATCCTCTAGTTGTATATAGCTGCATCTTGAGAAAGATGAAAGGAACCCAGTGCCTGAATACCACAGTAAACACAGCAAACATTCCCTTCAGTTTGAAAATAAATTCCAAACTCATGGGAGTGGAGCATTTTTCTCAGCACGTTCCTAATTTATCGAGAGCACTAAAATCAATAAAACTATTTCTCTTCAACTTGGAAGCAGACCCAGAGCTCATGAGCATTTGTCTAATTTTAAATAAAAAAGCAAGATCACTTTTCACGTGCTTAGTTTACCCAGAAAATACTGTGTTAGCTCGATTCAATACATCTTTAGGACACTGAAGCAGTCTTCAATGTGTCTGTTTTCTAGTGGAGAAAAATGGAAATTCTTTGATCAAGAAAAAAGACCAAAGTTGCAAAAACTGACCAATAAAACCATTCCAACGTAAATCACATCATTGGATGCACTGGTAACATACATGTAAAAATCTGGGAAAGCACCATGTGAGGATCACTTTTAGGTAACATTTGTGTAATTCATAGGATGAGTTTTGCATGTATCAGCTTTCTATAAGTATTCAGTTAATTCAGGTATTCATGAGGCTTCCTACTGAAGCACGGAATTTTAAGTTAATATTGCAGGGTATTTTGAGACAGGATATTCAGAACTGAAAATCTCAAATATTTGTATCTGGGAATGGGTCCTGAAAGTCCTATATAGATTGAAACAAAGACAAATTGAAGACTGGTACATGTTTCTTTCATAAAGACACATAGTGAAATCATAGAAATAGGACTCCTCTATTCCAGACAAGACTGATTCTGTAATGGCAGAAGTTATTCAAGCCAGAGAAATATCAAGAAGAAGAATGCTAGCAGCATTTAACCAGAAGTATATAACCAGAAATCCGAGAGCAAGGAATATGGAAGTAAAGATGTGCAATATAAAGGTCTCCATCAGACTAACTCATTTAAAAATCTCACATTATTATACTTGATCTACATTCATAGAAATAGAAGGTGTCTTAGGACACATTGTTCCTGTAAGTTTTTTGTGTATCATCTTTGCATCATTCTGAGAAGTCTGTTCCCAGGCCTGCCTGCTTATTTGCTTTGCTCGTTCTTCACTCTGGAATAGATGTAACCCTAATTGAAGTCTTGGGTCACCCTCTCCTAAACCTGAAGCAAATGAAGAATAGAAATATTTATTTTCTTTCAAGCTGTTGGTTCTTATACAGCATTTTGAACTCAGCGTCACAAAGAAACACAAGTATTTCATCAGGCAGTTGTTTTTTAGAACTGCCCTTGGCCTACACTGTCTGCGGTCAAGTGAGCTTCACATTCATCATTCACAGCACACAGTCATTGGTTTTCCTGGTACTTTGCAAGTGCATGGGGAGACACTGTTCCTGATCTGAGTTCGCAGCCTAATGAAAGACAAAATAACAGAGACACTTGTGGCATTCAAAGTACAGGATTGAATTATGGGAGAATAACACACATCACATTCAAAAGTGTTTTCCTGGCAATGTCTGTTCAGAGGAGAATGTGAAAATTTGCTTTCACTGAATCTGAGAAGAAGAGGAAATACCATAATATATTTTCTGCAGATGAAAATGATTTTACAGTGATTTGCAGATTTTGTGTAATTAATCTGAAAATGGGTTTAGAGTTACAGTATGTCCAGTCTGGCAAATTATGGGGCTCAGCCCTCACATAAGCCAGAATTCTTGCCTCCCCAGTGTTATAGGCTCTGTTTAGGGTTCCCACTTTGTTGTGAGAAGACCTACTGAAATTTTTGTCTCTGATCTCATTCATAAGAAGCTTCTGACAGTGGGGTAGAACTGCCTGCACAGGCTAACCATGGTGTTGCCTTATTTGGCAAGGCTACAGGCAACAGATGAGTTCAAAAGAATTCAGGCAGGCAAACTCTTTGATCGCAAACCTTTCCCTCACAACAAGGGAACCCCTCATGCCAATGGGAGACCTGCTGTGCCTATCAGAGACATTTCACTGCCTTCATCTTCACATGGAGTCAATAGAAGCCAAAACTGGAGCACAGGACTTCACCACCTCTTGTAAAAGTCTCATTTTGTTATGACCCTCAGTAAATTTCTCATCTACTTTCCTCCCTTCCATCTACTCGGTCACATCTGTATGTACCCTCTATGATCTTGGTTTGCTTTCACTGCTCCTCTGCTGTTCCCCCTTTGCTCCTCACATTTGTCTGGTTCATTATTTTGCATCAAAATTACATGCATTAATCCCTCTTATTCTAAATATAATCCTATAACTGATCCTATTTGCCTTTCCTATCATAATTCATACTTCCTCCAGCTGGAAAATTACTTGACAAGCAATACAGACTGACTTTCATCTGTTCTATACCAATGACCAAACACTTGCAAACTTTGTCCCAGCTGTTCCCAGTTAGTTTGATTCCCCAAAAACACAGCACAGTGGAGAGCGATGGATTCCTCTCACAAAAGCCCACTGAGTAATCAGCTCATCAGCATAAGGAATGAATGGGCAATTGATTCCCTGCCAGCCCCTCTCTTCCATGTATTTCTCAACTAATAATCAAGCTTGGCACTGTTTATGCCATCAGCTATTTACATCTCACTATTTCCGTACTCACCTCTGCACTCTGTCATTGCCTGAATGTGTTTAGATCCAGCTACTGACTTGAATTTTCATCTTACAACTGTCTACCTGAGCAAGTTGATTCCCATTTGCCCTATGGTCTCTGCTCAACTTTCACACTTCGATTTTTTATAATGCCTATACTAACCAAGTCCTAAATGTACTGTTAGTAACTCCATTAGCCACAGAAACTGCTCATATGAAAATCTCTGAAAAACTCCCCTTGGAATCCACACTTAATCTCCTATCCATCTTCTGTTATATCGACTGTGAATCTAAAAGCCAAATAAGTAAATTAACTTCTATTTTTCAAAAATAAAAAACAAAGCAACAACAAAGAATTAACATAGGATCCACTGTCTGAAATATGGCTGGTGCTTTCTATTTCTGATTTCAGCTAGATCTGTTATTCCAAAATGAATCTGATGAAACTGACAGTTACGAGGGAAAAGTCGGGCTCATATGTCTGTTTCCCAAGTCAGAAGGGAAATAATTCTGCTTTAGAAGAAGAATTAACAGGTGCCTCCCATCATTTGCTTATTTAAGCACTTACTAAATCTCAGCAGTATTTGACAGTATAAATGGTTACTCCAGTGTGCTAACAGGAGACCAGGGGCTATTTCCTTTGTCCCTTCCAGTTTCAACATCCATCTGCTCCTCGTGCCTACAAGATCTCTTGGCACTGGGCAAAGCCCATCGCAGTTAAACTGTGCCAGGTGCTTTGGGCAGGACCTGAGGAAACTGGGAATTCCTGTGTTTTGGAAGAAGTACAAGAGAATGACCAGCAAGGTTTTTTGGTGGACTTGACAATAACTGGGCCTGACAGCAAGGGATTCCATCTGTACAAGCTTCAGTCCGTGACAGCCTGGTAGGTCACATTAGATTCACAGAACAAGAAATTCAACACATACATGTCTGACATTTTCAGTAGGATGAAGGGCTAACATCTTTTTTATAACTAAAGATACAAACTGTTTCTGAAACTGTCTACTGCTACTGCTTGTGGACAGTCACTGCAATTTTCACTTTAAAACAGTTGTTGTGAGTAACTTCCTTGCTGAGCCAGATGGCACAATACTTGCATCATTTCATTCAACAATGCCGTGATTTATTCATTCATTTTTTAAGCTATCAAGCCCAGGAAAAAAATACCTCAGTGCTTTAGCTCCTGTGTTTTTGTTTCACTGCTCTATATGCAAACCTATGGAGCAATATGATGTGAGTTGCTCTCAGGCCACTGATTCCTTCCAGCTCCATATGTGTTGTGCCAAGAATGTTAAAACTGCTGAAAGGTGTATGTTATGGTAGTAAGGGGCACTGGATAAATGTTTCTCTTCTCACACTCATTAATTAGGCTAATATTGTATCTAAAGAAATCATATGTAGTATTTAAAGAAACAACAAAAGAAAACTATAAAACTGATTTTGGCATGAAAGGATGCACATCCTGAGACCATTCTTAACAAAGTGCAGTTTGTAGCACACTGCAGGACTGAAGATGCAGCAGACCCTCATAGGCAAAGCTATGTGTAATGGTCACTGCTGGAAGGGCAGCAGGAGAAAAGGAAGATGAAGACATTACTGGACAAGAACAGGCTGTTACTTGGTGAGACACAAGGAAGTTGCATTGAGTGGAAGTGGTAGTGGGTGTGTGTGTCAGTACAAAATCATACAGCCCATCTTGTGCCAGACACCAGCGCTGCTAAGTGCAGCATCTGAGTGCTTTCTACTTCAGTGTTTATAAAACCAAATAATGTGATCTACCAAGGAATAGCAGAGAACTTACAGCCACAGGCCTTCTGTGGAAGGCTGGAAATTTGCTTTTGACCATCTGCAGAGGCTGCTGGGCTTTAGGGAGGTGCAGACAAGGTAATCAAAGGACAGAAAGACAAAGCTTGGCTTTGGGCACATACCCAAACTTTCACAATATTCCTGGGTAAATTAAAGGGAAAATACACTCCTAAGGTAAGGGCTTGTGAACTGTTCTGCACCCAAAATTACTTTCTCAGAGAGGAGTCCAACCCTGCAAACATAGTGCAGAATTAAAATGCTTAAACAACCATTACAGCAGAGATGTGAATATGCTCCTGTAATTATATAGCTGTTTGTTCATTAAAGGAGAAATTTAATGCAATTAAAATATTTACAATCCTGCACACTAAAATCCAAAACAAAATTAGTTTGTACCAGAGATGCAGGCTGTGTTGCCTCCCCTCCAAACTGGCCTTTAGATACCAGAGCTTACAATGGAGAACTTTCCCCCTTCAGATGATGTAACCCAGAGTTAAGAACTGAGCTGGTGACTGAAGGGTCCCTAATAATCTTTAAGATATCAGATTCATGCCAGGCATGCCGTGTAAAGTTCTTGGGATCAGAAACCAAAGGAGAAAGGACCCTGGGACAGCCACACAGAAGGGTCACTGGAGCTGCACTGCTTGCTGTGTCTGTGTTCTTTCAGACTGGCACATGGCTATGTGGGATGGGAAGACATGCTGCTCAAACTCTTGCCCTTTTGCGCGCTCCCTGAGGGCTGGATCTCTGAGATTAAACATTTTCACTTCTCTCTTCAAATGAAAACATAACAGAACAGTCCAAAGGCCATCCCTACCAAGAGTGCAAAGTGCAGACACAGAGAGGCACAGAACCACAGCAGACAGATGTGAATGCAAGCTGCAAGCAGCACATTTCAGATCCAGCTGCAAGGAGAATAGAGAAGCACTGCAAGAGCACGCTCCTCTCCCATACAGATAGCTCACTGCTATATTGGACCTGAATTTACATGCCATTTCACTGCACCTCAGCCTTCTCCTTGCCTGTTGTTACCAGCTTGCCTGTGTCACTCACTACTGCGGGGGGGGGGGGGGAGGGAGAGGGAGTAGGGGGGTGAGGAGGTGGTACACCCTTGTGGACTTTTCTTATTGAGGTACCTGTAGAAGACTTTCTTGTTCTTCTCATCAAGTTTAGTTCAAGCTGGGCCTTGGCTTTTCTGACTACATCCCTACACAAGCATCCTCATACTCCTCATACAGGACCTCTCCCAGTTTTTACTGCCTGTGCATTTTCTTCTTGTTTTCCAGTTTGACAAGCAGGTCCCAGTACAGCTATGCTGGTCTCTTACCTTCCTTTCCTGACTTGCTATACTTGGGGATGGAGATGTCTTGTGCTCTGAGGAAAGCATCTGTAAAGCTTTCTCTCATTCTTCAGCCATCAGAAATCATCCAGTGAGTGCAAGTAATGAGGATGACATGGTGCATGTAGAAAATGTAATTGGCAGAGCTGAGGGGACCGAGAAATGTGAATGAACCTTCAGTACTTTCCAGCAAGAGTGGCTTGGTATAAGATCTGCTCTTAGCCAAAGAATGCAGGGCAAGCTGAGGAAAAGCTGGAACGACAGCTTGGACAGTTATAGTATTTAACTTTATTCTAACACTCATTACTCATGGAAAACTTAAATGAATAGCACACTGAAGGCTGCACTTGACTTAGATGAAGTGGATGTAACTAAAGCATCTCTGCTACATCATTCAGACTGAATGTATAGTAACAGGAAATCAATTAATCTCCACCAATATTTGTTCTTTTTAGTGTGAAACTGCTTTAATGAACTCATTGTGAGTGGTCAGTCACCACTCACTCTGGAAGAGCCTCACACATTTGATAAAGCACCGTACTTTTAAAATTCATGTTGGAAAAGTGACAAATGTTGAAGATGAATTGCTTGGCATATGTGATCAGCTAATGAAATATCTTCCTCATCCCTATTATTTAATTCATTTTCTGCTGTTTTTCCCAATTAGGCAGTAGTCTTCTGCCTTTGGCTCTGAGTCCAGAAGCAAGCCTGCCATTATCACTTGTCAACATTTAATTTGTATGCAAAAAACTGCTTTAGTGGAGGTGGCAGTCACCTAATTTTTACCTGGTACTTTCTGTAGTCATTAAAGTGTTTGAAATGAATAAAAGCCACCAGCAGCCCAGGGTAGGTCCTTCACTGCAAACAACATGGGGTAAGGGAGCCCATTGCTTGATGGAGCAGCTACAAAGGTGTGTAAGGGAGTCCCTGTCAGCTGCATGAGGCACACCTACACTGATCCAGGCAGAAGTCAGTGTATAGAAGGGAGAACTGAAATGCATGGAATCTCTAATAAGATAATAATTAAAAAGAAAAAAACAACCAAGCAACCAAACAAAAGAAAGAAAACCACTGAAAAACTGAAAAACACCACAATCTTGGGCCCACGTCACTGTCTGAAGCTTCATACCAGCTGGAACATTTGCAGCCAGATAAGCAAAGGGAAGCTCCGTGATTGCACTTGTTTGCTTTGGTGTCAATTTTCTCAGTTTTGCACACCACTGAATTTTTTGACTGCACACAGGCAGGTTTTGGTACATAAGGAGAAGGTAAGTGTAGCTTCTGCTTGTTGCAACACAGCCCACGATAGAACAGATGTGAAAGAGATTAGAAGGGGGAAGAGTGGATGAGCCTGTGCTCCTGCCTTGCAAACAGAAGGTGCCAGCAAAGCCCCACTGCTCTGCTGGGCAGCAGGGCTGCCAGATGTACCCACACCAGTGGTTGTCTGGCTGACACACCCCAGGGTTGGTAGGAGGGTCATCGGTAATGTAGAGAGCAGAGAAGAGGGGATTACTTTGGAGCAGATGTTTACACCTTTCCATCTTACTTCTTCTCATTGCTTTCATTTGCATCACCTGCAGGAGCTGCCTCATCCCCACTGGAGCCAGTTTCACCACTGAGGATGATTATAGGGCTCTTATCAAGTACATGCAAACCACTTCTCCAAAGCAGGCATAGAGAGTGCTGATGACACCCTGATGAGAGACAAGGAGTATGGGTCATGACTATTGTCTGTGGGCAGCTCTGGCTGCACCTTCCTGAAGAAGGAGCAGAGGTTACCCACAAGTACTAACTGGAGGCCAGAGTGTCACGGTTTGAACTAAAAATCCACCTGCGCCCGTGACAGAGGCCGTGGGCCCCGGAGGGGCCCTAGGCCGAAAGGAAAAAGTTAATTAGGAAAAGAAAACAGCGGCAACGATCTAAGGAGGCACACTTATTTACTAAATACTATATCAAAATACAGGATAACACAATATAATACAATATAATTGAAAATTGAGCTAACGAATCAAGCAAAATAGGAGAGAGAATGAGTCCCGTAACCGAGAGGCCTACTGTGAATCTAGGCGAACGGCTGAAGGCTCCCACACACTCCCCTGAACGCCAGAACTCGAAAGACGTCAGTCTGTTCTGCGACAGAGTTAATATAGAGTCCAGGTCCCGTGACCTATCGTGTTGTTCCCTGGGAGATGTAGTCTTCTTCTGTAAGTTGCAGATTCAGTAAAATTATTCATGCTTTATATGATGTTATGATGTGGAATACTGATAGCAAAAACTACAAAATTATTAAACCATGACACAGAGCTACAACAGATAAAACCTGGAATGCCTCACCTGGTAATCAGGTGGCTTTTCTAAGCAGGAGGTCAGGTGTTGCATGATTATGGTGATGGATGTAAGAGTGCTGCACAGCACCCCAGCTCAGGGAGCAGCAGCATGACAGAAGCTCATTTACGTCCTCTCAGTCATAGAGCTTTGTTGTTGTTGTTGGTGGTGGTGGTGGTGGTGGTGGTGGTGGTTTATTTCCCCCTCAGAAAAAATGTAGTAATCCAAGCTTGCCTTGACAAAGTCCTTCAGCCTTATCTTCCACACGTTATCACTGTTTGGAGGTCTGTGCAGGGAGAACAATGTCCTGAACTACTTAGCAGCAGGGAGGCACCCACTGGCTCTCACCTGGCCTGCCCCAGAGGAGGGCTTGTTTCCTGGTGTTTCTCATTTAGAGCCAAGGGAAGAGATCTGAGTCCCTCAGGCAAGAGATGGCTATAAGAGATGGGAGGCGCTGCAGCAAGACAGGACAAAGTGCACTAAGCTTCCCAACAGCGAACTTAGTGGTGGCAGAAGTCACCAGTGTAGGAGAACTTTAAGGAAAAGTCAGTGCCCTGTTTTCCAGCAGTGGCTGTTCTGAGGACATCCCCACGTGTTTTTTCCTCTCTTCATGCAAGTGACAGGAAAGGAAATAGGTAGTTAAACACCTTATGAAGATAGCCTAAGATTGGGAGAAAAAGATGATTAAAATATATATATATATAATAAATGTTAATTAAAATATTAATAAGGAAAGACTTCAGTCATTCATGTATAAATGAAAAGATAGTACTGTGGGCATGACATGGGAGCAAAGCAGAGCTCTGACCCCCAGCATGTACCTCACACTCATCCTTCTCTGAGCACACAGCAGCAATCTTTGCAATTTGTGTGGCCATAATTATATTCTCAGTATCTCTCCTTAAGCTGTCTTTGACAAGTCATTTATATTTTGCCTGCTTCCATGAGCTTTTATAGAAAAAAATGTTGGCAGGCAGCTCTCTGCTATCCTGCCTGTCTCTTGTCTGTCTGATGACTGATTTCCAGTGGGAGTCAGTTTTGATACTTGAAAGGATCCAGACTGTTATTACTGCACATGTGAGTGGTGCGATGGAGGTGTCTGACAAACGCAGACGGGTATTTGAGTGAAGGGTTCAAAGGCTGAGGGAAGTTCTGGATCATGTGTAAACCACTGTCCAGTGGCTTGTGTCTCTGCATCACACAGATAATGGAGCAAAGGCAGCACCAGAGGAGCACAATCAAGTGAAGGGAAAACAGAACAAACTGAATATTTCAAACAAGCCAGCAGAAATAGTAAATTCTCTGAGGACTGAAAAATACAACACACGATGGGACAAAAAGAACTGATCCTGATTTATGTATCTAGGCAAAAACCTCTCCAACGGGGAAAGAGTGTGCCCCTGATCTGCACTAGTATCAAGACTTTGGGCAGACAAAATTGGGTGGATACTACAGAAAAGGGAAAAAAATCACACCTGGTCCAATAAACAGTCTGAAGCCAATGTGAGGGTTGTTGGCAGCTTGATGTGTCCTCAGCCTGGGCTTAAGATGAAGTTTGTAGGTGGGTAAACAGAACCACCCTCAGCTGAGGACCAGGCACTGGTGAGAGTTTAGAGATGAGCTCTGCCAGGACAAACACCATGCATGGAGCCGGGCAGTGTCAGCTGGTTACAGGGCATGCCCACGTTGCACTGCTCAGGGCCCAGTTCCAGCTCAGAGCATCGTGAGCAACATGTGCAGATCTTGCACAGGACAGCTGTTTTTTCTGGAAAACACACAAAGGTTACGCAGTTTGCACCCTCAGCCGTGGCCCCCCCCGTATCTCATTGCTTATGTCAAGCACACAGCTGGGCTGATACAGCACTCACATTATTGCTCACAAACTGCTGAGGGGAAGGCACGTCAGATGTGAGGCAGTGCTGTGCCCTCAGCAGCCAACAGCTGTGAGCCATGAAGGAACTCACCTCTTGTAGCCAGGTGGGCAAACACATTTCAGGGAGCCGGGGGAAGGATAACAGCCATGTCTTGAGGCACTGAATGCACAGGGAAATGCCACTCATATGTGCAAGGAGTCATCATCACAGTGAGGCACTGTGCTTCCTCACCACAAAACCAGTCCTGAAGCCTGACTCTGCTGTGACAGTGGTGGTGCATGGTGTGATCCTGGCATTGAGTGGGCAGAGCAGTGAGTGGGGTTGGCACTGTGCAGGAGCGACCCAAGGAGCTGTGCCCTACAGCAGAGCTGTGCAGGCAGTGCTCTGCAGGTTGGGGAGAGGTCTGCCTTGGCCTTTTTGTCATCAGTCCCAAGCAGGTACTTCCTTTGCTGGGCTTGTTACAGCAGGTGCATTATTTCTGGGGGTAACTACTCATTGTCATGTTCTAGTACATCTTGTCAATTGACTTAATTGATTTATCAACTAACTTAGTTGATTCAGGTGAGGGTTGGCCTCTTCTCCCACATAACTAGCAATAGGACAAGAGGGGCTGGCCTCAAGTTGCACCAGGGCAGGTTCAGGTTGGATGTCAGGAAAAAAATATTCTCTGAATGAGTGGCACTGGAATTGACTGCCACGGTGATGGAGTTACCTTGCCTGGAGGCAACATGTAGTGCATCACTAAGGGACATAGTTCAGTGGAGAAATATTGGTGGTGGATGGATGTTTGGGCTGGATGATCTTGGAGGTCTTTTCCAGCCTTGGTGGTTCCATGATTCTATGATTTTAACTTTTTAATTTTTTTTTTCTCACAGTTGGATTTGTTTACCAGTTTTATCAGTGCAAGCTGTTTCCAGGGTGCTCATGGATCACACATGCAGCCATCCCACCCAATCCTCCCAAACTGTCCCAAATCCACCCTGCTCCAGAACCATAAAGCAGAACAGGATTCCCTTAAACTGTTCCATGTTTTGATCTGCAGAAGTCTTTCGGGCTGCTCATAACATCTTTCCACTGTTCTTCAAACAAAGAGAAGAAAATTTTCCTAAGATCAGGAAGTCCATAAGAGTTAAACAGCCTTGCAGAAGAGACACATCATCCCATCCTAACACAGAGACAAATGCTGTCAGAGCCTTCATTAGCACTCTGCTTTGTTTTTCACTAATCAAGTCAGTGTGAATGATGCTGCTCATGATTGTGCTTGATTGTATTAGTGTTACAGATTGAACAGTCCATTTTTTAATCTGCAGAAAGCAGCAGCATTATTGCTGAACTATATTTAGAGATTTTATAGATAGCATGCTCTGTTCTCTTACTGCTTCCTTGTAATAGGATATTACATGTAGAGCCCCAGGGAAAAGGAAATGTGCCCTACACAGGTGGCTGCGTGGTAATTTTGCATGATGAGCATGTGCATTTCTGAGTCATCAGTCATTTCACATCTTCCTGTCTGACCAAAGACCATGATGGTTCCATACAAAAACACTGTCTCCTCGGATGTTGGTACAGATCCTGCACAGTGGTGGGGGTTGAGGCAGAGCCTGGCAGATGCTAAAGCCCAGAACCCTCTTCTGGAGATTGGTAAAGCCAGGTCAATAACGCAAAGGAGAAGGGAAATTTTATGATTTCTGGTGTAACTTCTAATAGTTTTATTAAACTGCGGGCAGTTTCAATGTCAGAAGGACGGAAGATTCTATATGCTCTCAACTCCTACATCCCCCACAAAGGTGATGAGAAGATTCTCTTAGTCCCACCTTTGTCAGGTGTCAGCAAGAAATAAGGTCAGTAACTGTGAAGAGAATAACCCTACTCTCATTTTAAAACTACTGTTATTTCTAATGGTACTTTCAGTTTGGTATTTTTGGATTCCTAAAATAAAATTAGGTAAGGTTGATAAGGAATGCACTCATAGGCTGCACAATTGCTGATAGAGGAAAAGATAATGCTCACCTCCATCACACTCTGACTTCAGTGCTGC
Source organism: Coturnix japonica (assembly GCF_054131305.1). Taxonomy (NCBI): domain Eukaryota; kingdom Metazoa; phylum Chordata; class Aves; order Galliformes; family Phasianidae; genus Coturnix; species Coturnix japonica. The sequence goes on from NW_028188974.1 coordinate 123,006, forward strand.
TAAATAAAACCCAGAGGTGACACTATAGTTTTAAACCTCATAGACAAAATCACATTTTGTAAATCACATCCACCTTGCCTGCACTTATACTATATCAAAATTAATGGAGACATTTTCTGCTCCAGCAGTAAAAAGTAATTTATACGTCAGGCCTGAAGTTATAATTGCAGGCAAAAAATATGTGAGCACGGGAAGCAGATTTCTATGTAGCTTTAATCACCAGCCACGGTCCTTTGAGGCCACAGAGGCTTGAAGGTGATGGTGCAGCACCATTGCAGCCATAGCAGGATTTATGGGCAGCTCCACATGGTTTCCAAGAGTGGGGAGCAGAGCCCTGGCAGCCCCCTGGGGCACAACTGGAGCATCGGGGCCCCCACCCCATTCTGGCCCAGAGCTCTGGCCAGGGCTGCAGTGTCCCATGGGGAGGGCCTGGAGTGGAGGCACTTCTTTGTGGGAGGGATGGCTCTGACATCTCTCCTCCACTGATGGCCCTTTGGGGGGCTGCCAGGACATGGCTCTGTGGGACCCCCTGCACCGACTACCAAGCACCTGCACCACATCTGTATCACATCCTGCCCTAACACCAACAGTGTGTAGAGGTACAGGTGCCATGGGACGCAGAGCCATACCTAATGCAGCCATGAAGAGAGGGAAATTGAGCATTTGCCTCACTTTTACAAGGCTCCAGCTGATCCCTTTACACTGAGTAAATTGGTATGTTTGATTCCTCCACAGGAAGGAGCAGATAAGGAGACAAACAAAATCAAAACAAATATGCACAGCCAGAGCAGTAGATTTGTTTGCTTTAAAGAATGGAGACCATGGTTAAGATTCTAGACTATGAAGCTACAGGATGCTTGCAATGACATTAGTTGAATGGTTCATACATTTGCTCCAGTGAGAGGTGGGTACTGACATGTGTGACTCCGGAAGGATGAAGGAAGATCTGGATCCTGCAGCTCAGCAGTGGAGGGGGGGGGGGGGGGCAGACCCTCCTCAGCAGAACCTGCACACCCACCCACTGCCACTCTGCTCTGCTCAGGCTGTGGCACTTCTCAGCCAAAAAGGGCCATGCAACCATTCTCTAAACATCTTTGTACTCATTTACTAATCCATTTCTGTCAAATATTCTTGCCTGATGTCAAAAGCACAGTTTCTATTACTCTGCTCCTCACATTCACTTTACCTTAATGCTGTCTGTAAATACAGAATTTGCATAATGAATGGTATTTATGAAAACCAATTGCACTCTGTGCGGGTGACTCTGTGACTTCTTCACCTCTGAACGCAGAGGTCTGCAGTTACACAACAGTGGAAGGGAGTAAGTGCTGCCAGCACACAGATGGGGCTGCGAGGTGGTGGGGAGGGTGTGACAGACACTAATGGGCTGTGGGAGCTGAATGCACAAAGCCAGTGCCGAAACAACACACAGCTGATGGGATGGGAAAGCACAGTCAGAGACCCACTTCTCAGCTACAGGCAGTTTGTTGCATTGCTACAGCAATTGAAAAGCCATTATTAGAGGATGATGCTTACAGACTTGTGTAACATTCAAGTATTAATGATGCCACACAGAGAAAAGTCATCCAATTTTGCCTCTTTTTCAGAAAAAATGAATTTAGTTGCAAACCGCATTCTGGGCCTAAGACTTTATTCATGCATTCTCTAATTATCTCAAAGTTTGTGAAATCAAGCTTTCTCCATTCATATGCTCGTATTTCCTATTACCCACATTTCTTTCTGTCTTTGTCATGCTACAAAAGCCTCAGTCCATCTTTATGAAGTCTCTGAAATAGAAAAAAAAAATGAAAACACCAATGGAGAGGGACTGCACTGGAGTTGGGGATCAGCACTGAACCAGAGGGTCATTTGAGGGGTGGGAAATGGGAGCCAGGACCAGGCCAGGGGCTGAGGTCCCATTGCCTGAAGGCAGTTAATCACAGGGAAATCATCGTATTCTCAGCCCAGGCTCAGTCTTTCAGTGAGAAAGATGTGAGATAAAAATAAATTAAAAACAAAACAAAAAACTAACCAACCAAATAAAAAAACCCACCATAATGGCAGGTTTGGGTTCCTAGTAACTGCTTAGTGGTACCTGCCAAGAGCAATACGCATCTCCTTCATTAAGCTGATCACCTCTGGACTGCACCAACAGAACGCTCACAGAGAAGCAGTGGGAGGTGGCAGGAAGGGCAGCCCCCAGCACTGCCCAGCCCCAACCCCCTACAAGGTCTAGGAGAAGGAACAAGGCAGCTCAGGGAAGGCAGAGGTCTACCCCCAGTCCCCCCGCTTGTGCCACAGGACCCCAACTCAACCTTCACCCCCTCCCCCCATTGCCTCTGCAGAAAAGTTCCACAGGAGTCCTTGGGTTGCCCCGCCAGGTGTTTCAGTGCTCGGATGAGTTTTGCAAGGCTGGGGGCTGCTGTCCTGGAGTGACATCGGGACATGCTCAGCCAACAGGCCTCTATGCGCTGTGCTGCTGCACAACGTCCTTTCCATTTTAAATGCAATCAACTTGCTCTCCCAGTGAAGCAAGGAGAAGTACAAAGGAAACAGTAAATGTGCACTACTCGTGACACATAAATCACAGAACAATCCTGCAATTATTGTTCTTTCAGATAAGTCATAAATAATATAGCAGAAGGAACGAGGCCTAATGAGAGAAAAGGAATCCGCACTGAGATTGTTTATCAGCCCTGCCCAGAAGAGGAGCAATCTGTATTTCTAACAGTGAATTTCCAGGCAAGCAGCAGAGACTGCTTCAAGAAGTGCTGCTGCTGGTCTGCTTTGTTCATGTGCTGCAAGATGCAGTGCAGAATGTTTCTCAATTGTTTTCCTTCCCTCTTCCCATACCTTATCTTTTGCATAGACACCTCTTCCTTGTGCTGAAGAACTCCATTACATTTGGTTATGTCCTTTGTGAAGTTCACCACCACATTTTCCAGCTTGGCAGGATCATGGCTGCACAGAGCAGGGCAGAGGCCAAACCAGACAGCGCTGCCTCAAACTCTGAGTATTCAATTTGCCTCTTGCTGTCTCCAAGACCTGATTCAGTATCAAATATTTGCAGTGATGACATTTCATTTGCTTCTTGCAGAAATACCAGATACCTAGTTATGCACTGTGTACAGTTCACTATAAACCTCTGCCTTTTGTTTCAGCAGTATAAACTTCATCAGTGATTTTATACCTGATTATTTAAAGCCGACACCAAAGGCCTGAAAGAAGGACCTCACACAACTAAGTATCAAGAGAGAAAGTGATGAAGTCCACTAGCAATGGAAGTTTTTCAGCATAGGCTGAATCATCTGCAGGCTTTGTGTTCCCACTATGTACTGAGTTTTCCAGGTTATCTATTGAAGGAGAAACAAGAATGAAGTGTCCTTGCAAAATAAAATTTGGGAAGGATATGGGGTCCCCTCAAAACAAGACATAGAAAAAGCTGAAAAGAAGAATTTCAGCCCCAAGGATCTGGTTAAGCAATCTTATCTTGTAAATATATGGCAGGAGATGCTAGCTTAGCACCTGCAAGTAAATCTTGTTTGCAAAAGCGAGACTTTACAGGATACAAACATGGTTCTAGTTGGGCAAAGCAACAAACTGGTGAATCAAGGAGAACGTGAACCCTGAGTAGCTCAGCCAATGGAGAAAGGGGAAGGGCTCATTAGTGTCGGGGCTCAGGGGACTGTGCTCCCCAGAACCTTGAGGCCCCACAGGGATACAAATACAGAAAGATGAAGACTCTCTTCAGTCTCTTTCTGGGATTAAAAGACAACTGAGCAAAATGTTTGGAGCTGAAATTTTCCCAACATCTATGAACAATATATACTGAATATATTACGTAGAAACAAAAGACAACAAATGCTCTCTCCACACATCCCACAGCACTGTTACTTTGCAGAGAACATTTGGTGAGAACTTTATAAAAAACTTAAGGAAATCCAAATATGCTGCAGGAACCAGGCATCTCTGGGAACATTTTTTATTATTATTATTTTTTTAATCAGTAAAGGTAAGAGACAGCAGTGCTGCTTCCTGCAGCTCCCAACACACCTCACCCACAGCAAAACACTGACTGTGCTACAGGGCGCAGCCTAGGGGAAGGAGTGATGCTAGGACACTGCTAGGACACCACTGGGAGCAAGCAGCACCGTTTGCTCTGAACAGACCGCAGGGAAGAATCCAGACCCAAAGCACAGGACAATGAAGAGTGGAGAGCAGAAAGTATACAGATCCCGAAGCACCAGCTAAGCAGAGAGGAGAGTAACAATTAAGGTAACATTATAATATAACATAATTAAGTAACAGCAACAATTAAGGGTTTTATAGCTGCAACTTGCAGGAGCAGGTGTTGTCCATGGGGTCAGGGGATGGCATTAGATTGGGTGGGATCCCAAGTAGCAAGGGTATCCCTGGGCAGCAGCAGCACAGGGTGGGGGAAGCACCACGTGGAAATGGGCAACATTTCTGTGGGGAACTGCATCACAACGATCAGAACTGTGTAAAGTCCATTAAGTGTTACACTTAAAAACTGAGTTTAATTACCACCTTTCAAAATGAAGAACACTCCACATGTGAGTACCAACTTCAGAGGAGAAAATCATGGTTTGTGTTACAACAGAAACACAATAGAAAGTGCAGTAATAACAGCATTGTAGGCTGTAACAGAGATATGCTCAAACAGAGCAGGTATGTACACAGAAAAAAAAAGAAAAGATAAGAATCTGCCTACTCTTTCAAAGCCTCAACTACACAGCGATCTCCAACAAGAAATACTCACCTCCACTGCCAACCCGTTAATGAGGTCTGGGAAGGGGAGGATCCTGGTTCCACCTCTTTCAGTCAGAGCTCCCCTGGGTTGGCTCTGCCTTCCCACCATGTGCTCCATCATTGCTTCAGGCCACGACAGCATTTCCACTACAGCAACAAGTATTATTGAAGTAATACAACTTGTGTATGAGTTAATGTTATTTGTTTGCTGTAGTCTTATGGTTCCCAGCAATGTTTTTGCACATGTAGCTGCAGTGGGCATCCTGCCTTTTCCCATGAGTAGTGGGAATGAGCAGGTGAGCACCTGCTGCAGCCATGAGATCTGGATTATCATGAATCTGATTCCTAAGATTTCAATAATGCTCGGTAATGCCATGGTTTTGGTTATATATGAGGTGTGCCCATGTAAGTACAGCGCACAGCTGGGCTCCAGTAACTTGTGTGACCCTAAGAGCCCTGGCAAGAGCAGCCTTGCCCCAAGGATGGCTCAGGCTACATACACTTACTGCACTTAGTACTCAGGAAACATCGCATCTAAATCCCACAAATCTCAGGGGTGAAAACATCATGCCATCTTTGTGTCTTTCTGTTTCAGCAATGATGAACAGTTTCTCAGTTCAGTTAGTGCCTTAATTCTGACAGGACACAGAACTATAATGCTCTTTTGCTCTTTTACTAATGGAGGACAGCTCACTAGCAATTTCTGGCTGATCAGTTGTCTACCTTTCCTGCTTTCATGACAGCTGTAAGAAAGTACTCTTAAATGACAATCAACAGATGATGATTCCCACCTGACAATGCAGCATAATGAAAGGAAATAATTCTTTTCAGTTTTACTCAGGGCAGTTAAACTGTAAAACAGACACCCATGCTATCTTTGGGCCAGACCCTTCTGTCCTAAAAAAGGCAGAAATGGAGAGATGGTGACACTCGGTGAAGCTAGTGTAACTTCTGTGAGGTCAGGGAGAGAGGAAATGGGTTATGGTCCAGGGGATTGGGTGATGATGGGAAGGGGCATCAGCACACAGGGGTTCATCCAGATGGACGGCAGTGGCAGAACCAGCTTGAGATAGCCATCATCAGGACATTATGTTGTATAAAAAATAGACGCACAGAATCATTAAGGTTGGAAAAGACCTTTAAGGTCATCAAGTCAACTGTCAACCCATCACACCATGCCCACTACACCACATTCCTACGATAAATACTAAGAAAAGAAAAAGAGAGAAGAGAAGAGAAGAGAAGAGAAGAGAAGAGAAGAGAAGAGAAGAGAAGAGAAGAGAAGAGAAGAGAAGAGAGGAGAGGAGAAGAGAGAAGAAGAGGAAGAGAAAGTTGGAGGAAGGGATTCCTCAGTGAGTTTCCACTTCAATCAATATTTTTGTTCTGTGTTCTGTTCCTTCCATTTTCTTTTCATCCCTTTTCCATTATGGAAAGATGGAAATGAACTGGGAGAAGCAGGAAATGGTGACCTGAAATTGCAGATGAGAAGGGGATTAGAACTGAAACATTTTCCAAAAAAAGAGAAAATTCTTCCCAAACTCTTGATTCTTATTTAAGCAAAATTTGAGGGGGGGGAAAAAAAAAAAGAAATATGTTTATGCTTCATTTTGCTGAATTATTTATTTATCCTGCGGGAAAAAAAAATAGTGTGTATTTCTGAGTGGCCGTGGTGGCTTAGGACTTTCAAGGCAATCATGAGATAAATGGGGCCTCCAGACTGCTCAGTGCTGCCAAGCAGAGTTCATGGCATGTGGAGCAGTGATAAATAGTAACTGCTATACAGTGCAGACTGAATAAATGCATACAAATTGGGAAAATAAATAAAGCACAAAGGGGACACCCGAATGGGAAAAACACACAACTTGGAGGCTCATAAAGTGGATTGTGAGCCTTGGGAAAATATGGAGGACAAGTTTTCAGTAATAGTTTATGCGATGTCTGTAATACATCAGATCTTCTTTGATGCATTATTAACTGTACCCACAACCGAAAGCTTGAATTAACACCTGTGCAGCAGTAAGTGTTGGTTCCTGGGCCATGATGCTCCCTGAGCTTCACCCACAGCCACTCTGCCATTCTGTGTGCAATGTGCTGCTGTTTTCATTTGGCACACCCTATGTTAGAGCACAGCAAAGCTCTGCTTATGGAGCTGTTCTGAAAATCACAGGAACATTTTGTATTTTTGGCCTTTTTACTTTTCATTCTGGCTTGCAATTAAAAAGTGTGAAGCACGTAATTAGCCAGAGCAATCCCTTACATGTTTAAGGCTTAGATGCATTATCAGCAGCTCAGCTCAGGGTGAAAGGAACTTCTTCCTGGATGCATTGTTTTGCAATTCTAAAGCAAGAGAACACAAATGTTTCTGTCTTACAAAGGATTTTTATTATTATTATATTTTTTAATCAAATTGACACTTGCAGAAGAGTCAGCTTTGTGAGGCAGTTGTAGACACCACTGACTGGGATTCCCCACTGGCTGTGCCCTTCCTCAGGACAGAAGCACCGCTGCCCATGTGAAGCACAGCACTGGGGCTGTGGTGCTATCAGGACAGCAGCGCTGAATGTTCACAGCAGAGGCAGGATCCTGTGCTTTGCTGCCTAATGCACTGGAAGAACACTGGCAATGTTTCAGAAACAAAAGCTCTTCAGATCTGAAACTTCACCAACCGTATCAGTGGTTCTATTAAGAAATAAAATCTCTCTACACATCCTTTACCATCTTTAGTGTTTAGATGAGGGCTGCCATTGCTTTACCTCTGCAACATGGAAAACTAATCACATTTTATGTGTTGCGAGATGCAGCAGATGATGCAATTGGTTCTAATCAAAAGCCCACTAACATCTATCCACTGTGAGCTGAGTCTGAATCGTAAAATAACAAAGTCACAGAAAGGCCTGGGTTTGAAAGGACCATAATGATTATCTAGTTTCAATCCCCCCACCACATGCAGAGCCGCCAGCCTCTAAACCAGGCTGCCCAGAGCCACATCCAGGGATGGGGCATCCACGACCTCCATGGGCAACCTGTTCCAGTGCATCACCACCCTCTAGGTGAAAAACTTTCTCCTAATCTCTAATCTAAACCTCCCCTGTCTTAGTTTAAAAACATTCCCTCTTGTCCTATCCCTATTCATCCTCATAAACAGGCATTCCCCCTCCTAAGTGCTCCCTTCTAGTACTGGAAGACTGCAATGAGGTCTCCCTGGAGCCTTCTCTTCTCTAAGCTAAACAAGCCCAGTTCCCCCAGCCTTTCCTCATAGAAGAGGTGCTCCAGCCCTTTGACCATCTTAGTGGCCTCCTCTGGACCTGCTCCAAGAGCTCCATGTCCTTCCTGTACTGAGGGCCCCAGGCCTGGACACAGTACTGCAGATGGGGGCCTCACAAGTGCCAAGCAGAGGAAGGGCAAACCTCCCTCTCCCTGCTGGCCACCCCTTTTTTAATGCAGCCCAAAATACAGCTGGCCTTCTGGGCTGCAAGTGCACACTGCTGGCTCATATCCAGCTTCTTATCCACCAGGACCCCCAGGTCCCTCTCCGCAGGGCTGCTCTCAAGGAGATCTTACCTCAGTTTGTATAAATACCTGGGGCTGCCCTGACCCAAGTGCAGCACCCTGCACTTGGCCTTATTGAACCTCATTAATTTTACACAGGCCCACTTCTCCAGCCTGTCCAGGTCCTTCTGGATGGCTTCCTTTCCTTTCAATGTATCGATGGCACCACTCAGCTTGGTATCATCTGCAAACTTGCTGAGGTTGCACTTGATGCCACCGTCCGTCATTGAGGTGTTGAAGAGCACCAGTCCCAGGACTGACCCCTGAGGGATGCCACTTGTGACTGGCTTTTTCAACCCTGAAGATTTTTCAAACTGTATCTGAGAAAACAACCAGAAAATGACTTCAGGTGTTCTCACCACCTCCCAGAATGTTGGTGCCACACTCAGCAAGCAGTGCCAGCTCTGTCTGGGAATTGGGTGCTGGGGACTATGGAAAGGGGCACATATGAGTCAGATGGAGAGCAGGGAGGATAGGAAACTCCTGAGGCTGCTTGTTTTCTGCAGCATCTCCCCACATCCCTCCCCTACAGAAGAACATCCTATCCTCCTGGCCGTACTCAGGTACCAGAGACTCACACAGCTTCCCCTTTGCCCCCACTTTCACAGCTGCAGCTGGAGCTGCTGTTTCCTGGCCTTTACCTGCTTGGCCCTTGGGCTGGGCAGAGGGACCAATGCTGTCCAAACAACCTGGTAGCTGATGGCAGGCTGGTGTGCAGCCTGTGCTTAGAGAGCAGACATGATCCTTCCAGGAGGAATCCAAGCACTTGAGAGCTATTGCACAAGCCTTAAATTCATTATTAACAATGTAGAATTGCTAATTGTAGAATTGTGATGTAGAATTTGGTAATTGCTTACTATACAAACACTTGAGCAATTTAAAGAACACATCTAATTACTGGCTTTCAACATAATGCAGGCTTGTAATAACACCAGAGCTGCGGAAGAGCACGGCTCAGCATCCCAGCAGACTCTGCAGGTGAAGTCAAGATGAAGTGGATCCGTGCTGAACTAAGAATCCTTCCTCACCCTCCTCTTTCTCAGCCCACTCACGCACAGTCTGTGCTGCACAGCAGGATGGGGCAGCCGCATGTCTCCCAGCAGGGCACCTGTACATGTTTTGTGTGAAATCCATGTTTGGTATGGAACTATATCAGAAATGAGACCAGGTGTTTTGTGTGGGTTCTCTTTTGTGTGTTTTGGTGCCCATCATGTTTGAAGATAAAACCAGGAATGTCAAAACTCTCCTCTGCTTTTCTGCTGGAAATATACACAGACTTACTGAGTTGCAATGGTAAATTTATTTTTTTTAAATGATTCTAAAATCAGATAGAGCTAATAAAATCTCTAGGAATGTGGTTAAAGATACTTCTTTCTTCTCTTGTTGTTGTTTGTTTTTGAGAAAGCAAACAGCTGTGTGGATCAGTCCCTGGGCGATGTGTGGCTCTGCAGCAGGGAGCAGGAAGGGCTTTGCCTGCAGTGAGTGGGGCCCACATGCACAGAGCCTTGGGGATGGGCTCTGAACCAACTACACAGGACACACATTTTTGGGTGTGCTGACTGAGAACATCTTGTCCGTGAGTATCTGCACTTCTCCAGGAGGTGAAAAGCTTTTCTGGCAGCACACCCTTTTGCTATCCAGCCTGAAATCTGAGAGTGGAGTCATAACAGAATGGACTAAATGGAGACAGTAGTACTTATTTCTTTACTGTACATAGACAGCCCCACTTTGATTTTAAAAAAATCCCTTCCTACTAACATGTAGCTGTGTGCAGCGCATTTAGGCTCCTCCACAAAAGGGAAAATTTGAGCGATGGTGCCTCAAATGGATGAATGTTTTAAAGAGGCCATAAGAAATGAGAAAACTTGCAAGAACTGGGGAAAAAAGCTTATTGACCGTAGGGAAATGCATCCAGGATTCAATGAAAATCACAGAGGAAACAAAGGTTTCTAAAAGAAAAGTAAGAAGAGGTTTTGATGGAGCATGTGAAGTACTATGAGAGAGGTGGAACAGCAAAGCAGGAGTGGAAGAGGGCTAGGGAACATGTTTCAGGTCAGCACCAAAGGGCTGGTGCTGCTACAGCAGAAAAAAGTGAATTTCTGATGTCCACTTTTAACAATAAAAATAATAAAGTCACCTGGGTTTTAGCAAGAGGGTGGGCTGAGGGAGCTTCACACGTCCCTTTCCACCCCTGTGGTTCTGATTTTGTGACATACGTATTCCCCATAGACTGCCCCATGGCAGCCATGAGTAGAAAATAGTTCCAAATGGGCTTTAAAATGTGCTTGCTGCCTGACTACGTGGGAGTGAATCCTCCATTGGAAACACTGCCACAGCTAAACTCAGTAATTCAAGAGTGTTCGGAAATTGCATAGTATCATCTTTATTAGATTTATCTCACAGCTCTTCCTTCCTCCTCTGTAGGGTCCTTTATTCAGAATTTGCTCAAATATTTTTCTTCAGAAGATTTAATATCTCAAAGTGCAAATATCCAAACCTTGTATCATTTTGTAATTTCATACTCCATGGTTCTTTCATATGCATATCACTCATTTGCTATCCCTTTGAAGAATGCAGCTTGAGTAATGGAAGTGAAAGAAAACCCATTCAGTGTTGATTTTAATTGAACAAGCTTGGAAGCTATGGGGATCCATGCCAGATTCCAGCTCCCTCTCTTTTGAAGAATTATTACAAGACTTCTTTTGCCCATGTGCCTCTGCATTATTTTTTTTTCCCCATTGGCAAATTCCTGACAATATTAGTTACCCCAGCATCTTTCCATTTCTACTTGTTTGGGATGTTTCTGCCTAGGTCATTCTATCTAACTCCTTTTCCTGCCCAGTGGAATATTCCTTCTCTGGTCAGAAAATCATCAGACAGAATTAGACCCTGCCAGTACCTGTGAGTAAAATTTTGGAGTAACAATTGATTTGCTTTGATGCAACTTTGTCACTGAAGTGTGGTTATGCCAGTGATGAAATTCTGTAATGGAATTCTGCTTTAAGCTGTGACCACAAAGACTGTAAACTGAGTGGTTTTTTGTTTGTTTTTTGTTTGTTTTTTAAAACTTGTGTGCATAAATGGTTCTTCATCCTCCCACTCATCAGCTAATTGAGAGCCTTCAGCTGATTGGGTGGGTATAATAGATAGGACATGCAGAAGGAAGATGGAACAAGCGGCTCAAATTACTCTTCTCCACTTAAGTCTTGGCCTAAGGTAAATACTTGAATCAGCAGCTGGGAGACAAGCAAACCATTTTCAGTTCATGCTGTAAACCAGCCCTTCACCTGGCTGCTTCAGAAGCAGCAAGGATGCTCAGGCAATTCATGCAGGCTGGTGATGCTGACTTTGCTACTTCCTATAGAGATGTCATCTCCACAAGTAAAATATAAGTCACATAAGGAATAATGTGAATAAGAAAGCATTAAAAAAATAAAAACAACCAAGCAAACAGCAACATGAAAAGAGTGCAAGTGTTAAGGGAGCTCATTAATAACTGCCAAGGGCACACCTAAGTACTGCCAGAAGAAGGGAAAAGGAGATGGGCAATGGAGCACATCCTTAACCCAGATGCTTGGTTTTATTTCATGAGCACAGGGGTGGCTGCAGTGTGTGGGACAGAGGCACTTCACTACAGCTGGGTGCAGCCCGTCCCATCCCATGCACTCCTCACCCAGCAGCTCTGCCTGCCTGAATGCAGTGGGAGTGCACTGACCCTGTGGTGAGCAGGCTGGAAAGATGGACAGTGCTGACGGAGGCACTTGGAGTGGTGCTCTGTGTTCCTCCCCATCCTCCCCGTCCCCCATGCAGCCTGGTGCTGGGGCCACGCTGCTGTCCAACAGGCCTTGTGCTGGTAGTGATCTGCTGGGTGGCATTTGTTAGATAAAAGAGAGATATAAACCACCATTTTGAAAGTCAGGTGCCAATTGGTAGAAATCTTCATTTTATCGCAGACGAGATTTAGAAATCAACCCAAAAGGTGTCAGTGCTTTGTTTTACTTCTTTCTCAGAAAGCGAGGCTGTTAGAGAACAAACAGTATAATACTGTAATCATGAATGTAAATCTAGGCTGAAAAGATTTGTAAAAGATTAAAAAACAAAACAAAACAACAACAAAAAAGCCCAAAACAACCCACAATCAAACAAACCAACAAACCCATAAACTAAGAATCCCAAGGTGCACATCAGCAACCAAGCATCTATTTCACCTGGCTTAGTTTCAGCCAGGGAACCAAGCTGACCTGAGGACCAGCCTGCTTCACCATCACCCAGCAGTGAAGCACATCCAGGGGCAATAAATGAGTCCGTGCTGCTGCTCACGAACACGTGTACTGTGGGCTTCAATGCAACGCCAGTCCACTTTACATAGCGTTAGAGCTATTAAAGTAAGGAAGAGGCTTATCCAGCAATCCCTTCCGTGGGCCAGGCTCCCGCGGAGTCATCGCTGGTGATGGATCGGGTGAGCCCGGCCCGGGAGGCTCTCACCGCGTGGAACCGGGAGGAGCAGCCCGAGCGGTTCTTGTGCAATGCAACAGCTCCCCCATCTTACAGACCGCAGAACTGAAACTAAAATAATTTAAACCGTGGGAAACCAACAGCGATGAACCTGACGTACCGCGCTGCTGCCTCCGGACAGAGCGTCCCCTGTGCCCGATAACCGCAGTGCTCCCATTGCCCGGCCCTCAGGGGAGGACACACTGCATGCAGCGCTGCCCCGACATTTCCGTCACTGAGGCATTGAGCTTCTTGTAAAAATGAGTAAAAACCGCAGTTCCCAAACGCTTCTTGATTAGCCACAACAGACTACCATAAAAAGAAGCATTTACTCCCTCTTGCTTCAAAGTTCCAACAGGGATGCTAAACCTTGCAGCCACCCATCCATTGCTGTTCTACCTCCCTGCACTGCTGTTGGTCTCCTTTAGGGTGTGTACATAGCACACTGCATTAGCACTCAGAGGTGGTTTTGGTTTGTTTTTAAGCATTTTGCTCAATCCAGACTGTCTCCCTAATCTGTCACTTCCCCAGGTTTGCACACAACACCTTAGGAAAGTATTTCTCCTTCCTTTCCCCAAGAAAAACGCCTGCGTGCCCAGCTGCTGGGCAGCACTTCTAACTGATGGCATCTTCCCCAGCTGCAAGGCCAGCAAGGGGTTATGGTGTGAAGCAGGTGGGGACAAGCAGCCACTGTGCCTAGGGCTGAGTGGGGCACATGGCTCTGGGGGGCAGGAAGCACTTGGGCAGCATGACAGGTACAGCACGTAGCTGCAGCCTTCCATCTTTATTTCAGCCAAAAGAGACCAAAGTGATGTCCGTGAGCCAGTAATGTGCCCTCACAGCCCAGAAAGACAACTGTATCACAGAATCACAGAACTGTAGGGGTTGGAAGGGACCTCTAGAGATCATTGAGTCCAACTGTACCCTGGGCTGCACAAAAAACTGTGTGGTCAGAGACTGAGGGAGGTGATCCCACCCCTCTGCTCTGCTCTGTGAGACGTCACCTGGAGTACTGCTCCATATGTGGAGTCCTCAGTTCAGGGGAGACACAGACCTGATGGTGTGTTCATCCAGAGGAAAATGGTTAAATGGTTTCAAACTGAAAGATGGGATATTTAAATTGGACATAAGTTTTTACAATAAGGGTGGTGTTGGCACTGCACAGTTTGCCCAAAGAGGTGGTGGTGCCCCATCCCTGCAGGCCCTTAAGGTCAGGAAATGGGTTCTGAGCTCCTGACGGAGCTGTGGGTGTCTCTGTGCATTGCAGGGGAGGTGGATGGGATGACTTTCAATGGTTCCTTTCAACTCAAGCCACTCAGTGATTCTATCAAACAATTCTTGAATGATACCTACGAAAGGAGAATATAGGGTAACAAGTGGTCTTCTGCCAGAAAGAAGGCATTTATCCTGTTCCTGAAGGCTGCAGTAAGACAAAGCTCCCTCAAGGGCTCGTGGGGAAGGGTGGGAGTGCAGGTACAGTGGCTGAGCTGTGGCACAGCGGGTGCTCCCCATGGCCACCTGCCTCTCAGCGCTCCCAGACCCTCTGGAAAAGAGCATTTTTCCCTGGGGATGTTACCAAAGCAGCAGGGCCATTTCAGGCCCATGCCCAGCATGAATTTTGAGCTGGCAGTAGCCCCTGCACAGTTCTGAGAGCAGAGGGTGCAGGATGTTCCAGAACCTGCCTGTGAGGAGGCAGCTGCTGGGAGGTGCTGTCACGGTACCTGTTCAGAGTGATTCTGACCCAGTCCTGGTGTTTGTGTTGGATGGTAGCAAAGCAGAGCAGCCTCCACTATGAGCCTGACTTGGAACAAGCTTCTTCTGTCACCAAGAAAGTCATACCCAAACATTTGCTTCCTTTCCTCGCACCAGAACACAGCTGGCACCGCTGCTGTGCCCGCCCTGCTGCTCCTGGGCCAGAACGGAGTGCCAAGGCAGCAAATGCTGGGAATGAGAGGCCTGAGGAGGCTGCTCCATGTGGCAGAGGTCAGCCAAGACTGCAGATGCATTACCACAGAGCGCCTTCCTGTCTGTCTGCTCCCTCCAGGGAGCACACTGCTAATGCTGAGCAGGGCCAAGCATGGGACTGAGGAACACCAAACACACTCCCTCCAGTTCTAAAAGACAGCAGTGATAGAACTGAAAATGAGGGATGCACAAGAAAACCCCGGCAAAGCCAACTTTCTGACGTGGCTTTTCTCTTAGGGGAGCAGAGGAATCAGTCGCTCCCTTCCTTCATCACTTGGGCCTCTCTGCCCTTGTAACAGCCTGATCCTGATCCATGGAGCAGTGGGCTTGAAAATGGATAGAGGAGAGCTACCCTCAGTGCCAATCCTCAGTTCCCAGCCCCAGGCAGCAGTTGCTGATAGGGCAGAGGTGGCCACTGCTCTGGGAAGGGCAGTTTTGATGGTCCACAGGCACAAGCTGTGGTGCTGATCTCAAAACAATGCTCCTTTTCCCCCTTAGAGGTTGCAAGAACTGTGTCCTCAGGCTGCACAGAGATGGGTCTGGGAGCAAAGCCGCATTCCCTTTCCTTGCTCACACTGACCCCAGGCGCTGGATCCCAGGGCAGGAAGGTTTCCAGGAGGAAGGTGTGAGGTGCAGCGCTGCAGCTTTCTTCTTCTTCTGGGGCTGTGCTCCCCCCACGTGCGCACCCAGCACAACGCCCAGCACAAGGTATCCAGAAGCACTGCATCCACCCCGGCACAACGATGGGCTGTACCCACATGCTCCACAGTAACCCTGGCCCCACGCTCCTCCAGCTGCAGGCAGCATGAGAGTGGGGACAGCCCCAGCCAAGCGGCACCACTGCTGTCCCCACGGGAGGGTGGCCGAGGGGCCAGGGTTCATGGCCAGTGGTGGGGGCCTCTTTCCAGGCACGGGGTTGCTGCATGTTGGCAAGGTACGGCGGCTCCTCTCCGGGCAGGCAGTGTTTGTCACGGTGCTCTGCTCGCCGTGCTGTAACATCGCTGTCATTTTCTGAGAAAACCGGACCAAGGTTTCAAAATGTCAGAGCTGCACACTGCGAGGACTCCAGGAGACAGGTAACAACCTCTAAACCCCTGACGCCTACAGAATTTATTGACCCCGGAGACAACGTAACCTCTCATTTCCGCGTCGGGCTCATCTCCTCCACCCAGCCGCGTGTCGGGGCCGGGGCCGGGCCGGCAGGAGCCCGTTCTGTTCCGCTCCGCGCAGCTCCGCGCTCGGCTTCCAACGCCGCCTCGAATCCGTGCGTGGCTCCTCCTGGCGCCGCAGCCGTTTCTGCCGGTTCCCTCAGCGGAAAAGCCGCTCGAAAGCCGAGCACGCTCCTGAGCGGTGGCAGCAGCATTCCTCTCCGCTCCTCTCCTTTCCTCTCCTTTCTTCTCCGCTCCGCTCCTCACGCACCCGCCTCCCCACGGGGCCCGGGGTCCCGCGTCCCTCCCGCATCCCGACCCGAGCGTTGGTCAGACTCGTGGCTCCGTGCTCCCTGTCGGCGCTGCCCCGCCCGGTGCGCGGCTGCCCGGCCCGCGACACGTCTGCGCGCGGTCGGGCGGCTGCGGCTCAGCCGTGCGTGCGGGGCGGGGAGCGCCCGCATCCCGTGCCCGCCCCGGCGCGGCGGCGCGGCGCGGGGGAGGCGGCGGCCGCCTCCGTGCTGCATCGCGCGGCGCCGCTGGCGGGGGCCGGGGCCGGGCGGCAGCGCTGGGTGCGGAGGATGGGCGCAGCGAAGGGCCGGGCCGAGCACCCCGCCCTGCCCCACCGCACCGCGCGGCGCCGCGGCTGCTCCGCCTGAGCGCGGAGCCGCATGGCCCTGCCGCCCGCCGCGCCGTAGGTGCCCCCGGGGAGGCTCCGCGCCCCCCCCCCCCCCCCCCCCCTTCCAAGCTCCGTCGTTCCGCAGCGAAGCGCGGACACGCAGCGCTCGGCGAGGATTCACCCGGCTCGGCTCCACCGCGAGGTCGGCGGGCGCGGAGCGGAGCGGCGCGGGCTGCCCGCGGCGGGGCGATGCGAGCGGGCTCGGAGGGCTGCGCCGCTGCGTGCCCCGCGCCCGCGCCGTCCCCCCGCCTCCCGCCCGCCCGGCGCGGTGTGTGCGTGTGTGCATGTGCGCTGCCGCTGCCCGCGCCGGAGCCGGAGCCGGAGCCGGAGCCGGAGCCGGAGCCGGAGCCGAGCCGCCGCGCTCCATGGGGCCGTCCGTGCGGGCTGCCCTTCCCTCCGCGGCCGCCCGTGCGGGCTGCCCTTCCCTCCGCGGCCGCCGGCAGCCGCCACCGCGGAGCCGGTCTAGGATGCGGCTGCTGAGCCATGGCACAGGGCAGAGAGGCGGCCAGTCTGCCTGCTGCGAGAGTCTGAAGCCCCGCCGGAGCCCGGCCGCGGCCGCCGCTGCAGGGGAAGCGCTCCGGACGCCGTCTTTCCCCGAGAGGCACCAGGTAATCGCGGAGCTGGCGGCCGTCGCCCGTCTCCCGCCGCATTGCAGCCGCCGTTACTTATTCATGGGGGAAGGGGCGCGGGAGGGCGCCAGCGGCGGGGTCCCGCCCGGCTCCGTGCAGGGCTCGCCCCGCATCGCACCGGGACGGGACGGGACGGGGTGTCCGCCGGCGCCTGGGACTCCCCTCCCGGGGGGGCGGCGGCCGCGGGGCCGCGCGGGGCGAGGGTGGGGTGGGCGCCACGAGCCGGGCCGGGCCGGGCCGCGCTCCCATCGCTGCCCGCGGGACGGCGCCGGCGGCCGCCCGCGGCTGGGGGTGCTGCAGGGCCGCGGATACCGCGGCGGCCGCCGCCCCCTCCGCTCCTTGGCGCGGTGCTGCCGCCGCCTGGGGAGCGCCGGCACCGCCGGGCCGGGCCGGGGCTGCGCGGTGCCGCCCGAGCCCTGCGCTGCCGGGGTCGCGGCCGTGCCCGCGGTCCTGCCGGGCGCTCGCTCGGGGCACGGCTCGGCTCCTCCGGCTGCGGGGGGTTCTTGAGCTCCTCCGCAGGGAATGCACCGGGTGTGCGGAGATGCGGCTCCCGGCTCCCTCCTGCCGCCTGCCCTCACCGCGGGAGGCTCCCGTCAGCCGCGCCGTCCCGCTGCCCTCGCCCGGCACACGCCTGTCTCATTGCACTTCTATCCTGGGAGGCTGTCGCTTGTCCCCGGGATCCCAGGATTTGTGTTAAGTGCCGTCCCTTCCCCTCCCCTCCTTTTTGTGTGTAGTGATCGCTCCTCGTCTGCGGGAAAGCAAATGTAGGACACAATCAACCTTTTTTTTTTTTTTTTTTTCTGATGGAAGGTTCCCGTTAGGGGAGACAGCACGGCAGTTGTTGAGGAGCCAGCCGAAACCTTGCAGCCATGTTGATGTCAGGAACAAACAAACCTCCCGACTGCAGGGATCGGCTGCAGCTGAGGAGGGGGCCACGGAGGGCGGCTACACGGAGGGGCAGTTCAGTGCTGCCACACCTGGGGAGCACGGGCAGAGGTGGGCGAGGAGCTGTCACAGCCCTTCGTGCTGTTGCTGCTTGCCAGGCGCTGGCTTGGCATCAGCATGGCATCTGCAGATCACGGCCACTGCCCTCTGTCATTTTCTTCTGTGATACAGGGCAGCAGTATTTCCTCTCCTGTGCTGTTGTCTTCTCTCTCTAGCCTGGTCTGTCATGTCTCCAGGGCAGGCAATTTTCATTGCATTGAGCAACTGGAACAGGAGGGTGTGTTGGCCTTAGCTGCTGGTGTGAACATCATCTGACCAGCCGCCAAACCAAGGAGGGGAAAGCTGGGAGCCTTTAGCTGGGGCTGTCCCTGCACGGTCTCTGACTGTCTCCTACAGAGCTTGACAGCCCAGGATACCTATGCCTTTCTCGTCATGTTGCTGGTTACTGATCTTTCCCATTCACGTTTACATGTCCCCAGAGTAAGGTGGTGTCTGCTCATTCCTTCTGAGAATCCTTGTCTGAATGCTGCATGTCCAGCCCTTTTCAAGTGAAGGTCGACAGACAACAAAGTAGTGGGATGGATGGATCCTCCCTGGGTTGTTGGAGCCTTTTGGTGATAACTGTGTGTCAGAGGGTTTCTACTTCCTTGGGAGGGCTGGGCTGGTTCTGGCAGCACCCATCCTACCTGCAGCCATCGGCAGGAGCACAGTGCCCAGGGCTGTTGGGCCAGTGTGTGCCTCGTGGTGTGGTGGGGCCTCTGCCTGGTTCCATTAGCTTGGAGTCATCCCCTGGAGCCGTGGGCTGTGTGTGGGTCTCCCCTTGGTGTCAGCCCACTGCTGTGTTTTACTGCTGGAATCTGTCCTGGTGGGGTGGAGCCGCTGTGCTCCAAAACGTGGAGCAGCGATTCCTCTCTGTTGGTCTGAGAGTCAGGTTCAATTCTGCAGGAAGAACCATACCAGAAACTGAATGCTCTCAGTGCCCAAACACCTTTCTGATCTACATTTCTAAATATAAGCTGTTCTCAAGGGATTATGCATTTGTTTAAATGCATAATAAATGCATTTTAATGCATTAAGGCTGTATCAAAATGCACACCCAAGCTTGCCAGCTAGGCCTCCAGTCACAAAGCTTACTAAGAAGCTTCCCATGGTATATTAGCTTGCATTTCTTCTTTCAGAAAAAGCAGTTACCAGTTTTCTCATGGCAATGCAGTCAGTGGAAATAAATCCTGGCTATTTGAAGAGTCTCGCATGAGTTAGAAGCTGAGCTGGTCTACCAGTTTTGTGGCTTACTAAAACCTACACAAGTCCAGGAATGGACTCCTTGCACTCATCAATCTCATCTTTGGTTTATGCTCAAGGAGGTGCAGTGTTATTCAGATGGTTTCTTGGGTGCTGTCTTTGAATTTTTTGTATAAATCTTTTGCCTGAAAAGATTTGTATTTGGCTGCATCATTATGAACATTGGTAGATGTTGACCATGAGGTAGAGGAAGAAGGTAAGGTGTTGTCCAACCTAAGAATGGGACTGATGAGGTATGTGGGGCAAAACAGGTGGGAACCCAAAAACAAATGTGTCAGAACAGCACAGAAAGAGGGAAACGGAGCTTCCCCAGGCCAATCTGTAACTGAGCTCCCCACGCAGCTGCCTTGGTGTACATTTTTTTCCAAAAATTTCAGAAGATGGGGATGGTGTTCCCGCTGGTGTGGTCTGGGCAAGCAAAGGTGCCTGCAAGCAGTGGGGAGATGGAGCGTCCGAAGGTACCTGGAGAGCTTGTCGGCCTGTTGGGGCGCATGGGGATATGTTAAATGCTGAAAGGCTAATGGCTTTCCATTGTTGATCAATATTTCCTATGCTTTCAGATGTGGTAACGGGTTTAGTTTATTAGAACAATCTTTGAATATTCTCTAAGCAAGCAACCCATCCAGAAAATCATGCTAATAGCTTTGTTATTAACAGGCCTGGCAGAATTTGAGCCAAGTAGAAAAGGCTTGTCTAAGTGCTGTTGCAGTGTTTGGGGCCAGGCAAATTCCATGCATTAGGAAAGATTTGTACTCCTTTGACCAGACATCACCGACTGTTGTCTATTTATATGCATCTAAATATATCCTCTGCAGACTTCAGACTCTTAGATAGTAGTAAAATTACTTTTCGATATTATGCTATTAAAATGTGCTTGCTGACACTACTTGATGAGTTTTATGCTAAGAGATGTGTGTGTATGTTTAAAATAAAAATTGTTCTTCAAGTTGTTACCTGAAATGCTTTGGAAGTGAAAGCGTGTTATGGTGCAGATGGAGAGCAAAAAGAAATATGGTTGAATCGAAGCAGTACTGGAGACATACTCAAGCCTCTAAGGCCAAATCCAAACAACTACAGGCTTTTGTTGCTTAAAAGTGAGCCATTCCCTCCATAAATATATATAAAATAATTGTTTACTTTGTGATACAATGGGAAGATTTGCTTCTGATTAGTCAGATATACCTTCTGACTACATGGTTCCTGCATGCTGAATACTGTGAAGTTTGAGACATCATTTTGGAAACAAATCCTGGAAGAAGCACCTTCTTGTCTGTTGTAGGTGTGCATGAGGCCCAGGCAGCCAGCCAATGTTCTTCAGTGGTGCTCCTGCTGGGGCCACCCCTCATCCACAACAGCGCTAATGTGGGTACCCACCTGTGCTTGGCAGCAGGGGAGCTGACAGAGAGGAGCATGAGGTTCTCCTGACCAGGTTAACTGATCTGTCAGCTCCTGAGCTCTGGGTGAGTGGGAGCTGTGCTGTATGCTGCCCCAAAGGGACACACCAGGAAGTAATTGCAGGTGGAGGGGCTGATCTCACTGCATGCTGTGGTGCAATAGTAATTGCTGTCCAGGTAGTGTTTTGGAACTGGCAGTACAGATCCAGGGGTAAAAGATGATACTCTAGTTCCAAGCTTTCATAAATGTTCCCAGTTAACCCTGCTGCAAAAGTGGTTGCGTTGGTGATTCTGTGTCTGACTGGCCTTCAGACTATGATGGAATGGTAATAATAGTAATTTTCTGTGGCATCTCTTGCTTATGGTTCTTGAAGTAAGAAAACCTGTAGAGGAATTGAGAGCAATTGGTATCTGTAGGATGTTGAGACGGGCCACAGAGAAGTTAAATGTATGGTTCTCAGAAAAGGTCTCAAGTCTGGTATTTGGTCCCCTGATGCTCAGGGACAGGTACTGTGCCATCTTCAGCTCCTTGAATCATAGGATGGTATGGGTTGGAAAAGCTCTTAGTCATCATCTAGTTCTAATGCTTACATCTTTCTCTAGATCAGGTTACCCAAAGCCCCATCCAGCCTGGCCTTGAACAACTCCAGGGATGGGGCATCCATAGCTTCTCTGAACACCCTGTGCAGTGCCCTTACTACAATCATAGGTGGACAATCTGAGATCCAGACTGTTAGTCAGAGGAGTCCATTGCCCTGCCATGAACTGGGGTCATGGATTTCAGTGACAGCTGTCCTAGCTGCCAAATAGTCCTGTCATTTAGAAGGGTGTAGTGAAGTCTGTGATGCCTAAAGGGAGTAAGACCTAGGGGAAGGTCTGTGTCTGAGTGCACATTGACGTAGTGCCTGGTGCAGAGGAGGGTGGCAGCGCTGGCCACAGGGCTCCATTCCCCCGTGCCTGCCTTGCTGGCTGCCTGCTGCCTGTGGCTTGGGGCTGGAGCTGTTCTGCTGGCCTAAGCCAGTGTAGCAGTTCTCATGTTCTTGTGGGTTAAATCACTCTACAGATAATGTTTGTCCTGAGCAGGCTGAATAATGCAAAAGGTGATTTGTCAAATGGCTAATTCAGTGGCTAATGGGAAACCTCAGTAAAGGCCTCTTTAATTGCATAGCATGGGACTGGCAAACTGAGTGCTTGTATCTGGTTCCCAGTGCTGCAAAACCGTGTCTCATGCTTTATTTTTGAGGTTGCTCTTCCTGCTGAGTTTCTCAACAAGAACTCCTATAAGATCATTTCCATGAGAACACACGATTAGCTGACTTGAAAGTTGAATGCCTGTTTTTTCCCTTGAAGTTTTTTGTTGTTGTTGTTCAAGTTTCTCTGTCAATGTCATGTTGGATTGTTGTTTTTGTTTTGGTTTGGTTTGGTTTATTACAGAGATGAATAAAGCTGTTTTCATTGCCAAAGCATTGTTACGTTGCCAGGTATCTGGTATTCCAGTTTATAATTCCTCATTGTCACGGAGTTCTCTCTAGAGCTCACTCCGGGACAGTGGGCACAACCCGGGGCAGCAGGAACAAAAGCCCCCCCCCCTTTTCTCTAGCGGCAATGCGGCGCGGCCCGGCGCGGCCCGGCCACGTGCGTTTAGGGAGACGGGGAAGGGAAGGGAGATTGCGATTAGGTCTAACAAAAAGTAAGGGAGAAAAAAAAGGTGATCTGAGAACGAATGGCAGTTTAATAACCTAATAATGCTAAACAGCAACAAGAGAGTTTCAACAAAGAGAATACCAAGTCCCAAATCTCACCGATGGAGCTGTGGAAGGCAGGAAGGTCTGACCACGTTGTCTCCTCGCAGGGAGCCGGTCCAGCAACGCCGTCCCCTTCCTCACTTCCCTTCCGGTGCCCCACCCCACATGCTCATTAAGGCAGTTCACAGAAAAAAAAACTTGTCCCCTTTACTCCCATTATTAGCATGGTGTTCTGATGTGGAATACCAACACCAACCAAATTGCAAAACCATAACATTCCACCCCTTATTACACATCATCACATCATGCCTAACTTTTATCAACATATAAACAGAACAGTAGTTAACATGCATTACATATGTACATACAGATATATATATATATATATATATACACGTGGAATCACAGGCTGCACTCCCCCAGCATCAGATTTCCCTGTGGCACACACTGAACATCCCCATCCTTCTGCATCACCCACCAGGTGTACCCAGGTCCCTGTGCAAAGACAGTTCCACGGAGGGGCCTCCCTTTTCCAGAGGCTGGAAGGACCCAAACCGCTTTTCCCAGCATATTCTTTACATGCACCACAGGAACCTTGTCTCCCTCCACGGTACACAGGGAGTTGGACTGTGTAGGGCCGTCTCGGTTGGCTGATCCTCGGGTGTTTACCAGCCAGGTGGCTTCTCCCAGTTCTTAAATGTTCCACCACCCATCGCTTTCAGCGTGGTTTTCAGCAAACCGTTGTGGCGCTCGATCTTACCAGCGGCTGGTGCGTGATAGGGGATGTGATAGATCCACTCGATGCCATGTTCTTTGGCCCAAGTGCTCACCAGTGAATTTTTGAAATGAGTCCCATTGTCTGATTCAATCCTCTCTGGGGTGCCATGTCGCCACAGGATTTGTGTCTCTAGGCCTAATATGGTGTTTCTGGCAGTGGCATGGGGTACCGCATATGTCTCAAGCCACCCAGTGGTTACCTCCACCATGGTGAGTACATAATGCTTACCATTACGAGTCTTTGGCAGGGTGATATAATCAATCTGCCATGCCTCCCCATATTTATACTTTTCCCATCGCCCTTCCCCCCAGAGAGGTCTCATCCTCTTGGCCTGTTTGATCATGGCACAGGTGTCACAATCATGGATGATCTGCGCAATAGCGTCCATAGTTATGTCCACCCCTCGGTCTCTAGCCCACTTATGTGTTCCATCTCTGCCTTGATGGCCTGAGGTCTCATGGGCCCACCGAGCTAGGAATAACTCTCCCTTATTCTGCCAATCCAGGTCTATCTCAGCCACCTCAATTCTGGCAGCTCGATCTACCTGGTGGTTATTTTGTTGCTCCTCTGTTGCTCGACTCTTGGGCACGTGGGCATCTACGTGACGCACCTTTAGGACCATGTTCTTTATTCGGGCAGCAATGTTCTTCCATAGTTCAGCGGCCCAAATAGGTTTACCTTTCCGCTGCCAGTTGTTTTGCCATAAGGCATTGGCCACCATCCATGAGTCAGTATAGAGGTAAAGCACTGGCCATTTCTCCCGCTCAGCAATGTCTAGGGCCAGCTGGACAGCCTTTACCTCCGCAAATTGACTCGATTCTCCTCTTCCTTCCGTGGCCTCTGCAACTTGTCGTGTGGGGCTCCACACAGCAGCCTTCCATCTGCGATGTTTCCCAACAATGCGGCACGATCCATCAGTGAACAGGGCGAACTTCTTTTCGTTTTCCAGAAGTTCATTGTACGGGGGAGCCTCTTTGGCGCGTGACACCTCTTCTGCTGGTGGTGCTTCAAACTTTTTACCTTCGGGCCAGTCCATGATCACTTCTAGGATCCCTGGACGGCTGAGGCTCCCCATCCGGGCCCGCTGTGTGATTAGTGCAACCCACTTACTCCATGTGGCATCTGTGGCATGGTGAGTGGAGGGAACCTGCCCTTTAAACATCCAATTCAGCACTGGAAGTCGAGGTGCCAGGAGAAGCTGCGTTTCGGTGCCAATTACCTCAGAGGCAGCCCGGACCCCTTCATATGCGGCTAAGATCTCCTTCTCAGTTGGAGTATAGCCCTCTTCCGACCCCCTATATGCTCTACTCCAGAATCCTAGGGGTCGGCCTCGGGTCTCATCTGAGGTTCTCTGCCACAAGCTCCAAGTGGGACCTTTCTCCCCAGCAGCCGTGTAAAGGATGTTCTTCACATCCTGTCCCATCCGTACTGGCCCCAGGGCCACAGCACGGGCTATCTCTTGCTTGATTTGCTCAAAGGCCTGCTGCTGTTCAGGGCCCCACGCGAAGCTATTCTTCTTTCGGGTCACCTGATAGAGGGGGCTCACAATGAGGCTATAATTTGGGATGTGCATCCTCCAGAAGCCTACCACACCCAGGAAGGACTGTGTCTCTTTTTTGTCAGTGGGCGCAGACATTGCAGTAATTTTGTTGATCACGTCTATTGGGATGTGGCGATGCCCATCTTGCCATTTCACCCCAAGAAACTGGATTTCTTGGGCAGGGCCCTTCACTTTGTCTCGCTTAATAGCGAAAGCAGCAGACAGGAGGATCTGGATTATCCGTTCTCCTTTTTTAAAAACCTCCGTCGCTGTATCACCCCACACAACGATATCATCTATATACTGCAGGTGCTCTGGAGCACCGCCCTGTTCCAATGTGGCTTGGATCAGCCCATGGCAGATGGTCGGGCTGTGTTTCCACCCCTGGGGCAAACGATTCCAAGTGTACTGAACACCCCTCCAAGTAAAAGCGAACTGTGGCCTACACTCTGTGGCCAAAGGGACAGAGAAGAATGCATTGGCAATATCAATGGTGGCATACCATTTTGCCTCTTTTGATTCCAGTTCATACTGGAGTTCCAACATGTCTGGCACTGCAGCACTCAATGGGGGTGTGACCTCATTAAGGCCACGATAGTCTACTGTCAGCCTCCATTCTCCACTGGCTTTGCGCACTGGCCATATGGGGCTATTGAAGGGTAAATGGGTCTTACTAATTACTCCCTGACTTTCTAGTTGTTGAATGAGCTTATGGATAGGGAGCAAGGAATCCCTATTAGTACGGTACTGTCGTCTGTGTACTGTTCTCGTGGCAATTGGTACCCGTTGTTTTTCCCCCATAGTAACCCCACAGCAGATGGGTCCTCTGATAGGCCAGGCAAATCAGACAGCTGCTTAATATTGTCTGTTTCTATAGCAGCTATTCCAAAAGCCCATCTGTATCCTTTGGGGTCCTTGAAATGTCCCCTTCTTAGGTAATCTATTCCAAGTATGCAAGGAGCCCCCTGGCCAGTCACTATGCGATGTTTCTGCCAGTCTCTACCAGTGAGGCTTATCTCGGCCTCCAATACAGACAGTTCCTGCGAACCCCCAGTCACCCCATGTATATGTATCCGTTCTGTCCCTTTGAAACCTGAGGGTATCAGAGTGCACTGTGCACCGGTATCCACCAGTGCTTTATATTTTTGTGGTTCTGATGTGCCAGGCCACCGAATCCACACCGTCCAATACACTCTATTATCCCTTTCCCCCCCCTGGCTGAGGGCAGGGCCCCTCTATTGGTTGTCTGCAGCGGTAGAGGCAACCTCAGTAGTGGCTGACCTCTTTTGTAATTTTCTTACCCATGCTCGCAGTACAAAATTGGGTTCGTCATGCCACTTCTTCATATCCTCTCCATGGTCACGCAGGTAGTTCCACATGGCACCACGTGACATAGGCTCACTGCGGTCCTTCACTCGGACAGGTGTGCGTTTGCGTCTGACAGCTGAGACTGCCACAGGTTCACTGTGGTTCCTTGCTGCAGACCAGCTCTTCTGCATGTTGTCCTGTCTTTTCTCCATTCGGTCCATTCTATCCACCATTTTACAGATGGCTGCGATGGTGGTACGGTGTGGCAGTAGTGAGTATTCGATATTTTGCAGTGAAAGGATGAGCTCAAAAATTTCAGGTCTCCTATCCAGCTCATCATACCTGTTAGAGTTCGTTAATAGTATACTGGAATACTTCACTGGTGCTGACCGTATGAGTTTCTTGCATATTTCCGGAGTACCGCTCACCTTTTCTGGGTCATGGTAATCCTCTGGGTCCCCAGGGACAAACGTGGGATCGAACAGCATTTCTGCCACAGCCATTTCTCTCAGGTACTGGATACCTTCCTCAGCTGTACTCCATTTTTCCAGTACAGGCTCCAAATCACTTTTGAGAAGACAGGTTGCCTTTACAGCTGATAGCATCCTCTCCCAGAGATTGGCGACTCCATCGAGACATCTGCTGATCCCTCTATCAATAGATGAGTCTCGAGCAATGTTTCCTAATTGACGAGCCTCATCGCAGCTTAGAGACATGCAGGAGGCCCCATTGTCCCAACACCGGAGCAGCCAAGTGACAAGGCATTCACCTGGGAGTCGGGCAAACTCCTTTCTCGCACTTTGGATTTCAGTAATTTTCAGAGGTTTACGAGTAGAGGAAGCAGTGACTTTTCCCTCATCATCACTATCTTCTCCGCGTCTGTTAGTCTTCTGGGTTGCCTTTCTCAGTGGTTTTGGGGAGGGTCCCTCACCAGGATCTTCCTCTACTTCCTCCATCCGTTCCAGACGTGAGGGCACACGCTCCCATCTCTGGCCTTCATCGTCACTATCTTCTCCATGTCTGTTAGTCTTCTGAGTTGCCTTCCTTGGTGGTTTTGGGGAGGGTCCCTCGCCCGGATCTTCCTCTACTTCCTCCATCCGTTCCAGACGTGAGGACACACGTTCCCATCTCTGGCCTTCCACTGGGGCGACTGACACTGATGCTGGTGCTTCCTGTGGTCGGCTGGGATTAACTTGTTGCCTTCCCCTTAGGATTTGGATCTCATTCTCGAGACTCTCTATCTTTTTCATAAGCCATTCGTTCTGAGATCCCCCTGATCTCCCACACTCACTCAGGGGTTCTATTAATTTCCCAAGGTCCCTCTGGTGTTCAGGGGTGAGATTACCTGATACTGGGGGTCCCGATGCTTCTGGCCCTTTTCCTGAGACTCTCTGCACTATTCTTTGCAAGTCTCTCTGCAATTTATAGTAAACTACTACAATCAGAGAGACTAACAACACAGTATTCCAATTGACACCCCAGTCATACTTAAGGAATTCAGAGCATTCGTGAGCCAGTTCAAGCACGGTGCCTGTGATGTTCGTTAGTCTGGAAGGGAGCCAGGCAGATATCTCTATCCCTGCCAGCCATCGGCTTAATAAATCTACCCCTACCCCCAACATCAGGAAGTCCTTAAGCCAGGACCACAGGAACCTACGGACTATCAGTCCTACATACAGGGCTGCTGAAAAAAACCTAATAATGCTAAACAAACAACAAGAGAGTTTCAACAAAGAGAATACCAAGTCCCCAATCTCACCGATGGAGCTGTGGAAGGCAGGAAGCTCTGACCACGTTGTCTCCTCGCAGGGAGCCGGTCCAGCAACCCCGTCCCCTTCCTCCCTTCCCTTCCGGTGCCCCACCCCACATGCCCATCAAGGCAGCCCACAGAAAAAAAAACTTGTCCCCCTTTACTCCCATTATAAGGCATGTTGTTCTGATGTGGAATACCAACACCAACCAAATTACAAAACCATAACAATCTTATACAATTAATGAATGGGTGCAAGGAACTACAAGAAGGATCTGATTGCACAGCAGTCCCCATTGGAGATAGCAATCCATAGGATACAGGTAGGGGATGGGGTCCTAATAAAAACTTGGAAAGAAGCTACACTAACACCACAAGGGGAAGGTCCCTATGTTGTTTTATTTACTGCAGAAACAGCTATTCGAACCGCAGAGAGAGGATGGACTCATGCCAGCCGTGTTAAAGGACCCATCGGTGACGAGAAGTGGGAGGTAGCTCCCGGGAG
Organism: Coturnix japonica; assembly: GCF_054131305.1. NCBI lineage: Eukaryota > Metazoa > Chordata > Aves > Galliformes > Phasianidae > Coturnix > Coturnix japonica. The sequence goes on from NW_028188974.1 coordinate 151,504, forward strand.
TGACGACCTGAAACTCACACTGCGACAAGCCCAATGGGTATTCCAGGTAAAGGCTTCCCCTGAAGAACACTACTGCTGCTGAGAAGAACTAAAAAAACCCCTCGTAGCTGGACCCAGTTGACGAGTGAGGCAGAGGAGTGAACTGTGGGGAAAGATGGGCCTTAGGGGTATCCATTGGTACTTGGGGATTCTCACAGTGATCACATTTTGTATAGCAGCACAACGCCACCCACACCAAGCTTCCTTACATCCCTGTGTGACCTGGTACCTATACAGCCCAGTCTAAACCAAAAGGGTTACTATTTTTGCCTAAGCTCAAAACCCAGGGAGGGGATACTGTAACCACCCAGGCTCATATTACTGTGCCTATTAGGGATGTGAAACTATTGGCTCAGACTGGGCACCTGGGGCTGGGCAGGATAAATATCTACAAGCAGGGCATGGACCCTATGGGTGCATACCTCCTAACCGAAACCCACAGTTGGGAAGATGGGCTGTGTGGGGATTTAAGACAGAGAGAGAGAGAAACATCTGCCAGCAACTATGGATAAGTGTAACAAATCCAGATAACCCAGTGTGGCTGTTAGGGAAAATATGGGGTGTAAGTGACTTGTGGAATCAAACTCTATAACACATAGATGGGTTATAAAGCAGGTATGTTTATTCCAGCGCTGGGTGCAAGGGGGATAGCTCCACCTGACTTGCACACGGACTTGTAAAATCGTGACACAGATATAGGTACATCTCATACATAGTCAATGATTTCTCGGAATTCTGATACATATTCAATAGTTGTTTAGCATGCAGACCCCCTCTTGTTCTTATCAGGGGGATGCAACTCCTCTTCTGGTATTTACAACATCTATTCTCCTCCTTGCCTGATGTCTTCCGTGAGGTCTCACTCCTTATCTGCATCCTTCCTGCTCTCCCAGGCCCCTTGTTTCCTTTAAACAAAGAGGGAAGGAAGGGAGGGGTGCTCTGGGGGGGGAATGGGAGGGGTGGAGGAGGGTTGATGTCAGACTGTGAAATCGATTTTTTTAATCTTAATTCTGCTTCAGAAACAACATCTGATTCCCATGCTCTCTGCTTGGTATTTTGTCTTTTGATGCAAACACGTAAGCCCCATTGGTGCCTGGTTCAGCAGTTCAGCTTCCTTTGCGCCCTTTGCCTGGTTGTAGGGAAGGTGGCAGGCTCTGATTCAATGAGGGTGTTGTATGGACACAGTATTTATCGCCATGTATCCAAAGGTGCAACAGTTTCTGGAAACCCAGGTGGGATCCTATAGGTGATGGTTCTCTCGCCACCAAGCATCCAGTTGCCAGCAATGGGTGAGTTCACTGGGACTTTGGGGATGGGAGGTGCCAACTAGCAAGCCTTCAATATCTGCTACTAAAATCAGACTTGGAAGCATGTTACACGTGGGAAATACACTTGGTGCAGGAAAGGGGATTTCCTTAGCCATCAAAAAAAGATGAAACTGCAGATCTATCAACAAAAATGTAAGCACGTGACACTTGACTTGGCGGGTCTGTGGGAAGGTCAGCTTCTCCGTGTTTGTATTTCAGCCATCATCCTCCACACTGGAGAGGATTTATCCACTTGGCTTGCTTAATTGCAGCACGTTTCACACGCGCGGATAACCTGTGCATATTGCGTCACTACCCCTGTGGCCTGAGGTGGTGCACCAGGCTGGAAATAATGCCTTCTTGGGGTTGTTGAAGCTCTGCAAAAGTTTGCCAAGCAAAGTTGTGGATGCTCCATCCCTGGAGGTGTTCAAGGCCAGGCTGGATGGAGCTCTGGGCAGCAAGACTCTGTGGGTGGCATCTCTGCCCGAGGCAGTGGGGCTGGGGTTCTGAGTTCTTCACTGTCCCTTGCAAGCCAAGCCATTCTATGATTCTGCATTTCTATGATGTAAGCACCAGCCCCACACAGCCCTGGTGCAGTGCATCACAAGAGCAGCAGCCTGCAGGGAGCCACCACCCGGAATCACAGAGATGTGAGGTCACAATGCCCCATCCTATGACTGTGCTGAGCTGCGTCATGAGCTCACGAGGCCTGGCTGCAGGCTTGGCTCAGTGCGACACTCACTGTGGCTGCAGCGGTGGTGTTGGAAGCGTGGTGCAAGTGTGGGGGTGGCCATGGACCCTGCCCGCCTTGTCCTCTTCCTCCTATTGGTGGCCATGAGTTTTCAGGAGAGCTGTGCTGCTCCGTGGCGAGCACGGGGAGCAGGTGAGTGGGTAGAGATGGGACCCAAACTGAGCAGCACTGGGAGCAAGAAGTCAGGCTGTGTCCCCACGGCCCTGTAGTACACTTGCCTGGGGCCTGCCTTCCATGGGGGTGTTGCTGGGTAGGGGGTGATGGGCAGCACTGCAGGAGCCGGGCAAGAGCCCGTGGCTGCGCTGCTCCCCAGGGCTGGCTCCAGCCATGCCAGGCTGTAGCTCTGCTAATTGCTGGCTGCAGCACAGCCTTCGTCCTGGGAGATGCCCGGGGAGAGTTCAGAAGAGGCGTGCTGGGCGTGCATGAGCATTTCTGCTTCAGGCTCATGGCACTCCCCAGTTTCCAAGCCAGAGCCCCAGTCCACAGCCCAGGGGAAGAGACAGGTGTGCTTTCCTCCAGTGCCTCAGTGTGACCTTGCTGTCCATCAGAGGCCTCCCAGTAAGAAAGCCCTGGGGGGCTGCATCTTCTTCCACGTAATCTGTGAGAGATGTGGCACGTGGCCCGGAGAGAGCACTGCATACGCTGCCAGGTGCCAGCCTATGGGTCATCCCGTCCACCCTGCAACTTTGGAAATCATGACCTGAGTTATTCTCCCATGCCCTACATCCAGTTACTGAGGGAGAAGGAGATCACACCATATAGTGTATATAAGTGGGAACTTATCTCATCTGTTCTTGATTCTAGATGATGAGCTTTGTGCTCCCTTTCCGGATGCTCCTTTGGATCCGGACTTCACGCCTGTGCCTGGGGGACAACCCAGGGGTAAGTTGTGAGTGTCTGTTTCCTTGGAGGCTGAAACGTTCATGCTCTCATGGTTTACCTGGGTGCAATTTTACTGGAGATCCTCTCCAGGTCTTCCAAGCCTGTTTGTGCCCGGAAGGGTTTGCACAGATGAGCCATGAGTATTTTTTCTCTCGGAGAGCTGCCAGTTTCAGTGGGAAGGTTACCGCTGCCCCTCTGCAGCTGAGGGAGCCCAGACCTTTGTATTTGGGCTGTGGCATTCCCCAACCACCGCCAGACCCTACAGGTCACTCAGGGAAAAGGAGGCCCCCACATGTGCCGGAAGCTCTCCTCACCTGTGTCTGATCACACTTGTGTCTGCAGGCCCTGCCGGTGAATCTGCAGAACTGAATCCTGCCTATGATCCCGAGGGCGAGACTGGAGGTAAATCAGCAGGCTTCATTTCCTTGATATTTGTTCATATTTGGCTGGGACGGTTCATCGAGTGTTCTGCGTTTAATCGGACAGAGGGTTCTTCTCCCTGAGAAGCATGGATGGTCATCGTTTCTTGGGAGCTCCGTGCTGTCAGCACTGTGTTGGCTTTGTCTGTGTATCTACGAGGTCTCCCAGTAAGAAACTTTCAAGGGGCCAAGTGTTCTTCCACGAGGTCCCTGAGAATTGTTTCCCACGGCCTGGAGACAGTATCTGGAAAGCTGTGGAATACCAGCCAGCAGGTCGCCTCTGGCCTCTGTGCAGCTTTGGAATTTCCCCCCCGTGTCATTACCTGAGCCACTTCCACCACTGCAGCTCACTAAGGAAAAGAGAGATGGGCACATGCAATGGGAACATTTCTCCTCTATCCGTGATGACAGCTGTGTCTCCAGGAAGTGGCTTACCAAAGCTGAGGTTTACCCCACTCCATGCAGTTTAGAGCTGGGGTGAACTCCAGGAGGGCGTTCCTCTGGGCAGTTCCACACAGGATTATTTAAGCACGATGGTGAGGCCCCTGTAGGCAGCCCGGAACTGTTTCCGAGGCGCTCCTGTGCGGAAGGGAGAGAACAGTGTTGTGAAGGAATCCCTGGCTTTAATTGCATCCTGCGACATTGTGGCTGAAGGGTTGCTCAGTAGCAGTTGCTCTGTCCTGCATTTGTTTGCAGATTTGACTAGAGGAGTTGATCCAGCTTCCTCTCTGAGATCTGGAACTGAAACTCTGTCCGATCGTGCAGGTATGTCATAGCTTTGAAATTCTTTAGAGAGCTTTTGCTGCCCGTTTCAGTGCCATTTCATGGCACAGTCCCCTGTACGCTCTGCTACTCAGTTGATGCTGTAGTGTGTGACTGAAACTTTTCATGGGTCTTTGGTTGCAGAAGTGCCCCCAGTGTGGGCCCTGCCCGGTCACCGGTTTCCTCCTGTGCTGGAGCCCAGCTGGAATCCCAGCAGTGAGTACTCTGTCTTCACTGACTTGGCTGACTCGCCGCTGATCTTCAAAACTTCATGCACGTGATATTTAATTTCATACATTCTGTTAAGGTCCGGAAAGAGAAGAGGATGAATCCAAACGAGGAAAATACTCTCAGGGCTCATCCCGTCTCCTGAAGCGACTGCTGAAGGAAATGGAGAAGGCAGAGCGTGGTGGGTATACTTCAGTCTGTTCACTGTGGGACCTGGGAAGCTGAGGTGTGATATACAGGTGTGGGCAGGCTGTAGCCTGCACAGCAGGAAGGGATGGGTCAGAGCCGTGCTGCAGCCGTGTTCCGTGTATCACCTTGCAGGTGCTGTCAAGCACCAGAGCTGGTCTGCTGCCAGATGGTCTGCATCCAGCCAAGACCCAGAGGCATCTGCTCCCCCAGCACAACCATTACTTGTCAGAGCTGCTTTGTGCAGTCATTGGCACCCAGATGGCAGCAAGTGGCAAGTGCTGTGCTTCTGTTCATCCAAAGCCCTCCGTGCAGCTGAGCAAGTTCAAGGCAGGAGGAGCATCCTGAGCAGGGTTGGCTGCCTTTGCTAATGCTGGAAATGAGGTGGAGATGCTAATTCTGAAGGCTTGGACTGTGTGTTAGAGCTTGGATTTCAGCCTGCAGCTACCTGGCTGTGACGGGCTGGTAACAGCACAGAATGTGAGGGCCTTGCACAGGAGCTGATTTCTCAAGAGGTGTGAGGGAGTCAGCATTGTCCAATAGCTGGGAGGGCCCAAATGCCCTTGGGTAACAGAGGGGCTCACAGTGTACTTGGGGGGGGGCCTGGACTTTACCTGAGCTCGGGATTGGAGAAGCTCAGTTTTTGATGAGGGCACGTGACATCCCAATCCTACTGCCCTGCTTTCTTTCTAAAGGAACGGACCAACAAAGTGAGCGGGATGCGTTCCAGGAAGGTGGATATCCCACACTGCCGGTCCCGGATGCGCTGCAGGAAGGCGGTTATCCCACACTGCCCGTCCCCGACAGAGGAATGCAGGCAGCACCAACCGGCATGCCAGGTAATTTCTGTCCTATGATCATACGGTGTCACAAACCAGAGTCACTGCGTGCCTGCAGGCTCTTGCTGCCAGCTCTTGCACACCAGGTCAGCAGCCAGACCTGAGCGTGTGAGCATAGAGCACATGTAAAAGAAGCCAGGGGTGGCTCTCTGAAAATGGCTGGCCTTCGTGGGGTGTGGAGAGTTGTTCCAGCAATGTGCCAGAGAAGGTACTTGCAGACCTCTGTGACCCTGCTCAGCTCCCACTGCTCCCAGATCGCAGAGTTTTCCCTTTTGGAACGAAGCCACCTGAGGGTGATGAGCAGGGTCTTGTGTGGTAGGAGCCTGCAGGAGTGTTTCTCCCCTGGGCTGGCTCTGGCTGTGCCCTGTGCTGGCTGAAGCCTGACCTTCAGCCTGGGGGGCGTCCCACAGGAGAGCTCAGGACACGCATGCCGGGAAAAGCGTGAGGGATTCTGCTCTGTAGCTCTCCCCACAGACCAAGCCCAGACCCCAGGGTACAGCCCCAGCTCTCGGCCCAGAGGAGGACACGGGTAGTGCCTGTGCAGCCTCTCCGTACCCAACGAGAGGTGGAAGCAATCCTTCTTGTCCTCCGGTGCTTCGGCACCAGAGACGGAGGCACCCACTGACAAAATGACCTCTTGGGTCCATGAAGCACACTGAGAGATTATCTGTAGCGCAGCTGAAGGTAACGTGGGATATTGTCTCATTTCTTCCAGGGATGAACACAGGCAAAAGCACAGAGGCTGCTGCTCACAGATCTGTGCGGAAGCGCCGCATTCCGGTGACGGTCTCAGCGATGCTGCTGCCTGCGCTGGTGCTGGCCGTTGGTGTTGTGATATGGGTGCTCAAAGACTACCTGTGAGTTGGCCTTTCCCCAGAACACCTTATTGCTGCATTTGGCAATGAAGCATTTGTGGTGCCAGGATCCTGGACGGCCAAATCAGCCGCTGGCAGTACACTGCCAGGACTTAGGTTGCAAAGTCTTTCAAGCTTCCCCTTATTTCCTGTCCCTGAGTAGTGCTTTCTGAAACTCATTCTCACAGAGCGCGCAAGAGGGAAAAGAGAGCAGCAGAAGCAGCAGATGGAGCTGGGGAAGGCAACGAGACAGACTCTGACCCAGTCAAACAAGAATCTCCGTAATAGCTCCAGTCCGTTCCATTCTGCCATTGAAGAGGCCCGAAGTCTTCAAGGTCATCTGGAAGACCTGGAGCTTGAACTCAAAGCCATGAAAGAGATCCTTGGGAACAGTCCTGAGTGCTGCCTTCTGTCAGAGGACGGCCCTGAATGTGAGAGCAGAGCTTTTGTCCTTCATCCTGCATTCTCCAGGACAGGTATCACCAGCAGTTTGAAGATTCTTAGCTCGACACAGCTACATTCCTGTTGAGGGTCCTAATGAGGACCCAGAAAACGAGCTTCCTCTGACTGCCGGACAATGCGTAATGTCTTTGGAGATGTGGGTGAGAATGGCTGGTTTCAGGGAGAGCTGACAGATGGCACAAGAGGACTGGTCCCTTCCAATTTGGCTGCGGAGCTTTCAGATGATGAACTGGATACACCTGGAAATCCTGTCAGAATTCCTGCACTGCTCCATCTGCAAGACTACCATTGCTCCACTCGATGTTGAGCAGAATGTCGTTGAGCTCCTTCGGGAACTCTCTGAGGCGACTGACAGCGGAACTGCATAGCTTTATTGTATATTAAAAACAACCAAACAACTGTCCCCTCCCTCTCCCTTCCCCTCGCACCCCCCCCCGCCCCCACAAAAAAAAAAAAAAAAAAAAGACAAAAAAAAACCCCCAAAAACCCTAAAAAACCAACAAAAAACAACCCACCCTCAATAAAACAAAAAACCAAAACCAATTAAAATCTCAACGCTGTTCTTTTTCTGGGATACACTGAGGTGACGCTTCTTCTAGCTTAGACTTTGCAATGAGTTTGTGTCACGGAGTTCTCTCTAGAGCTCACTCCGTGACAGTGGGAACAAACCCAGGGAGAGAAGGAACAAAGAACCTCCCCTCTTTAACAGCGCGGTGCGGCGCGGCCGAGAGGGGAAGGGAGATTGTGAATGGGTCTAGGAAGGAAAAAAATGAAAAAAAACCAACGATCTGAGAACGAACGGCAGTTTAACGAACCCAGGGACACTAAACAACAACGAGAGAGTTTCAACAAGGAGAAAAACAAGTCCAAATCTCACCGGCGGGCTGTGGGAGGCGGGAAGTTCCTACCACGCTGCCTCCACGCAGGGAACCGGGCAAAACCCCATCCCCTTCCCGACCTCCTCTCTGATGCTGTAAAGCGCAAGCTGGGGGGTTATGGGGCTCTATGGGGCGTGGGGGGGTCGGCCATATGTGGGGCGGGGGGAATTATGGGGCGGGGGTGTTGTATGGGGCTCAAAGGGGCAGGGGGGTTATGGGGCTTCTATGGGGTTTCTATGGGGCTCTATGGGGGTCGGGGGGGCGTCTCTCGGTGGGGTGAGGGGGGTTATGGGGCTTCTATGGAGCTCTAGGGGGCGGGGGGGGGCTTCTATGGGGCAGGGCTTTTATCGGGCTCTATGGGGCGGGGTGGTTTTCTATGGGGAGATGTGGGAATACAAGAAGAGCTGTTCAGAGCAGCAGCTGTGGAGCAAGATAAACAGCATGGGAACCAAGGACACCTCTGCAAGGAGAAGAAGAGTCTCAAAGCTCTGATTGGATATGTGCCTGCATGGACAGTTGAAAAGTGTTTTGTAGAATGCTTTGTTGACATGTAAGGTGTTTGGGAAGGTTGTAAGGGCGGATGGGAAAGTTAGAAAATAACAACGTGTGAAGGTATATAAGGGATGTGAGAACTTGTAATAAACGATTTGGATCGTTCACATCTGAGTCCGTGCCTCAAACGCTGCAAATGGCGCCCACAACGTGGAGCAAATCAACCCGCGGCTGAGTGAGCCCGGTCCGGCAGCGTCGCCCGACTGAACTTCGGAGAGACTGTTTGGCGCGCACCCGCCCCGTTCTGCAGGACAGAAGGTGAGCAGTAGGAACTATGGGGAGCTCACTAACGAGGGAGCAACGAGTACATCTCGAAGTATTGCGTTCAGTGTTACCGTATCAGGATGAGACTGTGTCTATTTCAGCATTAGCTACTCTTCTTAAATGGATAAGCAAAAATGTCCCTGAATTTCCGAAAACTGGGTTCTCTCTCGATGGAGAACTTTGGGACAAAATCGGCTCAAAACTCTACGAGGCTTCTCTCGCTAAAGACAGAAAGGCTGCTAAGCTGTTGCCCGTTTGGAGCCGGGTAATGGAAGGGATTAAGCAATCACGACGGGAAAGAATTTATTCCGACCATTCCCTGCCGCCCTCCGTCCCACCCCCGCCGCTGCCTCTCGCTGCGGGAAGCGGCCCGTGCCCGGATCCGACTGGCGGCTCCGACCGCCCCCCGATTCGGGGAGACGAAAAGCCGCAACCGCCCCCCCTCGCGCTCCCGCCGTTCGCTCCTCCCCCGACGTTCGCCGTGTTGCCGCCCTCTACGGCGCCCCCGCCCTTCGCCCCGCCCACGACGCCCGCCGCGCCCCCGCCCTCTGCTCCGCCTACGACGCTCGTCGCCCCGCCCCTGCCCCCCGCTCCGCCCATGACGTTCTCTGCGCCTCCGCCCTCCGTCCCCCCCACGTCGTGCGCTGCAGCGTCTGTGCAGCCCGCGTGTAACGTGATTAAAGACACGGACGGATCGAAACCAGGGGATTGTTGTGACCCTGGTCCAGTATATCCGGAAGGCGAATCGGGCGCATTTCCTCCTGATGATAATTTGAAGGGAGCAGGAACGACAAATTTCCCTACAGCGTACTGTGGTGTCTTAGAACAGTGCAGAAAAGAAGCAATATTAAGGGGTGATGCTGATACATTGCAAGCCTTCCCTGTGTTGTATCAGCCGAATCAGGTCCTCCGTTGGGAATCCCTGCCTTATGAGGCAGTGAAAGAGCTAAGGAAGTCAGTGAGAACATACGGAGTTCAGTCAGCCTTTACATACAATCTTTTGGTTGCAATTGGTGATACTTATGTTATGACCCCTCATGACTGGAAAAGTGTGTTACGAATGATCCTCTCTCCCATGCAATACACCGTGTTCATGACTGAATACCGGGAACAGGCTGCCATCCAGGCCTTGAATAATTTGAACAACCTAAATCATATTGGCCTAGAGGAACTCATGGGGGAGGGGGCCCAGGCAACACCTCAGGCACAGGCACAGCTGGACAGGCAATGCCTGGAGCAAGTTAAGACTTTGGTGTTGCGTGCTGTCCGTCGGGTTCCTGATATTAATTCTCCCGATGCTTCATTTATTTCAATTAGGCAAGGGGCTACTGAGCCTTACGTTAAATTTCTTGACCATTTACAAATTTCTTTAGAGAGACAAGTAGAAAATGAAGCTGCCCGAAATGTCTTGCTTAAGCAATTAGCAGTAGAAAACGCAAATGCAGACTGTCGAAAGGTTTTACAGTCCCTAAAGAATGCAGACCCATCAATTACTGACTTGATTAAAGCCTGTCAAGATGTAGGCACAGAAAGTCATAAAATGGCCCTGCTAGCAGATTCATTGGCAACCCAACTTGATGCAGGGACAGCTCAAAAAGTAAAGTGTTACAATTGTGGGGAACCAGGTCATGTCCAAAGGGACTGTAAAAAGCCCAAGCGAGCAAATAAAAATGCTTCTGCTGTTCCAACTCGACCCTGTCCACGGTGCAGGAAGGGGCTACGCTGGGCTAGAGACTGCCGATCCAAACTTCCTGTTGCTGCACAGCCCTGTGATCTGCCGGGAAACGGCAAGAAGAGCGCGAGACTGCGCGCTATGACAGCAAGTACGGTCCCGACTCAGCCAGATGCTGTCTGGCTAGCTCACTCAGACCAGCCACCGTTGGCAGCGCAGGAGTGGATTTGTCCACTGCCCAGTCAGTGACGCTGACTGATAGCACTGTGACTCTCATTCCAACAGGGGTAATGGGTCCCCTTGGGGACGGGCGTAGCGCCCTCTTGTTAGGACGTTCTTCTGTTAAAAGGATGGGACTTTTTGTTTTACCTGGAGTGTAGATGCATAGATGCTGACCATACCGGGGAAATTAAGATAATGGCATGGACACCCTCCCCCCCTGTTTTATTCCAAAAGGCCAAAAAATAGCACAATTAGTCCCTTTTCATTCTATGACCAAACCTGGTATTAGAGATCGAACCGGTGGATTTGGGAGCACAGATAAACCTGTTGTGCTATGGACCACACAACTGTCAAAAGACAAACCATTATTACCATGCTTAGTAAATGGCAGACAGTTATTAGGACTAGTGGATACTGGAGCTGATGTTACTATCATTAAGTCCAGTGATTGGCCCTCTGAGTGGCCACTAAGAGATCCTAATTCTGCTATTGTGGGGGTTGGGGGCCTACAGCAGCCAAAACAAAGTGCCCGAATTTTATCTTTTGAAGGGCCTGATGGTCGCATTGCTCACGCTGCTCCTTACATTTTGCCAATTCCCTGTACTTTGTGGGGTCGTGATCTCTTAAGTCAGTGGGGTATGATTTTGCAGACAAATTTTCAGTGAGGGCCATTGATCGGCAGCAACCTATACCCTTAGCTTGGAAAACAGAACAACCTATTTGGGTAGATCAGTGGCCCTTAAAAAGAGAAAAGTTGCTGCACTTACATGAGTTAGTTCAAGAACAGCTAGCTGCTGGTCACATAGTGCCTACTACCAGCCCTTGGAATACTCCGGTTTTTGTTATCCTCAAGAAGAGTGGAAAATGGAGACTTTTACAGGACTTGCATGCTGTCAATGCAGTAATTGAGCCTATGGGAGCATTGCAGCCTTGCCTTCCTTCACCCTCAATGAAGTCTCTAACCTGGCAACAATAACTATCCAACCAAGTGTAATATTTGAGCGGTAGAAGAGGCAGAGGTTTTACCGGTAATTAAAACTAGAAAACTGGCCCCACAAACCCCTCAATCGGGACCCATAAGAGTGTCCTGAAAACAGATGTTCAATGACCTCCTCCGGGCAGGCGTTCAATTTGTGAAAATTGATCGTCAACCCAACTATGTTCTCCTTCAGCTGTGGAAACATCTGAAGGATGAACAGAAGTTCCAAAACTGCCCTAGAAAACTGAGGGTAAGAATTATAGAACAGCGGCTGATGGTGACCTGGAATTTGGAGAACTTTATTGTTCCCAATAGGAAAAAGAGGCCGCCTCAGGTGTCTCAGACCATGATGCCTGGGATGCTGGAGGTAAAAGATTTGAGTCTGGCCCAATTCATGGCGTGATGAGGGATCCTGTCTAGGGCCCCTAGACAGGAATGGAGGCCCTATGTAGAACTAACAATGTATTGGTCCTGAAAGAATGTTCAAAAAGTTATGGCCCTAGTTGATACTGGGACAGAGACATCTATAATATATGAAGAACCAACTAAATTTAAAGATGATAGAGTGGTGACTGGAGGTTTTGGGGGACAGAACATTCCAGTCACCCAAACCTGGCTAAAATTGGTGGTTGGGCGTCTCCCACCATGGGAATATAAGGTATCTATTGCCCCAGTTCTGGAATATATATTGGGTGTAGACATCCTGTGGGGTCTGGCTCTCCACACAACTGTGGGAAAGTTCAGGCTTCAACACAGATGTCCTGGCATGACGGCTGCAGATGGAAGCGGCCTGTCTCAAAGGGGTAGGAGGGTTCTAGCTGAGGAACTGTCAGGACTTATTGACAGGTTTTTAAACTAGGTAGGATGGGGGAAGGGGACAAAATGAGGGCCGCTGGGTCTGAGGCAGCAGTTCAAGACTTAAAACAGAGCTTGTTGGGTGGAGACAATGGAGTTAAAAGGCATGGAGAGGGGTGGGGAGATGCTGCCTCTCTCAAGTGCCTGTATACTAACGCGTGAAGCATGGGAAATAAACAGGAAGAGCTGGAGTTCTGTGTGCGGTCGCATGGCCATGATCTCATTGCGATCACGGAGACGTGGTGGGACAGCTCGCATGACTGGAATGTTGTTATGGAGGGCTATGTGCTTTTCAGGAAAGATCGACTGGCAAGGCAGGGTGGTGGAGTTGCTCTTTATGTGAGAGAGCAGCTAGAATGTATTGAACTCCACTTGGGGGAGAGTGATGTAGCAGTGGAGAGCTTGTGGGTGAGAATCAAGGGCCAGTCTGGCAAGGAGGACACTGTTGTGGGTGTGTACTACAGGCCCCCTGATCAGGAGGAGGAGGTTGATGAGGCCTTCAATAAGCATCTGGAAGTAGTGTCACGCTTCCAGTACTTATGGGGGATTTCAATTATCCAGATATTTGCTGGACAACCAACATGGCCAGGCATGCGCGGTCCAGACAATTCTTGCAGTGCATTGAAGATACCTTCCTGATGCAGGTGGTCGAGGAACCGAAGCAGGGTGGGGTGTTGCTGGACCTTATTCTAACCAAAGAGGAAGGACTCGTTAAGGAAGTAAAAGTCAGGGGCAGCTTGCGTTGTAGCAACCATGAGATGGTGGATTTCGAGATCCTGAGTGGAGGAAGCAAAGCAAAAAGTAGGATTGCTGTAGAGAGTTTTATTTACAGCTGGTTAGCTGAGAAGGGTTGTAAACACAGTGCAGCCAAGCAAGCAGCCATACCACCTGCAAGGACATCAAGAACAACAGAATGCCCTGTGATGGTGAGAAACTAACCATGGTTTTGTGAACTCAGCAAGGGAGTAACTTTCAGGATGATAACAACAAGCTGCAAAGATACTTGGGAATGGTATGTAATTGGAAACCAATGATGAGCTCTGCTTTTGCAATATGTATGAGCTAATTATCCGTATTATAAAGGTACACGCAGCCAAGGAATTAACAAGATTAGTTGATCATATGTCAATGGCAGGTGTGGTCGTTTGCTTTTCTCCTGCCATTCTGCAATAGATTGCTACCCTGGACTTCAGGAGAGCCAACTTTGATCTCCTCCGGAACCTACTTGGGGCTATCCCGTGGGCCAAAGTGCTACAAGGCAAGTGGGCCTGTGAGAGCTGGCTAGCATTTAAACAGCTCTTCTTGCAAGCTGTCACGTTTTAAACAAAAATCCACCTGCGTCCGTGACAGGGGGCCGTGGGCCCCGCAGGGGTCCTAGGCCAAAAGGAAAAAAAGTTAATTAGGAAAAGAAAAGAGCGGCAACAATCTAAGGAGGCACACTTATTTACTAAATACTATATCGAAATACAGGATAACACAATACAACACAATATAACTGAAAACTGAGCTAACGAATCAAGCAAAATAGGAGAGAGAATGAGTCCCGAAACCGAGAGGCCTACTGTGAATCTAGGCGAAACAGTGAAGGCTCCCACACACTCCCCTGAACGCCAGAACTCGAAAGACGTCAGTCTAGCCTGTGACAGAGATAATATAGTGTCCAGGTCCCATGACCTATCTCTCTGCTCGTGTTGTTCTCTGCGAGATGTAGTCTTCTTCTGTAAGTTGCAGATTCAGTAAAATTATTCATGCTTTATATGATGTTATGATGTGGAATACTGATAGCAAAAATTACAAAATTATTAAACCATGACATTCCACCCCTTATTCTACATCGTTACATTATGCTTATACACACATACACACTCATATGTATAGTTGTGAGCAATCAGCAACATTATTTTCTCAACAATTTATATTTATTCCATACAAATCCCTAAGTTGAGAACAAAACTCTATAACCTAACCCACTATTATTTATTAATTTTGAGATAAATGGCAAAACTGCCAGAAAAAGGAAAACATGTCAGCGGTGGAGGAGAAAGGCAGCGCTAGTAGGGCGTTTCCCACATCAAGGTGCACTCATCCTTTCCCAGCCACCACAGCAGATTTCCTTTTGACTTATACTTCTTTCCATGTGTGCTCTACACATGCATGGCCAGTGCATGATATAGAGTCCAGATGGAAAACTTGCTTACAGAATGCCTAATTAAGGTATATAGAAAAAAGTGTTTCCTTAACATTAATCCACTCTATCTTAAGTCCTGTACCTAATTGGACATTTGACAAATATTTCTGAGACTATACCTATATATCTACAAGAAATCATTGGCTGCACTCCCCCAACATCAAATTCCCTTGTGGTAAACACTGGACATTCCCATTTTTGTCCATCACCCACCACGTGCACCCAGGTCCCCGGGCAAAGACAGTACCCCAGAGAGGTTTCCCCCTTCCAGACGCTGGAAGGGCCCAAACTATTTTTCCCAACACGCTCTTTATGTGTACTACAGGAACCTTATCTCCCTCCACGGTACGTAGGGAGCTGGATTGGTTAGGACCATTATGATTACTAGATCCTCGAGTGTTGACCAACCAGGTGGCTTCTGCTAAAATGGTTCTCCCAATTTTTATACGTTCTGCCACCCATTGCTTTCAACATAGTTTTCAACAACCCATTGAATCATTCAATCTTACCAGAAGCTGGTGCCTTATAGGGAATATGGTAAATCCACTCAATGCCATGATTTTTGGCCCAAGTGGTTACAAGAGAATTTTAAAAATGGGTCCCATTATCTGATTCAATTCTTTCCGGAGTGCCATGCCGCCACAGGATTTGCTTTTCCAAAGCTTTCGGGCGGTAGCATGGGGTACTGCGTATGTTTCAAGCCATCCAGTGTTTGCCTCCATCATGGTGAGTACATAATGCTTACCATTGTGAGATCGTGGCAAGGTGATATAATCAACTGTCATGGTTTTGTAATTTTGTAATTTTGCTATCAGTATTCCACATCATAACATCATGTAAAGTATGGATACTTCTATTGAATGTGCAGTCCACAGAAGAAGACTACATATCCCAGAGAACAACAGGGTTAATGATAAGTCACGGGACCAGGACGCTATATAATCTCGTTCCCAGGCTGGAGTGCCCTCCTTCTTCTCTTGAACTTCTCGGAGAGTGGGAAGCGTTCCAGCCGTGTCGCCTAGAGTTCACAGTAGGCCTCTCAGTTTTCGGGGACTCTCTCTCTCTCTGTTTGTTCGATTTGTTAGCCTCAATTATATTATATTGTGTTATCTTGTATTTCGATATCATATTTAGTAAAATAAGTTTTTCCTCCTTAGATTGTCACTGTTTTTATCCCATTCCCCTTTTCCATGAACAGGTAGAGGATAGCACTAGTTAGCAAACAATTCTATGTATTTAAATTGGTTACCAACTCTTTCCAGTCTTCCTACTCTGTGAAAAAGCTGAAATTAGTAACGACACTGAAAATACAAATGTGGGTGGTAGTAGAATGACAGCCTGCTGTTGTTACTAATGTCTTTCAGGGAAATGTGCAGGTTATTCTTTAAAATAAAAAAAGACAAAACCTAAAATAACTTGTTTTCATAGTTTGGACTAAAACTGTTGAATAAAAAAATGCATAGCGCTAATGGTTTTCTTTCACTATAATTAGCTTTTAATGTAATCAGAATGCTGAATTTTGCAATGTGCACTGATTCTGTCTGGGATGGAGTTTATTTTCTTCATAGTAGCCTTATGGTAATGTGTTTTGGATTTTGACTAAAACGGCACTGACAACACACTAGTAATTTGGCTAGTTCTGAGTAATATTTGAATGTTGTCCAGGTTTCCTTCTTTTTTCTCCTTTTTTCCACTCTGCTGTGAGGCAGGAGTTAGCTGGGGGTGCACAAGAGGTTAGGAAGGCACACAATCAGGACAGCTGACCAAAACTGACCAAAGGGATATTTCTTAAGATATGATGTTGTTGTGCTCAGCAATAAAAGCTTGGAAACATGGGGAGGTATTTGGGGTTATGGCTTTTGTCTTCCCTAAGTATCTGTTGGCTGCTGGTTGGGGTCAACCCACCATGATCCATTTTGGCATCCAACATGAGGCTCAAGAGGTTCAAAATGATGATCTGTTCAGTTATTACTTGACAAGTTGTTACTTGCTTGTTGCGAGTTAGCAACACAGCACAGAGTTCTTGTGTTGGGAAGATTTCTTTATTGCTGTGATGATTGTGATCGTAATGCTGTATATATCTCTCTCATTCTTCTAAGCAAGCCTATTTAAACTCTAACATGTATTCAGCACATTTCCACTAACAATCCATTGGCTGGAAAGCAAGAAAATTCCATAAGAAGTCATCATAATCAGCAGAGAGTTTATCTTATGCCTAGGAACAAGAAATCCCTGTTTGTTCAGACCATGTCTCCTTTCCATAGCCTCATTATCAGCAAGTGTCACAGGTTAAGCGAAAATCTACCTGCACCCGTGACAGGGGAAGGCAGCTGGCTCGCAGGGCTGCTGGCCCAAAAAGGAAAGGGAAAAAGGGAAAAGGAAAAGAAAACAGCGGCAACGATCTAAGGAGGCACACTTATTTACTAAATACTATATCGAAATACAGGATAACACAATATAATACAAATTAATTGAAATTAAGGTTAATGAATCAAGTAAAATAGGAGAGAGAGTGAGTCCCAAAACTGAGAGGCCTACTGTAGCTCTAGGCGAAATGGTTGGAAGGCTCCCCCATGCTCCCCCCTGGCTCTGAGGATTCAAGAGAGTGAGTCCAGCCCCAAAGTGAGATTATATAGTGTCCTTGTCCTGTGACTTATCCCTGACTGTGATGTTCTCTGGGATATGTAGTCTTCTTCTGTGAGCTGCACATTCGGTAAAATTATCCATGCTTTATATGATGTTATGATGTGGAATACTGATAGCAAAATTACAAAACCATGACAGCAAGTCAGTATTCAACGAGGCTGAGCTTACCTCTCCCTCTCTCATATCTCCCCCTTATTTACTAATGAAAAAAGTATGATTTAAGGCATCTTGAATCATTTTCTGAACACAATGTAATAAGCAAGGAATACAAACTAAAATGCTAAGAAAAGCAATAAGAAAAATTAAGCCTTTTTAAACACATTCTGTATCCATACTCCCAGGCTTCTGAAGAGGCCTCCAAATATATCCAACCTGTCATTTCTTATCCAACTTGTAATTTCTTACCTCTGTTCTGCAGATCCTGAATGCTTTTATATATTGATTTTGAATAATCTGACAAATTCATATAACACATGCCATCAACATCCTGACACCCATTACCTTGAGCTAATAGCAAGAAGTCTATAGCTGCGCGATTCTGTAGCGTAGCATGTTGCACTGAGTTTATATCTAGTATCAGTCCACTTAGAGCCAAGGAAGTATTTGTTTGCTTAGTCATCCAGCATCCAAGTTTGTTAAGTGTGCTCAATGCTTTGGCTGATGCAACGCTTGGGGCTAAAATGGATGCTGCTGTGATTTACCCAGGGTTCCAAAATTCTACCTTGTCCTTACACTCTGATTGAAAAGCATGAACAGTTCTCTTAAAGAGCTTTTGATGGTGAGTAATCATGGAGATATTAGGTATTTATAAAGTTAGTCTTCCCAAACTGCGTGGACTTCCTTTAATGTGAGAGGGGATAGTGGGCCATGCCCTGTCCCCACAAATGAGAAAAACTCCTGTTGGCAAGCTAAGCGGATGACTACTAGATCTTGAGAAGTTAGATGAGGTATAATTACACCAAGCAGAATGATTTCTATAAGCAACTAAACTAGAATTAATACACTGAACTAATGATCAATTCTTTCCACTGTAGTTAAAATACAAATAATAATCCTTTTATACAGAACCCAATAGTTTCAGTTCCTGTAGTTCAAGATTGCTCTGTTGCAGATGTATTACACATCCATCCCATCTGTCAACTACTGCGCTTGTATTGAATGCTATCTCAGGTGTTTATAGTTTTTTGTCCCTCTCTACTCTGCTCTTGTGAGGCCCCATCTGGAGTACTGTGTCCAGGTGTGGAGCCCTCAGTACAAAAAAGACATGGAGATTCTGGAAAGGGTCCAGAGGAGGGCCACGAAGATGATCAGGGGGCTGGAGCACCTCCCCTATGAGGACAGGCTGAGGGAGTTGGGTTTGTTCAGCCTGGAGAAGAGAAGGTTGCGGGGTGACCTCATTGCAGCCTTTCAATACCTGAAGGGAACTTACTCCCAGGAGGGGAGTAAACTCTTCGAAAAGGCTGATAATTGCAGGACTAGGGGAAATGGTTTTAAGTTAAAAGAAGGAAGATTTAGGTTGGATGCTAGGGGGAAGTTCTTTACTAGGAGAGTGGTTAGGTCCTGGAACAGGCTGCCCAGGGAGGTTGTGGATGCCCCGTCCTTGGATGTGTTCATGACCAGGTTGGACAGGGCTCTGGGCAACCTGATCTAGTAAAGGTGTATGTTTGGTGGCCCTGCTAGGCAGGGGGGTTGGAACTACATGATCCTTGAGGTCCCTTCCAACCCGGGTCATTCTGTGATTCTGTGATTCTGTGTGTTTATCTCGGTGTTCGGGATGGGCCATTTGTCTAGGAGTAGTCCCACCAAGCAGGTTGAGAACAGGTTTCCTGGTGTTGCAGTTGACAAACAGAATATGTCTTGTCCCGTCTTGTTGGCGAGGGTGACCCAAATGTTCTGTTTTGGTTGAGCTGGAATCCAAAATGCTGATGAAAACACAGCGATCATTTTACAGCAGATGATGAAAGGGACAGCCGTACCCATTGTGCTGGTACCCATCTTGGACCCGTTCCTGTTGAAACACAAGCATAACCTTGACCCCAAGTTATCAACAAATAGGGTCCTTCCCATTTAGAGCTTCAATTTTTTACCATAACCTGTGCTTTTACTTCAACAGGAATTAAGGTATTACAGCTAAAATGCCTGTAAATTGGAGGGCCTTCTGTTGTCCAGAGATTTAGAAAATTGAGAACATATCATGCTTTAGCTACTTTTACCTGAGGGGTCATACCTGCACTCCCCCCTTTTTATTTTTGAAGCATGGCCTTTAAGGTACCATGTGCTCATTGAATAATAGCTTGGCCTGTGGGAGAGTGGGGTTTGCCTGTCAGGTGTTGAATAACCCACTGCTGAAAGAAGGAGCGGGTAGCATGGGCCACATATCCTGGCTCATTGTCTGTTTTAATTGTTTTCGGAACCCCAAGGCCTGCAAAGGCCAGTAAGAAATGTTTACAAACATCTTTTGCCTTTTCTCCTGTATGCACAGATGCAAAAATACATGTAGATAATGTATCAACAGAAACATGAACATAACAGAGCTTTCCAAATTCTGGTATGTGTGTAACATCTGTCTGCCAAATTTCTAAGGAGCTCAATCCTTGAGGATTAACTCCTATAGGGGGTGTTGGTGCAACAGTTCGACAGTCGGGAGAGGACTGTATGATCTGTCTGGCCTGATCTGTGGTCAGTTGAAAGGCACGCTGCAATGCCTTTGCATTTTGGTGGTAAAAATCATGAGACAACCATGCTTGAACAAACTGATCAGGAACAATTGCTCCTGACAGTTTGTCTGCCTGCGCATTACCCTCAGAGATGGGGCCTGGCAGAGAGGAGTGAGAACGAGCACGCTGAATAAAGTAAGATTCCGAGTGATGATCTAGAAACCATTTTAAGCGCAAAATAAGTGTGAACAACTGCACATTAGTTGTCTCCTTTAGATAAGAATGCTCCAGTTGCATCACGATGCCTGTAACATAAGCAGAATCTGTTACTATATAGATGGGTTCAGACCATCATTTGAACACACGGACCATTGCCATAAGTTCCACAATTTGTGGAGAGTCACCGGTGACATAAACATCACTCTCCTGGGTCCTGGCAGTACCTTTCCATACAATTACTCTGCAGCCAGTTCTGCCGGATCCATCTGTAAAAACAGTAAGAGCGCATACAAGAGGGGTTAATGATAATTTAGAAACTCTCAACAAATACAGAGAGTGAAGAGATTGCAAAAGCTTGTGCGTTGGCAGATGAATAGTGATCTGCCCTGAAAATCCCACCAATGTACACTGCAGCTGTTGCGACATGCGCAACACAAACTCCCATTGCTTGAGATCAAATGGGACATAGATTGTCTCTGGATCTGTACCATCTAATGCTAATAAACGCTCCCCTTTGACCCACTGTGCTAAGAGCCTGTAGGGTTGAAAAGGAGAGTTAGTAACAAAAAGACTGCAGCCTTCTCTTCTCTAAGATAAACAAGCCCAGTTCCCTCAACCTTTCTTCATAGAAGAGGTGCTCCAGCCCTCTGAGCATCTTAGTGGCCCTCCTCTGGACCTGCTCCAAGAGCTCCATGTCCTTCTTGTATTGGGGGCCCCAGGCCTGGACACAGTACTTCAGATGGGGCCTCACAAGTGCCGAGTAGAGGGGGACAATCACCTCCCTCTCCCTGCTGGCCACCTCTTTTTTAATGCAGCCCGGAAAACAGTTGGCCTTCCAGGCTGCTAGCACGCACTGCTGGCTCATGTCCAGCTTCTCATCCACCAGGACCCCCAGGTCCCTCTCCGCAGAGCTACTCTCAAGGAGGTCTTCCCCCAGTTTGTATAAATACCTGGGGTTGCCCTGACCCAAGTGCAGCACCCTGCATGTGGCCTTATTGAACCTCATTAGGTTCACACGGGCCCACTTCTTCAGCCTGTCCAGGTCCCTCTGGCTGGCTTCCCTTCCTTTCAATGTACTGACTGCACTGCTCAGCTTGGTATCATCCACAAACTTGCTGAGGGTGCACTTGATGCCATTGTCTGTCATTGCTGAAGATGTTGAAGAGCACCAGTCCCAAGACCGACCCCTGAGGGACACAGCTTGTGACCAGCCTCCACCCTGACACATAACCATTAATCACAACCCTTTGGCTGAGTCCAGCCAGCCAATTCCTAATCCATCATACAGTCCATCCTTCAAATCCACACCTCTACAATTTAGAGAGCAGGATGTGGTGAGGGACCATGTCAAAGGCCAGGAAGATGACATCCATCGCCCTTCCCCCATCCACCAAAGCTTTCACTCCATCATAGAAGGCCACCAGATTGGTCAGGCAAGACCTGCCCTTGGTGAAGCCATGCTGGCTGTCTCAAATCATCACTTTCTCTAGTATGTATCACAGTATCACAGTCTTGTGCAGGTTGGAAGGGACCTTAGAGATCATCGAGTCCAACCCCCGGGATTCAAGCCTCCTGTGTAGCAGAGCGGCACTTCTACCACTTGCGCCACAGGGGGGATTCGAACCCGGGCCTCCAGTGTTGCAAAGCGGCGTTCCTACCACTGCGCCACCGGAGGCACACAAAAAATGCCTTAGCATAGCTTCTAGGAGGATCTTCCCAGTCACAGAGGTGAGGCTTTCTGTTTGGGTTTTCTGTCTCACCACCTTTATAGAGGAAATCAGCAGTTTATGGGCTGCTTTGGCCTGGTTCCATGACTAGTGGGGAAGAGGGACCCATGGATCCATGCCCAGGAAAGGGAAAAAGGAAAAAAATGGAAAAAGGGGAGAGAGATGGGCCTCAAAACAAAACAGTGACAACAATCTGAGGAGAAACAAACTGATTTACTAAATAAGATATCAGAATGCAAGATAACATGCTATAATACAATATAATGCAATATTGTTAGAATCGATACTAATAAATCAATTAAATGAGAGAGTGTTTCTGAAAGCCGAAGGCCTTATTCTGGTGCTGTGACAAGATGGCACTCACAACAGAGACAAGCTAGAAGATAAAAAAAAAGGGGCAGGGAAAGTGATCTGCATGCTTTTATATTTTTCCTATGAGCAGAAACAGTAACAGAACAGTAAACAGTTCTCTGGAGGATGTAGTTCTCTTCTGGGACAGGTACCTGGACCTGGAGCATTAAATCTTTAACTCCCAGTGCACTACACGATGTTATGATGTGGAATACCGATAACAAAAAATCATAAAACCATGACAATGGTGTATCTCAACATCTTCTGAAATACACCAGAGTGCTCTCATTTTTTAAAGGAGAGGACTATTTACAAAATAAGAAACAAAACATTTCAATGCACATATGATTAACAAGAATTTTACTTGCACATATAGAACATTGTATTAGTCAAGGACTCCTTGCCATTTGTATATGTACTGTCATAACAGATTTTAAGTTAATTTAAAGCTTATATCCGAATAATAAGTCTAGCACTGAAAATAGCCCTGTATTAAGCTGGAAGTAGGACTATATTCTTTCTGAGCAGCTTTTTTGATTCTGTGAATTTTTTAATAGAATGAGTAAGTAGCTATTTGTCAACGGTTTATGGGCTGGTCCTGCCCAGTTCTGTGACTAGTGGGGTGAAGGAATTTCGCAAAATCCATGCCTCCAGAAAAGGGAAACAGGGGACCCCAAAATAATTAAAAACAGTGGCAATGATCTAAGGAGAAACAAACTAATTTACTAAATATGGTATCGGAATGCAAGATAACACACTATAATACAATATAATTAGAACTGAAGATAATAAATCAAATATAATGAGAAAGAGACTGTCCAAACAGCTGAAGGCTTTACACTGATACTGAAGCGATGCACGCAACAATATTTCAACAATATTTAAGGTCATTATGGTACTGGGGCATGATATCCCAATTAATGTTTGAGAGCTCACCAGATTTAGTCATGCTGTTACATTTTCTAGAGATGCATTGTAGAGCTCAGTATAGCTTTACCTAATAGTTTTAACTTTGAAGTGACTTTTATTTTGTTGTTTTGCAGACTATTCTAAAATATTAATTTTCTTTTTTTTATGTTGAGAAAGATAAAAACTTAAAATGATAATTAACCTTTGTAATACCTCTAGAGAGCAGTGATCTCTCAAGATGATATTCCTGTCATATGCCATCTGGGAGGACTATACCTTATACAGGAACTCCTGTGTAGTGCATCTTACATGTTAAGATGAATGTCCTTTGAAATGCAAAACCAACATAAGGAAACTAATATTTTATCAAAAAGATTGTTGGACTGTCATTAGATTTCACTGATGTACTGTCTGCACTGGAATATATATATATAGCTCTCTACATCGGTGGAAACTCCCAGTGTTGATCACTCAGAATCAACGGAGTGTTCATTTCTTTAAAACATAATTCTATGGTGTCTCAGTTTTGTTTCATTTCTCTGCTCCAATCCAATCATGTTGAAACATTCTAGAACCTTTGTAAACATGTTGCAGGCTACTGAACCTGGTTCCTTTGAACTGGCACTGAGTACAAAAACTCCAGTTTTTGTAAATAAACCAACTGAATAATTAGTTCTTCCTTTAACACTGTCAATTGCCAATCAGTGCAGGCCAAACAAAAATCTTTGACAAGGATGAGATCTTGACATTGTCTTTATAAATGACTGTCTTTATAAATCTTGATACTCATTTTCTAAAACTGGAAGTTTAAGGAAGTTTCAACTCTTCTACATTCACTTTATTTTATTATTATATCTGTTACTGATATGATTTCCTGGTTAATCTCTCATTGAACAGTATACCAGATGATTAGTCATTAGCTCTTATTTATCACTTTGATTTATGTCATAGAATCATAAAATCATTAAGGTTTGAAAAGACCTCTAAGATCATCTAGTCCAACCATCCACCTACCACCAATATTGCCCGCTAAACCATGTCCCTAAGTACCAGCATCCTTGGGAAGGAATTCGCCTTCAAATTGAGGCTGCTCTTATCAGAGATGTTGGGGCTAGCCTATTGCAAAGGTGCAGAACTTAGAATCAAACACCACGTCTCTCTGTTTTTTCCTACCTCCAGGAACTGCCATGTGGCTTTCCTTAAAACGATACGTTTTTCATAAACAGTTTTCATGGGGTCTCTGCTGAATGCTTGTTGCAGCTGACGCTTCCATGTCTGAGGCGTGTTCCGCTGGGAGCTAGCGATCTCCCCTCGCTAGGACCACTGCAACACTGACATCATTAAGAGGATGCAGCAAATGGCGTTTATTGCAGCGCAATTAGCACCTTAAGTACTCTAATTACTTTTTCTATGCCTCTTAAACGTACTTGTGAAGTGTGCGCCAAATTTACATCACAGAGCAGGGGACAGAGCAGGGGGGGTCCTGCCACCTCACAGCCCAAATCCCCGCTAACGCTTGCAACAGATGCTATAAATTCTGAACCCCTTTCACATCACCTTTGCCTTCATAAGTGAATACTTCTGACTTGTCTCGAGTATAATTTTTTGCAACCTCCAGTGAAGAATATTACATTTTATTGCACCGATTTTGATCCAAGAATACTTAAGTATTCAGAGACAGGTGGGCAGTTTGTAAGTGCCTGGGTATTTTCATCATCATAGTATCATAGCATCATAGTCATGTGCGGGTTGGAAGGGACCTTAGAGATCATCGAGTCCAACCCCCGGGATTCGGGCCTCTGTGTAGCAGAGCGGCACTTCTACCACTTGCGACACAGGGGGGATTCGAACTCCGGGCCCCAGTGTTGCAAGGCGGAGTCCTTAACCACTGCGCCACCGGGGCACACATTTTCCCTTCTATATCATTCAATAAGTGGTGTTTGGTTGTAAAAACCCATATGTAGATATTTACTCATTTTTAATTTAGCTTGACCACTGTAAGAAGCACCAAATCTTTTGTATCTGCAAGGTCCATCTTAGGTTCATATCCCAGTTGTCTTCCAATTCAGGTCATCTAAAAGAGAAATTTGTGTATGTGCCATGACTTCAAAATTATTTATTTCCTTGTAGTTTTTGTTTCACACTGACTCTTTTGTGAGCCTGTAATCCATAGTTCTTGGAGAAATAAGAAACTTCTATAACACAATTGTCATGGTTTAATTTTTTTTTTTTTAATTTTGCCATCAGTATTCCACATCATAACATCATATAAAGTATGAATAATTTTAATGAATCTGCAACTTAAGAAGAAGACTACATCTCCCAGAGAACAACACGATAGGTCACGGGACCTGGACTCTATATTAACTCAGTCGCAGACCAGACTGACGTTTTTCGAGTTCTGGCGTTCGGAGGAGTGTGTGGGAGCCTTTGCCGTTCGCCTAGATTTCACAGTAGGCCTCTCGGTTACGGGACTCATTCTCTCTCCTATTTTGCTTGATTCGTTAGCTCAATTTTCAATTATATTGTATTATATTGTGTTATCCTGTATTTCGATGTAGTATTTAGTAAATAAGTGTGCCTCCTTAGATCATTGCCGCTGTTTTCTTTTCCTAATTAACTTTTTCCTTTCGGCCTAGGGCCCCTGCTATTTCTTGTTTTATCTGCTCAAAAGCCTGCTGCTGCTCAGGACCCCATGAGAAATTATTCTTCTTCCGTGTTACCTGATAGAGAGGGCTCACTATGTGGCTGTAGTTTGGGACATGCATTCTCCAAAAGCCCACTACTCCCAGAAAAGATTGGGTCTCTGTTTTATTTGTGGGCGGAGACGTAGCAGTGATTTTGTCAATCACATCTGCTGGGATGTGACGACGTCCATCTTGCCATTTTATACCTAAGATCTGGATTTCCTGGGCAGGCCCCTTCACCTTGCTGCGCTTAATGGCAAAACCAGCTTTCAAAAGAATTTGGATTATCTGTTTCCCTTTCTTGGAAACCTCTGCTGCTGTATGGCCCCACACTACAATGTCATCAATATACTGCAAGTGTTCAGGAGCATTACCCTGTTCCAAAACAGCTTGGATTAATCCATGGCAAATTGTTGGGCTGTGCTTCCACCCCTGGGGTAAACGGTTCCAGGTATACTGAATACCTCTCCAGGTAAAAGCAAACTGTGGCCTACATTTTGCAGCCAATGGGATGGAAAAGAAGGCATTAGCAATATCAGTGGTGGCATACCACCTAGCTTCTTTTGACTCCAGTTCATACTGGAGTTCTAGCATGTCTGGTACATGCAGAGAGAGAAAAAGCTTTTGAATCTGAGAGAAAAGATCTCCTGTACCAACGAGACTCAATCTGGTACGAGAAAGAGAATCTTAGAGCTGACGCAGAAAAACTTTGGGATGAGAAAAGCTCCCTGCAATCCCAACTCCACACTCTCCAGTCTGAGCACAGCGCCCTCCGGTCCGAGCACGACACTCTCCAGTCCGAGCACAGCGCCCTCCGGTCCGAGCACGACACTCTCCAGTCCGAGCACAGCGCCCTCCGGTCCGAGCATGACACTCTCCAGTCCAAGCACAGCGCCCTCCGGTCCGAGCACGACACTCTCCAGTCCGAGCACAGCGCCCTCCGGTCCGAGCACGACACTCTCCAGTCCGAGCACAGCGCCCTCCGGTCCGAGCACGACACTCTCCAGTCCGAGCACAGCGCCCTCCGGTCCGAGTACAACACTCTCCAGACTGAGCGCGATGCCCTCCGGACCGAGCACAATGCCCTCCAGACCGAGCACAACACTCTCCAGTCCAAATATGACGCCCTCCAGTCTGAGTGCGGCATCCTCCAGGCCAAGCACGATGCCTTCCAACCCAATTGTGACACCCTCCAGTCCGAGCATAATGCTCTTCAGACTGAGCACAATGCCCTCCAGACCAAGCTCAACACTCTCCAGACTCAGCACACTGCCCTCCAGGCCGAGCATAACGTCCTCCGGTTCGGGTACAACACTCTCCAGTCCAACTACAACAGCCTCCAGACTGAGCTTGGTGCCGTCCAGTTTGAGCGGAACGCTCTCCGAGACCAGCTATGTGCCCTCCAGGGTGAGTTGAATGTATTTAACCAACTACCAGGGGCACATGTAGTCCAATTTGGCCAGCCACTGGGGAGGCATGTAGTCCAATTTGACCAGCCACCGGGGGCACATGTAGTTCAATCTGACCAGCCACCGGGGGCACAGGTAGTCCAATTGGACCAACCATCTGGGACACCAGATACAATGTTGGTTGCCCCTGTAAGAGGGCGAAAGACAAAACGAGTTTCAACTCAGTTAGAGAAAATGCAGAAGGAGTTGGAAGAGCGGAGGGAGTTAGGAGAGCAGGACTCAGGAGACTCAGGGGACTCGGGAGAGCAGGGGGAGTCAGAAGACCAGAAGAAGTTGGAGGAGCAGAGGATGTTAGAGGGGTATAAGAAGATGATAGAGGAGCAGAAGAAGTCTGAGGAGCAGAGAAAGTTAGGAGAGAGTAAAAAGAAGGAGGGTTACCTGGAGGAAATAACACAAGCGTCAGGGTCAGAATCAGAAGAGGAGCCAAAAGCTAGTTTTTCTTTACGAGAATTTCTCAAGTCCAAACTTATAGATGGGGCAGCCTCATCAACACAGTTGCCACCATCAACACCTGGGACTCTTGATAGAGCAAAAGGTGAGCAAAGTATTACGACCATTATTGATCGATCTTTTAAACTGAGTGAAATTCGAGATCTAAGAAAGGATTACACACGTCAGCCAAAAGAAAATATGGTCACTTGGTTACTTCGCTGCTAGGACAATGGTGCCAACAGTGCGTGGCTCGATGGCAGTGAAGCTCGCCAACTGGGTAGCATTTCCAAGGACTCACGTGTGGACAGAGGTATTGGCACATGCCAAAATCGGTCCTACACCCTCTGGAAGTGGATGTTGATAGCGGTAAGAGATAGATTCCCCTTTAAACGGGACTTGGAGCCTGAGAAAAAGAAATGGACTGATATAGAGAAAGGTATCCAATTTTTGAGGGAAAGTGCTCTGGTGGAAATGCTATACAGCCCCCAGTTCAATCGTAACGATCCAAACCAATTACATGATCATGAAGCAGTCCGCGTTCCACGACAAATGTGGCGTGACTTTACAAAAGCAGCTCCAGAAAAGCATGCCAGTGCACTTGCATTAGTATATGGCAAAGGGGACAGGAAACCCTTTGTGAATGAACTAATTGGCAGACTTCAGGAACTTGAATTATTTATAAGCGCCACAGAAGTTAATCTGTATACTTCAGCCATTGTCAAAATTGTGGAAAGGTTAAACGAAGTGGAGGGAACACAAAATGATATTATTGACAAATTGGCTAATGTGCCTAATGTAGATGAATCCACGGTGGTACAAGATGATGGAAACCAGGATTTCCACAACCGCCTATTGAGGAAGCTAAACAACATGAGTTCCTCTCGACCTGTATCATCGAAAATCTCAACCATTAAAAAGAGACGTCCTCGTATTCAAGCAAATGACGATGATAAGTCACCTCGAATCAACAATGAGACCACACGTCTTGCCTTGTTGCTTTTCCTCTGTAGTCATGGGGAGGACATGAAGAAGTGGTGTAATTCATCCACTTCTGCACTTCAGGCACGAGTGAAAGAATTACAAGGTGAAACAACTACCAAGGTGAACTCTTCCAAGAAGGGGAGAGTTCCAGTTGCTGCAAGTCAACGAGGTAAACAATAGAGGGGCCCTGCCCCCAGCCAGGGGGGGGAAAGGGACAACAGAGTATACTGGACTGTGTGGATTGAGTGGCCTGGCACATCTCAACCACAGAAAAATAAAGCCTTGGTGGACACTGGTGCACAATGCACCCTAATGCCCTCAAGTCACCAAGGGACACAACCAATATATATCCATGGAGTGACTGGGGGTTCCCAAGAATTGACTATGTTGGAGGCCGAAATAAGCCTCACTGGTAAAAACTGGCGAAGGCACCCTATTGTGACTGGTCCAGAGGCTCCATGTATACTGGGAATCGATTACCTTAGGATGGGATATTTCAAGGATCCCAAGGGGTATCGATGGGCCTTTGGGATAGCTGCTGTTAACACAAATGGTGTTAAGCAGCTGTCAACTTTACCTGGTCTGTCAGATGATCCTTCTGCTGTGGGGTTGCTCCAGGTAAAAGACCAAGAGGTACCAATTGCCACCAAAGTGGTTCACAGACAGCAGTACCGCACCAATAGGGACTCATTGCTTCCCATTCACAAGCTAATTCGCCAATTAGAAAATCAGGGAGTGATTAGCAAAACGCACTCGCCTTTTAACAGCCCCATATGGCCAGTGCGTAAAACCAGTGGGAAATGGAGGCTGACGGTAGATTACCGTGGCCTGAATGAAGTTACACCTCCATTAAGTGCTGCTGTACCAGACATGCTAGAACTCCAGTATGAACTGGAGTCAAAAGAAGCTAGGTGGTATGCCACCACTGATATTGCTAATGCCTTCTTTTCCATCCCATTGGCTACAAAATGTAGGCCACAGTTTGCTTTTACCTGGAGAGGTATTCAGTATACCTGGAACCGTTTACCTCAGGGGTAACAGCCCAACAATTTGCCATGGATTGATCCAAGCTGTTTTGGAACAGGGTAATGCTCCTGAACACTTGCAGTATATTGATGACATTGTAGTGTGGGGCCATACAGCAGCAGAGGTTTCCAAGAAAGGGAAACAGATAATCCAAATTCTTTTGAAAGCTGGTTTTGCCATTAAGCGCAGCAAGGTGAAGGGGCCTGCCCAGGAAATCCAGTTCTTAGGTATAAAATGGCAAGATGGACGTCGTCACATCCCAGCAGATGTGATTGACAAAATCACTGCTATGTCTCCGCCCACAAATAAAACAGAGACCCAATCTTTTCTGGGAGTAGTGGGCTTTTGGAGAATGCATGTCCCAAACTACAGCCACATAGTGAGCCCTCTCTATCAGGTAACACGGAAGAAGAATAATTTCTCATGGGGTCCTGAGCAGCAGCAGGCTTTTGAGCAGATAAAACAAGAAATAGCCCGTGCCGTGGCCTTGGGGCCAGTACGGACGGGATAGGATGTGAAGAACATCCTCTACACTGCTGCTGGAGAGAAAGGTCCCACCTGGAGTTTGTGGCAAAGAGCCTCAGGAGAGACCCGAGGCCGACCCCTAGGATTTTGGAGTCGAGCATATAAAGGGTCTGAGGAGCGCTACACTCCGACTGAGAAGGAGATCTTAGCCGTGTATGAGGGGGTTCGGGCTGCTTCTGAAGTAGTTGGGACAGAGGTTCAGCTTCTTCTAGCACCTCGCATGCCAGTAATAAACTGGATATTTAAAGGACAGGTTCCCTCCACCCATCATGCTACTGTTGCCACTTGGAGTAAGTGGATTTCATTAATTACTCAACGAGCTTGAATGGGAAAACTCAGCCGTCCTGGAATTCTAGAAGTGATCATGGACTGGCCTGAGAGTAAAAAAATTGAAACGCCACCTACAGAAGAGGTATCACGTGCTAAAGAGGCACCACCATACAATGAGCTACCAGAAAACGAAAAGAAATTTGCCCTATTCACAGATGGATCATGTCGTATTGTAGGGAAACATCGCAGATGGAAAGCTGCTGTATGGAGCCCCACACAACAAGTTGCAGAGGCCACTGAAGGTAAAGGAGAATCAAGTCAATTCGCAGAGGTAAAGGCTGTTCAGCTGGCTTTAGATGTGGCTGAACGGGAGAGGTGGCCAATGCTTCATCTTTATACTGATTCATGGATGGTGGCAAATGCCTTATGGGGGTGGTTGCAACAGTGGGAGGATGATAATTGGCAACGAAAGGGTAAACCTGTTTGGGCTGCTGAACTGTGGAAAGACATTGCTGCCCGAATAAGGAACATTGTTGTAAAGGTGTGCCATGTA
Organism: Coturnix japonica; assembly: GCF_054131305.1. Taxonomy (NCBI): domain Eukaryota; kingdom Metazoa; phylum Chordata; class Aves; order Galliformes; family Phasianidae; genus Coturnix; species Coturnix japonica. The sequence continues at coordinate 182,295 of NW_028188974.1, forward strand.
GATGCTCATGTGCCTAAAAGTAAGGCTACTGAAGAACATAAAAATAACCATCAGGTTGATCGAGCTGCCAAAATTGAGGTGGCTCAAATAGACTTGGACTGGCAGAACAAGGGTGAATTATTCCTAGCTCGGTGGGCCCACGAGACTTCAGGTCATCAAGGAAGGGATGCAACATATAAGTGGGCCAGAGACCGAGGGGTGGACTTAACTATGGACGCTATTGCTCAGGTTATTCATGATTGTGAAACATGAGCCACAATTAAACAAGCCAAGAGGATGAAACCTTTTTGGGGGGAAGGGAGATGGCAAAAGTATAAATATGGAGAGGCATGGCAGGTTGATTATATCACCTTGCAACGATCTCGCAATGGTAAGCGTTATGTACTCACCATGGTGGAGGCAACCACTGGGTGGCTCGAAACATACGCAGTACCCCATGCTACCGCCCAAAACACCATATTAGGGTTGGAAAAGCAAATCCTGTGGCGGCATGGCACTCCGGAAAGAACTGAATCAGATAATGGGACCCATTTTAAAAATTCCCTTGTAACCACTTGGGCCAAAAATCATGGCATTGAGTGGATTTACCATATTCCCTATCATGCCCCATCTTCTGGTAAGATTGAACGATTCAATGGGTTGTTGAAAACTATGTTGAAAGCAATGGGTGGCGGAACGTATAAAAATTGGGAGAACAATTTAGCAGAAGCCACCTGGTTGGTCAACACTCGAGGATCTAGTAATCGTAATGGGCCTAACCAATCCAGCTCCCTACGTACCGTGGAGGGAGATAAGGTTCCTGTAGTACACATAAAGAGCGTGTTGGGAAAAATAGTTTGGGTCCTTCCAGCGTCTGGAAAGGGCAAACCTCTCCGGGGTACTGTTTTTGCTCAGGGACCTGGGTGCACGTGGTGGGTGATGGACAAAAATGGGAATGTCCAATGTGTACCACAAGGGAATTTGATGTTGGGGGAGTGCAGCCAATGATTTTCCTGTAGATATATAGGTAGAGTCTCAGAAAATATTTCAATTAGGTGCAAGATAGTTCAATTAGGTACAGGACTTAAGATAGAGTGGATTAATGTTAAGGAAACACTTCTTCCTATATACCTTAATTGGGCATTTTGTAAGCAAGTTTTTCCATCTGGACTCTATATCGTGCACTGGCCATGCATGAGTAGAGCACACATGGAAAGAAGTATAAGTCAAAGGGAAAACTGCAGTGGTGGCTGGGAAAGGATGAATGCACCTTGATGTGGGGGACGCCCTACTAGCAATGCCTTTCTCCTCCACCGCTGACGTGTTTTCCTTTTTCTGGCAGTTTTGCCATTTTCTCAAAATTAATAAATAGTAGGTTAGGTTATAGAGTTTTGTTCTCAACTTAGGGATTTGTATGGAATAAATATAAATTGTTGAGAAAAATAAGGTTGCTGATTATTCACAATTATACATATGAGTGTGTATGTATGTATAAACATAATGTAATGATGTAGAATAAGGGGTGGAATGTCATGGTTTAATAATTTTGTAATTTTTGCTATCAGTATTCCACATCATAACATCATATAAAGCATGAATAATTTTACTGAATCTGCAACTTACAGAAGAAGACTACATCTCCCAGGGAACAACACGATAGGTCACGGGACCTGGACTCTATATTAACTCTGTCGCAGAACAGACTGACGTCTTTCGAGTTCTGGCGTTCAGGGGAGTGTGTGGGAGCCTTCAGCCGTTCGCCTAGATTCACAGTAGGCCTCTCGGTTACGGGACTCATTCTCTCTCCTATTTTGCTTGATTCGTTAGCTCAATTTTCAATTATATTGTATTATATTGTGTTATCCTGTATTTCGATATAGTATTTAGTAAATAAGTGTGCCTCCTTAGATCGTTGCCGCTGTTTTCTTTTCCTAATTAACTTTTTCCTTTCGGCCTAGGGCCCCTCCGGGGCCCACGGCCCCCTGTCACGGACGCAGGTGGATTTTTAGTTCAAACCGTGACAGGTGAACTGGAGGAAATGATAGAAGAGTCAGAGTCAGAAGAAGAAGAGGAGCCAAAAGCTAGATTTTCTTTACGAGAATTTCTTGAGTCCAAACTTCTAGATGGGGCAGCCTCATCAACACAGTTGCCACCATCAAGACCTGGGACTCTTGATAGAGCAAAAGGCGAGCAAAGTATTACGACCATTGTTGATCGATCTTTTAAACTGAGTGAAATTCGGGATCTAAGAAAAGATTTCACACGTCAGCCAAAAGAACATATGGTCACTTGGTTACTACGATGCTGCGACAATGGGGCCAGCAGTGCGTGGCTCGATGGCAGTGAAGCTCGCCAACTGGGTGGCATTTCCAGGGACTCACATGTGGACAGAGGTATTGGCACATGCCAAGATGAGTCCTACACCCTCTGGAAGCGGATGTTGATAGCGGTAAAAGATAGATTCCCCTTTAAATGGAACTTGGAGCCTGAGAAAAAAAAAAGGACTGATATAGAGAAAGGTATCTTGCATTAGTATATGGCAAAGGGGAAAGAAAACCCCTTGTGAATGAACTAATTAGCAGACTTCAGGAACTTGAATTATTTATAAGCGCTACAGAAGTTAATCTGTGTACTTCAGCCACTGTCAAAATAGCGGAAAGATTAAACAAAATGGAGGGAATACAAAGTGATATTATTGACAAATTGGCTAACGTGCCTGATGTAGATGAATCCACGGTGGTACCAGATGATGGAGACCAGGATTTCCACGATCGTCTATTGAGAAAGCTAAAGAACATGAGTTCCTCTCGACCCGTATCATTGAAAATCTCAACCATAAAAAAGAGACGTCCTCGTATTCAAGCAAATGACAACGATAAGACTAGAAGTCTTCCCTTGTTTTATTTCCTTTGTAGTCATGGGGAGGACATGAAGAAGTGGTGTAATTCAACCAATTCTGCACTTCAGGTACGAGTGAAAGAATTACAGTGCGAAACAACCACCAAGCTGAACTCTTCCAAAAAGGGGAATGTTCCAATCGCTGCAAGCCACAGAGGTAAACATTAGAGGGGCCCTGCCCCCAGCCAGGGGGGAGAAAGGGACAATAGAGTATACTGGACTGTGTGGATTATGTGGCCTGGCACATCTCAACCACAGAAAAATAAAGCCTTGGTGGACACTGGTGCACAATGCACCCTAATGCCCTCAAGCCACTAAGGGACACAACCAATATATATCCATGGAGTGACTGGGGGTTCCCAAGAATTGACTATGTTGGAGGCTGAAATAAGCCTCACTGGTAAAAACTGGCAGAGGCACCCTATTGTGACTGGTCCAGAGGCTCCATGTATTTTGGGTATCGATTACCGTAGGATGGGATATTTTAAGGATCCCAAGGGGTATCGATGGGCCTTTGGGTTAGCTGCTGTTAACACAAATGGAACCGTTTACCTCAAGGGTGAATGCACAGCCCAACCATTTGCCATGGATTGATCCAAGCTGTTTTGGAACAGGGTAACGCTCTTGAGCACTGGCAGTATATTGATTATATTGTAGTGTGGGGCCATACAGCAGCAGAGGTTTTCAAGAAAGGGAAACAAATAATCCAAATTCTTTTGCAAGCTGGTTTTGCCATTAAGCGCAGCAAGGTGAAGGGGCCTGCCCAGGAAATCCAGTTCTTAGGCATAAAATGGCAAGATGGGCATTGTCACATCCCAGCAGATGTGATTGACAAAATCACTGCTATGTCTCCGCCCACCAACAAGACAGAGACCCAATCTTTTCTGGGAGTAGTGGGCTTTTGGAGAATGCATGTCCCAAACTACAGACACATAGTGAGCCCCCTCTATCAGGTGACACGGAAGAGGAATAATTTCTCATGGCGTCCTGAGCAGCAGCAGGCTTTTGAGCAGATAAAACAAGAAATAGCCCGTGCCGTGGCCTTGAGGCCAGTACGGACGGGACAGGATGTGACGAACATCCTCTACACTGCTGCTGGAGAGAAAGGTCCCACCTGGAGTTTGTGGCAAAGAGCCTCAGGAGAGACCCGAGGCCGACCCCTGGATTATGGAGTCGAGCACATAAAGGGTCTGAAGAGTGCTACAGTCCAACTGAGAAGGAGATCTTAGCCGTGTATGAGGGGGTGCTTCTGAAGAAGTTGGGACAGTGGTTCAGCTTCTTCTAGAACCTCGCTTGCCAGTAATAAACTGGATATTTAAAGGACAGGTTCCCTCCACCCATCATGCTACTGATGCCACTTGGAGTAAGTGGATTTCATTAATTACTCAACGAGCTCGAATGGGAAAACTCAGCCGTCCTGGAATTCTAGAAGTGATCACGGACTGGCCCGAGAGTAAAAAAATTGAAACAGAAACTACCTACAGAAGAGGTATCACGTCCTAAAGAGGCACCAGCATACAATGAGCTACCAGAAAACGAAAAGAAATTTGCCCTATTCACAGACGGATCATGTCGTATTGTGGGGAAGCATCGCTGTTGGAAAGCTGCTGTATGGAGCCCCACACGACAAGTTGCAGAGGCCACTGAAGGTAAAGGAGAATCAAGTCAATTCGCAGAGGTAAAGGCTGTTCAGCTAGCTTTAGATGTGGCTGAACGGAAGAGGTGGCCAATGCTTCATCTTTATACTGACTCATGGATGGTGGCAAATCCCTTATGGGGGTGGTTGCAACAGTGGGAGGATGATAATTGGCAACGAAAGGGTAAACCTGTTTAGTCTGCTGAACTGTGGAAAGACATTGCTGCTCGAATAAGGAACATTGTTGTAAAGGTGTGCCATGTAGATGCTCATGTGCCTAAAAGTAAGGCTACTGAAGAACATAAAAATAACCATCAGGTTGATCGAGCTGCCAAAATTGAGGTGGCTCAAATAGACTTGGACTGGCAGAACAAGGGTGAATTATTCCTAGCTCGGTGGGCCCACGAGACTTCAGGTCATCAAGGAAGGGATGCAACATATAAGTGGGCCAGAGACCGAGGGGTGGACTTAACTATGGACTCTATTGTGCAGATTATTCATGACTTTGAAACATGCGCCATAATTAAACAAGCCAAGACGATGAAACCTTTTTGGGGGGAAGGGTGATGGCAAAAGTATAAGTATGGAGAGGCATGGCAGATTGATTATATCACCTTGCCACGATCTCGCAATGGTAAGCGTTATGTACTCACCATGGTGGAGGCAACCACTGGGTGGCTTGAAACATACGCAGTACCCCATGCTACCACCCGAAACACCATATTAGGATTGGAGAAGCAAATCCTGTGGCGGCATGTCACTCCGGAAAGAATTGAATCAGATAATGGGACTCATTTCAAAAATTCTCTTGTAACCTCTTGGGCCAAAGATCATGGCATTGAGTGGATTTACCATATTCCCTATCATGCCCCATCTTCTGGTAAGATTGAACGATTCAATGGGTTGTTGAAAACTATGTTGTGCTCCAGACCCCTCACCAGTTTTGTTGTCCTTCTCTGGACTCGTTCCACGGCCTCAATGTCTTTCTTGTAGTGAGGAGACCAAAACTGAACACAATAGTCGAGGTTCAGCCTCACCAGAGCTGAGGTCAGAGGGATGATTATGCTCCTGCTGGCCACACTATTTTTAATGCAGGCCAGGATGACGTTGGCCTTCTTGGCCACCTGGGCACACTGTTGGCTCATGTTCTGCCGAGCATCAACCAACACCCCCAGGTCCCTTTCCTCTTCTCAGTCATCCAGCCACTCAGCCCCAAGCCTATAGATCTGCATGGGATTATTGTGGCCAAAGTGCAGGACCTGGCACTTGGCCTTGTTGAACCTCATCCCATTCACCTCAGCCCAGCGATTCAGCCTATCCAGATCCCTTTGAATGGCCTCCCTAACCTCAGGCAGATTGACACCGCCTCCCAACTTTGTGTCATCTGCAAACTTACTGAGGGTACACTCAGTCCCCTCATCTAGGTCATCAATAAAGATATTAAACAAGATGGGCCCCAGTACTGACCCCTGGGGGACACCACTTGTAACAGGTCGCCAACTGGACTTAACTCCATTAACCACTACCTGCTGGGCAAGGCCCTCTAGCCAGTTCCTTATCTAAAGGAGGGTATACTTGTCCAGGTCACGGGCAGCCAGTTTCCCCAGGAGAATACTGTGAAAGACAGTGTCAAAGGCTTTGCTGAAGTCTAGGTAGACTACATAAACAGCCTTTACCTTGTCTACCAGTCTTTTCACCCAGTCGTAGGAGATGAGGTTGGTCAAGCATGACCTGCCTTTCACGAACCTGTGCTGGCTGGGCTAGATCCCCAGGATGCTACGCACGTGCCATTTGATCTTACCCAAGGTGATTTTCCCAGTAACTTTCCCTGGTACCGAGGTCAGGCTGACGGGCCTGTATTTCCCTGGATCCTCCTTACGGTCCTTCTTGTAGATGGGAGTCCCATTGGCAAGCCTCCAATCTTGTGGGACTTCTCCAGATAGCCAGGAACCCTGATAGGTGGCAGAGAGCGGCTCAGCTCCCTCACCACCCTAGGATGGAGCCCGTTCGGTCCCATGAACATGTGACAGTGCAGATGAAGGAGGAGCTATCTAACTGTCTCCACCTGAATCAATGGGGGTGTATTCTGTGTAGCATCCCAGACTTCCAGATCAGGGTATAAAGTGCCCTGAGGATAACTGGTCTGCTCATTAAAGGCAGATGTAAAGAAGGTGTTGAGGACCTCAGCCTTCTCCTTATCACATTCCCCGCTGCATCAAGTAAAGGATGGAAATCCTCCTTGGTTCTTCTCTTCCCATTGATATATTTTTAAAAGGATTTCTTATTCTCTTTTACTGCAGTAGCCAATCTGAGTTCAACTTGGGCTTTTGCCTTCCTAACTTCCTCCCTGCATACCTTATCAACTTCCTTGTAAAATCTCCCCAAGAAGCCTGCCCCTGCTTCCAGAGGACATAGACTCTTTTTCTTCTGGAGTCTCAACAATAGTTCCCAGTTCATCCACACCGGTCTTGTTCCCCTACGGCTCACCTTACAGCATTCAGGGACAGTCTGTTCTGTGCCTTTAAGATTTCCGTCTTGAGGAGTGTCCAGGCTTCCTGGACACCTTTACCCTTAAGGAGTGACTCCCAAGGGACCTGTGCTACAAGCTTTCTGAACAAGTCAATGTCCGCCCTTTGGAAGTTCAAAAGAGCAGTTTTGCTAGTCACCCTTCTGACATCTCCAAGAATAGAGAAATGTAACTCAGTGTCATCAGTTTATTTAAAAGGCTTCTTCTTAGCCCTCTGTCTTATTTTGCTGCTAATTTTTGCTGTGAATTCGTGCCACATATTTGGTGTACTCCTGACTCTCTCAGCATCTTGCTATTGGTTTGGGTCATCAGGAATGTACATCAGGTCACGTAAAGCTCTGTGCCTTTTTCCATGTCAGTCCTTTTCTTTATCTCTGGCATCAGATCATCTTTGAAGGGTATTTTTTCTTTACAGCTAACAGCATCTGCTTCCTGCTCGTGAAGATATGTTCCAATACGTCTGTCAATGGATGAGTCCCTAGCAATGTCACCCAGTTGGTGAGCTTCTCTACTATTTAGTGACGCACTGTTGGCCCCATTGTCCCAACATTTGGGTGCTGTGAAAAGTCTTTTCTCAAACCCTGAATTTCAGTCATTTTCAGAGGTCAGTTAGTAATGGTGACATTGTCTTCCTCACCTTCTTCTTCTCTTTTAGCTCTCCTTGGCATCAGCAACCGTGGTCTTGTTGAGGTCTCCTCCCCTGGCATTAGGGGTGAGTCCATTGGATCTTTGTCCTCATCTTTCTCATCTTACAGTATCTTGTTCTTCTGCTTTTTCCTCCTCCTCTTTCTTCCGTTCTGTATGAAGTGATGTTCATTTCAGTTTCTGTCCTCTTAAAGGGCAACTGACGTCAATTCTGGTGGCTCCTGTGATGGATCAATTTGCTCCGTTTTGATGCTGTTTCTCTCCAGCTCGACTCTGAGTCTGTCTTGTTCTGTTTGAAGGATGTCTCCTTGTGTTTGAAGTTTGACTAATAGGTTCAGAGACTGTTCAGTTTGGATTGGAGAGTGTCTTGTTGAGATTGAAGTCTGTCTTGTTCTGTTTGGAGACTATATACTTTGGATTGGAGGGAGTCTTGCTCAGTTTGGTGGGTTTCCCATTGATTGGAAGGTGTCTTGTTTGTTTAAGAGGATGTGTCATTCAGATTGGAGGTCTTTTCTCTCAGATTGGAGATTCTCGCTCTTGGACTGGAGACTTTCCTTCTTAGCTCAGAGCCTCTCTCGCTCAGTCTGGAGCATCCGTTTCTCAGCTAGAAGACTCTTTCTGGATCTGGAGATTCTCCCTGTCAGCTTGGACTCTCTCCTGGAAACACTCTGTGTAGTCTTGGTCTCTCTCTTACTCAATTTGAACTCTCTCCAGGAGACTCCCTTTTGACTTGGATACTGTCCCTATTAGTTTCAGAGACTCTCTCCTTCTCTGGGATGGTATTAAATAAGGCCTGATAAGCAGAAGCCAGGCCCCAAATCATTTGTGCCTCCTCAGATATGCCTGAGCCACAACATCCCTGTCTCAAAGATTTGCTTAGGCTCTCAGTATCTTTCAGGTGTTCAGGAGTGAAGTCCTATGACACCGGGGATGCCCATCTCTCTAAACTCCCTCCCAAGTCCCTCCACACTGCCTTCCACTCAGTATTCTGTGGATCTGGGAAAGGCTTCCTCAAATATTATAAATACAGATAGTGAGTGAAATGAACAGGAATACATTCAGAGACTGACTATATGATCATCAGATGAGCATTCAAAAAATGTGTAATGAATTCGAGGGAGAGAGTGGGAGACGGTTTAAAAGACACAAGTTCTGTAAAATTAACCACTCCCTCTGGAAACTGTTTCAAAAGAGAAAGCAAAAGCATTTTTTTTCTTTAGCAAAGCAAGATAGCAGCACCTAGAAAGTTTACAAATATCCCAGAATATTGGCAGTCCGTCTGGACTTCAAGGCCTTGTTTTCAGTACAGCACCTGCTGTACTGATAAACAAAACTCTCCGAGAGTAGAGAGAGACTCATTCTAAAAGTACATTTTCCTGGTCAACGCAGTTGATGCCCACATTCTCCACTAAAAATGTCAGTGGTTTACGGGCTGGTTCATGCAGCGTCTCAGGCACGGACTCAGATGTGAACGATCCAAATCGTTTATTACGAGTTCTCACATCCCTTATATACCTTTACAAGTTGTTATTTTCTAACTTTCCCATCCGCCCTTACAACTTTCCCAAACACCTTACATGTCAACAAAGCATTCTACAAAACACTTTTCAACTGTCCATGCAGGCACATATCCAATCAGAGCTGTGAGACTCTTCTTCTCCTTGCAGAGGTGTCCTTGATTCTCATGCTGTTTATCTTGCTCCACAGCTGCTGCTCTGAACAGCTTTTCTTGTATTCCCACAGGTTCAGCCCAGTTCCATGACTAATGGGGCAGGGGGACCCATGGACCCATCCCCTAGGAAAGGGGAAAGGGGTTTAATTGCCGAAGTCGCCCCTTTTTGATCGCCGAATTCGCCTGACTCGGAGCAGTTCCGGACCGATCAGCAGCGACTGACTGCGTGGTTCAAGAGGGATCTCGAGCGTTTCCTTCAAGCAGGGAACCCCCGGGTAGAGGAGAAGCCCGGCAGCTCTCACGGGAGCAGCTGACGCAGCCGCTGACGCAGCGTGTGGGCGTTGCCCGGCAACGGCGGGAGATTTAAACGGGCACAAGGAAGGCAGCGACTAGTTGCTGCCCACCAGTGACGGACAGGAGGAGTCAGGGTTCGTGTACCTCGTGGCTTCCTGTTTCAGTGCTGGTAAGTCTTCTGCTTAGACATGGTTGCGCCCAGGCGAAAGGCTGCTGCCAGAAATACTGAGGAGGCCCAGACAAGGGTCCCATACTCTCAGAAAAGGGAGGCAGCAACCAAGAAGACTGCAGAGACCCAGACTGAGGTCCTGCGCATGACTGATAGGAAGGCTGCTACCAAAAAGTCTGAGAAGACTCAGACTGAGCCCCCCAACCCGAGATGCTGCTGTGCAGGTCTCTGGCTGTACTGAGTGCCAGAGCCTGGCCCTTTCAGTGCTCGGTGAGGGAAGCAGTGATTGTGTTTGCTGCGACCAGGTTAACTACTTGCTCAGACTCGTAGTTGACCTGAAGGAGGAGGTGGAGAGCCTGAGATGCATTAGGGATTCTGAGAGGGAGATAGACTGCTGGCACCAAGCCCTATCAGCTCCTAGATCTTGGCAGCCAGATGAGGCTCCACATGGAGAATGCCACCCCCTGCTGCCTTGCAAACAGGTAACAGAAGGGAACCTACATGCAGATGGCGTCCCTATTACAGTGAACCCACTGTCCTCTCACCCCTCTGGGAACAATGGCAAAGAATCGGAGGAAGTAGGTTAGTGGCATAAGGCCCCTGCTCGTCGAAGCAGGTGTGCCCCCCCAGTGAGTCCCCGCCCCCCCCAGCTGCCCCTGCAGAACAGGTACAGTGCTCTGCAGGGACAACTGGATAATGGTGGTGATGATGGATCTCCCCAGTCACTGCTTCCAAAAACTAATCAGTCTTCACCTAAAATTAACACATCATCAAATAGGAAAACACGACGGGTCACTGTCATTGGTGACTCTCTGCTGAAGGGAGCGGAAGGGCCAATATGTAGACCAGACCCTCTGCATAGGCAGGTCTGCTGCCTCCCAGGTGCCTGAGTAAAGGATGTAAGGAAGAAACTTCCTTCCCTGGTCCAGCCCACTGATTACTATCCTCTGTTGTTGTTTCAGGTTGGTAGGGATAATTTACACAAAACTTCCCTAAGGATTCTGAAAAAGGATTTCAGAGCCCTGGGAAGACAGGTAAAGGGTTCGGGAGCACAAGTTGTGTTCTCCTCAATCCCTTCAGATATAGGGAATAGCGAGGGGCTTAATATAATGGGCCAGCAAATTAATACCTGGCTCCAAGCTTGGTGTGCTCAGCAGGGGTTTGGGTTCTTTGACTTAGGCTCTGTGTACAGGAGACTAGACCAGCTAGAGACTGATAGGAGTGGCTTCTCCCATCATTCAAAAAGGTTCTTAGGTTGAGAGGCAGATTCATCCAGAGGGCTTTAAACTAGGTATGAAGGGGGATGGATGTGTAACTGGGGTCGCTAACACAAAGTCAGCACGTAGCGACCCAGTGCTTGCAGGAGAGGGGTGTCCTTGTAAGAACCCATGGTCTTGTGCCTCCGTGACGGAGGAGGATGACCCTATGAAGGGGGAAAAGGGTAAAACCAGGTCTTCTAGGGATAAGCCTGAGGAAGTGGTGTTGGGATTAGGAGCGAGGTGAGAAGCTCGGCTGAGGTGCGCCTATACCAATGCACGCAGCATAGGCAACAAACAAGAAGAATTGGAAGCCATTGTGAGGCAGACAAACTATGACCTAGTTGCCATAACGGAAACATGGTGGGATTGCTCCCATGACTGGAGAGCTGCAATGGATGGCTACAAACTCTTCAGGAAGGATAGGCAAGGAAGGAGGGGTGGCGGTGTGGCCCTCTATGTCAGGGAATGCTTTCATGCAGCAGAGCTTGCGACTGGGGACGATGTGGTTGAATCCCTATGGGTAAAGATCAGGGGAAGGGCTGATAAGGCAGACATTCTGGTGGGCGTCTGTTATAGACCGCCAAACCAGGATGAAGAGGCAGATGAGCTGTTCTATAAGCAGCTGGCAGGAGCTGCGCGGTCACCGGCCCTTGTCCTCATGGGTGACTTTAACTTCCCTGACATATGCTGGGAGTACAACGTGGCTGAGAAGAAGCAATCTAGGAGGTTCCTGGAATGCATAGAGGATAACTTCCTAATGCAGCTGGTGAGAGAGCCCACGAGAGGAGCTGCCCCGCTAGACCTGCTGTTCACAAACAGGGAAGGTCTGGTGGGAGATGTGGAGGTTGGGGGCTGTCTTGGTCAGAGTGACCATGAAATGGTAGAGTTCTCGATTCTAGGTGGAGCCTGGAGGGAGAATAGCAAAACTGCCACCTTAGACTTCCGGAGGGCAGACTTTGATTTGTTCAGAAGACTAGTAGGGGCAGTCCCCTGGCGTTCAGTCTTAGTGAACAAAGGGGTCCAAGATGGCTGGTTGCTCTTCAAGAAGGAAGTCTTGAAGGCGCAGGAGCAGGCGGTCCCCCTGAGCCGCAAAATGAGCCGGCGGGGAAGAAGACCAGCATGGATGAATAGGGAACTGTTCTTAAGGTTGCAGGAGAAGAAGAGTATCTACCACCTGTGGAAGGAGGGAAGAGCAACTCAGAATGACTACAAAGAGGCTGTCAAGATGTGTAGAGGGAAAATCAGAGAGGCAAAAGCCCAGCTTGAATCTAAGCTGGCCGCTGGGGTGAAAACAAACAAGAAACTCTTTTACAAATACATCAACTGTAAGAGGAGGACAAAGGGGAATCTCCATTCCTTACTGGACGAGGCTGGGAACGTGATCACAGAGGATAAGGAAAAGGCAGAGGTTCTGAATGCGTTCTTTACATCTGTCTTTAAAAGTCATCTTGGTTATTCCCAGGGCTCCCCACGCTCTGACTTGGTAGTCTCGGCTGGGGAGCAGGCTGAACCCCCTGTGATTCTTGAAGAAGAGGTCAGGGAATTACTACTCCAACTGGACTGTCACAAGTCCATGCGTCCGGATGAGATTCATCCAAGAGTGATGAAGGAACTGGCGGAGGTGATCGCTGAGCTGCTTTCCATTATCTTTCAGCGCTCCCTGTTGACGGGTGAGGTCCCGGAAGACTGGAGGCTTGCCAATGTGACTCCCATTTACAAGAAAGGTTGTAAGGAGGATCCGGGGAACTACAGGCCTGTTAGCCTGACCTCGGTGCCAGGGAAGGTAATGGAACAGATTGTCTTGAGGGAGATCACGCAGCAGGTGTGGGATGACCAGGAGATCAGACCTAGCCAGCATGGGTTCGTAAAGGGCAGGTCCTGCTTGACCAATCTGATCTCCTTCTACGATCCTGTGACCCATCTGATGGATGAAGGAAAGGCTGTTGATGTGGTCTACTTAGACTTCAGCAAAGCCTTCGGCACTGTCTCCCGTGTGGTTCTCCTACAAAAGCTGGCAGCCCGTGGCTTGGATGGATACACTCTCAGCTGGGTAAGGAGCTGGCTGGAGGACCGGGCCCAGAGAGTGGTGGTAAATGGAGTTAAATCCAGTTGGAAACCAGTCATGAGTGGTGTTCCCCAGGGGTCGGTGCTGGGGCCTGTCCTCTTCAACATCTTTATTGATGACTTGGATGAGGGCATTGAGTGCACCCTCAGTAAGTTTGCAGATGACACCAAATTGGCAGGGAGTGTTGATCTGCCTGAGGGTAGCAAGGCCCTGCAGAGGGATCTAGATAGGCTGGAGAGCTGGGCCGAAGCCAACAGGATGAGGTTCAACAAGACCAAATGCCGGGTTCTGCACTTTGGCCACAACAACCCCAGGCGGTGCTATAGGCTTGGGGCGGAGTGGCTGGAGGAGTGTGTGAAGGAAACGGACCTGGGGGTACTGATTGATGCTCGGCTGAACATGAGCCAGCAGTGTGTCCGGGTGGCCAAGAAGGCCAACGGCATACTGGCTTGCATCAAAAACAGTGTTACTAGCAGGAACAGGGAGGTAATTATCCCCCTGTACTCAGCATTGGTGTGGCCGCACCTCAAGTACTGTGTTCAGTTTTGGGCCCCTCACTGCAAGAAAGACATTGAGGCCCTGGAACGCGTCCAGAGGAGGGCTACAAAGCTGGTGAGGGGTCTGGAGCACAGGCCTTATGAGGAGCGGCTGAGGGAGCTAGGATTGTTCAGTTTGGAGAAGAAGAGGCTCAGGGGAGACCTTATTGCTCTCTATAACTTCCTGAAGGTAGGTTGTAGTGAGCTGGGGGTTGGCCTCTTCTCTCGTGTAATCAATGACAGAACTAGAGGGAATGGTTTTAAGCTGCACCAGGGGAGATTCAGGCTGAACATTAGGAAGTATTACTTCTCGGAAAGGGTAGTCAGTCATTGGAACACACTGCCCAGGGAGGTGGTGGAGTCGCCGACCATGGGAGTGTTCAAGAAATGTCTGGATGTTGTGTTGATGAATATGATTTAGACAGGAAGTATTGGTAATGGTTGGACTAGATGATCTTCTAGGTCTTTTCCAACCTTGATAATTCTGTGATTCTGTGGTAAAAGGGAAAGAGTAGGGAGATGAACATAAAGCAAATCAGTGGCAATAATCTGAGGGAAGCAAACTAATTTACTAAATAAGATAATGGAATGCAAGATAACACACTATAGTACAATATAATTAGAATATAAGCTAATAAATAAAATGAAAGTGTCCAAAAACTGAAAGTCGTACTCTAATGATGAAGGTGAGATGGCTAGGGAGCACACATATTGCACAGACAAGCAGAAAGGGAAAAAGGGAATTTCTCATGACCTGTGAACAGTGTTACCTTTCCCTTTGAATGGGAAATGTCCTCTGAGTTATGTAGTTCTCCTTCTCACCTGAGACAGGTATACCCAGAACTATCAATGGTCTTCATAACTGGAGTATTAACTCTTAAAATCTACATGATGTGCTCTACATAATGTTATTATGTGGAATATCGATAACAAAAATCATAAAACCATGGGAAAGCTCTTCAGAAGGGAGAGGCAAGGAAGGAGTGGTGGTGGCATGGCTCTCTATGTTAGAGAGTGTTTTGATGCTGAGCTTGGGACTGGGAAAGATAAAGCTGAATCTCTATGGGTAAGGATCTGGGGTAGGACCATCAATGCTGAAATCCTGGCGTGGGTCTGTTATAGACTGCCTAACCAGGAGGAAGTGACAGATAAGGCATTCTGTGAGCAGTAGGCACTAGCTGCACAATCACATTGAGTGCACTCTCAGTAGGTTTGCAGATGACACCAAATTGGAAGTGTCAATATAGCTGGGCTGAGGCCATTGGGATGAAGTTCAACAAGACCAAGTGCCGCATCCTGCACTTTGGCCACAACAACCCCAGGCAATGCTACAGGCTTAGGGCAGAGTGGCTGGAAGAATGTGAAAAGGAAACAGACCTAGGGGTATTGGTTGATGCTTGGCTGAACATAAGCTAGCAGTGTGCCCAGGTGGCCAAGAAGGCCAATGGCATCCTGGGCACCTGGGTCAGAAATAGTGTTGCTAACAGGAAAGAGTAAATAATTGTACCTCTGTACTCAGCACTGATGAGGCAACGTCTCAAGTACTGTGTTCAGTTTTGGGCCCCTCACTGCAAGAAAGACATTGAGGCCCTGGAGCATGTCCAGAGAAGGGCAATGAAGCTGGTGAGGGGTCTGGAGCACAAACCTTATGAGGAGCGGCTGAGGGAGCTGGAATTGTTCAGTTTGGAGAAGAAGAGGCTCAGGGGTGACCTTATCACTCTCTAAAACCACCTGAAGGTTGTGGTGAGGTGGAGGTCCACCTCTTCTCCTATGTAACTAGTGATAGGACTAGAGGATATGGCCTCAAGTTGTACCAGGGGAGATTCAGATTGGACGTTAAGAAATATTACTTCTATGAGAGAATGCTCAGGCTGCCCAGGGATGTGGTGGAAACGCCTTCCCTGGAGTTTGTTGTTGAACGGCGGGAGAAAAGCAGATGACCACACCCGTCATTGACATATGATCAGCTATTCTCGTTTATTCCTTGGCTGCGTGTACATTTATAATACAGATAATTAGCTCATACATATTGCAAAAGTGGAGCTCATCATTGGTTCCCAATTACATACCATCCCCGAGTATCTTAACGGCTTGTTGTTATCAACTGAAAGCTACTCCCTTGCTGAGTTCCCAGAACCATGGCTAGTTTCTCACCATCTTGTTATTCTTACTGCCCTTGCAGGTGGCATGACTGTTAGATTAACTGCACCGTGTTTACGACCCTTCTCGGCTAACTAACTGTAAAAAACACTCTCTACAGGAGTTGTTAAAGAAAAGGGTAGATGATGTGCTGAGGGACATGGTTTAGTGGGAAATACTGGTGATTTTGTGATTCTATGGCCTGTTCTGGTTCCCAAGCCGCAACATGGCTGAATGATAAACGTGTTGCCTTAGGAAAAAAGAAAAAGAGACTTCAGCCTGCTGTTAAAAAGTTGCTTGTTTGACACTCACAACATGGAATTGAAGTATTAATGAAAGAACAAGATGGAGGGCACTTTCAAGGGCTGCTTCGAGGCAATGCCTCCTATTTTATTACTTTGGCCCACTACGTCAGAGGCAGGTGTTGGTGGTATAGCAGTAGAGGTTGAACCTTCCCTCCATTACTCCATTACATTTTGTTGCCATGCATGGAATGACAGCATGCAGGCTCTTGTTCATTGCTGTTGAAAATGCATAGCTAACAGTGGTGTCTGTGTTGAAAAATAGTGTTTTGTAACTTAGAATTTGCACTATCAAATAGTGATATTGTGCTCTTTGTATCTGTTGTAGTTTCCATGGAAATAAATGAGGTATTACTTTCAGAGCAACCTAAATATTTCCGTAGCATCTAAAAATGTGGGGTTTTTATTGAAGCTATATATCGGATTAATGCCTGTCTTAAATTATAAATTTCATGTAACTGTATAAGTAAACAATTTTTTAAATTCATCTGGAATGCAAAAATGTAATCTTTTGACTGGTTGTACACCAGTCATTCTAAATTCACTTGGAAAAAATAAATTTACTCCAGATGACACATTCATGTTTTGTGGTTCACTTGTTTCTGATGACAGTGTGTTCACTTCAGGTAGGACTAAATTGGAATTAATTTGTTCTAATAAATACTTGTTAAAATTTCTAGGAGCCATATATGGAAGGGGTAAATCCATTCATCAAGAGTAACAAACATCACATGATCATGTTCTTAGATGAACTTGGGGTAAGTGGTTTAAAAAAAAAAAATAAAGCTATTGGAAGTTGCATAGCAACATAGCATAGCAAATATAAATTTATATAAATTTAGCATATATAAATTATATTTATTATATTATATTATATAAATTATAAACATAGCAAATATAAATTTAGCACTGCTGTATATATCAGATCTAATTTTTTAGCTTCTCCCTGAAGATTATAGCTTTTGCCAAAAATAACAATCTTTTAAAAATATATTTTAAAAACAGTTCTTCTGTGTAGTTTGTAATGCGGTTTTGTCCAGACTGAAAAATTTGATGTTTTTTTAATGAAAGCATTATGTTCAGTTTAACAACAACAAAGTACCTAATGAATGGATCCTCCTTTTATTTGCAGGCAGATATGATAGGAGTGTCTATTCTCACCATCTTTATAATCAGCTCAGAGGTAGCATAGCAACATCAGACCCTCCTAGTAGGAATGGGAATTGTTGTTTATTTAGAAATCGCTCCACGTGAAAAAGTGTGACCATAATTTAAGCATCTTTATTAAATAGATGCTTGTGGAGGGAAGGAAATTCATAATTTATATTAGATAAAAGGGACAAGAAAACTTAATTATGAACAAAACCATTGCAATACTTCTTTGCAGTATCAAAACAACTATTGGCTAGTCTGAAGACTTGTAATTTAGTTTTCTTTATGCCTGGGTGCTCACCATTCTAAGACTACTCTCATCACTTTTGTTAAAGAATGTTCCTGAGCTTCCAGACACTACGGAGCATTCTAGAACTGACTTATCTTGTTATCTGGCAGCCCTGCATGAGATGTGTGTTGCACATTCACATGAACTTTGGACACTCAGTAACGAGCGAGGTGTAATGCAGGTAAACTACAGAGATTAACAAAAATCATAGGTCTGGAGCTATTGCTTAATATCATTATTCTTTTGTATTATCTGAACTTGTACTTTGCTTTCTATCGCTACTTCTCTTCTGCTTCCTTATTACATTTATAAACAAACAAGCTTCTCAAGCAAATGCTATAAATGACAGTTCTGTTTCAACTACTAAGTCAACTTACTATAAATGCTTATTCTTTTCTGACTATTAAACTTCTATATAACTTATATGAAAACTTATTTAAGGGGAAAAAAAGTTGAAATTATTACTTTCATGGTATTTTAAAACAACAAAATGTACTTGCTTATGGTCTACTAATTATAATGAACTTCAAGTAGATAATTCTATTTAATTCACAGTAATATGTTTTGCAATTCTTGGTTGTTATACTGAGTTGTGCAGGAGATTATTTAAGTAGTCTGCCTTTACTAGCACTATCAGGACAAAATGTCATATTCTAGTTTCATAATTCATTCACAGCTACTAATAGTCTCGACTGGCAAGACAGGATAGTAGAAGCCTTTGGTACTAAATATGTGTTGCTAACAAATGAAGAATATAATTTCTTTTACAAGGCCTATATCTGAAGTATTTAATGATTACAGATTTGGTACTGTTTCCTCAATATACTTCCTTCAGAGGAGAAATTTCTCCTTGTGCATTTCCATAAATAAAACTCTTGTTTGTTTTTTTTCCCTTTTCCTTCAGTCAATTCAACTTTCTGATTAAATTGACAAGACTAAATGGGTCTCCATGGGTGCTGATAAATTTCATATTTGTGCCTTTTGAAGTAATGTCTCAATGACTAAGAAATTGGAGCTGTGGCAGTTCTGGGATGTGGATGTTAAGATATACATTAAGCAACTTAATTGCAAGTATGGTGGGCAAATGTTGATGTTTCTCAAAAAAAAAAAAAGGTTTTTTTTTTTGGTTGCTAATGTAGAGTTTTGTACTTTTTTTTTTTTTTCCTACAGCATGTTCTTAAGAAGCTGTTGGCAATTAGAGAACTGCTTCAACAAAAACAAAATCAGTATTCAGTGTCTAATAACATCGTGTAGCAACCTGATCCTGCATGTCTAGCATGGCAGCTCACACCAGTATCACCTTGGTTTTTTTGGCTTTTGCCAAAAATAGAACACCCTGCCAAATTCCTAGTGATGTGTGAACTACAGAACAAAAAAGCAAAGATTATTTTAGTGAATAAATGTACTATCAGCTTTTTAAGCTATCCGTGCAGGACAGTTGCACTTTTACTCTTGGAACAAGCTCTTAAATACAATGAGTCTTGGTGTACAGTTTACCTTCTGCAAAAAAAGATGCTGTGACTGTCTTGAAATCAGAAAATCACTTTCAGCATCTCCAATTTTCAAAGCTGTCCTGTCTTGTTGGAAAAGAATTCTCAACTGGAAGCAATGTATAACTGGATTACATTTCTTACTGTAATTTCTGCCTGGTTACAATTATAATCACAGAATCACAGAATGACTCGGGTTGGAAGGGACCTCAAGGATCATGTAGTTCCAACCCCCCTGCCTAGCAGGGCCACCAAACATACACCTTTGCTAGATCAGGTTGCCCAGGGCCCTGTCCAACCTGGTCTTGAACACATCCAAGGACGGGGCATCCACAACCTCCCTGGGCAGCCTGTTCCAGGGCCTAACCACTCTCCCAGAGAAGAACTTCCCCCTAACATCCAACCTAAATCTTCCCTCTTTTAACTTAAAACCATTTCCCCGTGTCCTGCTATTGTCAGCCCTTTGGAAGAGTTTACTCCCCTCCTGGAAGTAAGTTCCCTTCAGGTATTGAAAGGCTGCAATGAGGTCACCCCACAACCATCTCTTCCCTAAGCTGAACAAACAAATCTGGCCGGTGGTGTGAACCTAGTACTTCCTCATCAAGGCTGGAGTAGCTTTGTCCTTCAGTAATAATGCTGTGCTTTTCTTCCTTCCACTCCTGGCTGACAGCACACACTATTTCTTGTGATATTGCCTTTAGGACTGTGATGGAATTGCACTGTTTCTTGGAAGGTGAAGACCTTAAAGCTTGAACTTTCTTGAAAACTCTCGTATTCATAATTTTTAAAAATCTGTCTGCTTAAAAACTTGGTCTATGAACTGAAACTGTATCCCCATCGTAAACAAGAGCTTTCCATGAATGTTCCATCTCCCTCAGCCTGTCCTCATAGGGGAGGTGCTCCAGCCCCTCGATCATCTTTGTGGCCCTCCTCTGGAACCTTTCCAAAATCTCCATGTCTTTTTTGTACTGAGGACTCCACACCTGGACACAGTACTCCAGTTGGGGCCTCACAAGAGCAGAGTAGAGAGAGACAATCACCTCCCTATACCTGCTGACCACCCCTCTCTTAATGGAGCCCAGGATCCCATTTGCTTTCCGGGCTGCCAGAGCGCACTGCTGGCGCATGTTGAGTCTTTCGTCCATCAGGACCCCCAGGTACTTCTCTGCCGAGCTGCTCTCAAGGACCACTCCTCCCAGCCTGTACAGGTGCCTGGGGTTCATCCGGCCTGTCACGGTTTGAACGAAAAATCCACCTGCATCCGTGACAGGGGCCGTGGGCCCCGCAGGGGCCCTAGGCCGAGAGGAAAAAGTTAATTAGGAAAAGAAAACAGCGGCAACGATCTAAGGAGGCACACTTATTTACTAAATACTATATCGAAATACAGGATAACACAATATTATACAATATAACTGAAAATTGAGATAACGAATCAAGCAAAATAGGAGAGAGAATGAGTCCCGTAACCGAGAGGCCTAATGTGAAATCTAGGCGAAATGGCGAAGGCTCCCACACACTCCCCTGAACGCCAGAACTCGAAAGACATCAGTCTAGTCTGTGACCGAGTTAATATAGAGTCCAGGTCCCGTGACCTATCGTGTTGTTCTCTGGGAAATGTAGTCTTCTTCTGTAAGTTGCAGATTCAGTAAAATTATTCATGCTTTATATGATGTTATGATGTAGAATACTGATAGCAAAATTACAAAATTATTAAACCATGACACAAGCTCAGGATTGGTGCATCCCTGTGACTAAGAAATCGGGAAAAGGTGCAAGGAGACCTGCGTGGATGATTAAGGAGCTCATGTGCAAGCTCCGTGGAAAGAAGGAAGTACATGATATGTGGAAAAAGGGTCTGACCACTTGGGAACAATATAAGAATGTAGTCAGGGACTGCAGGGATGCGACCAGGAAGGCTAAAGCCCAGCTGGAGTTGAATCTAGCTAAGGAGATAAAGGATATGTCATGGTTTAATAATTTTGTAATTTTTGCTATCAGTATTCCACATCATAACATCATATAAAGCATGAATAATTTTACTGAATCTGCAACTTACAGAAGAAGACTACATCTCCCAGGGAACAACACGATGGGTCACGGGACCTGGACTCTATATTAACTCTGTCGCAGAACAGACTGACATCTTTCGAGTTCTGGCGTTCAGGGGAGTGTGTGGGAGCCTTCAGCCGTTCGCCTAGATTCACAGTAGGCCTCTCGGTTACGGGACTCATTCTCTCTCCTATTTTGCTTGATTCGTTAGCTCAATTTTCAATTATATTGTATTATATTGTGTTATCCTGTATTTCGATATAGTATTTAGTAAATAAGTGTGCCTCCTTAGATCGTTGCCGCTGTTTTCTTTTCCTAATTAATTTTTTCCTTTCGGCCTAGGGCCCCTCCGGGGCCCACGGCCCCCTGTCACGGACGCAGGCGGATTTTTAGTTCAAACCGTGACAGATTTTGGTGGAGAATGCGGGCAATTTGAGTTGCTGTTTTTTTTTCTGTGTTTTCTTCTGTTGCTCTTTTAGCTTTTAACAGAGCTACGAGTTTTTTTACCCTGTTAAGGAGCTATCTCATGTTTGCGGTTCTGCACCTGCGAGCTTGACCTTGAAAGTCCAGGCGGACTGCCAATACTCCAGTATATTTTATAAACACTGCTGAGCTTTGTTTTCTTTTACTTTTTTCTCTCTATTGAGGAAAAAAAAGGAAAAAAAAAATAAATGTTTTCTCTACTAAATTTGTTTTACCAGGGACTGTGTGCCATTGGTTCCTTTTTTGAGACGCTCCGAACATATTGGGTCATGTTTAAGCTAGCCACTTTTTCTTATGGAGCTATACAATTGTATAATGGATTGAAAGCATGGTTAGCAATGCTCACTTCGTATCTGTATACAGCTCCAGAGGGAGCAACTAATGCAACTAATTATACAGAAATGGTGATTTTTAAGCGTGCTCATCTTTCTTTCTATGAATCCTTTATGCAGTTTTTGAATGATCAGTGGGCCACACTCTTAATCTCCCTGATCTTATTGTTGATTATTGTAATAATCTCACTCAGTATCTGGATTTATAACATCCGGAGGAAGTCTTCCCTAGAACCAGAGAATACTGAGTGGCAGGGAGTGTGGAGAGGATTTGAAGAGATTCTCAAAGGACAGACATCTTTCAGTGTTATGGAGCTTCACTCCTGAACACTTGAAGAATCCTGAGAGTTTGATTGCATATTTGAGGCAGGAATGTTGTGTCTCAGGCAGATCTCAGGAGGCACAAATGATTTTGGGCCTAGCTAATGCTTATCGGGCCTTAGTCAATACCATTCCTGAGAGGGAAGTTTTTGAAGCTGAGAGAGAGAGTCTCAGGGCCGAGAAGGAGAGTCTTAGAGCTGAGGCAGAAAAACTTTGGACTGAGAAGGCAGAGAGAGAAAAAGCTTTTGAAGCTGAGAGAAAAGATCTCTTGTACCAACGAGACTCAATCTGGTACGAGAAAGAGAGTCTTAGAGCTGACGCAGAAAACTTTGGGATGAGAAGGTAGAGAGAGAAAAAGCTTTTGAGGCTGAGAGAAAAGATCTCCTGTACCAACGGGACTCAATCTGGTACGAGAAAGAGAATCTTAGAGCTGACGCAGAAAAACTTTGGGATGAGAAAAGCTCCCTGCAATCCCAACTCAACACTCTCCAGTCCGAGCACAGCGCCCTCCGGTCCGAGCACAACACTCTCCAGTCCGAGCACAGCGCCCTCCGGTCCGAGCACGACACTCTCCAGTCCGAGCACAGCGCCCTCCGGTCCGAGCATGACACTCTCCAGTCCGAGCACAGCGCCCTCCGGTCCGAGAACGACACTCTCCAGTCCGAGCACGGCGCCCTCCGGTCCGAGCATGACACTCTCCAGACTGAGCGTGACGTCCTCCGGTCCGAGCACGACACTCTCCAGTCCGAGCACGGCGCCCTCCGGTCCGAGCACGACACTCTCCAGTCCGAGCACAGCGCCCTCCGGTCCGAGTACAACACTCTCCAGACTGAGCGCGATGCCCTCTGGACCGAGCACAATGCCCTCCAGACCGAGCACAACACTCTCCAGTCCAAGTATGACGCCCTCCAGTCTGAGTGCGGCACCCTCCAGGCCAAGTACGATGCCTTCCAACCCAACTGCGACACCCTCCAGTCTGAGCACAACACTCTTCAGTCTGTGCATAATGCCCTCCAGTCCGAGCATAACGCTCTTCAGACTGAGCACAATGCCCTCCGGACCGAGCACAATACTCTCCAGACTGAGCACAATGCTCTCCGGTCCGGGTACAATACTCTCCAGTCCAAGTATGACGCCCTCCAGTCTGAGTGCGGCACCCTCCAGCCTAAGCACGATGCCCTTCAACCCAATTGTGACACCCTCCAGACCGAGCACAACACTCTTCAGTCCGAGCATAATGCCCTCCAATCCGAGCATAACGCTCTTCAGACTGAGCACAATGCCCTCCGGACCGAGCTCAACACTCTCCAGACTGAGCACACTGCCCTCCAGGCCGAGCATAACGTCCTCCGGTTCGGGTACAACACTCTCCAGTCCAACTACAACAGCCTCCAGACTGAGCTTGGTGCCGTCCAGTTTGAGCGGAACGCTCTCCGAGACCAGCTATGTGCCCTCCAGGGTGAGTTGAATGTATTTAACCAACTACCAGGGGCACATGTAGTCCAAATTGGCCAGCCACCGGGGGCACATGTAGTCCAATTGGACCAACCATCGGGGACACCAGATACAATGTTGGTTGCCCCTGTAAGAGGGCGAAAGACAAAACAAGTTTCAACTCAGTTAGAGAAAATGCAGAAGGAGTTAGAAGAGCGGAGGGAGTTAGGAGAGCAGGACTCAGGAGACTCAGGGGACTCAAGAGAGCAGGGGGAGTCAGAAGACCAGAAGAAGTTGGAGGAGCAGAGGATGTTAGAGGGGTATAAGAAGATGATAGAGGAGCAGAAGAAGTTTGAGGAGCAGAAGAAGTTAGAGGAGCAGAGGAAGTTAGGAGAGAGGAAAAAGAAGGAGGGTTACCTGGAGGAAATAACACAAGCGTCAGGGTCAGAGTCAGAAGAGGAGCCAAAAGCTTGTTTTTCTTTACGAGAATTTCTCAAGTCCAAACTTATAGATGGGGCAGCCTCATCAACACAGTTGCCACCATCAACACCTGGGACTCTTGATAGAGCAAAAGGAGAGCAAAGTATTACGACCATTATTGATCGATCTTTTAAACTGAGTGAAATTCAAGATCTAAGAAAGGATTACACACGTCAGCCAAAAGAAAATATGGTCACTTGGTTACTTCGCTGCTGGGACAATGGTGCCAACAGTGCGTGGCTCGATGGCAGTGAAGCTCGCCAACTGGGTAGCATTTCCAGGGACTCACGTGTGGACAGAGGTATTGGCACATGCCAAAATCGGTCCTACACCCTCTGGAAGCGGATGTTGATAGCGGTAAGAGATACATTCCCCTTTAAACGGGACTTGGAGCCTGAGAGAAAGAAATGGACTGATATTGAGAAAGGTATCCAATTTTTGAGAGAAAATGCTCTGGTGGAAATGCTATACAGCCGCGAATTCAATCGTAATGATCCAGACCAATTACATGATCCTGAAGCAGTCCGCGTTCCACGACAAATGTGGCGTGACTTTACAAAAGCAGCTCCAGAAAAGCATGCCAGTGCACTTGCATTAGTATATGGCAAAGGGGACAGGAAACCCTTTGTGAATGAACTAATTGGCAGACTTCAGGAACTTGAATTATTTATAAGCGCCACAGAAGTTAATCTGTATACTTCAGCCATTGTCAAAATTGTGGAAAGGTTAAACGAAGTGGAGGGAACACAAAATGATATTATTGACAAATTGGCTAATGTGCCTGATGTAGATGAATCCACGGTGGTACAAGATGATGGAAACCAGGATTTCCACAATCGCCTATTGAGAAAGCTAAACAACATGAGTTCCTCTCGACCTGTATCATCGAAAATCTCAACCATTAAAAAGAGACATCCTCGTATTCAGGCAAATGACGATGATAAGTCACCTCGAATCAACAATGAGACTACACGTCTTGCCTTGTTGCTTTTCCTCTGTAGTCATGGGGAGGACATGAAGAAGTGGTGTAATTCATCCACTTCTGCACTTCAGGCACGAGTGAAAGCATTACAAGGTGAAACAACTACCAAGGTGAACTCTTCCAAGAAGGGGAGAGTTCCAGTTGCTTCAAGCCACCGAGGTAAACAATAGAGGGGCCCTGCCCCCAGCCAGGGGGGGGAAAGGGACAATAGAGTATACTGGACTGTGTGGATTAAGTGGCCTGGCACATCTCAACCACAGAAATATAAAGCCTTGGTGGACACTGGTGCACAATGCACCCTAATGCCCTCAAGTCACCAAGGGACACAACCAATATATATCCATGGAGTGACTGGGGGTTTCCAAGAATTGACTATGTTGGAGGCCGAAATAAGCCTCACTGGTAAAAACTGGCGAAGGCACCCTATTGTGACTGGTCCAGAGGCTCCATGTATACTGGGAATCGATTACCTTAGGATGGGATATTTCAAGGATCCCAAGGGGTATCGATGGGCCTTTGGGATAGCTGCTGTTAACACAAATGGTGTTAAGCAGCTGTCAACTTTACCTGGTCTGTCAGATGATCCTTCTGCTGTGGGGTTGCTCCAGGTAAAAGACCAAGAGGTACCAATTGCCACCAAAGTGGTTCACAGACGGCAGTACCGCACCAATAGGGACTCATTGTTCCCCATCCACAAGCTATTTCGCCAATTAGAAAATCAGGGAGTGATTAGCAAAACGCACTCGCCTTTTAACAGCCCCATATGGCCAGTGCGTAAAAGCAGTGGGGAATGGAGGCTGACGGTAGATTACCGTGGCCTGAATGAAGTCACACCTCCATTAAGTGCTGCTGTACCAGACATGCTAGAACTCCAGTATGAATTGGAGTCAAAAGAAGCTAGGTGGTATGCCACCATTGATATTGCTAATGCCTTCTTTTCCATCCCATTGTCTGCAAACTGTAGGCCACAGTTTGCTTTTACCTGGAGAGGTATTCAGTATACCTGGAACCGTTTACCCCAGGGGTGGAAGCACAGCCCAACAATTTGCCATGGATTAATCCAAGCTGTTTTGGAACAGGGTAATGCTCCTGAACACTTGCAGTATATTGATGACATTGTAGTGTGGGGCCATACAGCAGCAGAGGTTTCCAAGAAAGGGAAACAGATAATCCAAATTCTTTTGAAAGCTGGTTTTGCCATTAAGCGCAGCAAGGTGAAGGGGCCTGCCCAGGAAATCCAGTTCTTAGGTATAAAATGGCAAGATGGACGTCGTCACATCCCAGCAGATGTGATTGACAAAATCACTGCTATGTCTCCGCCCACAAATAAAACAGAGACCCAATCTTTTCTGGGAGCAGTGGGCTTTTGGAGAATGCATGTCCCAAACTACAGCCACATAGTGAGCCCTCTCTATCAGGTAACATGGAAGAAGAATAATTTCTCATGGGGTCCTGAGCAGCAGCAGGCTTTTGAGCAGATAAAGCAAGAAATAGCCCGTGCCGTGGCCTTGGGGCCGGTACGGACGGGACAGGATGTGAAGAACATCCTCTACACTGCTGCTGGAGAGAAAGGTCCCACCTGGAGTTTGTGGCAAAGAGCCTCAGGAGAGACCCGAGGCCGACCCCTAGGATTTTGGAGTCGAGCATATAAAGGGTCTGAGGAGCGCTACACTCCGACTGAGAAGGAGATCTTAGCTGTGTATGAGGGGGTTCGGGCTGCTTCTGAAGTAGTTGGGACAGAGGTTCAGCTTCTTCTAGCACCTCGCTTGCCAGTAATAAACTGGATGTTTAAAGGACAGGTTCCCTCCACCCATCATGCTACTGATGCCACTTGGAGTAAGTGGATTTCATTAATTACTCAACGAGCTCGAATGGGAAAACTCAGCCGTCCTGGAATTCTAGAAGTGATCATGGACTGGCCTGAGAGTAAAAAAATTGAAACACCACCTACAGAAGAGGTATCACGTGCTAAAGAGGCACCACCATACAATGAGCTACCAGAAAACGAAAAGAAATTTGCCCTATTCACAGACGGATCATGTTGTATTGTAGGGAAGCATCGCAGATGGAAAGCTGCTGTATGGAGCCCCACACAACAAGTTGCAGAGGCCACTGAAGGTAAAGGAGAATCAAGTCAATTTGCAGAGGTAAAGGCTGTTCAGCTGGCTTTAGATGTGGCTGAACGGGAGAGGTGGCCAATGCTTCATCTTTATACTGATTCATGGATGGTGGCAAATGCCTTATGGGGGTGGTTGCAACAGTGGGAAGATGATAATTGGCAACAAAAGGGTAAACCTGTTTGGGCTGCTGAACTGTGGAAAGACATTGCTGCCCGAATAAGGAACATTGTTGTAAAGGTGCGCCATGTAGATGCTCATGTGCCTAAAAGTAAGGCTACTGAAGAACATAAAAATAACCCTCAGGTTGATCGAGCTGCCAAAATTGAGGTGGCTCAAATAGACTTGGACTGGCAGAACAAGGGTGAATTATTCCTAGCTCGGTGGGCCCATGAGACTTCAGGTCATCAAGGAAGGGATGCAACATATAAGTGGGCCAGAGACCGAGGGGTGGACTTAACTATGGACGCTATTGCTCAAGTTATTCATGATTGTGAAACATGCGCCATAATTAAACAAGCCAAGAGGATGAAACCTCTCTGGGAGGAAGGGCGATGGCAAAAGTATAAATATGGAGAGGCATGGCAGGTTGACTATATCACCTTGCCACGATCTCGCAATGGAAGCGTTATGTACTCACCATGGTGGAGGCAACCACTGGGTGGCTCGAAACATACGCAGTACCCCATGCTACCGCCCGAAACACCATATTAGGGTTGGAAAAGCAAATCTTGTGGCGGCATGGCACTCCAGAAAGAATTGAATCAGATAATGGGACCCATTTTAAAAATTCCCTTGTAACCACTTGGGCCAAAAATCATGGCATTGAGTGGATTTACCATATTCCCTATCATGCACCAGCTTCTGGTAAGATTGAACGATTCAATGGGTTGTTGAAAACTATGTTGAAAGCAATGGGTGGCGGAACGTATAAAAATTGGGAGAACCATTTAGCAGAAGCCACCTGGTTGGTCAACACTCGAGGATCTAGTAATCGTAATGGTCCTAACCAATCCAGCTCCCTACGTACCGTGGAGGGAGATAAGGTTCCTGTAGTACACATAAAGAGCGTGTTGGGAAAGGTGGTTTGGGTCCTTCCAGCGTCTGGAAAGGGCAAACCTCTCCGGGGTACTGTCTTTGCCCAGGGACCTGGGTGCACGTGGTGGGTGATGGACAAAAATGGGAATGTCCAATGTGTACCACAAGGGAATTTGATGTTGGGGGAGTGCAGCCAATGATTTTCCTGTAAATATATAGGTAGAGTCTCAGAAAATATTTCAATTAGGTACAGAATAGTTCAATTAGGTATAGGACTTAAGATAGAGTGGATTAATGTTAAGGAAACACTTTTCTCAATATACCTTAATTAGGCATTCTGTAAGCAAGTTTTCCATCTGGACTCTATATCCTGCACTGGCCATGCATGTGTAGAGCACACATGGAAAGAAGTATAAGTCAAAGTGAAATCTGCTGTGGTGGCTGGGAAAGGATGAGTGCACCTTGATGTGGGGGACGCCCTACTAGCGCTGCCTTTCCCCTCTACCGCTGACGTGTTTTCCTTTTTCTGGCAGTTTTGCCATTTTCTCAAAATTAATAAATAGTAGGTTAAGTTATAGAGTTTTGTTCTCAACTTAGGGATTTGTATGGAATAAATATAAATTGTTGAGAAAAATAAGGTTGCTGATTATTCACAACTATATGTATGAGTGTGTATGTATGTATAAATATAATGTAATGATGTAGAATAAGGGGTGGAATGTCATGGTTTAATAATTTTGTAATTTTTGCTATCAGTATTCCACATCATAACATCATATAAAGCATGAATAATTTTACTGAATCTGCAACTTACAGAAGAAGACTACATCTCTCAGGGAACAACACGATGGGTCACGGGACCTGGACTCTATATTAACTCTGTCGCAGAACAGACTGACGTCTTTCGAGTTCTGGCGTTCAGGGGAGTGTGTGGGAGCCTTCAGCCGTTCGCCTAGATTCACAGTAGGCCTCTCGGTTACGGGACTCATTCTCTCTCCTATTTTGCTTGATTCGTTAGCTCAATTTTCAATTATATTGTATTATATTGTGTTATCCTGTATTTCGATATAGTATTTAGTAAATAAGTGTGCCTCCTTAGATCGTTGCCGCTGTTTTCTTTTCCTAATTAATTTTTTCCTTTCGGCCTAGGGCCCCTCCGGGGCCCACGGCCCCTGTCACGGACGCAGGTGGATTTTTAGTTCAAACCGTGACAACTTAATACCTCTTTAAACTCACTATACTCCTCTTCTGGCATGATCTTCTCCATAGAATATCGTGCTCAAACACGCAAAGATCCTGGCTCAATTCTCTTTAGTGGTATATAGTAACTGAGTTGAAACCACTCCTCTGTTGCATGTCCTTTCTGTAATTGGCTTAATTGGCAACGCATAAACACTTCAGGAAAAAAGTATTAAGTAGGTTATTGTGTGCCCCAGTGGCGCAGTGGTAGGAATGCCGCCTTGCAACACTGAGGCCCGGGGTTCGAATCCCCCCTGTGGTGCAAGTGGTAGAAGTGCTGCTCTGCTACACAGGAAGCTCGAATCCCGGGGGTTGGACTTGATGATCTCAAAGGTCCCTTCCAACCCGCATGAGACTGTGATACTGTGATCTCCAGTAAAACAGTGCTAGTACTGAATAAAAAAAATACATTTTTTTTAGCATGTCATCTTGTTTCATCAAAACTATACCAAGAAAAATAATTAAAATTTGTGCCATCAAATATATTGACCCCTTGATTATTTAGAACTCCTGTAAACTGATGCTGAAATATAAAACAGTGTAGATAACATGTACATATACATTCCTGTCATGGTTTTGTAATTTTGCTATCAGTATTCTACATCATAACATCATGTAAAGCATGGATACTTTTATCGAATGTGCAGTCTACAGAAGAAGACTACGTATCCCAGAGAACATCACGGTCAGGGATGAGTCACGGGACCAGGATGCTATTTAATCTTGTTCCCAGGCTGGAGTGCTCTCTCTTTCGGACTGATGCTGTTTTTATCCCATTTCCTTTCCCCCCTCCTTTCTGGGCCCTGGGGGCCCTACAGGGTGGCTCCCTCCTGTCACGGTCATAGGTAAATCTAAGTAACCCGTGACAATTCCTAAATGCAACATATATTAATATAGTTTCCTTTGTAACACCCAAATAGAAGGAAAAGTAAAACACAAAACTACCTGGCAAACCTAGGCAGCAATCAGAAAATTAAAACAGGTAATGTGATTAGAATTTAGTGTCCTCTTTTAAACCTTGGATTCATATTTCCATCAGTTCTGAACTTGAGCTGCTTCCTCACTATTTTCTTTATACATGTATTTCTTTAATACTTAGGAAATTCCAGGTTAAGGCCGTAACAGTATAAACAAGCTATATAATAAAGCATTCCCAGACAGCTTACTGCCCAAATAATGACAAAAATCAACCCAAGAATGACAAAATCATTAATTCACTTTTTTGTGGTGTTGGTACCTAGTTACCAAGCAGTGACTTGCACCAGCCTATTCAACCATAATTGAAAGTCTGGTTTGACAGTTGAGTAGTAAGCTGCAGAAGTTACAACACTGGCCATTCTGAAATAAACAAATGCTCTCTTGAACTTAGTGGGCATCACACAGGAAGGGCACACACTTTCAAAGACAACATTCTACCTTTGAAATATCCACAGTGTTTCAAGAGAGGATATACAATTCCCGTATCAGGTTTAGACTGTCAGACAGTCTGGAAATTCCAAGAAAGCGCCCTTTTTATGCATCTCTTTATGCAATCTACTTTATCTCAGTACTTCACTTAGATAAGTATGAGGACAGGCTGAGGGAGTTGGGTTTGTTCAGCCTGGAGAAGAGAAGGTTGCGGGGTGACCTCATTGCAGCCTTTCAGTACCTGAAGGGAACTTATTCCCAGGAGGGGAGTAAACTCTTCGAAAGGGCTGATAATAGCAGGACTAGGGGAAATGGTTTTAAGTTGAAGGAGGGAAGATTTAGGTTGGATGTTAGGGGAAAGTTCTTTACTAGAAGGGTGGTTAGGTCCTGGAACAGGCTGCCCAGTGAGGTTGTGGATGCCCCGTCCTTGGAGGTGTTCAAGACCAGGTTGGACGGGGCCCTGGGCAACCTGATCTAGTAAATGTGTATGTTTGGTGGCCCTGCTAGGCAGGGGGGTTGGAACTACATGATCCTTGAGGTCCCTTCCAACCCGGGTAATTCTGTGATTCTGTGATTCTGTGATAAGTAAGTACTTAGGTTGGACATTAGGAAATATTACTTTTCGGAAAGAGTAGTCAGGCATTGGAATGCACTGCCCAGGGAGGTGGTGGAGTCACTGACCATGGGAGTGTTCAAGAAACGCTTGGATGTGGCACTGAGGAATATGATTTAGCCAAGAAGTATTGGTAATGGTTGGACTAGATGATCTTCTAGGTCTTTTCCAACCTTGATAATTCTGTGATTCTGTGATTCACATAACAATAAATATAAAATTAAATACTAGAAATAGAAATACTACACCACCAATGCTCCTGAGGGAAAAAAATAGAAAACACACCACCACTCAAAAACTACACACTTCTTTTTCTCTGTTCTACAAATTAATGGTTTTTCATACCGCTTCTTTATATCCTCCCCCATCTGCATGGATCAGTATCTCAGCTGTTAGAATTATGCATTCATATTCAAGAGAGAAGATACAGTGGGTACGTACCAGGTGCCATTCCATGGTTTTACAGGAGTGACCATGGAGAGGATATGAGGAAGTGGGATGGAAAAAATCACCTAGATGCTAGAGGAGCCAGTACGTGAGTTGCAAGGAAAATCAAAGACAAAAGAGGATTCTTCCTGGAAAATGGCCATTCCAGTTTCCAGTGGAAAGTTCCCCCAAAGTAGATGGTCTGAGACTGATAAGGAGCCTTCTGTGTAGCATTCATGACAAGTGAGTAATGAATAGCCAGTGACGGTGGTGCAGTGGTAGGAACGCCGCTTGCAACACTGGAGGCCTGGGTTCGAATCCCCCCTGTGGCGCAAGTGGTAGAAGTGCCGCTCTGCTACACAGGAGGCTCAAATCCCGGGGGGTTGGACTCGATGATCTCAAAGGTCCCTTCCAACCCGCACGAGACTGTGATACTGTGAATACGATAACCAGGACTAGAGGGGCCCTACCTCTAGCTAAGTAGAGGAAGGAGACAGTTGGCTTTGCTCAGTTGTGTAGACTCAACGGCCTAGCACATCAGAACCATAGGAACATAATGCTCCAGAAGACACTGGTGCACAATGTACTCTAATGCCCCCAAGTTATAAAAAGGCAGAACCCATCTATATTTCTAGAGTGACAGGGGGATCCCAAGAGCAAACTGTATTGGAGGCTGAAGTGAGCCTAATCAGAAATGAGTGGCAAAAGCACTGCATTCTGACTAGCCCAGAGGAAGCTCCTTGCATCTCTGGCATAGATTATCTCAGGAGAGGGTACTTGAAGAACCCAAAAGGCTACTGGTGGTCTTTGGTATAGCTGTCTTGGAGACAGGGAAAATTAAGCAGCTGTTTACCTAGTCCAGTCTCTCACAGGACCCTTCTCTTGTGGGGTTGCTAAGGGTAGAAGAACAGTAGGTGCCAATCACTACAACAGTGCAATGGAGACAATATTGCACTGGCCCAAACATCTTCATTCACATCCATAAGCTGATTTGTCAACTGGAGAACAGCAAGCCTCATTCACCCTTCAATAGTTTGAAAAGCATAGTGTGAAAGTCCAGTGGAGGATAACAGTGAGCTATTGTGTTCTGAATGAACTCACAACACCACTAAGTGCTTGTCATGGTTTAATAATTTTGTAATTTTGCTATCAGTATTCCACATCATAACATCATATAAAGCATGAATAATTTTACTGAATCTGCAACTTACAGAAGAAGACTACATCTCCCAGAGAGCAACACGATAGGTCACGGGACCTGGACTCTATATTAACTCGGTCGCAGAACAGACTGGGGTCTTTCGAGTTCTGGCGTTCAGGGGAGTGTGTGGGAGCCTTCAGCCGTTCGCCTAGATTTCACAGTAGGCCTCTCGGTTACGGGACTCATTCTCTCTCCTATTTTGCTTGATTCGTTAGCTCAATTTTCAATTATATTGTATTATATTGTGTTATCCTGTATTTCGATATAGTATTTAGTAAATAAGTGTGCCTCCTTAGATCATTGCCGCTGTTTTCTTTTCCTAATTAACTTTTTCCTTTCGGCCTAGGGCCCCTGCGGGGCCCACGGCCCCTGTCACGGACGCAGGTGGATTTTTCGTTCAAACCGTGACAGTGCTGCTGTGTCAAACGTGCTAAAACTCCAATATGAACTGGAGTCAAAGGCAGCAAAGTGGTATGCCACAACTGACATAGTCAATGTGATTTTCTAAATCCCTCTGGCAGCAGAGTGCAGGCCACAGTTTACTTTTACTTCGAGTGGCATCCAGTACATCTGGACTCAACTGCCCCAGAGGTGAAAACACAGTCCTACCTTTTGCCATGATGTCATGGTTTTGTAATTTTTGATTGTTATTCCACATAACAACATCATGCAGTGCACTGGGAGTTAAAGAATTAATGCAGCAGTTCTGTGGATTGTCAGTTTTTCCAGTTTCCTGGTCTCAGAAGAGAAGAATGAAATATAACTCTCAGAAGACTTCATTTTTCTGTTTCTGTTTTCTGTTTAGAGGGAAAGATAAAACTGACTGGGAGTCATGAGACTGCCCTCTTTGCTCTCTGTGCTCCCTGACTGTCTTGCCTACAGCATTAGAGTAAGGACTTTTTGGTTTTGGAAACTCTCTCTCATTTGATTTTATTTATTAGCTTCAATTCCAATCATATTGTATTATATTATCACACAATCTGCTATTTTATTTAGTAAATTAAGTTTTTTCCCTTACTGTCATGGTTTAATAATTTTGTAATTTTGCTATCTGTATTCCACATCATAACATCATATAAAGCATGAATAATTTTACTGAATGTGCAACTTACAGAAGAAGACTACATATCCCAGAGAACATCACGGTCAAAGATAAGTTACGGGACCTGGACACTATATTATCTCTCTCCCAGGCTGGACTGACGTCTTTCAAGTCTGGCATTCAGGAGAGCCTGTGGGAGCCTTCACCGTCTCGCCTAGAGTTTACAGTTGTCTCGCTCCAATTTACAGGAGGGAGGCAAGGTTCTTTGATATGAGTATACCTGGCGTGAGGTTAAGAAGCAACGGTTCAAATGTTGGTCCAACCAGTTTATTAAAGTCCTAGCCGTTTTTAGGGAGATGGGGAAGGGAAGGTAGGCAAAAGGAAAGGTAGGAAATATAAGCAAGGAGTCTCTGCAGAGAGCAAAAGAGATAGTCACCACCGAGGGTCCAGCGAGGTACGCAGTAGGTCCGTTGATCTCAGGAACTCGTCTGATCACCGTGGGGGATGGGAGAAAGCCAGGGAGCTCCGCAGCAAGCCGGTCCCGGGGGGTTCTTCCGACGGGGTTTTCCCCTCAGGGAATTCTCCGGCAAAGGTGTCTTTGGGAGTTTGCCTCCAAAGTCCCCAGTTTAGCGAGGGCCTTTTATCCCCCATTTCGGTGGGGTTGTTTTTCTTTTCTTCTTTGAAGTTTGAAGATTACAGCTCAGCATTATTGGGAACGTATCTCAGCAAACACTGAACTTCCAAACAAGCAGGTAAACACACTTTGTAATAGGGTTTTAAACCAGCTTTTGTGACATTCCTGGCCCACAGATAAGCCAGCAAGGAGGGGGGTCTCTGTTGCCAGACACAAGCATTATCGCCTTCTGCAGTGGTCAGCTCCTTCGAGCAGCACCCCTGAAGAAGACTGCTCGTCCTGCTTCTGCTTATCTTTGCAATCATAAGCAGAGGTACTGTGGCACAATAACACCCACCATTCACCCTCCTAGATATTTAGCAGTCGCCAGTCAGAGTCTTATCATCAGAAAGGCCTCACGAAGCAAGCTTTGAGACAATAAAAGAAAAACAGGTCCGTCCTTTACAACAGTAGGCCTCTCGGTTTCGGGACTCATTTCTCTCTCCTATTTTGCTTGATTATTATATCATATCGAAATACAGGATAACACAATATAATATAATATAATATAATATAATATAATATAATATAATATAATATAATATAATATAATATAATATAATATAATATAATTGAAATTAAGCTAACGAATCAAGCAAAATAGGAGAGAGAAATGGTATTATTAAACCATGACACTTACCTTGTTGCTACTGTTTTCCTCGTCTAGGCCCATCTCTACGTTTTCCCTTCCCGCCTACCATTTTCTGGGGCATGGAACCATGGGTCCCTTCTCCCCTATGTCACAGAACTAAGCTGAGCCAGGTTGAACTGTGACATTCTTTCTTGCCCTGGGAGAGGGGGAGAGGGGGAAAAAGGTAGGGAGATGGGTTTAAAAACAAAACAGCAACAACAAGCTAAGGGAGAAAACTAATTATTTACTAAATATGACAGCAGAATGCAAGATAATATAATAGAATACAATTGGAAATTAGGCTAATCAATCAAATTAAATGAGAGAGTGTCCAAAAACAAAGGCCTTACTCTAATGCTGAAGGCGAGACAGCTAGGGAGTACACACCACAGAAGCAAGCAGTAAAAGAAGGGGCAGTCTCAGGACTTACAAGCTGTTTTGTCTTTCCCTCTAAACAGAAAATGGAAATGGAACAGTGAAAGTCTTCTGGGATATGTAGTAGTTCTCTTCTGAGACCAAGAAATCAGAAAAATCGACACTCCATGGAACTAGAGCATTAACTCTTTAACTCCCAGTACACTGATGGAAACCCCTATCTGTTGCCAGCATTCAGCGTGGTATGGTTTGAACACTGAAAGTTACACCCCATACAGTGATTTATAAACAGGCTTCCAAACACTTCCTAGAATCCCTTATATGTTTTTGAAATATTCAATCAATGATCATGTAGTCAACCTCCCTGAATGCATTCTACATCATCTTACTCAGTATCAGTATATAGAATAATTGGCGGAATCCTTCCCTTTGACATTGCTAATTCCTTCTTTTCCATTCTTTTGGCCACAGAATGTAGGCCACAGTTTGCCTTCACCTGGAGGGGCATTCAGTATACCTGGAACCATTTGTCCAAGGGGTGGAAACATACCCCAGCCATTTGCCACAGGTTGAACCAATTTGCAATGCAGCAGGGTAGTGCTCCCAAGCACCTGCAGCATACTAATTACATTACTGTGTGGGACAATACAGGAAAGGAATTTTTCAGGAAAGAAGAGAAAATAACCCAAATCTTTCTGCAACCAAGTAAAAGGATACACACAGGAAATTCAGTTCCAAGTGCCAAGATGTACGTCATCACATCCCAATTGATGTGGTCAACAAAATTACTGCTATGACTACACTCACACCAAGAAAGAAATACCATTTTTAATGGGCAGAGTGGGTCACAAGACTGCCCTCTGCTCTATTTGCTTTGTGACTGTCTCGTGTACATCATTAGAACAAGGACTTTGGTTTTGGAAACTCTCTCTCATTTGATTTGATTTATTAGCTTCAAGTCCAATTATATTATGTTGTATAGTATTATCTCGCATTCTACTATTATATGTAGTAAACTAAGTTTTTGCATTAGCTTGTTGCCTCTGTTTTTCTCATCTCTGCCCATCTCCCTAACTTTACACTTTCCCCCCACCCTTTTCTGGGGCATGGGTCCATGCGTCTCTTTGTCACAGAACTAAGCCAAACCATGACACATGGGCTGATCCAGACTGTCCTGAAACAGAGGGAAGCCTCTGAACACCTGCAGCACATTGATGAAATCATTGTGTGGGGCAACACAACAGAGAAAGTTTTTCAGAAAAGGAAGAAAATAATCCAAATCCCTCTGAAAGCTTGTTTTGTCATAAAGCAAAGTAAGATCAAGGGACCTCCACAGGAGATCTAGTCCATAGGAATAAAATGGCAAGATGGACATCATCAGATCCCTATGGATGTGACCCAAAGAAACAATCAGAAAGGAAACACAAATTTTCTTAGGTGTTGTCTATTTTTAAAAAATGCATATGCTGAATTGCATTCTGATTGTAAGCTTTCTCTATCAAGTGACTTTGAAGCAATACAGTTTTAAATGGAGAACTGAGCAACATTAGAGTAACATTAGATAGTTCATGAAGTAGTCCTTGGGCAAGTCCAGACAGAAAAAGATGTAAAAAATCACAGAATCACAGAATTGTAGGGGTTGGAAGGGACCTCTAGAGATCATCGAGTCCAACCCCCTGCCAAAGCAGGCTCCCTACACCACGTCGCACAGGTAGGCGTCCAGGCGGGTCTTGAATATCTCCAGAGAAGGAGACTCCACCACCTCCCTGGGCAGCCTGTTCCAGTGTTCCGTCACCCTCACCATAAAGAAGTTCTTGCGCACATTTGTGCGGAACTTCCTATGCTGAAGTATCAAACCATTACCCCTAGTCCTGTCCCCACGCACTACTGAAAAGAGACCAGCCTCACCACTATGGCTCCCACACCTCAGGTATTTATAAACCTGGATCAAATCCCCTCTCAGCCTTCTTTTCTCAAGGCTAAACAGACCCAGTTCCCTAAGTCTCTCTTCATAGGGGAGATGCTCCAGGCCCTTCACCATGCTCTTTCCAAGAGATCCCTGTCTTTTTTGTACTGGGGAGCCCAGAACTGGACACAGTATTCTAGATGCGGCCTCACCAGGGCAGAGTAGAGGGGGAGGATCACCTCCCTCAGCCTGCTGGACACGCTCTTTTTAATGCACCTCAGTATTCCATTGGCCTTTTATGCTACAAGGGCACACTGCTGGCTCATGGCCAACCAGGAAGCCCAGGTCCATCTCAGCAGAGCTCCTCTCCAGCAGGTCTTCCCCCAGCCTGTACTGGTGCATGCAATTATTTCTTCCTAGGTGCAAGACTCTACACTTGCTTTTGTTAAACCTCATCCGGTTTCTTACTGCCCAGCTCTCCAGCCTGTCCAGGTCTCACTGAATAGCAGCACAGCCTTCAGGCGTGTCAGCCAATCCTCCCAACTTTGTGTCATCAGCAAACTTGCTGAGGGTGTTCACTATCCCCTCATCAAGGTCGTTGATGAAGATGTTGAACAAGACCGGACCCAGTACAGACCCCTGGGGGCCGCCACTAGTTACAGGCCTCCAGCCAGACACTGCAGCGCCAACAACAACCCTCTGCACTCTGCCAGTCAGCCAATTCTCGACCCACTTCACCGTCCACTCATCTATCCCATACTTCTTCAGCTTTGTTATAAGGATGTCATGGGGGACAGTATTAAAAGCCTTACTGAAATCAAGGTAAACTACATCTACCACCCTCCCCCCATCCACCCAGCTAGTGACATCTTCATAAAAGGCCACCAGGTTGGTCAAGCACGACCTCCCCTTGGTGAACCCATGCTGAGTACTCCTGATAACCTCCTTTTCTCCCAGTTGTCTGGAGATGGCATCCAGCACAAGCTGTTCCATCACTTTCCCTGTGACAGAGGTGAGGCTGACTGGCCTATAATTACCTGGGTCTTCCTTCTTGCCCTTTTTGAAGACCAGAGTGACATTGGCTGTCCTCCAGTCTTCAGGCACCTCCCCAGTTCTCCAAGACATCTGAAAGATTACAGAGAGCGGCTCAGCAATGACCTCCGCCAGCTCTCTCAGCACCCATGGATGCACCCCATCAGGTCCCATGGATTTATGGACCTTAATGTTTCCTAGGCACTACCAGACCACCTCTTCCCTGACTAAAGGGAAATCTCCCATTCCCCGGACTCTCTCATCAACCTCCAGGGTCTGGGATTCCTGAGGGAGAGCCTTTTCACTAAAGACAGAAGCAAAGAAAGCGTTCAGTATTTCCACCTTCTCAGCATCCCCTGTTACCAGAACGCCCCCCTCACTTAGTATGGGGCGCACATTCTCCCTAGCCTTCCTTTTGCTGTTAGCGTACTTAAAAAAGCCTTTTTTATTATCCTTTATCACCTTAGCTAGATTCAACTCCAGGTGGGCTAATTTCGCCTTCCTGGCTGACCTCTTTTGTAATTTTCTTACCCGTGCTCGCAGTACAAAATTGGGTTCGTCATGCCACTTCCTCATATCCTCTCCATGGTCACGCAGGTAGTTCCACATGGCACCACGTGACATAGGCTCACTGCGGTCCTTCACTCGGACAGGTGTGCGTTTGCATCTGGTGGCTGAGACTGCCACAGGTTCACTGTGGTTCCTTGCTGCAGACCAGCTCTTCTGCATGTTGTCTTGTTTTCTCTCCATTCAGTCCATTCTATCCACCATTTGACAGATGGCTGCGATGGTGGTACGGTGTGGCAGTAGTGTGTATTCGATATTTTGCAGTGAAAGGATGAGCTCAAAAATTGCAGGTCTTCTATCCAGCTCATCATACCTGTTAGAGTTCATTAATAGTGTACTGGAATACTTCCCTGGTGCTGACCGTATGAGTTTCTTGCATATTTCCGGAGCACAGGTCACCTTTTCTGGGTCATGGTAATCCTCTGGGTCCCCAGGGACAAACGTGGGAGCGAACAGCATTTCTGCCACAGCCATTTCTCTCAGGTACTGGATACCTTCCTCAGCTGTACTCCATTTTTCCACTACAGGCTCCAAATCACTTTTGAGAAGACAGGTTGCCTTTACAGCTGATAGCATCCTCTCCCAGAGATTGGCGACTCCATCGAGACATCTGCTGATCCCTCTATCAATAGATGAGTCTCGAGCAATGTTTCCTAATTGATGAGCCTCATCGCAGCTTAGGGACATGCAGGAGGCCCCATTGTCCCAACACTGGAGCAGCCAAGTGACAAGGCGTTCACCTGGGAGTCGGGCAAACTCCTTTCTCGCACTTTGGATTTCAGTAATTTTCAGAGGTTTACGAGTAGAGGAAGCAGTGACTTTTCCCTCATCATCACTATCTTCTCCGCGTCTGTTAGTCTTCTGGGTTGCCTTTCTCAGTGGTTTTGGGGAGGGTCCCTCACCAGGATCTTCCTCTACTTCCTCCATCCGTTCCAGACGTGAGGGCACACGTTCCCATCTCTGGCCTTCCACTGGGGCGACTGACACTGATGCTGGTGCTTCCTGTGGTCGGCTGGGATTAACTTGTTGCCTTCCCCTTAGGGTTTGGATCTCATTCTCGAGACTCTCTATCTTTTTCATAAGCCATTCGTTCTGAGATCCCCCTGATCTCCCACCCTCACTCAGAAGTTCTATTAATTTCCCAAGGTCCCTCTGGTGTTCAGGGGTGAGATTACCTGATACTGGGGGTCCCGATGCTTCTGGCCCTTTTCCTGAGACTCTCTGCACTATTCTTTGCAAGTCTCTCTGCACTTTATAGTAAACTACTACAATTAGAGAGACTAACAACACAGTGTTCCATTTGACACCCCAGTCATACTTAAGGAATTCAGAGCATTCGTGAGCCAGTTCGAGCACAGTGCCTGTGATGTTCGTTAGTCTGGAAGGGAGCCAGGCAGATATCTCTATCCCTGCCAGACGTCGGATTAATAAATCTACCCCCATCATCATCATCAGGATGTCCTTAAGCCAGGACCACAGGAACCTAGGGACTATCAGTCCTACATACAGGGCTGCTGAAAAAAACCACCTAATTACTCTCCAAAACATTGCCCAGAGCCTTGCCCGCATTCTCCACCAAAAATGTCACGGAGTTCTCTCTAGAGCTCACTCCGGGACAGTGGGCACAAACCCGATGCAACAGGAACAAAAGCCCTCCCCTGTGGGGATACAAGAAAAGCTGTTCAGAGCAGCAGCTGTGGAGCAAGATAAACAGTATGGGAACCAAGGACACCTCTGCAAGGAGAAGAAGAGTCTCACAGCTCTGATTGGATATGTGCCTGCATGGACAGTTGAAAAGTGTTTTGTAGAATGCTTTGTTGACATATAAGGTGTTTGGGAAAGTTGTAAGGGCGGATGGGAAAGCTAGAAAATAACAACTTGTGAAGGTATATAAGGGATGTGAGAACTTGTAATAAATGATCTGGATCGTTCACATCTGAGTCCGTGCCGAGTCGCTGCACTCCCCCACCCCCCTTTCTCTAGCGGCACTGCGGCGTGGCCCGGCCACGTGCGTTTAGGGAGAGAGGAAGGGAAGGGAGATTGCGATTAGGTCTAACAAAAAATGAGGGAGAAAAAAGGTGATCTGAGAACGAACGGCAGTTTAATAACCTAATAACGCTATAACAACAACAAGAGAGTTTCAACAAAGAGAATACCAAGTCCCCAATCTCACCGATGGAGCTGTGGAAGGCAGGAAGCTCTGACCACGTTGTCTCCTTGCAGGGAGCCGGGCAGCAACCCCGTCCCCTTCCTCCCTTCCCTTCCAGTGCCCCTCCCCACATGCCCATTTAAGGCAGTCCACAGAAAAAAAAACTTGTCCCCTTTACTCCCATTATTAGGCATGGTGTTCTGATGTGGAATACCAACACCAACCAAATTACAAAACCATAACAGCTCTCCTAAAGTCCAGGGTAGAAATCCTTCTTTTTGGTTTGCTTCCTTCACTTAGGAGGAAGCAAAAAGACATGCTGTACACCTCAGGCAAGGAGAATGGCTCAACCCAGAGCCTCTGGCAGACTGTATAATAAACTACCAGAGAATGAGAAAAAAATATGCCTTGGTCACTCATGGGTCCATCTTATTTTGATAAATCAGAGGTGGAAGGCTGCAGTATGCAGTCATACACAAGTTGAAGAAGCTACTGAAGGTAAAGTTGAATTGAACCAGAAGAGAAAACCATCCACCTGGCTTCAGATACTGCTGAATGAGAGAAGCGGCCAAGTGGTCTACCTCTATACTGACTCCTGGATAGAGGGAAATCCCCTATGGTGGTGGTTACAGCAATGGAAGCAAAACAACTGGCAGCACTGAGGCAAACCCATCTGGGTAGATGCATAGTGACAAGATATTGCTGCCTGTATAGAAAAAATATTTGTGAAAGTGTCACATACATATTCACATACCCAAGATTGGCTCAGGTAGATTTGGACTGGAAATATAAGGATGAATTATTTGAATAATAATGTGTGCCCCGGTGGAGCAGTGGTAGGAATGTCGCTTGCAACACCAGAGGCCCGGGTTTGAATCCCCCCTGTGGCGCAAGTGGTAGAAGTTCCGCTCTACTACACAGGAGGCTCGAATCCCGGGGGTTGGACTCGATGATCTCTAAGGTCCCTTCCAACCCACACGAGACTGTGATACTGTGATACTGTGAAGCTCAGTAGTCCCTCAGGCCACCAAGGAACAATGTACCATATAGATGGACTGAGAACATAAGGGTGGACTTGACCATGAAAGCTATTGCACTTTGCCAAGAGAAGCTGGCAGCCCATGGCCTGGAAAGGTACACTCTTTGCTGGGTAAAGAATTGGCTGGAGGGCTGGGTCCAGAGAGTGATGGTGAATGGAGTTAAATCCAGCTGGCAACCAGACACAAGTGGTGTTCCCCAGGGGTTGATACTGGAGCCTGCCCTCTTCAGTGTTTTTCTTGATGAACTGGATGAGGGCATTGAGAGCACCCTCAGTAAGTTTACAGATGACACCAAATTGGGAGGTAGTGTTGATCTGCCTGGGGGTGCAAGGCCCTTCAGAGGGATCTAGATAAGCTGGTACGCTGGGTTGAAGCCATCAGGATAAGGTTCAACAAGACCAAATGCCAGGTCCTGCACTTTGGCCACAATAACCCCATGCTACAGGCTTAAGGCAGAGTGGCTGGAAAACTGTGAAGAGGAAACAGACCCGGGGCTAGTGGTTGATACTCAGCTGAGCATGAGCCAGCAGTGTACCCAGGTGGCCAAGAAGGCCAATGGCATCCTGGTTTGTGTCAGAAATAGCATTGCTAGCAGGAGCAGGGAACTAATTTTCCCTCTGAACTCAGCACTGGTGTCACGGTTTGAACTAAAAATCCACCTGCGTCCGTGACAGGGGGCCGTGGGCCCCGGAGGGGCCCTAGGCCGAAAGGAAAAAGTTAATTAGGAAAAGAAAACAGCGGCAATGATCTAAGGAGGCACACTTATTTACTAAATACTATATCGAAATACAGGATAACACAATATAATACAATATAATTGAAAATTGAAAACTGAGCTAACGAATCAAGCAAAATAGGAGAGAGAATGAGTCCCGTAACCGAGAGGCCTACTGTGAATCTAGGCGAACGGCTGAAGGCTCCCACACACTCCCCTGAACGCCAGAACTCGAAAGACCCCAGTCTGTTCTGCGACAGAGTTAATATAGAGTCCAGGTCCCGTGACCTATCGTGTTGTTCCCTGGGAGATGTAGTCTTCTTCTGTAAGTTGCAGATTCAGTAAAATTATTCATGCTTTATATGATGTTATGATGTGGAATACTGATAGCAAAAATTACAAAATTATTATACCGTGACATTCCACCCCTTATTCTACATCATTACATTATGTTTATACATACATACACACTCATATGTATAATTGTAAATAATCAGCAACCTTATTTTTTCTCAACAATTTATATTTATTCCATACAAATCCCTAAGTTGAGAACAAAACTCTATAACCTAACCTACTATTTATTAATTTTGAGAAAATGGCAAAACTGCCAGAAAAAGGAAAACGTGTCAGCGGTAGAGGGAAAAGGCAGCGCTAGTAGGGCGTCCCCCACATCAAGGTGCACTCATCCTTTCCCAGCCACCACAGCAGATTTCCTTTTGACTTATACTTCTTTCCATGTGTGCTCTACACATGCATGGCCAGTGCAGGATATAGAGTCCAGATGGAAAACTTGCTTACAGAATGCCTAATTAAGGTATATAGAGAAAAAAGTGTTTCCTTAACATTAATCCACTCTATCTTAAGTCCTATACCTAATTGAACTATTCTGTACCTAATTGAAATATTTTCTGAGACTCTACCTATATATCTACAGGAAAATCATTGGCTGCACTCCCCCAACATCAAATTCCCTTGTGGTACACATTGGACATTCCCATTTTTGTCCATCACCCACCACGTGCACCCAGGTCCCTGGGCAAAGACAGTACCCCGGAGAGGTTTGCCCTTTCCAGATGCTGGAAGGACCCAAACCGTCTTTCCCAACACGCTCTTTATGTGTACTACAGGAACCTTATCTCCCTCCACGGTACGTAGGGAGCTGGATTGGTTAGGACCATTACGATTACTAGATCCTCGAGTGTTGACCAACCAGGTGGCTTCTTCTAAATGGTTCTCCCAATTTTTATACGTTCCGCCACCCATTGCTTTCAACATAGTTTTCAACAACCCATTGAATCGTTCAATCTTACCAGAAGCTGGTGCATGATAGGGAATATGGTAAATCCACTCAATGCC
The DNA here is from genome assembly GCF_054131305.1 of Coturnix japonica. Classification (NCBI taxonomy): domain Eukaryota; kingdom Metazoa; phylum Chordata; class Aves; order Galliformes; family Phasianidae; genus Coturnix; species Coturnix japonica. The sequence continues at coordinate 226,958 of NW_028188974.1, forward strand.
ATGATTTTTGGCCCAAGTGGTTACAAGGGAATTTTTAAAATGGGTCCCATTATCTGATTCAATTCTTTCCGGAGTGCCATGCCGCCACAGGATTTGCTTTTCCAACCCTAATATGGTGTTTCGGGCGGTAGCATGGGGTACTGCGTATGTTTCGAGCCACCCAGTGGTTGCCTCCACCATGGTGAGTACATAACGCTTACCATTGCGAGATCGTGGCAAGGTGATATAATCAACCTGCCATGCCTCTCCATATTTATACTTTTGCCATCGCCCTTCCTCCCAGAGAGGTTTCATCCTCTTGGCTTGTTTAATTATGGCGCATGTTTCACAATCATGAATAACTTGAGCAATAGCGTCCATAGTTAAGTCCACCCCTCGGTCTCTGGCCCACTTATATGTTGCATCCCTTCCTTGATGACCTGAAGTCTCATGGGCCCACCGAGCTAGGAATAATTCACCCTTGTTCTGCCAGTCCAAGTCTATTTGAGCCACCTCAATTTTGGCAGCTCGATCAACCTGAGGGTTATTTTTATGTTCTTCAGTAGCCTTACTTTTAGGCACATGAGCATCTACATGGCGCACCTTTACAACAATGTTCCTTATTCGGGCAGCAATGTCTTTCCACAGTTCAGCAGCCCAAACAGGTTTACCCTTTCGTTGCCAATTATCATCTTCCCACTGTTGCAACCACCCCCATAAGGCATTTGCCACCATCCATGAATCAGTATAAAGATGAAGCATTGGCCACCTCTCCCGTTCAGCCACATCTAAAGCCAGCTGAACAGCCTTTACCTCTGCAAATTGACTTGATTCTCCTTTACCTTCAGTGGCCTCTGCAACTTGTCGTGTGGGGCTCCATACAGCAGCTTTCCATCTGCGATGCTTCCCTACAATACGACATGATCCGTCTGTGAATAGGGCAAATTTCTTTTCGTTTTCTGGTAGCTCATTGTATGGTGGTGCCTCTTTAGCACGTGATACCTCTTCTGTAGGTGGTGTTTCAATTTTTTTACTCTCAGGTCAGTCCATGATCACTTCTAGAATTCCAGGATGGCTGAGTTTTCCCATTCGAGCTCGTTGAGTAATTAATGAAATCCACTTACTCCAAGTGGCATCAGTAGCATGATGGGTGGAGGGAACCTGTCCTTTAAACATCCAGTTTATTACTGGCAAGCGAGGTGCTAAAAGAAGCTGAACCTCTGTCCCAACTACTTCAGAAGCAGCCCGAACCCCCTCATACACGGCTAAGATCTCCTTCTCAGTCGGAGTGTAGCGCTCCTCAGACCCTTTATATGCTCGACTCCAAAATCCTAGGGGTCGGCCTCGGGTCTCTCCTGAGGCTCTTTGCCACAAACTCCAGGTGGGACCTTTCTCTCCAGCAGCAGTGTAGAGGATGTTCTTCACATCCTGTCCCGTCCGTACCGGCCCCAAGGCCACGGCACGGGCTATTTCTTGCTTTATCTGCTCAAAAGCCTGCTGCTGCTCAGGACCCCATGAGAAATTATTCTTCTTCCGTGTTACCTGATAGAGAGGGCTCACTATGTGGCTGTAGTTTGGGACATGCATTCTCCAAAAGCCCACTACTCCCAGAAAAGATTGGGTCTCTGTTTTATTTGTGGGCGGAGACATAGCAGTGATTTTGTCAATCACATCTGCTGGGATGTGACGACGTCCATCTTGCCATTTTATACCTAAGAACTGGATTTCCTGGGCAGGCCCCTTCACCTTGCTGCGCTTAATGGCAAAACCAGCTTTCAAAAGAATTTGGATTATCTGTTTCCCTTTCTTGGAAACCTCTGCTGCTGTATGGCCCCACACTACAATGTCATCAATATACTGCAAGTGTTCAGGAGCATTACCCTGTTCCAAAACAGCTTGGATCAATCCATGGCAAATTGTTGGGCTGTGCTTCCACCCCTGGGGTAAACGGTTCCAGGTATACTGAATACCTCTCCAGGTAAAAGCAAACTGTGGCCTACAGTTTGCAGACAATGGGATGGAAAAGAAGGCATTAGCAATATCAATGGTGGCATACCACCTAGCTTCTTTTGACTCCAATTCATACTGGAGTTCTAGCATGTCTGGTACAGCAGCACTTAATGGAGGTGTGACTTCATTCAGGCCACGGTAATCTACCGTCAGCCTCCATTCCCCACTGCTTTTACGCACTGGCCATATGGGGCTGTTAAAAGGCGAGTGCGTTTTGCTAATCACTCCCTGATTTTCTAATTGGCGAAATAGCTTGTGGATGGGGAGCAATGAGTCCCTATTGGTGCGGTACTGCCGTCTGTGAACCACTTTGGTGGCAATTGGTACCTCTTGGTCTTTTACCTGGAGCAACCCCACAGCAGAAGGATCATCTGACAGACCAGGTAAAGTTGACAGCTGCTTAACACCATTTGTGTTTACAGCAGCTATCCCAAAGGCCCATCGATACCCCTTGGGATCCTTGAAATATCCCATCCTAAGGTAATCGATTCCCAGTATACATGGAGCCTCTGGACCAGTCACAATAGGGTGCCTTCGCCAGTTTTTACCAGTGAGGCTTATTTCGGCCTCCAACATAGTCAATTCTTGGGAACCCCCAGTCACTCCATGGATATATATTGGTTGTGTCCCTTGGTGACTTGAGGGCATTAGGGTGCATTGTGCACCAGTGTCCACCAAGGCTTTATATTTCTGTGGTTGAGATGTGCCAGGCCACTTAATCCACACAGTCCAGTATACTCTGTTGTCCCTTTCCCCCCCCTGGCTGGGGGCAGGGCCCCTCTATTGTTTACCTCGGTGGCTTGCAGCAACTGGAACTCTCCCCTTCTTGGAAGAGTTCACCTTGGTGGTTGTTTCACCTTGTAATTCTTTCACTCGTGCCTGAAGTGCAGAGGTGGATGAATTACACCACTTCTTCATGTCCTCCCCATGACTACAGAGGAAAAGCAACAAGGCAAGACGTGTAGTCTCATTGTTGATTCGAGGTGACTTATCATCGTCATTTGCCTGAATACGAGGACGTCTCTTTTTAATGGTTGAGATTTTCGATGATACAGGTCGAGAGGAACTCATGTTGTTTAGCTTTCTCAATAGGCGATTGTGGAAATCCTGGTTTCCATCATCTTGTACCACCGTGGATTCATCTACATCAGGCACATTAGCCAATTTGTCAATAATATCATTTTGTGTTCCCTCCACTTCGTTTAACCTTTCCACAATTTTGACAATGGCTGAAGTATACAGATTAACTTCTGTGGCGCTTATAAATAATTCAAGTTCCTGAAGTCTGCCAATTAGTTCATTCACAAAGGGTTTCCTGTCCCCTTTGCCATATACTAATGCAAGTGCACTGGCATGCTTTTCTGGAGCTGCTTTTGTAAAGTCACGCCACATTTGTCGTGGAACGCGGACTGCTTCAGGATCATGTAATTGGTCTGGATCATTACGATTGAATTCGCGGCTGTATAGCATTTCCACCAGAGCATTTTCTCTCAAAAATTGGATACCTTTCTCAATATCAGTCCATTTCTTTCTCTCAGGCTCCAAGTCCCGTTTAAAGGGGAATCTATCTCTTACCGCTATCAACATCCGCTTCCAGAGGGTGTAGGACCGATTTTGGCATGTGCCAATACCTCTGTCCACACGTGAGTCCCTGGAAATGCTACCCAGTTGGCGAGCTTCACTGCCATCGAGCCACGCACTGTTGGCACCATTGTCCCAGCAGCGAAGTAACCAAGTGACCATATTTTCTTTTGGCTGACGTGTGTAATCCTTTCTTAGATCTTGAATTTCACTCAGTTTAAAAGATCGATCAATAATGGTCGTAATACTTTGCTCTCCTTTTGCTCTATCAAGAGTCCCAGGTGTTGATGGTGGCAACTGTGTTGATGAGGCTGCCCCATCTATAAGTTTGGACTTGAGAAATTCTCGTAAAGAAAAACAAGCTTTTGGCTCCTCTTCTGACTCTGACCCTGACGCTTGTGTTATTTCCTCCAGGTAACCCTCCTTCTTTTTCCTCTCTCCTAACTTCCTCTGCTCCTCTAACTTCTTCTGCTCCTCAAACTTCTTCTGCTCCTCTATCATCTTCTTATACCCCTCTAACATCCTCTGCTCCTCCAACTTCTTCTGGTCTTCTGACTCCCCCTGCTCTCCCGAGTCCCCTGAGTCTCCTGAGTCCTGCTCTCCTAACTCCCTCCGCTCTTCTAACTCCTTCTGCATTTTCTCTAACTGAGTTGAAACTTGTTTTGTCTTTCGCCCTCTTACAGGGGCAACCAACATTGTATCTGGTGTCCCAGATGGTTGGTCCAATTGGACTACATGTGCCCCCGGTGGCTGGTCAAATTGAACTACATGTGCCCCCAGTGGCTGGCCAATTTGGACTACATGTGCCCCTGGTAGTTGGTTAAATACATTCAACTCACCCTGGAGGGCACATAGCTGGTCTCGGAGAGCGTTCCGCTCAAACTGGACGGCACCAAGCTCAGTCTGGAGGCTGTTGTAGTTGGACTGGAGAGTGTTGTACCCGAACCGGAGGACGTTATGCTCGGCCTGGAGGGCAGTGTGCTCAGTCTGGAGAGTGTTGAGCTCGGTCCGGAGGGCATTGTGCTCAGTCTGAAGAGCGTTATGCTCGGACTGGAGGGCATTATGCTCGGACTGAAGAGTGTTGTGCTCAGACTGGAGGGTGTCGCAGTTGGGTTGGAAGGCATCGTACTTGGCCTGGAGGGTGCCGCACTCAGACTGGAGGGCGTCATACTTGGACTGGAGAGTGTTGTGCTCGGTCTGGAGGGCATTGTGCTCGGTCCAGAGGGCATCGCGCTCAGTCTGGAGAGTGTTGTACTCGGACCGGAGGGCACTGTGCTCGGACTGGAGAGTGTCGTGCTCGGACCGGAGGGCGCCGTGCTCGGACTGGAGAGTGTCGTGCTCGGACCGGAGGACGTCACGCTCAGTCTGGAGAGTGTCATGCTCGGACCGGAGGGCGCCGTGCTCGGACTGGAGAGTGTCGTTCTCGGACCGGAGGGCGCTGTGCTCGGACTGGAGAGTGTCATGCTCGGACCGGAGGGCGCTGTGCTCGGACTGGAGAGTGTCGTGCTCGGACCGGAGGGCGCTGTGCTCGGACTGGAGAGTGTTGTGCTCGGACCGGAGGGCGCTGTGCTCGGACTGGAGAGTGTTGAGTTGGGATTGCAGGGAGCTTTTCTCATCCCAAAGTTTTTCTGCGTCAGCTCTAAGATTCTCTTTCTCGTACCAGATTGAGTCCCGTTGGTACAGGAGATCTTTTCTCTCACCTTCAAAAGCTTTTTCTCTCTCTACCTTCTCAGTCCAAAGTTTTTCTGCCTCATCTCTAAGACTCTCCTTCTCGGCCCTGAGACTCTCTCTCTCAGCTTCAAAAACTTCCCTCTCAGGAATGGTATTGAATAAGGCCCGATAAGCATTAGCTAGGCCCAAAATCATTTGTGCCTCCTGAGATCTGCCTGAGACACAACATTCCTGCCTCAAATATGCAGTCAAACTCTCAGGATTCTTCAAGTGTTCAGGAGTGAAGCTCCATAACACTGAAAGATGTCTGTCCTTTGAGAATCTCTTCAAATCCTCTCCACACTCCCTGCCACTCAGTATTCTCTGGTTCTAGGGAAGACTTCCTCCGGATGTTATAAATCCAAATACTGAGTGAGATTATTACAATAATCAACAATAAGATCAGGGAGATTAAGAGTGTGGCCCACTGATCATTCAAAAACTGCATAAAGGATTCATAGAAAGAAAGATGAGCACACTTAAAAATCACCATTTCTGTATAATTAGTTGCATTAGTTGCCCCCTCTGGAGCTGTATACAGATACGAAGTGAGCATTGCTAACCATGCTTTCAATCCATTATACAATTGTATAGCTCCATAAGAAAAAGTGGCTAGCTTAAACATGACCCAATATGTTCGGAGCGTCTCAAAAAAGGAACCAATGGCACACAGTCCCTGGTAAAACAAATTTAGTAGAGAAAACATTTATTTTTTTTTTCCTTTTTTTTCCTCAATAGAGAGAAAAAAGTAAAAGAAAACAAAGCTCAGCAGTGTTTATAAAATATGCTGGAGTATTGGCAGTCCGCCTGGACTTTCAAGGTCAAGCTCGCAGGTGCAGAACCGCAAACATGAGATAGCTCCTTAACAGGGAAAAAAACTCGTAGCTCTGTTAAAAGCTAAAAGAGCAACAGAAGAAAACACAGAAAAAAAAAAAGCAACTCAAATTGCCCGCATTCTCCACCAAAATCTGTCACGGTTTGAACTAAAATTCCGCCTGCGTCCGTGACAGGGGGCCGTGGGCCCCGGAGGGGCCCTAGGCCGAAAGGAAAAAATTAATTAGGAAAAGAAAACAGCGGCAACGATCTAAGGAGGCAGACTTATTTACTAAATACTATATCGAAATACAGGATAACACAATATAATACAATATAATTGAAAATTGAGCTAACGAATCAAGCAAAATAGGAGAGAGAATGAGTCCCGTAACCGAGAGGCCTACTGTGAATCTAGGCGAACGGCTGAAGGCTCCCACACACTCCCCTGAACGCCAGAACTCGAAAGACGTCAGTCTGTTCTGCGACAGAGTTAATATAGAGTCCAGGTCCCGTGACCCATCGTGTTGTTCCCTGGGAGATGTAGTCTTCTTCTGTAAGTTGCAGATTCAGTAAAATTATTCATGCTTTATATGATGTTATGATGTGGAATACTGATAGCAAAAATTACAAAATTATTAAACCATGACATATCCTTTATCTCCTTAGCTAGATTCAACTCCAGCTGGGCTTTAGCCTTCCTGGTCGCATCCCTGCAGTCCCTGACTACATTCTTATATTGTTCCCAAGTGGTCAGACCCTTTTTCCACATATCATGTACTTCCTTCTTTCCACGGAGCTTGCACATGAGCTCCTTAATCATCCACGCAGGTCTCCTTGCACCTTTTCCCGATTTCTTAGTCACAGGGATGCACCAATCCTGAGCTTGTGTCATGGTTTAATAATTTTGTAATTTTGCTATCAGTATTCTACATCATAACATCATATAAAGCATGAATAATTTTACTGAATCTGCAACTTACAGAAGAAGACTACATTTCCCAGAGAACAACACGATAGGTCACGGGACCTGGACTCTATATTAACTCGGTCACAGACTAGACTGATGTCTTTCGAGTTCTGGCGTTCAGGGGAGTGTGTGGGAGCCTTCGCCATTTCGCCTAGATTTCACATTAGGCCTCTCGGTTACGGGACTCATTCTCTCTCCTATTTTGCTTGATTCGTTATCTCAATTTTCAGTTATATTGTATAATATTGTGTTATCCTGTATTTCGATATAGTATTTAGTAAATAAGTGTGCCTCCTTAGATCGTTGCCGCTGTTTTCTTTTCCTAATTAACTTTTTCCTCTCGGCCTAGGGCCCCTGCGGGGCCCACGGCCCCTGTCACGGATGCAGGTGGATTTTTCGTTCAAACCGTGACAGGCCGGAAGAACCCCAGGCACCTGTACAGGCTGGGAGGAGTGGTCCTTGAGAGCAGCTCGGCAGAGAAGTACCTGGGGGTCCTGATGGACGAAAGACTCAACATGCGCCAGCAGTGCGCTCTGGCAGCCCGGAAAGCAAATGGGATCCTGGGCTCCATTAAGAGAGGGGTGGTCAGCAGGTATAGGGAGGTGATTGTCTCTCTCTACTCTGCTCTTGTGAGGCCCCAACTGGAGTACTGTGTCCAGGTGTGGAGTCCTCAGTACAAAAAAGACATGGAGATTTTGGAAAGGTTCCAGAGGAGGGCCACAAAGATGATCGAGGGGCTGGAGCACCTCCCCTATGAGGACAGGCTGAGGGAGATGGAACATTCATGGAAAGCTCTTGTTTACGATGGGGATACAGTTTCAGTTCATAGACCAAGTTTTTAAGCAGATAGATTTTTAAAAATTATGAATACGAGAGTTTTCAAGAAAGTTCAAGCTTTAAGGTCTTCACCTTCCAAGAAACAGTGCAATTCCATCACAGTCCTAAAGGCAATATCACAAGAAATAGTGTGTGCTGTCAGCCAGGAGTGGAAGGAAGAAAAGCACAGCATTATTACTGAAGGACAAAGCTACTCCAGCCTTGATGAGGAAGTACTAGGTTCACACCACCGGCCAGATTTGTTTGTTCAGCTTAGGGAAGAGATGGTTGTGGGGTGACCTCATTGCAGCCTTTCAATACCTGAAGGGAACTTACTTCCAGGAGGGGAGTAAACTCTTCGAAAGGGCTGACAATAGCAGGACACGGGGAAATGGTTTTAAGTTAAAAGAGGGAAGATTTAGGTTGGATGTTAGGGGGAAGTTCTTCTCTGGGAGAGTGGTTAGGCCCTGGAACAGGCTGCCCAGGGAGGTTGTGGATGCCCCGTCCTTGGAAGTGTTCAAGACCAGGTTGGACAGGGCCCTGGGCAACCTGATCTAGCAAAGGTGTATGCTTGGTGGCCCTGCTAGGCAGGGGGGTTGGAACTACATGATCCTTGAGGTCCCTTCCAACCCGAGTCATTCTGTGATTCTGTGATTATAATTGTAACCAGGCAGAAATTACAGTAAGAAATGTAATCCAGTTATACATTGCTTCCAGTTGAGAATTCTTTTCCAACAAGACAGGACAGCTTTGAAAATTGGAGATGCTGAAAGTGATTTTCTGATTTCAAGACAGTCACAGCATCTTTTTTTGCAGAAGGTAAACTGTACACCAAGACTCATTGTATTTAAGAGCTTGTTCCAAGAGTAAAAGTGCAACTGTCCTGCACGGATAGCTTAAAAAGCTGATAGTACATTTATTCACTAAAATAATCTTTGCTTTTTTGTTCTGTAGTTCACACATCACTAGGAATTTGGCAGGGTGTTTTATTTTTGGCAAAAGCCAAAAAAACCAAGGTGATACTGGTGTGAGCTGCCATGCTAGACATGCAGGATCAGGTTGCTACACGATGTTATTAGACACTGAATACTGATTTTGTTTTTGTTGAAGCAGTTCTCTAATTGCCAACAGCTTCTTAAGAACATGCTGTAGGAAAAAAAAAAAAAGTACAAAACTCTACATTAGCAACCAAAAAAAAAACCTTTTTTTTTTTTTGAGAAACATCAACATTTGCCCACCATACTTGCAATTAAGTTGCTTAATGTATATCTTAACATCCACATCCCAGAACTGCCACAGCTCCAATTTCTTAGTCATTGAGACATTACTTCAAAAGGCACAAATATGAAATTTATCAGCACCCATGGAGACCCATTTAGTCTTGTCAATTTAATCAGAAAGTTGAATTGACTGAAGGAAAAGGGAAAAAAAACAAACAAGAGTTTTATTTATGGAAATGCACAAGGAGAAATTTCTCCTCTGAAGGAAGTATATTGAGGAAACAGTACCAAATCTGTAATCATTAAATACTTCAGATATAGGCCTTGTAAAAGAAATTATATTCTTCATTTGTTAGCAACACATATTTAGTACCAAAGGCTTCTACTATCCTGTCTTGCCAGTCGAGACTATTAGTAGCTGTGAATGAATTATGAAACTAGAATATGACATTTTGTCCTGATAGTGCTAGTAAAGGCAGACTACTTAAATAATCTCCTGCACAACTCAGTATAACAACCAAGAATTGCAAAACATATTACTGTGAATTAAATAGAATTATCTACTTGAAGTTCATTATAATTAGTAGACCATAAGCAAGTACATTTTGTTGTTTTAAAATACCATGAAAGTAATAATTTCAACTTTTTTTCCCCTTAAATAAGTTTTCATATAAGTTATATAGAAGTTTAATAGTCAGAAAAGAATAAGCATTTATAGTAAGTTGACTTAGTAGTTGAAACAGAACTGTCATTTATAGCATTTGCTTGAGAAGCTTGTTTGTTTATAAATGTAATAAGGAAGCAGAAGAGAAGTAGCGATAGAAAGCAAAGTACAAGTTCAGATAATACAAAAGAATAATGATATTAAGCAATAGCTCCAGACCTATGATTTTTGTTAATCTCTGTAGTTTACCTGCATTACACCTCGCTCGTTACTGAGTGTCCAAAGTTCATGTGAATGTGCAACACACATCTCATGCAGGGCTGCCAGATAACAAGATAAGTCAGTTCTAGAATGCTCCGTAGTGTCTGGAAGCTCAGGAACATTCTTTAACAAAAGTGATGAGAGTAGTCTTAGAATGGTGAGCACCCAGGCATAAAGAAAACTAAATTACAAGTCTTCAGACTAGCCAATAGTTGTTTTGATACTGCAAAGAAGTATTGCAATGGTTTTGTTCATAATTAAGTTTTCTTGTCCCTTTTATCTAATATAAATTATGAATTTCCTTCCCTCCACAAGCATCTATTTAATAAAGATGCTTAAATTATGGTCACACTTTTTCACGTGGAGCGATTTCTAAATAAACAACAATTCCCATTCCTACTAGGAGGGTCTGATGTTGCTATGCTACCTCTGAGCTGATTATAAAGATGGTGAGAATAGACACTCCTATCATATCTGCCTGCAAATAAAAGGAGGATCCATTCATTAGGTACTTTGTTGTTGTTAAACTGAACATAATGCTTTCATTAAAAAAACATCAAATTTTTCAGTCTGGACAAAACCGCATTACAAACTACACAGAAGAACTGTTTTTAAAATATATTTTTAAAAGATTGTTATTTTTGGCAAAAGCTATAATCTTCAGGGAGAAGCTAAAAAATTAGATCTGATATATACAGCAGTGCTAAATTTATATTTGCTATGTTTATAATTTATATAATATAATATAATAAATATAATTTATATATGCTAAATTTATATAAATTTATATTTGCTATGCTATGTTGCTATGCAACTTCCAATAGCTTTATTTTTTTTTTTTAAACCACTTACCCCAAGTTCATCTAAGAACATGATCATGTGATGTTTGTTACTCTTGATGAATGGATTTACCCCTTCCATATATGGCTCCTAGAAATTTTAACAAGTATTTATTAGAACAAATTAATTCCAATTTAGTCCTACCTGAAGTGAACACACTGTCATCAGAAACAAGTGAACCACAAAACATGAATGTGTCATCTGGAGTAAATTTATTTTTTCCAAGTGAATTTAGAATGACTGGTGTACAACCAGTCAAAAGATTACATTTTTGCATTCCAGATGAATTTAAAAAATTGTTTACTTATACAGTTACATGAAATTTATAATTTAAGACAGGCATTAATCCGATATATAGCTTCAATAAAAACCCCACATTTTTAGATGCTACGGAAATATTTAGGTTGCTCTGAAAGTAATACCTCATTTATTTCCATGGAAACTACAACAGATACAAAGAGCACAATATCACTATTTGATAGTGCAAATTCTAAGTTACAAAACACTATTTTTCAACACAGACACCACCGTTAGCTATGCATTTTCAACAGCAATGAACAAGAGCCTGCATGCTGTCATTCCATGCATGGCAACAAAATGTAATGGAGTAATGGAGGGAAGGTTCAACCTCTACTGCTATACCACCAACACCTGCCTCTGACGTAGTGGGCCAAAGTAATAAAATAGGAGGCATTGCCTCGAAGCAGCCCTTGAAAGTGCCCTCCATCTTGTTCTTTCATTAATACTTCAATTCCATGTTGTGAGTGTCAAACAAGCAACTTTTTAACAGCAGGCTGAAGTCTCTTTTTCTTTTTTCCTAAGGCAACACGTTTATCATTCAGCCATGTTGCGGCTTGGGAACCAGAACAGGCCATAGAATCACAAAATCACCAGTATTTCCCACTAAACCATGTCCCTCAGCACATCATCTACCCTTTTCTTTAACAACTCCTGTAGAGAGTGTTTTTTACAGTTAGTTAGCCGAGAAGGGTCGTAAACACGGTGCAGTTAATCTAACAGTCATGCCACCTGCAAGGGCAGTAAGAATAACAAGATGGTGAGAAACTAGCCATGGTTCTGGGAACTCAGCAAGGGAGTAGCTTTCAGTTGATAACAACAAGCCGTTAAGATACTCGGGGATGGTATGTAATTGGGAACCAATGATGAGCTCCACTTTTGCAATATGTATGAGCTAATTATCTGTATTATAAATGTACACGCAGCCAAGGAATAAACGAGAATAGCTGATCATATGTCAATGACGGGTGTGGTCATCTGCTTTTCTCCCGCCGTTCAACAACAAACTCCAGGGAAGGCGTTTCCACCACATCCCTGGGCAGCCTGAGCATTCTCTCATAGAAGTAATATTTCTTAACGTCCAATCTGAATCTCCCCTGGTACAACTTGAGGCCATATCCTCTAGTCCTATCACTAGTTACATAGGAGAAGAGGTGGACCTCCACCTCACCACAACCTTCAGGTGGTTTTAGAGAGTGATAAGGTCACCCCTGAGCCTCTTCTTCTCCAAACTGAACAATTCCAGCTCCCTCAGCCGCTCCTCATAAGGTTTGTGCTCCAGACCCCTCACCAGCTTCATTGCCCTTCTCTGGACATGCTCCAGGGCCTCAATGTCTTTCTTGCAGTGAGGGGCCCAAAACTGAACACAGTACTTGAGACGTTGCCTCATCAGTGCTGAGTACAGAGGTACAATTATTTACTCTTTCCTGTTAGCAACACTATTTCTGACCCAGGTGCCCAGGATGCCATTGGCCTTCTTGGCCACCTGGGCACACTGCTAGCTTATGTTCAGCCAAGCATCAACCAATACCCCTAGGTCTGTTTCCTTTTCACATTCTTCCAGCCACTCTGCCCTAAGCCTGTAGCATTGCCTGGGGTTGTTGTGGCCAAAGTGCAGGATGCGGCACTTGGTCTTGTTGAACTTCATCCCAATGGCCTCAGCCCAGCTATATTGACACTTCCAATTTGGTGTCATCTGCAAACCTACTGAGAGTGCACTCAATGTGATTGTGCAGCTAGTGCCTACTGCTCACAGAATGCCTTATCTGTCACTTCCTCCTGGTTAGGCAGTCTATAACAGACCCACGCCAGGATTTCAGCATTGATGGTCCTACCCCAGATCCTTACCCATAGAGATTCAGCTTTATCTTTCCCAGTCCCAAGCTCAGCATCAAAACACTCTCTAACATAGAGAGCCATGCCACCACCACTCCTTCCTTGCCTCTCCCTTCTGAAGAGCTTTCCCATGGTTTTATGATTTTTGTTATCGATATTCCACATAATAACATTATGTAGAGCACATCATGTAGATTTTAAGAGTTAATACTCCAGTTATGAAGACCATTGATAGTTCTGGGTATACCTGTCTCAGGTGAGAAGGAGAACTACATAACTCAGAGGACATTTCCCATTCAAAGGGAAAGGTAACACTGTTCACAGGTCATGAGAAATTCCCTTTTTCCCTTTCTGCTTGTCTGTGCAATATGTGTGCTCCCTAGCCATCTCACCTTCATCATTAGAGTACGACTTTCAGTTTTTGGACACTTTCATTTTATTTATTAGCTTATATTCTAATTATATTGTACTATAGTGTGTTATCTTGCATTCCATTATCTTATTTAGTAAATTAGTTTGCTTCCCTCAGATTATTGCCACTGATTTGCTTTATGTTCATCTCCCTACTCTTTCCCTTTTACCACAGAATCACAGAATTATCAAGGTTGGAAAAGACCTAGAAGATCATCTAGTCCAACCATTACCAATACTTCCTGTCTAAATCATATTCATCAACACAACATCCAGACATTTCTTGAACACTCCCATGGTCGGCGACTCCACCACCTCCCTGGGCAGTGTGTTCCAATGACTGACTACCCTTTCCGAGAAGTAATACTTCCTAATGTTCAGCCTGAATCTCCCCTGGTGCAGCTTAAAACCATTCCCTCTAGTTCTGTCATTGATTACACGAGAGAAGAGGCCAACCCCCAGCTCACTACAACCTACCTTCAGGAAGTTATAGAGAGCAATAAGGTCTCCCCTGAGCCTCTTCTTCTCCAAACTGAACAATCCTAGCTCCCTCAGCCGCTCCTCATAAGGCCTGTGCTCCAGACCCCTCACCAGCTTTGTAGCCCTCCTCTGGACGCGTTCCAGGGCCTCAATGTCTTTCTTGCAGTGAGGGGCCCAAAACTGAACACAGTACTTGAGGTGCGGCCACACCAATGCTGAGTACAGGGGGATAATTACCTCCCTGTTCCTGCTAGTAACACTGTTTTTGATGCAAGCCAGTATGCCGTTGGCCTTCTTGGCCACCCGGACACACTGCTGGCTCATGTTCAGCCGAGCATCAATCAGTACCCCCAGGTCCGTTTCCTTCACACACTCCTCCAGCCACTCCGCCCCAAGCCTATAGCACCGCCTGGGGTTGTTGTGGCCAAAGTGCAGAACCCGGCATTTGGTCTTGTTGAACCTCATCCTGTTGGCTTCGGCCCAGCTCTCCAGCCTATCTAGATCCCTCTGCAGGGCCTTGCTACCCTCAGGCAGATCAACACTCCCTGCCAATTTGGTGTCATCTGCAAACTTACTGAGGGTGCACTCAATGCCCTCATCCAAGTCATCAATAAAGATGTTGAAGAGGACAGGCCCCAGCACCGACCCCTGGGGAACACCACTCATGACTGGTTTCCAACTGGATTTAACTCCATTTACCACCACTCTCTGGGCCCGGTCCTCCAGCCAGCTCCTTACCCAGCTGAGAGTGTATCCATCCAAGCCACGGGCTGCCAGCTTTTGTAGGAGAACCACACGGGAGACAGTGCCGAAGGCTTTGCTGAAGTCTAAGTAGACCACATCAACAGCCTTTCCTTCATCCATCAGATGGGTCACAGGATCGTAGAAGGAGATCAGATTGGTCAAGCAGGACCTGCCCTTTACGAACCCATGCTGGCTAGGTCTGATCTCCTGGTCATCCCACACCTGCTGCGTGATCTCCCTCAAGACAATCTGTTCCATTACCTTCCCTGGCACCGAGGTCAGGCTAACAGGCCTGTAGTTCCCCGGATCCTCCTTACAACCTTTCTTGTAAATGGGAGTCACATTGGCAAGCCTCCAGTCTTCCGGGACCTCACCCGTCAACAGGGAGCGCTGAAAGATAATGGAAAGCAGCTCAGCGATCACCTCCGCCAGTTCCTTCATCACTCTTGGATGAATCTCATCCGGACGCATGGACTTGTGACAGTCCAGTTGGAGTAGTAATTCCCTGACCTCTTCTTCAAGAATCACAGGGGGTTCAGCCTGCTCCCCAGCCGAGACTACCAAGTCAGAGCGTGGGGAGCCCTGGGAATAACCAAGATGACTTTTAAAGACAGATGTAAAGAACGCATTCAGAACCTCTGCCTTTTCCTTATCCTCTGTGATCACGTTCCCAGCCTCGTCCAGTAAGGAATGGAGATTCCCCTTTGTCCTCCTCTTACAGTTGATGTATTTGTAAAAGAGTTTCTTGTTTGTTTTCACCCCAGCGGCCAGCTTAGATTCAAGCTGGGCTTTTGCCTCTCTGATTTTCCCTCTACACATCTTGACAGCCTCTTTGTAGTCATTCTGAGTTGCTCTTCCCTCCTTCCACAGGTGGTAGATACTCTTCTTCTCCTGCAACCTTAAGAACAGTTCCCTATTCATCCATGCTGGTCTTCTTCCCCGCCGGCTCATTTTGCGGCTCAGGGGGACCGCCTGCTCCTGCGCCTTCAAGACTTCCTTCTTGAAGAGCAACCAGCCATCTTGGACCCCTTTGTTCACTAAGACTGAACGCCAGGGGACTGCCCCTACTAGTCTTCTGAACAAATCAAAGTCTGCCCTCCGGAAGTCTAAGGTGGCAGTTTTGCTATTCTCCCTCCAGGCTCCACCTAGAATCGAGAACTCTACCATTTCATGGTCACTCTGACCAAGACAGCCCCCAACCTCCACATCTCCCACCAGACCTTCCCTGTTTGTGAACAGCAGGTCTAGCGGGGCAGCTCCTCTCGTGGGCTCTCTCACCAGCTGCATTAGGAAGTTATCCTCTATGCATTCCAGGAACCTCCTAGATTGCTTCTTCTCAGCCACGTTGTACTCCCAGCATATGTCAGGGAAGTTAAAGTCACCCATGAGGACAAGGGCCGGTGACCGCGCAGCTCCTGCCAGCTGCTTATAGAACAGCTCATCTGCCTCTTCATCCTGGTTTGGCGGTCTATAACAGACGCCCACCAGAATGTCTGCCTTATCAGCCCTTCCCCTGATCTTTACCCATAGGGATTCAACCACATCGTCCCCAGTCGCAAGCTCTGCTGCATGAAAGCATTCCCTGACATAGAGGGCCACACCGCCACCCCTCCTTCCTTGCCTATCCTTCCTGAAGAGTTTGTAGCCATCCATTGCAGCTCTCCAGTCATGGGAGCAATCCCACCATGTTTCCGTTATGGCAACTAGGTCATAGTTTGTCTGCCTCACAATGGCTTCCAATTCTTCTTGTTTGTTGCCTATGCTGCGTGCATTGGTATAGGCGCACCTCAGCCGAGCTTCTCACCTCGCTCCTAATCCCAACACCACTTCCTCAGGCTTATCCCTAGAAGACCTGGTTTTACCCTTTTCCCCCTTCATAGGGTCATCCTCCTCCGTCACGGAGGCACAAGACCATGGGTTCTTACAAGGACACCCCTCTCCTGCAAGCACTGGGTCGCTACGTGCTGACTTTGTGTTAGCGACCCCAGTTACACATCCATCCCCCTTCATACCTAGTTTAAAGCCCTCTGGATGAATCTGCCTCTCAACCTAAGAACCTTTTTGAATGATGGGAGAAGCCACTCCTATCAGTCTCTAGCTGGTCTAGTCTCCTGTACACAGAGCCTAAGTCAAAGAACCCAAACCCCTGCTGAGCACACCAAGCTTGGAGCCAGGTATTAATTTGCTGGCCCATTATATTAAGCCCCTCGCTATTCCCTATATCTGAAGGGATTGAGGAGAACACAACTTGTGCTCCCGAACCCTTTACCTGTCTTCCCAGGGCTCTGAAATCCTTTTTCAGAATCCTTAGGGAAGTTTTGTGTAAATTATCCCTACCAACCTGAAACAACAACAGAGGATAGTAATCAGTGGGCTGGACCAGGGAAGGAAGTTTCTTCCTTACATCCTTTACTCAGGCACCTGGGAGGCAGCAGACCTGCCTATGCAGAGGGTCTGGTCTACATATTGGCCCTTCCGCTCCCTTCAGCAGAGAGTCACCAATGACAGTGACCCGTCGTGTTTTCCTATTTGATGATGTGTTAATTTTAGGTGAAGACTGATTAGTTTTTGGAAGCAGTGACTGGGGAGATCCATCATCACCACCATTATCCAGTTGTCCCTGCAGAGCACTGTACCTGTTCTGCAGGGGCAGCTGGGGGGGGCGGGGACTCACTGGGGGGGCACACCTGCTTCGACGAGCAGGGGCCTTATGCCACTAACCTACTTCCTCCGATTCTTTGCCATTGTTCCCAGAGGGGTGAGAGGACAGTGGGTTCACTGTAATAGGGACGCCATCTGCATGTAGGTTCCCTTCTGTTACCTGTTTGCAAGGCAGCAGGGGGTGGCATTCTCCATGTGGAGCCTCATCTGGCTGCCAAGATCTAGGAGCTGATAGGGCTTGGTGCCAGCAGTCTATCTCCCTCTCAGAATCCCTAATGCATCTCAGGCTCTCCACCTCCTCCTTCAGGTCAACTACGAGTCTGAGCAAGTAGTTAACCTGGTCGCAGCAAACACAATCACTGCTTCCCTCACCGAGCACTGAAAGGGCCAGGCTCTGGCACTCAGTACAGCCAGAGACCTGCACAGCAGCATCTCGGGTTGGGGGGCTCAGTCTGAGTCTTCTCAGACTTTTTGGTAGCAGCCTTCCTATCAGTCATGCGCAGGACCTCAGTCTGGGTCTCTGCAGTCTTCTTGGTTGCTGCCTCCCTTTTCTGAGAGTATGGGACCCTTGTCTGGGCCTCCTCAGTATTTCTGGCAGCAGCCTTTCGCCTGGGCGCAACCATGTCTAAGCAGAAGACTTACCAGCACTGAAACAGGAAGCCACGAGGTACACGAACCCTGACTCCTCCTGTCCGTCACTGGTGGGCAGCAACTAGTCGCTGCCTTCCTTGTGCCCGTTTAAATCTCCCGCCGTTGCCGGGCAACGCCCACACGCTGCGTCAGCGGCTGCGTCAGCTGCTCCCGTGAGAGCTGCCGGGCTTCTCCTCTACCCGGGGGTTCCCTGCTTGAAGGAAACGCTCGAGATCCCTCTTGAACCACGCAGTCAGTCGCTGCTGATCGGTCCGGAACTGCTCCGAGTCAGGCGAATTCGGCGATCAAAAAGGGGCGACTTCGGCAATTAAACCCCTTTCCCCTTTCCTAGGGGATGGGTCCATGGGTCCCCCTGCCCCATTAGTCATGGAACTGGGCTGAACCTGTGGGAATACAAGAAAAGCTGTTCAGAGCAGCAGCTGTGGAGCAAGATAAACAGCATGAGAATCAAGGACACCTCTGCAAGGAGAAGAAGAGTCTCACAGCTCTGATTGGATATGTGCCTGCATGGACAGTTGAAAAGTGTTTTGTAGAATGCTTTGTTGACATGTAAGGTGTTTGGGAAAGTTGTAAGGGCGGATGGGAAAGTTAGAAAATAACAACTTGTAAAGGTATATAAGGGATGTGAGAACTCGTAATAAACGATTTGGATCGTTCACATCTGAGTCCGTGCCTGAGACGCTGCATGAACCAGCCCGTAAACCACTGACATTTTTAGTGGAGAATGTGGGCATCAACTGCGTTGACCAGGAAAATGTACTTTTAGAATGAGTCTCTCTCTACTCTCGGAGAGTTTTGTTTATCAGTACAGCAGGTGCTGTACTGAAAACAAGGCCTTGAAGTCCAGACGGACTGCCAATATTCTGGGATATTTGTAAACTTTCTAGGTGCTGCTATCTTGCTTTGCTAAAGAAAAAAAATGCTTTTGCTTTCTCTTTTGAAACAGTTTCCAGAGGGAGTGGTTAATTTTACAGAACTTGTGTCTTTTAAACCGTCTCCCACTCTCTCCCTCGAATTCATTACACATTTTTTGAATGCTCATCTGATGATCATATAGTCAGTCTCTGAATGTATTCCTGTTCATTTCACTCACTATCTGTATTTATAATATTTGAGGAAGCCTTTCCCAGATCCACAGAATACTGAGTGGAAGGCAGTGTGGAGGGACTTGGGAGGGAGTTTAGAGAGATGGGCATCCCCGGTGTCATAGGACTTCACTCCTGAACACCTGAAAGATACTGAGAGCCTAAGCAAATCTTTGAGACAGGGATGTTGTGGCTCAGGCATATCTGAGGAGGCACAAATGATTTGGGGCCTGGCTTCTGCTTATCAGGCCTTATTTAATACCATCCCAGAGAAGGAGAGAGTCTCTGAAACTAATAGGGACAGTATCCAAGTCAAAAGGGAGTCTCCTGGAGAGAGTTCAAATTGAGTAAGAGAGAGACCAAGACTACACAGAGTGTTTCCAGGAGAGAGTCCAAGCTGACAGGGAGAATCTCCAGATCCAGAAAGAGTCTTCTAGCTGAGAAACGGATGCTCCAGACTGAGCGAGAGAGGCTCTGAGCTAAGAAGGAAAGTCTCCAGTCCAAGAGCGAGAATCTCCAATCTGAGAGAAAAGACCTCCAATCTGAATGACACATCCTCTTAAACAAACAAGACACCTTCCAATCAATGGGAAACCCACCAAACTGAGCAAGACTCCCTCCAATCCAAAGTATATAGTCTCCAAACAGAACAAGACAGACTTCAATCTCAACAAGACACTCTCCAATCCAAACTGAACAGTCTCTGAACCTATTAGTCAAACTTCAAACACAAGGAGACATCCTTCAAACAGAACAAGACAGACTCAGAGTCGAGCTGGAGAGAAACAGCATCAAAACGGAGCAAATTGATCCATCACAGGAGCCACCAGAATTGACGTCAGTTGCCCTTTAAGAGGACAGAAACTGAAATGAACATCACTTCATACAGAACGGAAGAAAGAGGAGGAGGAAAAAGCAGAAGAACAAGATACTGTAAGATGAGAAAGATGAGGACAAAGATCCAATGGACTCACCCCTAATGCCAGGGGAGGAGACCTCAACAAGACCACGGTTGCTGATGCCAAGGAGAGCTAAAAGAGAAGAAGAAGGTGAGGAAGACAATGTCACCATTACTAACTGACCTCTGAAAATGACTGAAATTCAGGGTTTGAGAAAAGACTTTTCACAGCACCCAAATGTTGGGACAATGGGGCCAACAGTGTGTCACTAAATAGTAGAGAAGCTCACCAACTGGGTGACATTGCTAGGGACTCATCCATTGACAGACGTATTGGAACATATCTTCACGAGCAGGAAGCAGATGCTGTTAGCTGTAAAGAAAAAATACCCTTCAAAGATGATCTGATGCCAGAGATAAAGAAAAGGACTGACATGGAAAAAGGCACAGAGCTTTACGTGACCTGATGTACATTCCTGATGACCCAAACCAATAGCAAGATGCTGAGAGAGTCAGGAGTACACCAAATATGTGGCATGAATTCACAGCAAAAATTAGCAGCAAAATAAGACAGAGGGCTAAGAAGAAGCCTTTTAAATAAACTGATGACAGTGAGTTACATTTCTCTATTCTTGGAGATGTCAGAAGGGTGACTAGCAAAACTGCTCTTTTGAACTTCCAAAGGGCGGACATTGACTTGTTCAGAAAGCTTGTAGCACAGGTCCCTTGGGAGTCACTCCTTAAGGGTAAAGGTGTCCAGGAAGCCTGGACACTCCTCAAGACGGAAATCTTAAAGGCACAGAACAGACTGTCCCTGAATGCTGTAAGGTGAGCCGTAGGGGAACAAGACCGGTGTGGATGAACTGGGAACTATTGTTGAGACTCCAGAAGAAAAAGAGTCTATGTCCTCTGGAAGCAGGGGCAGGCTTCTTGGGGAGATTTTACAAGGAAGTTGATAAGGTATGCAGGGAGGAAGTTAGGAAGGCAAAAGCCCAAGTTGAACTCAGATTGGCTACTGCAGTAAAAGAGAATAAGAAATCCTTTTAAAAATATATCAATGGGAAGAGAAGAACCAAGGAGGATTTCCATCCTTTACTTGATGCAGCGGGGAATGTGATAAGGAGAAGGCTGAGGTCCTCAACACCTTCTTTACATCTGCCTTTAATGAGCAGACCAGTTATCCTCAGGGCACTTTATACCCTGATCTGGAAGTCTGGGATGCTACACAGAATACACCCCCATTGATTCAGGTGGAGACAGTTAGAGAGCTCCTCCTTCATCTGCACTGTCACATGTTCATGGGACCGAACGGGCTCCATCCTAGGGTGGTGAGGGAGCTGAGCCGCTCTCTGCCACCTATCAGGGTTCCTGGCTATCTGGAGAAGTCCCACAAGATTGGAGGCTTGCCAATGGATCTCCCATCTACAAGAAGGACCGTAAGGAGGATCCAGGGAAATACAGGCCCGTCAGCCTGACCTCGGTACCAGGGAAAGTTACTGGGAAAATCACCTTGGGTAAGATCAAATGGCACGTGCGTAGCATCCTGGGGATCTAGCCCAGCCAGCACAGGTTCGTGAAAGGCAGGTCATGCTTGACCAACCTCATCTCCTACGACTGGGTGAAAAGACTGGTAGACAAGGTAAAGGCTGTTTATGTAGTCTACCTAGACTTCAGCAAAGCCTTTGACACTGTCTTTCACAGTATTCTCCTGGGGAAACTGGCTGCCCGTGACCTGGACAAGTATACCCTCCTTTAGATAAGGAACTGGCTAGAGGGCCTTGCCCAGCAGGTAGTGGTTAATGGAGTTAAGTCCAGTTGGCGACCTGTTACAAGTGGTGTCCCCCAGGGGTCAGTACTGGGGCCCATCTTGTTTAATATCTTTATTGATGACCTAGATGAGGGGACTGAGTGTACCCTCAGTAAGTTTGCAGATGACACAAAGTTGGGAGGTGGTGTCAATCTGCCTGAGGTTAGGGAGGCCATTCAAAGGGATCTGGATAGGCTGAATCGCTGGGCTGAGGTGAATGGGATGAGGTTCAACAAGGCCAAGTGCCAGGTCCTGCACTTTGGCCACAATAATCCCATGCAGATCTATAGGCTTGGGGCTGAGTGGCTGGATGACTGAGAAGAGGAAAGGGACCTGGGGGTGTTGGTTGATGCTCGGCAGAACATGAGCCAACAGTGTGCCCAGGTGGCCAAGAAGGCCAACGTCATCCTGGCCTGCATTAAAAATAGTGTGGCCAGCAGGAGCATAATCATCCCTCTGACCTCAGCTCTGGTGAGGCTGAACCTCGACTATTGTGTTCAGTTTTGGTCTCCTCACTACAAGAAAGACATTGAGGCCGTGGAACGAGTCCAGAGAAGGACAACAAAACTGGTGAGGGGTCTGGAGCACAACATAGTTTTCAACAACCCATTGAATCGTTCAATCTTACCAGAAGATGGGGCATGATAGGGAATATGGTAAATCCACTCAATGCCATGATTTTTGGCCCAAGTGGTTACAAGGGAATTTTTAAAATGGGTCCCATTATCTAATTCAGTTCTTTCCGGAGTGCCATGCCGCCACAGGATTTGCTTTTCCAACCCTAATATGGTGTTTCAGGCGGTAGCATGGGGTACTGCGTATGTTTCGAGCCACCCAGTGGTTGCCTCCACCATGGTGAGTACATAACGCTTATCATTGCGAGATCGTGGCAAGGTGATATAATCAACCTGCCATGCCTCTCCATATTTATACTTTTGCCATCTCCCTTCCCCCCAAAAAGGTTTCATCCTCTTGGCTTGTTTAATTGTGGCGCATGTTTCACAATCATGAATAACCTGAGCAATAGCGTCCATAGTTAAGTCCACCCCTCGGTCTCTGGCCCACTTATATGTTGCATCCCTTCCTTGATGACCTGAAGTCTCGTGGGCCCACCGAGCTAGGAATAATTCACCCTTGTTCTGCCAGTCCAAGTCTATTTGAGCCACCTCAATTTTGACAGCTCGATCAACCTGAGGGTTATTTTTATGTTCTTCAGTAGCCTTACTTTTAGGCACATGAGCATCTACATGGCGCACCTTTACAACAATGTTCCTTATTCGGGCAGCAATGTCTTTCCACAGTTCAGCAGCCCAAACAGGTTTACCCTTTCGTTGCCAATTATCATCTTCCCACTGTTGCAACCACCCCCATAAGGCATTTGCCACCATCCATGAATCAGTATAAAGGTGAAGCATTGGCCACCTCTCCCGTTCAGCCACATCTAAAGCCAGCTGAACAGCCTTTACCTCTGCAAATTGACTTGATTCTCCTTTACCTTCAGTGGCCTCTGCAACTTGTCGTGTGGGGCTCCATACAGCAGCTTTCCATCTGCGATGTTTCCCTACAGTACGACATGATCCATCTGTGAATAGGGCAAATTTCTTTTCATTTTCTGGTAGCTCATTGTATGGTGGTGCCTCTTTAGCACGTGATACCTCTTCTGTAGGTGGCGTTTCAGTATTTTTACTCTCAGGCCAGTCCATGATCACTTCTAGAATTCCAGGACGGCTGAGTTTTCCCATTTGAGCTCGTTGAGTAATTAATGAAATCCACTTACTCCAAGTGGCAACAGTAGCATGATGGGTGGAGGGAACCTGTCCTTTAAACATCCAGTTTATTACTGGCAAGCGAGGTGCTAAAAGAAGCTGAACCTCTGTCCCAACTACTTCAGAAGCAGCCCGAACCCCCTCATCCTGTCCCGTCCGTACCGGCCCCAAGGCCACGGCACGGGCTTTTTCTTGCTTTATCTGCTCAAAAGCCTGCTGCTGCTCAGGACCCCATGAGAAATTATTCTTCTTCCGTGTTACCTGATAGAGGGGGCTCACTATGTGGCTGTAGTTTGGGACATGCATTCTCCAAAAGCCCACTACTCCCAGAAAAGATTGGGTCTCTGTTTTATTTGTGGGCGGAGACATAGCAGTGATTTTGTCAATTACATCTGCTGGGATGTGACGACGTCCATCTTGCCATTTTATACCTAAGAACTGGATTTCCTGGGCAGGCCCCTTCACCTTGCTGCGCTTAATGGCAAAACCAGCTTTCAAAAGAATTTGGATTATCTGTTTCCCTTTCTTGGAAACCTCTGCTGCTGTATGGCCCCACACTACAATGTCATCAATATACTGCAAGTGTTCAGGAGCATTACCCTGTTCCAAAACAGCTTGGATCAATCCATGGCAAATTGTTGGGCTGTGCTTCCACCCCTGAGGTAAACGGTTCCAGGTATACTGAATACCTCTCCAGGTAAAAGCAAACTGTGGCCTACATTTTGTAGCCAATGGGATGGAAAAGAAGGCATTAGCAATATCAATGGTGGCATACCACCTAGCTTCTTTTGACTCCAGTTCATACTGGAGTTCTAGCATGTCTGGTACAGCAGCACTTAATGGAGGTGTAACTTCATTCAGGCCACGGTAATCTACCGTCAGCCTCCATTTCCCACTGGTTTTACGCACTGGCCATATGGGGCTGTTAAAAGGCGAGTGCGTTTTGCTAATCACTCCCTGATTTTCTAATTGGCGAATTAGCTTGTGAATGGGAAGCAATGAGTCCCTATTGGTGCGGTACTGCCGTCTGTGAACCACTTTGGTGGCAATTGGTACCTCTTGGTCTTTTACCTGGAGCAACCCCACAGCAGAAGGATCATCTGACAGACCAGGTAAAGTTGACAGCTGCTTAACACCATTTGTGTTAACAGCAGCTATCCCAAAGGCCCATCGATACCCCTTGGGATCCTTGAAATATCCCATCCTAAGGTAATCGATTCCCAGTATACATGGAGCCTCTGGACCAGTCACAATAGGGTGCCTTCGCCAGTTTTTACCAGTGAGGCTTATTTCGGCCTCCAACATAGTCAATTCTTGGGAACCCCCAGTCACTCCATGGATATATATTGGTTGTGTCCCTTGGTGACTTGAGGGCATTAGGGTGCATTGTGCACCAGTGTCCACCAAGGCTTTATTTTTCTGTGGTTGAGATGTGCCAGGCCACTTAATCCACACAGTCCAGTATACTCTGTTGTCCCTTTCCCCCCCCTGGCTGGGGGCAGGGCCCCTCTATTGTTTACCTCGTTGACTTGCAGCAACTGGAACTCTCCCCTTCTTGGAAGAGTTCACCTTGGTAGTTGTTTCACCTTGTAATTCTTTCACTCGTGCCTGAAGTGCAGAAGTGGATGAATTACACCACTTCTTCATGTCCTCCCCATGACTACAGAGGAAAAGCAACAAGGCAAGACGTGTGGTCTCATTGTTGATTCGAGGTGACTTATCATCGTCATTTGCTTGAATACGAGGACGTCTCTTTTTAATGGTTGAGATTTTCGATGATACAGGTCGAGAGGAACTCATGTTGTTTAGCTTCCTCAATAGGCGGTTGTGGAAATCCTGGTTTCCATCATCTTGTACCACCGTGGATTCATCTACATTAGGCACATTAGCCAATTTGTCAATAATATCATTTTGTGTTCCCTCCACTTCGTTTAACCTTTCCACAATTTTGACAATGGCTGAAGTATACAGATTAACTTCTGTGGCGCTTATAAATAATTCAAGTTCCTGAAGTCTGCCAATTAGTTCATTCACAAAGGGTTTCCTGTCCCCTTTGCCATATACTAATGCAAGTGCACTGGCATGCTTTTCTGGAGCTGCTTTTGTAAAGTCACACCACATTTGTCGTGGAACGCGGACTGCTTCATGATCATGTAATTGGTTTGGATCGTTACGATTGAACTGGGGGCTGTATAGCATTTCCACCAGAGCACTTTCCCTCAAAAATTGGATACCTTTCTCTATATCAGTCCATTTCTTTTTCTCAGGCTCCAAGTCCCGTTTAAAGGGGAATCTATCTCTTACCGCTATCAACATCCACTTCCAGAGGGTGTAGGACCGATTTTGGCATGTGCCAATACCTCTGTCCACACGTGAGTCCTTGGAAATGCTACCCAGTTGGCGAGCTTCACTGCCATCGAGCCACGCACTGTTGGCACCATTGTCCTAGCAGCGAAGTAACCAAGTGACCATATTTTCTTTTGGCTGACGTGTGTAATCCTTTCTTAGATCTCGAATTTCACTCAGTTTAAAAGATCGATCAATAATGGTCGTAATACTTTGCTCACCTTTTGCTCTATCAAGAGTCCCAGGTGTTGATGGTGGCAACTGTGTTGATGAGGCTGCCCCATCTATAAGTTTGGACTTGAGAAATTCTCGTAAAGAAAAACTAGCTTTTGGCTCCTCTTCTGATTCTGACCCTGACGCTTGTGTTATTTCCTCCAGGTAACCCTCCTTCTTTTTACTCTCTCCTAACTTTCTCTGCTCCTCAGACTTCTTCTGCTCCTCTATCATCTTCTTATACCCCTCTAACATCCTCTGCTCCTCCAACTTCTTCTGGTCTTCTGACTCCCCCTGCTCTCCCGAGTCCCCTGAGTCTCCTGAGTCCTGCTCTCCTAACTCCCTCCGCTCTTCCAACTCCTTCTGCATTTTCTCTAACTGAGTTGAAACTCGTTTTGTCTTTCGCCCTCTTACAGGGGCAACCAACATTGTATCTGGTGTCCCAGATGGTTGGTCCAATTGGACTACCTGTGCCCCCGGTGGCTGGTCAGATTGAACTACATGTGCCCCCGGTGGCTGGTCAAATTGGACTACATGCCTCCCCAGTGGCTGGCCAAATTGGACTACATGTGCCCCTGGTAGTTGGTTAAATACATTCAACTCACCCTGGAGGGCACATAGCTGGTCTCGGAGAGCGTTCCGCTCAAACTGGACGGCACCAAGCTCAGTCTGGAGGCTGTTGTAGTTGGACTGGAGAGTGTTGTACCCAAACCGGAGGACGTTATGCTCGGCCTGGAGGGCAGTGTGCTGAGTCTGGAGAGTGTTGAGCTTGGTCTGGAGGGCATTGTGCTCAGTCTGAAGAGCATTATGCTCGGACTGGAGGGTGTCACAATTGGGTTGGAAGGCATCGTGCTTGGCCTGGAGGATGCCGCACTCAGACTGGAGGGCGTCATATTTGGACTGGAGAGTGTTGTGCTCGGTCTGGAGGGCATTGTGCTCGGTCCGGAGGGCATCGCGCTCAGTCTGGAGAGTGTTGTACTCGGACCGGAGGGCGCTGTGCTCGGACTGGAGAGTGTCGTGCTCGGACCGGAGGGCGCTGTGCTCGGACTGGAGAGTGTCGTGCTCGGACCGGAGGGCGCTGTGCTCGGACTGGAGAGTGTCGTGCTCGGACCGGAGGGCGCTGTGCTCGGACTGGAGAGTGTCATGCTCGGACCGGAGGGCGCTGTGCTCGGACTGGAGAGTGTCGTGCTCGGACCGGAGGGCGCTGTGCTCGGACTGGAGAGTGTCGTGCTCGGACCGGAGGGCGCTGTGCTCAGACTGGAGAGTGTGGAGTTGGGATTGCAGGGAGCTTTTCTCATCCCAAAGTTTTTCTGCGTCAGCTCTAAGATTCTCTTTCTCGTACCAGATTGAGTCTCGTTGGTACAGGAGATCTTTTCTCTCAGATTCAAAAGCTTTTTCTCTCTCTGCATGTACCAGACATGCTAGAACTCCAGTATGAACTGGAGTCAAAAGAAGCTAGGTGGTATGCCACCACTGATATTGCTAATGCCTTCTTTTCCATCCCATTGGCTGCAAAATGTAGGCCACAGTTTGCTTTTACCTGGAGAGGTATTCAGTATACCTGGAACCGTTTACCCCAGGGGTGGAAGCACAGCCCAACAATTTGCCATGGATTAATCCAAGCTGTTTTGGAACAGGGTAATGCTCCTGAACACTTGCAGTATATTGATGACATTGTAGTGTGGGGCCATACAGCAGCAGAGGTTTCCAAGAAAGGGAAACAGATAATCCAAATTCTTTTGAAAGCTGGTTTTGCCATTAAGCGCAGCAAGGTGAAGGGGCCTGCCCAGGAAATCCAGATCTTAGGTATAAAATGGCAAGATGGACGTCGTCACATCCCAGCAGATGTGATTGACAAAATCACTGCTACGTCTCCGCCCACAAATAAAACAGAGACCCAATCTTTTCTGGGAGTAGTGGGCTTTTGGAGAATGCATGTCCCAAACTACAGCCACATAGTGAGCCCTCTCTATCAGGTAACACGGAAGAAGAATAATTTCTCATGGGGTCCTGAGCAGCAGCAGGCTTTTGAGCAGATAAAACAAGAAATAGCAGGGGCCCTAGGCCGAAAGGAAAAAGTTAATTAGGAAAAGAAAACAGCGGCAATGATCTAAGGAGGCACACTTATTTACTAAATACTACATCGAAATACAGGATAACACAATATAATACAATATAATTGAAAATTGAGCTAACGAATCAAGCAAAATAGGAGAGAGAATGAGTCCCGTAACCGAGAGGCCTACTGTGAAATCTAGGCGAACGGCAAAGGCTCCCACACACTCCTCCGAACGCCAGAACTCGAAAAACGTCAGTCTGGTCTGCGACTGAGTTAATATAGAGTCCAGGTCCCGTGACCTATCGTGTTGTTCTCTGGGAGATGTAGTCTTCTTCTTAAGTTGCAGATTCATTAAAATTATTCATACTTTATATGATGTTATGATGTGGAATACTGATGGCAAAATTAAAAAAAAAAAAATTAAACCATGACAATTGTGTTATAGAAGTTTCTTATTTCTCCAAGAACTATGGATTACAGGCTCACAAAAGAGTCAGTGTGAAACAAAAACTACAAGGAAATAAATAATTTTGAAGTCATGGCACATACACAAATTTCTCTTTTAGATGACCTGAATTGGAAGACAACTGGGATATGAACCTAAGATGGACCTTGCAGATACAAAAGATTTGGTGCTTCTTACAGTGGTCAAGCTAAATTAAAAATGAGTAAATATCTACATATGGGTTTTTACAACCAAACACCACTTATTGAATGATATAGAAGGGAAAATGTGTGCCCCGGTGGCGCAGTGGTTAAGGACTCCGCCTTGCAACACTGGGGCCCGGAGTTCGAATCCCCCCTGTGTCGCAAGTGGTAGAAGTGCCGCTCTGCTACACAGAGGCCCGAATCCCGGGGGTTGGACTCGATGATCTCTAAGGTCCCTTCCAACCCGCACATGACTATGATGCTATGATACTATGATGATGAAAATACCCAGGCACTTACAAACTGCCCACCTGTCTCTGAATACTTAAGTATTCTTGGATCAAAATCGGTGCAATAAAATGTAATATTCTTCACTGGAGGTTGCAAAAAATTATACTCGAGACAAGTCAGAAGTATTCACTTATGAAGGCAAAGGTGATGTGAAAGGGGTTCAGAATTTATAGCATCTGTTGCAAGCGTTAGCGGGGATTTGGGCTGTGAGGTGGCAGGACCCCCCCTGCTCTGTCCCCTGCTCTGTGATGTAAATTTGGCGCACACTTCACAAGTACGTTTAAGAGGCATAGAAAAAGTAATTAGAGTACTTAAGGTGCTAATTGCGCTGCAATAAACGCCATTTGCTGCATCCTCTTAATGATGTCAGTGTTGCAGTGGTCCTAGCGAGGGGAGATCGCTAGCTCCCAGCGGAACACGCCTCAGACATGGAAGCGTCAGCTGCAACAAGCATTCAGCAGAGACCCCATGAAAACTGTTTATGAAAAACGTATCGTTTTAAGGAAAGCCACATGGCAGTTCCTGGAGGTAGGAAAAAACAGAGAGACGTGGTGTTTGATTCTAAGTTCTGCACCTTTGCAATAGGCTAGCCCCAACATCTCTGATAAGAGCAGCCTCAATTTGAAGGCGAATTCCTTCCCAAGGATGCTGGTACTTAGGGACATGGTTTAGCGGGCAATATTGGTGGTAGGTGGATGGTTGGACTAGATGATCTTAGAGGTCTTTTCAAACCTTAATGATTTTATGATTCTATGACATAAATCAAAGTGATAAATAAGAGCTAATGACTAATCATCTGGTATACTGTTCAATGAGAGATTAACCAGGAAATCATATCAGTAACAGATATAATAATAAAATAAAGTGAATGTAGAAGAGTTGAAACTTCCTTAAACTTCCAGTTTTAGAAAATGAGTATCAAGATTTATAAAGACAGTCATTTATAAAGACAATGTCAAGATCTCATCCTTGTCAAAGATTTTTGTTTGGCCTGCACTGATTGGCAATTGACAGTGTTAAAGGAAGAACTAATTATTCAGTTGGTTTATTTACAAAAACTGGAGTTTTTGTACTCAGTGCCAGTTCAAAGGAACCAGGTTCAGTAGCCTGCAACATGTTTACAAAGGTTCTAGAATGTTTCAACATGATTGGATTGGAGCAGAGAAATGAAACAAAACTGAGACACCATAGAATTATGTTTTAAAGAAATGAACACTCCGTTGATTCTGAGTGATCAACACTGGGAGTTTCCACCGATGTAGAGAGCTATATATATATATTCCAGTGCAGACAGTACATCAGTGAAATCTAATGACAGTCCAACAATCTTTTTGATAAAATATTAGTTTCCTTATGTTGGTTTTGCATTTCAAAGGACATTCATCTTAACATGTAAGATGCACTACACAGGAGTTCCTGTATAAGGTATAGTCCTCCCAGATGGCATATGACAGGAATATCATCTTGAGAGATCACTGCTCTCTAGAGGTATTACAAAGGTTAATTATCATTTTAAGTTTTTATCTTTCTCAACATAAAAAAAAGAAAATTAATATTTTAGAATAGTCTGCAAAACAACAAAATAAAAGTCACTTCAAAGTTAAAACTATTAGGTAAAGCTATACTGAGCTCTACAATGCATCTCTAGAAAATGTAACAGCATGACTAAATCTGGTGAGCTCTCAAACATTAATTGGGATATCATGCCCCAGTACCATAATGACCTTAAATATTGTTGAAATATTGTTGCGTGCATCGCTTCAGTATCAGTGTAAAGCCTTCAGCTGTTTGGACAGTCTCTTTCTCATTATATTTGATTTATTATCTTCAGTTCTAATTATATTGTATTATAGTGTGTTATCTTGCATTCCGATACCATATTTAGTAAATTAGTTTGTTTCTCCTTAGATCATTGCCACTGTTTTTAATTATTTTGGGGTCCCCTGTTTCCCTTTTCTGGAGGCATGGATTTTGCGAAATTCCTTCACCCCACTAGTCACAGAACTGGGCAGGACCAGCCCATAAACCGTTGACAAATAGCTACTTACTCATTCTATTAAAAAATTCACAGAATCAAAAAAGCTGCTCAGAAAGAATATAGTCCTACTTCCAGCTTAATACAGGGCTATTTTCAGTGCTAGACTTATTATTCGGATATAAGCTTTAAATTAACTTAAAATCTGTTATGACAGTACATATACAAATGGCAAGGAGTCCTTGACTAATACAATGTTCTATATGTGCAAGTAAAATTCTTGTTAATCATATGTGCATTGAAATGTTTTGTTTCTTATTTTGTAAATAGTCCTCTCCTTTAAAAAATGAGAGCACTCTGGTGTATTTCAGAAGATGTTGAGATACACCATTGTCATGGTTTTATGATTTTTTGTTATCGGTATTCCACATCATAACATCGTGTAGTGCACTGGGAGTTAAAGATTTAATGCTCCAGGTCCAGGTACCTGTCCCAGAAGAGAACTACATCCTCCAGAGAACTGTTTACTGTTCTGTTACTGTTTCTGCTCATAGGAAAAATATAAAAGCATGCAGATCACTTTCCCTGCCCCTTTTTTTTTATCTTCTAGCTTGTCTCTGTTGTGAGTGCCATCTTGTCACAGCACCAGAATAAGGCCTTCGGCTTTCAGAAACACTCTCTCATTTAATTGATTTATTAGTATCGATTCTAACAATATTGCATTATATTGTATTATAGCATGTTATCTTGCATTCTGATATCTTATTTAGTAAATCAGTTTGTTTCTCCTCAGATTGTTGTCACTGTTTTGTTTTGAGGCCCATCTCTCTCCCCTTTTTCCATTTTTTTCCTTTTTCCCTTTCCTGGGCATGGATCCATGGGTCCCTCTTCCCCACTAGTCATGGAACCAGGCCAAAGCAGCCCATAAACTGCTGATTTCCTCTATAAAGGTGGTGAGACAGAAAACCCAAACAGAAAGCCTCACCTCTGTGACTGGGAAGATCCTCCTAGAAGCTATGCTAAGGCATTTTTTGTGTGCCTCCGGTGGCGCAGTGGTAGGAACGCCGCTTTGCAACACTGGAGGCCCGGGTTCGAATCCCCCCTGTGGCGCAAGTGGTAGAAGTGCCGCTCTGCTACACAGGAGGCTTGAATCCCGGGGGTTGGACTCGATGATCTCTAAGGTCCCTTCCAACCTGCACAAGACTGTGATACTGTGATACATACTAGAGAAAGTGATGATTTGAGACAGCCAGCATGGCTTCACCAAGGGCAGGTCTTGCCTGACCAATCTGGTGGCCTTCTATGATGGAGTGAAAGCTTTGGTGGATGGGGGAAGGGCGATGGATGTCATCTTCCTGGCCTTTGACATGGTCCCTCACCACATCCTGCTCTCTAAATTGTAGAGGTGTGGATTTGAAGGATGGACTGTATGATGGATTAGGAATTGGCTGGCTGGACTCAGCCAAAGGGTTGTGATTAATGGTTATGTGTCAGGGTGGAGGCTGGTCACAAGCTGTGTCCCTCAGGGGTCGGTCTTGGGACTGGTGCTCTTCAACATCTTCAGCAATGACAGACAATGGCATCAAGTGCACCCTCAGCAAGTTTGTGGATGATACCAAGCTGAGCAGTGCAGTCAGTACATTGAAAGGAAGGGAAGCCAGCCAGAGGGACCTGGACAGGCTGAAGAAGTGGGCCCGTGTGAACCTAATGAGGTTCAATAAGGCCACATGCAGGGTGCTGCACTTGGGTCAGGGCAACCCCAGGTATTTATACAAACTGGGGGAAGACCTCCTTGAGAGTAGCTCTGCGGAGAGGGACCTGGGGGTCCTGGTGGATGAGAAGCTGGACATGAGCCAGCAGTGCGTGCTAGCAGCCTGGAAGGCCAACTGTTTTCCGGGCTGCATTAAAAAAGAGGTGGCCAGCAGGGAGAGGGAGGTGATTGTCCCCCTCTACTCGGCACTTGTGAGGCCCCATCTGAAGTACTGTGTCCAGGCCTGGGGCCCCCAATACAAGAAGGACATGGAGCTCTTGGAGCAGGTCCAGAGGAGGGCCACTAAGATGCTCAGAGGGCTGGAGCACCTCTTCTATGAAGAAAGGTTGAGGGAACTGGGCTTGTTTATCTTAGAGAAGAGAAGGCTGCAGTCTTTTTGTTACTAACTCTCCTTTTCAACCCTACAGGCTCTTAGCACAGTGGGTCAAAGGGGAGCGTTTATTAGCATTAGATGGTACAGATCCAGAGACAATCTATGTCCCATTTGATCTCAAGCAATGGGAGTTTGTGTTGCGCATGTCGCAACAGCTGCAGTGTACATTGGTGGGATTTTCAGGGCAGATCACTATTCATCTGCCAACGCACAAGCTTTTGCAATCTCTTCACTCTCTGTATTTGTTGAGAGTTTCTAAATTATCATTAACCCCTCTTGTATGCGCTCTTACTGTTTTTACAGATGGATCCGGCAGAACTGGCTGCAGAGTAATTGTATGGAAAGGTACTGCCAGGACCCAGGAGAGTGATGTTTATGTCACCGGTGACTCTCCACAAATTGTGGAACTTATGGCAATGGTCCGTGTGTTCAAATGATGGTCTGAACCCATCTATATAGTAACAGATTCTGCTTATGTTACAGGCATCGTGATGCAACTGGAGCATTCTTATCTAAAGGAGACAACTAATGTGCAGTTGTTCACACTTATTTTGCGCTTAAAATGGTTTCTAGATCATCACTCGGAATCTTACTTTATTCAGCGTGCTCGTTCTCACTCCTCTCTGCCAGGCCCCATCTCTGAGGGTAATGCGCAGGCAGACAAACTGTCAGGAGCAATTGTTCCTGATCAGTTTGTTCAAGCATGGTTGTCTCATGATTTTTACCACCAAAATGCAAAGGCATTGCAGCGTGCCTTTCAACTGACCACAGATCAGGCCAGACAGATCATACAGTCCTCTCCCGACTGTCGAACTGTTGCACCAACACCCCCTATAGGAGTTAATCCTCAAGGATTGAGCTCCTTAGAAATTTGGCAGACAGATGTTACACACATACCAGAATTTGGAAAGCTCTGTTATGTTCATGTTTCTGTTGATACATTATCTACATGTATTTTTGCATCTGTGCATACAGGAGAAAAGGCAAAAGATGTTTGTAAACATTTCTTACTGGCCTTTGCAGGCCTTGGGGTTCCGAAAACAATTAAAACAGACAATGAGCCAGGATATGTGGCCCATGCTACCCGCTCCTTCTTTCAGCAGTGGGTTATTCAACACCTGACAGGCAAACCCCACTCTCCCACAGGCCAAGCTATTATTCAATGAGCACATGGTACCTTAAAGGCCATGCTTCAAAAATAAAAAGGGGGGAGTGCAGGTATGACCCCTCAGGTAAAAGTAGCTAAAGCATGATATGTTCTCAATTTTCTAAATCTCTGGACAACAGAAGGCCCTCCAATTTACAGGCATTTTAGCTGTAATACCTTAATTCCTGTTGAAGTAAAAGCACAGGTTATGGTAAAAAATTGAAGCTCTAAATGGGAAGGACCCTATTTGTTGATAACTTGGGGTCAAGGTTATGCTTGTGTTTCAACAGGAACGGGTCCAAGATGGGTACCAGCACAATGGGTACGGCTGTCCCTTTCATCATCTGCTGTAAAATGATCGCTGTGTTTTCATCAGCATTTTGGATTCCAGCTCAACCAAAACAGAACATTTGGGTCACCCTCGCCAACAAGACGGGACAAGACATATTCTGTTTGTCAACTGCAACACCAGGAAACCTGTTCTCAACCTGCTTGGTGGGACTACTCCTAGACAAATGGCCCATCCCGAACACCGAGATAAACACACAGAATCACAGAATCACAGAATGACCCGGGTTGGAAGGGACCTCAAGGATCATGTAGTTCCAACCCCCCTGCCTAGCAGGGCCACCAAACATACACCTTTACTAGATCAGGTTGCCCAGAGCCCTGTCCAACCTGGTCATGAACACATCCAAGGACGGGGCATCCACAACCTCCCTGGGCAGCCTGTTCCAGGACCTAACCACTCTCCTAGTAAAGAACTTCCCCCTAGCATCCAACCTAAATCTTCCTTCTTTTAACTTAAAACCATTTCCCCTAGTCCTGCAATTATCAGCCTTTTCGAAGAGTTTACTCCCCTCCTGGGAGTAAGTTCCCTTCAGGTATTGAAAGGCTGCAATGAGGTCACCCCGCAACCTTCTCTTCTCCAGGCTGAACAAACCCAACTCCCTCAGCCTGTCCTCATAGGGGAGGTGCTCCAGCCCCCTGATCATCTTCGTGGCCCTCCTCTGGACCCTTTCCAGAATCTCCATGTCTTTTTTGTACTGAGGGCTCCACACCTGGACACAGTACTCCAGATGGGGCCTCACAAGAGCAGAGTAGAGAGGGACAAAAAACTATAAACACCTGAGATAGCATTCAATACAAGCGCAGTAGTTGACAGATGGGATGGATGTGTAATACATCTGCAACAGAGCAATCTTGAACTACAGGAACTGAAACTATTGGGTTCTGTATAAAAGGATTATTATTTGTATTTTAACTACAGTGGAAAGAATTGATCATTAGTTCAGTGTATTAATTCTAGTTTAGTTGCTTATAGAAATCATTCTGCTTGGTGTAATTATACCTCATCTAACTTCTCAAGATCTAGTAGTCATCCGCTTAGCTTGCCAACAGGAGTTTTTCTCATTTGTGGGGACAGGGCATGGCCCACTATCCCCTCTCACATTAAAGGAAGTCCACGCAGTTTGGGAAGACTAACTTTATAAATACCTAATATCTCCATGATTACTCACCATCAAAAGCTCTTTAAGAGAACTGTTCATGCTTTTCAATCAGAGTGTAAGGACAAGGTAGAATTTTGGAACCCTGGGTAAATCACAGCAGCATCCATTTTAGCCCCAAGCGTTGCATCAGCCAAAGCATTGAGCACACTTAACAAACTTGGATGCTGGATGACTAAGCAAACAAATACTTCCTTGGCTCTAAGTGGACTGATACTAGATATAAACTCAGTGCAACATGCTACGCTACAGAATCGCGCAGCTATAGACTTCTTGCTATTAGCTCAAGGTAATGGGTGTCAGGATGTTGATGGCATGTGTTATATGAATTTGTCAGATTATTCAAAATCAATATATAAAAGCATTCAGGATCTGCAGAACAGAGGTAAGAAATTACAAGTTGGATAAGAAATGACAGGTTGGATATATTTGGAGGCCTCTTCAGAAGCCTGGGAGTATGGATACAGAATGTGTTTAAAAAGGCTTAATTTTTCTTATTGCTTTTCTTAGCATTTTAGTTTGTATTCCTTGCTTATTACATTGTGTTCAGAAAATGATTCAAGATGCCTTAAATCATACTTTTTTCATTAGTAAATAAGGGGGAGATATGAGAGAGGGAGAGGTAAGCTCAGCCTCGTTGAATACTGACTTGCTGTCATGGTTTTGTAATTTTGCTATCAGTATTCCACATCATAACATCATATAAAGCATGGATAATTTTACCGAATGTGCAGCTCACAGAAGAAGACTACATATCCCAGAGAACATCACAGTCAGGGATAAGTCACAGGACAAGGACACTATATAATCTCACTTTGGGGCTGGACTCACTCTCTTGAATCCTCAGAGCCAGGGGGGAGCATGGGGGAGCCTTCCAACCATTTCGCCTAGAGCTACAGTAGGCCTCTCAGTTTTGGGACTCACTCTCTCTCCTATTTTACTTGATTCATTAACCTTAATTTCAATTAATTTGTATTATATTGTGTTATCCTGTATTTCGATATAGTATTTAGTAAATAAGTGTGCCTCCTTAGATCGTTGCCGCTGTTTTCTTTTCCTTTTCCCTTTTTCCCTTTCCTTTTTGGGCCAGCAGCCCTGCGAGCCAGCTGCCTTCCCCTGTCACGGGTGCAGGTAGATTTTCGCTTAACCTGTGACACTTGCTGATAATGAGGCTATGGAAAGGAGACATGGTCTGAACAAACAGGGATTTCTTGTTCCTAGGCATAAGATAAACTCTCTGCTGATTATGATGACTTCTTATGGAATTTTCTTGCTTTCCAGCCAATGGATTGTTAGTGGAAATGTGCTGAATACATGTTAAAGTTTAAATAGGCTTGCTTAGAAGAATGAGAGAGATATATACAGCATTACGATCACAATCATCACAGCAATAAAGAAATCTTCCCAACACAAGAACTCTGTGCTGTGTTGCTAACTCGCAACAAGCAAGTAACAACTTGTCAAGTAATAACTGAACAGATCATCATTTTGAACCTCTTGAGCCTCATGTTGGATGCCAAAATGGATCATGGTGGGTTGACCCCAACCAGCAGCCAACAGATACTTAGGGAAGACAAAAGCCATAACCCCAAATACCTCCCCATGTTTCCAAGCTTTTATTGCTGAGCACAACAACATCATATCTTAAGAAATATCCCTTTGGTCAGTTTTGGTCAGCTGTCCTGATTGTGTGCCTTCCTAACCTCTTGTGCACCCCCAGCTAACTCCTGCCTCACAGCAGAGTGGAAAAAAGGAGAAAAAAGAAGGAAACCTGGACAACATTCAAATATTACTCAGAACTAGCCAAATTACTAGTGTGTTGTCAGTGCCGTTTTAGTCAAAATCCAAAACACATTACCATAAGGCTACTATGAAGAAAATAAACTCCATCCCAGACAGAATCAGTGCACATTGCAAAATTCAGCATTCTGATTACATTAAAAGCTAATTATAGTGAAAGAAAACCATTAGCGCTATGCATTTTTTTATTCAACAGTTTTAGTCCAAACTATGAAAACAAGTTATTTTAGGTTTTGTCTTTTTTTATTTTAAAGAATAACCTGCACATTTCCCTGAAAGACATTAGTAACAACAGCAGGCTGTCATTCTACTACCACCCACATTTGTATTTTCAGTGTCGTTACTAATTTCAGCTTTTTCACAGAGTAGGAAGACTGGAAAGAGTTGGTAACCAATTTAAATACATAGAATTGTTTGCTAACTAGTGCTATCCTCTACCTGTTCATGGAAAAGGGGAATGGGATAAAAACAGTGACAATCTAAGGAGGAAAAACTTATTTTACTAAATATGATATCGAAATACAAGATAACACAATATAATATAATTGAGGCTAACAAATCGAACAAACAGAGAGAGAGAGAGTCCCCGAAAACTGAGAGGCCTACTGTGAACTCTAGGCGACACGGCTGGAACGCTTCCCACTCTCCGAGAAGTTCAAGAGAAGAAGGAGGGCACTCCAGCCTGGGAACGAGATTATATAGCGTCCTGGTCCCGTGACTTATCATTAACCCTGTTGTTCTCTGGGATATGTAGTCTTCTTCTGTGGACTGCACATTCAATAGAAGTATCCATACTTTACATGATGTTATGATGTGGAATACTGATAGCAAAATTACAAAATTACAAAACCATGACAGTTGATTATATCACCTTGCCACGATCTCACAATGGTAAGCATTATGTACTCACCATGATGGAGGCAAACACTGGATGGCTTGAAACATACGCAGTACCCCATGCTACCGCCCGAAAGCTTTGGAAAAGCAAATCCTGTGGCGGCATGGCACTCCGGAAAGAATTGAATCAGATAATGGGACCCATTTTTAAAATTCTCTTGTAACCACTTGGGCCAAAAATCATGGCATTGAGTGGATTTACCATATTCCCTATAAGGCACCAGCTTCTGGTAAGATTGAATGATTCAATGGGTTGTTGAAAACTATGTTGAAAGCAATGGGTGGCAGAACGTATAAAAATTGGGAGAACCATTTTAGCAGAAGCCACCTGGTTGGTCAACACTCGAGGATCTAGTAATCATAATGGTCCTAACCAATCCAGCTCCCTACGTACCGTGGAGGGAGATAAGGTTCCTGTAGTACACATAAAGAGCGTGTTGGGAAAAATAGTTTGGGCCCTTCCAGCGTCTGGAAGGGGGAAACCTCTCTGGGGTACTGTCTTTGCCCGGGGACCTGGGTGCACGTGGTGGGTGATGGACAAAAATGGGAATGTCCAGTGTTTACCACAAGGGAATTTGATGTTGGGGGAGTGCAGCCAATGATTTCTTGTAGATATATAGGTATAGTCTCAGAAATATTTGTCAAATGTCCAATTAGGTACAGGACTTAAGATAGAGTGGATTAATGTTAAGGAAACACTTTTTTCTATATACCTTAATTAGGCATTCTGTAAGCAAGTTTTCCATCTGGACTCTATATCATGCACTGGCCATGCATGTGTAGAGCACACATGGAAAGAAGTATAAGTCAAAAGGAAATCTGCTGTGGTGGCTGGGAAAGGATGAGTGCACCTTGATGTGGGGGATGCCCTACTAGCAATGCCTTTCTCCTCCACCGCTGACGTGTTTTCCTTTTTCTGGCAGTTTTGCCATTTATCTCAAAATTAATAAATAATAGTGGGTTAGGTTATAGAGTTTTGTTCTCAACTTAGGGATTTGTATGGAATAAATATAAATTGTTGAGAAAATAATGTTGCTGATTGCTCACAACTATACATATGAGTGTGTATGTGTGTATAAGCATAATGTAACGATGTAGAATAAGGGGTGGAATGTCATGGTTTAATAATTTTGTAATTTTGCTATCAGTATTCCACATCATAACATCATATAAAGCATGAATAATTTTACTGAATCTGCAACTTACAGAAGAAGACTACATCTCGCAGAGAACAACACGAGCAGAGAGATGGGTCATGGGACCTGGACACTATATTATCTCTGTCACAGGCTAGACTGACGTCTTTCGAGTTCTGGCGTTCAGGGGAGTGTGTGGGAGCCTTCACTGTTTCGCCTAGATTCACAGTAGGCCTCTCGGTTTCGGGACTCATTCTCTCTCCTATTTTGCTTGATTCGTTAGCTCAGTTTTCAGTTATATTGTGTTGTATTGTGTTATCCTGTATTTCGATATAGTATTTAGTAAATAAGTGTGCCTCCTTAGATTGTTGCCGCTCTTTTCTTTTCCTAATTAACTTTTTTTCCTTTTGGCCTAGGACCCCTGCGGGGCCCACGGCCCCCTGTCACGGACGCAGGTGGATTTTTGTTTAAAACGTGACAGCTTGCAAGAAGAGCTGTTTAAATGCTAGCCAGCTCTCACAGGCCCACTTGCCTTGTAGCACTTTGGCCCATGGGATAGCCCCAAGTAGGTTCCGGAGGAGATCAAAGTTGGCTCTCCTGAAGTCCAGGGTAGCAATCTATTGCAGAATGGCAGGAGAAAAGCAAACGACCACACCTGCCATTGACATATGATCAACTAATCTTGTTAATTCCTTGGCTGCGTGTACCTTTATAATACGGATAATTAGCTCATACATATTGCAAAAGCAGAGCTCATCATTGGTTTCCAATTACATACCATTCCCAAGTATCTTTGCAGCTTGTTGTTATCATCCTGAAAGTTACTCCCTTGCTGAGTTCACAAAACCATGGTTAGTTTCTCACCATCACAGGGCATTCTGTTGTTCTTGATGTCCTTGCAGGTGGTATGGCTGCTTGCTTGGCTGCACTGTGTTTACAACCCTTCTCAGCTAACCAGCTGTAAATAAAACTCTCTACAGCAATCCTACTTTTTGCTTTGCTTCCTCCACTCAGGATCTCGAAATCCACCATCTCATGGTTGCTACAACGCAAGCTGCCCCTGACTTTTACTTCCTTAACGAGTCCTTCCTCTTTGGTTAGAATAAGGTCCAGCAACACCCCACCCTGCTTCGGTTCCTCGACCACCTGCATCAGGAAGGTATCTTCAATGCACTGCAAGAATTGTCTGGACCGCGCATGCCTGGCCATGTTGGTTGTCCAGCAAATATCTGGATAATTGAAATCCCCCATAAGTACTGGAAGCGTGACACTACTTCCAGATGCTTATTGAAGGCCTCATCAACCTCCTCCTCCTGATCAGGGGGCCTGTAGTACACACCCACAACAGTGTCCTCCTTGCCAGACTGGCCCTTGATTCTCACCCACAAGCTCTCCACTGCTACATCACTCTCCCCCAAGTGGAGTTCAATACATTCTAGCTGCTCTCTCACATAAAGAGCAACTCCACCACCCTGCCTTGCCAGTCGATCTTTCCTGAAAAGCACATAGCCCTCCATAACAACATTCCAGTCATGCGAGCTGTCCCACCACGTTTCCGTGATCGCAATGAGATCATGGCCATGCGACCGCACACAGAACTCCAGCTCTTCCTGTTTATTTCCCATGCTTCACGCGTTAGTATACAGGCACTTGAGAGAGGCAGCATCTCCCCACCCCTCTCCGTGCCTTTTAACTCCATTGTCTCCACCCAACAAGCTCTGTTTTAAGTCTTGAACTGCTGCCTCAGACCCAGCGGCCCTCATTTTGTCCCCTTCCCCCATCCTACCTAGTTTAAAAACCTGTCAATAAGTCCTGACAGTTCCTCAGCTAGAACCCTCCTACCCCTTTGAGACAGGCCGCTTCCATCTGCAGCCGTCATGCCAGGACATCTGTGTTGAAGCCTGAACTTTCCCACAGTTGTGTGGAGAGCCAGACCCCACAGGATGTCTACACCCAATATATATTCCAGAACTGGGGCAATAGATACCTTATATTCCCATGGTGGGAGACGCCCAACCACCAATTTTAGCCAGGTTTGGGTGACTGGAATGTTCTGTCCCCCAAAACCTCCAGTCACCACTCTATCATCTTTAAATTTAGTTGGTTCTTCATATATTATAGATGTCTCTGTCCCAGTATCAACTAGGGCCATAACTTTTTGAACATTCTTTCAGGACCAATACATTGTTAGTTCTACATAGGGCCTCCATTCCTGTCTAGGGGCCCTAGACAGGATCCCTCATCACGCCATGAATTGGGCCAGACTCAAATCTTTTACCTCCAGCATCCCAGGCATCATGGTCTGAGACACCTGAGGCGGCCTCTTTTTCCTATTGGGAACAATAAAGTTCTCCAAATTCCAGGTCACCATCAGCCGCTGTTCTATAATTCTTACCCTCAGTTTTCTAGGGCAGTTTTGGAACTTCTGTTCATCCTTCAGCTGTTTCCACAGCTGAAGGAGAACATAGTTGGGTTGACGATCAATTTTCACAAATTGAACGCCTGCCCGGAGGAGGTCATTGAACATCTGTTTTCAGGACACTCTTATGGGTCCCGATTGAGGGGTTTGTGGGGCCAGTTTTCTAGTTTTAATTACCGGTAAAACCTCTGCCTCTTCTACCGCTCAAATATTACACTTGGTTGGATAGTTATTGTTGCCAGGTTAGAGACTTCATTGAGGGTGAAGGAAGGCAAGGCTGCAACGCTCCCATAGGCTCAATTACTGCATTGACAGCATGCAAGTCCTGTAAAAGTCTCCATTTTCCACTCTTCTTGAGGATAACAAAAACCGGAGTATTCCAAGGGCTGGTAGTAGGCACTATGTGACCAGCAGCTAGCTGTTCTTGAACTAACTCATGTAAGTGCAGCAACTTTTCTCTTTTTAAGGGCCACTGATCTACCCAAATAGGTTGTTCTGTTTTCCAAGCTAAGGGTATAGGTTGCTGCCGATCAATGGCCCTCACTGAAAATTTGTCTGCAAAATCATACCCCACTGACTTAAGAGATCACGACCCCACAAAGTACAGGGAATTGGCAAAATGTAAGGAGCAGCGTGAGCAATGCGACCATCAGGCCCTTCAAAAGATAAAATTCGGGCACTTTGTTTTGGCTGCTGTAGGCCCCCAACCCCCACAATAGCAGAATTAGGATCTCTTAGTGGCCACTCAGAGGGCCAATCACTGGACTTAATGATAGTAACATCAGCTCCAGTATCCACTAGTCCTAATAACTGTCTGCCATTTACTAAGCATGGTAATAATGGTTTGTCTTTTGACAGTTGTGTGGTCCATAGCACAACAGGTTTATCTGTGCTCCCAAATCCACCGGTTCGATCTCTAATACCAGGTTTGGTCATAGAATGAAAAGGGACTAATTGTGCTATTTTTTGGCCTTTTGGAATAAAACAGGGGGGGAGGGTGTCCATGCCATTATCTTAATTTCCCCGGTATGGTCAGCATCTATGCATCTACACTCCAGGTAAAACAAAAAGTCCCATCCTTTTAACAGAAGAACGTCCTAACAAGAGGGCGCTATTTTTTTTATTTGCTCGCTTGGGCTTTTTACAGTCCCTTTGGACATGACCTGGTTCCCCACAATTGTAACACTTTACTTTTTGAGCTGTCCCTGCATCAAGTTGGGTTGCCAATGAATCTGCTAGCAGGGCCATTTTATGACTTTCTGTGCCTACATCTTGACAGGCTTTAATCAAGTCAGTAATTGATGGGTCTGCATTCTTTAGGGACTGTAAAACCTTTCGACAGTCTGCATTTGCGTTTTCTACTGCTAATTGCTTAAGCAAGACATTTCGGGCAGCTTCATTTTCTACTTGTCTCTCTAAAGAAATTTGTAAATGGTCAAGAAATTTAACGTAAGGCTCAGTAGCCCCTTGCCTAATTGAAATAAATGAAGCATCGGGAGAATTAATATCAGGAACCCGACGGACAGCACGCAACACCAAAGTCTTAACTTGCTCCAGGCATTGCCTGTCCAGCTGTGCCTGTGCCTGAGGTGTTGCCTGGGCCCCCTCCCCCATGAGTTCCTCTAGGCCAATATGATTTAGGTTGTTCAAATTATTCAAGGCCTGGATGGCAGCCTGTTCCCGGTATTCAGTCATGAACACGGTGTATTGCATGGGAGAGAGGATCATTCGTAACACACTTTTCCAGTCATGAGGGGTCATAACATAAGTATCACCAATTGCAACCAAAAGATTGTATGTAAAGGCTGACTGAACTCCGTATGTTCTCACTGACTTCCTTAGCTCTTTCACTGCCTCATAAGGCAGGGATTCCCAACGGAGGACCTGATTCGGCTGATACAACACAGGGAAGGCTTGCAATGTATCAGCATCACCCCTTAATATTGCTTCTTTTCTGCACTGTTCTAAGACACCACAGTACGCTGTAGGGAAATTTGTCGTTCCTGCTCCCTTCAAATTATCATCAGGAGGAAATGCGCCCGA
This sequence comes from Coturnix japonica, assembly GCF_054131305.1. Lineage (NCBI taxonomy): Eukaryota > Metazoa > Chordata > Aves > Galliformes > Phasianidae > Coturnix > Coturnix japonica. The sequence continues at coordinate 271,084 of NW_028188974.1, forward strand.
TTCGCCTTCCGGATATACTGGACCAGGGTCACAACAATCCCCTGGTTTCGATCCGTCCGTGTCTTTAATCACGTTACACGCGGGCTGCACAGACGCTGCAGCGCACGACGTGGGGGGGACGGAGGGCGGAGGCGCAGAGAACGTCATGGGCGGAGCGGGGGGCAGGGGCGGGGCGACGAGCGTCGTAGGCGGAGCAGAGGGCGGGGGCGCGGCGGGCGTCGTGGGCGGGGCGAAGGGCGGGGGCGCCGTAGAGGGCGGCAACACGGCGAACGTCGGGGGAGGAGCGAACGGCGGGAGCGCGAGGGGGGGGCGGTTGCGGCTTTTCGTCTCCCCGAATCGGGGGGCGGTCGGAGCCGCCAGTCGGATCCGGGCACGGGCCGCTTCCCGCAGCGAGAGGCAGCGGCGGGGGTGGGACGGAGGGCGGCAGGGAATGGTCGGAATAAATTCTTTCCCGTCGTGATTGCTTAATCCCTTCCATTACCCGGCTCCAAACGGGCAACAGCTTAGCAGCCTTTCTGTCTTTAGCGAGAGAAGCCTCGTAGAGTTTTGAGCCGATTTTGTCCCAAAGTTCTCCATCGAGAGAGAACCCAGTTTTCGGAAATTCAGGGACATTTTTGCTTATCCATTTAAGAAGAGTAGCTAATGCTGAAATAGACACAGTCTTATCCTGATACGGTAACACTGACCGCAATACTTCGAGATGTACTCGTTGCTCCCTCGTTAGTGAGCTCCCCATAGTTCCTACTGCTCACCTTCTGTCCTGCAGAACGGGGCGGGTGCGCGCCAAACAGTCTCTCCGAAGTTCAGTCGGGCGACGCTGCCGGACCGGGCTCACTCAGCCGCGGGTTGATTTGCTCCACGTTGTGGGCGCCATTTGCAGCGTTTGAGGCACGGACTCAGATGTGAACGATCCAAATCGTTTATTACAAGTTCTCACATCCCTTATATACCTTCACACGTTGTTATTTTCTAACTTTCCCATCCGCCCTTACAACCTTCCCAAACACCTTACATGTCAACAAAGCATTCTACAAAACACTTTTCAACTGTCCATGCAGGCACATATCCAATCAGAGCTGTGAGACTCTTCTTCTCCTTGCAGAGGTGTCCTTGGTTCTCATGCTGTTGATCTTGCTCCATAGCTGCTGCTCTGAACAGCTTTTCTTGTATTCCCACAAGCACCAGTGCAGCCACCGCCCTCAGGCACCCTGGCCATCCCTTACTCACTTCCTTGGCAATTTGCAGCTCAGGGGTTTGGCAGATGACTTCTTTCCTGGCAGTCCTTAAAGTTCAAAGTCCAGCTGTAATCTCATTTCCCAAATATGTCACTTGCTGTTGAGTTATTTGTGCTTTCTGTAAACCAAGAAACTCAGCAAACTCTCAGTCTATTGTACACAGTCCTTTTGTTGCTGTGGCAGCCACGTGCTGCAGTAAAGTTCCACCCTAGGATGGAGGATCCCAGATCTCAGGCTCATGAGTTGACCATCATTAAGCTGTTCTCACAACCCTGGGTAACACTGTCCAGGTTAACTGAGACTCTTCTCCCCATATCAGGGCTTTCCTATTCAAAGGCAAATAACCTTGGGCTTCCTTTGGCCAAACCAGGCAGAAGAGACATCCTTCAAATCCAGAAGGTAAACTCCATCTTTTCGTTCCTTAACTTGGTTAATAAAGTGCATGGATTTGCCACCACTGAGTGTATCCATTCAACTATTCTAGTACTTGCCCTCAAGTCTTGCACCAAGCTACAGCACTTGCTATCAAAATTGGAATCCAAACTCCAAAAAGTTACCTATTATTTCTTTTATCCTTCTACAGTCCCATACCCTCAAAGGGCACCGCTTTACCCTGACTAGGCAAGCTCTTGCTTTTAACTTCTATTTAGGGCTTCATTTTTGGCCCTGATGCCCACACCACCAAGTGTGTCATATTTGAGATTGCTGTAACTCCTGGGGGTACAACATTGTTTTGCCCAGTTTGTGTTAAAGCCAGAGTTACAGTTTTTAATCAGTCGATATCGTTGCACTCTTAGCTCCAGTTTTATTTAATTTCTTGCCAGAGTAACCTGGCAGGTACAAGAATTTCTGTATTCCTACTTGTTTTCTTAGCTTATGTTTAATTAATCCAAAAAAGGAAACCTTTTCTCATTGGGCAGTAGCATCTACTACTGTTACAAAACCATCTATGGGTAGTAAGAAGCACCCATATCCACCAGAAAACGAACTTCAGTATCCTGCTTTCCTAAATGCAATTTCCCATTGCAGTTTGCACACTGCTTTCCTTCCAGTGGGGTCACCCCCAAGTACATTGCCCGGTGCAACTCAAGAGTAGGTATGGCCAGCCATACGGACCACAAACCCACACAGAACCGCAAGGTATCGCTGCACAGAAGACTTATTAGGACCCTTAGACAAGGATCTGGGGAAAGTCGTATTCTTACAGCAGCTTCTGGGTAAAGCTCCTACCCACAGCTCGGTCCCATTGCAAGAGTTCTGTTCAACACAGAATGTCCTCTGGTGCTGTACCGGAGATTGCCTCTTGCTGGGACATACTCGTGGGGGAGAGGAGTGAAAGGAACGCCAGGACAGCAAGGTAGAGATGCCTGAGCACAGGGGTGTGCGAATGTCCCCACCGAAGGAAGCAAAGAGAGCCGGCAGAAAGCGATGCTTCATTAGCGTAACACAAACACCCATCCCTTCCCCCCTTCCCCCCTTCCCCCCTCCCCCGGGTGCAGATGTGCCATGAGAACGAGCTGTGAAACTGCCGAGCGCCTGGCAGCCGGCTCGGGGCGTGCTCGCTGCGGGAATTCCTGCCTTCCTGAGCCTGTGCGGAAGAGGCGAGAGCCTGGCTGGAAGCCATCCGGGCAGCACCGCGGTGGCAGGAGGTGCACCAAGGCCGTCCTGCGGCCAGCTCCGGGCTGAGGGCACTCGGCGTCCTCTGCTCTACGCGACTCCGAGGAGCCCGGCTACCTGCACCAGAGCTGGGAGCAGCCTGCTCCGCACCCAAGGTAGGTGCCCTTCGTGGCTCGTGCAGAGGAGCGCACGCTTCCTGCCCCCTGCCAGCAGCACCGGGAGAGGAGCGGGGAGCGGCCCCGGACGGGGCGGAACCCGCACTGCCGTACCCCAGGCGGGACCCTGGTCCCGGCTCCAGCTCCCGCTCAGCGCAGCAGGTTTGCTGGCCCAGACGGGCTGCAACCAGGGCAGCAGTTCATGCAGCCCGGGCTGGGCTCCGAGGGGCACGGGAACGGGCTGGGAGCTGGGACAGTGAGGAAGGGAGCAGAGGAGGTCAGCGTGCTCTGCTGCCCGGTTGGATCTCTGTACCACAGCGCAGCTGGGACTGCAGTTCTTCCTCTGGGCCACGGGAGACACGAGACGGCCTCGCTCTGCAGCTCTGCACGCGTGGATTGATGGAAGCTTTAAACCCCCCGATGCCTCCTTTGGAGTGTCTTAATGTGAAGCCTCCAAGTGGAAATTTGCACTCGCCCTGCTCCTCCTCCCCGGCAGCCCCCAGCTTCTCTTCGGGGACCCTGCAGGCAACATGTGCCTCTGGCGACCCTTGAAATGGCGTTACCTTTTGTTTGCTGAGCGCTTGCCTGATGGCTCAGCTGGGGTTGTGCAAACCCCTGGCAAGGCTTTTGTTCAGGCTGTCCCGGCAGCTGCAGATGCCTTGAGCACACAGCTGCGGGCCCTGAGCACGTTCAGCATCTGCAGCAGCTCCGGCACTGGGCTCTGGAACAGACGATGAGAAGCTGGCAGCCTGTGGGCTGACTGCATCGGCTGGTGGTGGCTGTGACCGTCACAGGCTGGTTTGGCTGCAGTGCTGTCAGATACTCTCTCTTCTCAGGAGATGGAAAAATAATCTCCATGTGGTTGGATGTTTTGTTGATTTATTGTTGTGTTTAAGTAAGCCATCCTATTTATTTGAGAAGTGTGAACCATCCAGTTGACTCCTCGCCGTTTTGCACTTCCTTACCCGAGGAATGTGAGCCATCACCACTTTTAGGTAACATCAGCAGTAGGTGGTTTTGAGAACTACATCAGTCACCTTTACAGAGTACTTTTCCCAACCCTTTTCTGAGGGCTTGGTTGATTTCAGCAAGCCCAGGGCTACTTCCACTCCTGAGAGGATGTACGGACATCTGCCAGAGGATTTAATCCATTTGCCACCAGGTGTTCCCTCATGGATCTGTGGAGGTGGTGCTCCAGCAGGCTGCTCTGCTGGCAGCTGCCATCTGTGCTGAGGCTTGCTGTGATTGTGTGTTGGGGGCTGCATTCACAGTGTTCTTCCATGAACCAGGTGCTTTTCTGCACCTCCTGCTGGATGGTTGGATGGCCATACCATTTTCTAACAGTATTTCTGCATCTCTTTCCTGGGTAGCCGTCCCCTTTAGGCGTGCTTGCAGTCAATCAAAAGATCCCCCAGTTGGCACAGGCTGTCCTTGTTTTATGTCCTCAACTTCCTTCACCACTCAGACCTCCAATGAAACTCCCCTTTCCCATTCCTCCTGTATCACTCTTCAGTTTCCTTAACTGCAGCTAGGGCAGGCAATAAGCCGTCATTCTGCTGCCTCTGTTTGCCTTAACTGTGTAGAGGCAGTGCCTTTAATTAGTGCTATGGGTGCAGTTTTGCATCTGTTTGGAGCCAAACCCTACAGGTGGAAGATGTGTGGCCTAAAGGATTGTAGGCGACTCGGGGAGGTCTTTGTTTATTGTGTGAATAAGCATTACCTGCACAACTTGCACCACGTAGTGCAGCAGAAATGTTGTGGTATATCAGTCGCTTTTGATTCTGGGAGGACCGATGCAGTTCTCCTTTGCTTCATATGTCACTTCCAAACCCGACACGATGCTGATAACACCTTTCCCATTTTGCATCCTATTACTGCCCCCAGTGACCTCTGCTTTCCGCTCAACTACAGCAGTTGCCACGAGAACATTCACAGAAGAATTTGGGATGCGCTTCATGTCTCTTGTCATCGGTTTGTTTCCCTTCTTGCCATCCTGCAGACTTTGCCCATTGGTCACAAGTGGATCCAAACACAGCATACACTCCTAAGGGAGAAGCAGGACTATATTTGTTGATATAATAGGGATATGCTGTAGTGATTTAACAGTGACACAACAAGATCGGAGGTGGCTGGATACACTTGGTTATTTACTGCATGGAGGGTAGGGTTACGCACACACCTACAGGAGGCCCTCCCATTGAGTCACGAGGCTCAGAGTAGTTCCCCTTTTTTTCTCATGTCTTCAGACCACAGAGGTAAGGAGCTAGGATGTGGCTGGATCCTCTCCTAGTCCCAAGCTTGGTCAAGGCTTTGTGTGGAAGGAATCATACGTGCACAGTCCCTCTAAGACAGAACCTTAGAGAATACATGAAAGCTCCAAAGTAACCACGGGTGTCTTACAGAAGATCTGTATTGAGAAGGAGTCTTGATGTCAAACTGCAAGGGATCTCTGTGCAGGTGTGAGCTGCAGAAACAGCCCTGCTCGAGGGCAGGTCCTGTGGTGCAGCCCGCTGCTGTGCAGCAGAGCTGGAGGGGCACTTGGGCTGCTCCCTCTTTTGGGGTAAGACGACTGCCTCCTTGCCGTGCTTTGTCTTAAGTCCCCTCTCAGTCTCAGCTGTTGAACTAAGTGTCAGCTACCAGTTGTTTCAGCCTCCCAGTCTGAGACAGCTTTGTGACGGTTCATCTCTTTGAGCCAGACTGTTTCCTGTGCTGCAGCTCATTGTCTTCCTCTGCAAGGCCAGGCAGTGCCCTGCAGAAGGGCTGAGCTGGGACTGGGACTGCTGCATTCCCTCACAGCTCCCCTGCCATTTCTCTTCTCTCTGCAGGCTCCAGTTCAACTTCTGCCTTCCAGCCGTGATCATCCCAGCCTGCAGGAGAGCAGCAAATGGCTGCAGCACATCCAGTTGAGGTAGGGGTTGGGGAAGCAGGCAGGAGAGGCCAAGGGGCCAGGGATGTGAATGCAGGGGAAGAGGGAGGTGCCCTCAGCCAGCATGTGTGTGCTGGGGACAGAAAAGCAGCTGGGGTGTGAGGTTCTGTCCTGTGCGAGCTGCTTGCCTGGGCCTTGGCTGTTCCCAGCAAGGAGCCTCTTTGCTTGCAGGAGCCCGTGAGCTTTGCGGAGGTGGCCGTGTATTTCAGCAGGGAGGAGTGGGCGCTGCTGGACCCTGTGCAACAAGAGCTCTACCGGGACGTGATGTTGGAGACATACCAGCGTGTGGCCTCGCTGGGTGAGAGCTTGTCTGCCTTTCCTCCTCGTCAGGGCACCTTTGGCTGTGCAGAATGAGCCTCTGCAAGCCGGGCCTTGAATAAACACCATGCAGCTACATATTGACTCACACCACAGTGCCAGCAAGAAAGGAGATACTGAAAAGCATGAGTTTCAGAAGGGATTAGTATGTCACGGTTTGAACTAAAAATCCACCTGCGTCCGTGACAGGCGGCCGTGGGCCCCGGAGGGGCCCTAGGCCGAAAGGAAAAAGTTAATTAGGAAAAGAAAACAGCGGCAACGATCTAAGGAGGCACACTTATTTACTAAATACTATATCGAAATACAGGATAACACAATATAATACAATATAATTGAAAATTGAAAATTGAGCTAACGAATCAAGCAAAATAGGAGAGAGAATGAGTCCCGTAACCGAGAGGCCTACTGTGAATCTAGGCGAACGGCTGAAGGCTCCCACACACTCCCCTGAACGCCAGAACTCGAAAGACGTCAGTCTGTTCTGCGACAGAGTTAATATAGAGTCCAGGTCCCGTGACCTATCGTGTTGTTCCCTGGGAGATGTAGTCTTCTTCTGTAAGTTGCAGATTCAGTAAAATTATTCATGCTTTATATGATGTTATGATGTGGAATACTGATAGCAAAAATTACAAAATTATTAAACCATGACATTCCACCCCTTATTCTACATCATTACATTATGTTTATACATACATACACACTCATATGTATAATTGTGAATAATCAGCAACCTTATTTTTTCTCAACAATTTATATTTATTCCATACAAATCCCTAAGTTGAGAACAAAACTCTATAACCTAACCTACTATTTATTAATTTTGAGAAAATGGCAAAACTGCCAGAAAAAGGAAAACACGTCAGCGGTAGAGGGAAAAGGCAGCGCTAGTAGGGCGTCCCCCACATCAAGGTGCACTCATCTTTTCCCAGCCACCACAGCAGCTTTCCTTTTGACTTATACTTCTTTCCATGTGTGCTCTACACATGCATGGCCAGTGCAGGATATAGAGTCCAGATGGAAAACTTGCTTACAGAATGCCTAATTAAGGTATATAGAGAAAAAAGTGTTTCCTTAACATTAATCCACTCTATCTTAAGTCCTATACCTAATTGAACAATTCTGTACCTAATTGAAATATTTTCTGAGACTCTACCTATATATCTACAGGAAAATTATTGGCTGCACTCCCCCAACATCAAATTCCCTTGTGGTACACATTGGACATTCCCATTTTTGTCCATCACCCACCACGTGCACCCAGGTCCCTGGGCAAAGACAGTACCCCGGAGAGGTTTGCCCTTTCCAGACGCTGGAAGGACCCAAACCGTCTTTCCCAACACGCTCTTTATGTGTACTACAGGAACCTTATCTCCCTCCACGGTACGTAGGGAGCTGGATTGGTTAGGACCATTACGATTACTAGATCCTCGAGTGTTGACCAACCAGGTGGCTTCTGCTAAATGGTTCTCCCAATTTTTATACGTTCCGCCACCCATTTCTTTCAACATAGTTTTCAACAACCCATTGAATCGTTCAATCTTACCAGAAGCTGGTGCATGATAGGGAATATGGTAAATCCACTCAATGCCATGATTTTTGGCCCAAGTGGTTACAAGGGAATTTTTAAAATGGGTCCCATTATCTGATTCAATTCTTTCTGGAGTGCCATGCCGCCACAGGATTTGCTTTTCCAACCCTAATATGGTGTTTTGGGCGGTAGCATGGGGTACTGCGTATGTTTCGAGCCACCCAGTGGTTGCCTCCGCCATGGTGAGTACATAACGCTTACCATTGCGAGATCGTGGCAAGGTGATATAATCAACCTGCCATGCCTCTCCATATTTATACTTTTGCCATCGCCCTTCCCCCCAAAGAGGTTTCATCCTCTTGGCTTGTTTAATTATGGCGCATGTTTCACAATCATGAATAACTTGAGCAATAGCGTCCATAGTTAAGTCCACCCCTCGGTCTCTGGCCCACTTATATGTTGCATCCCTTCCTTGATGACCTGAAGTCTCATGGGCCCACCGAGCTAGGAATAATTCACCCTTGTTCTGCCAGTCCAAGTCTATTTGAGCCACCTCAATTTTGGCAGCTCGATCAACCTGATGGTTATTTTTATGTTCTTCAGTGGCCTTACTTTTAGGCACATGAGCATCTACATGGTGCACCTTTACAACAATGTTCCTTATTCGGGCAGCAATGTCTTTCCACAGTTCAGCAGCCCAAACAGGTTTACCCTTTCGTTGCCAAATATCATCCTCCCACTGTTGCAACCACCCCCATAAGGCATTTGCCACCATCCATGAATCAGTATAAAGATGAAGCATTGGCCACCTCTCCCGTTCAGCCACATCTAAAGCCAGCTGAACAGCCTTTACCTCTGCGAATTGACTTGATTCTCCTTTACCTTCAGTGGCCTCTGCAACTTGTCGTGTGGGGCTCCATACAGCAGCTTTCCATCTGCGATGCTTCCCTACAATACGACATGATCCGTCTGTGAATAGGGCAAATTTCTTTTCGTTTTCTGGTAGCTCATTGTATGGTGGTGCCTCTTTAGCACATGATACCTCTTCTGTAGGTGGCGTTTCAATTTTTTTACTCTCAGGCCAGTCCATGATCACTTCTAGAATTCCAGGACGGCTGAGTTTTCCCATTCGAGCTCGTTGAGTAATTAATGAAATCCACTTACTCCAAGTGGCAACAGTAGCATGATGGGTGGAGGGAACCTGTCCTTTAAACATCCAGTTTATTACTGGCAAGCGAGGTGCTAGAAGAAGCTGAACCTCTGTCCCAACTACTTCAGAAGCAGCCCGAACCCCCTCATACACGGCTAAGATCTCCTTCTCAGTTGGAGTGTAGCGCTCCTCAGACCCTTTATATGCTCGACTCCAAAATCCTAGGGGTCGGCCTCGGGTCTCTCCTGAGGCTCTTTGCCACAAACTCCAGGTGGGACCTTTCTCTCCAGCAGCAGTGTAGAGGATGTTCTTCACATCCTGTCCCGTCCGTACTGGCCCCAAGGCCACGGCACGGGCTATTTCTTGTTTTATCTGCTCAAAAGCCTGCTGCTGCTCAGGACCCCATGAGAAATTATTCTTCTTCCGTGTTACCTGATAGAGAGGGCTCACTATGTGGCTGTAGTTTGGGACATGCATTCTCCAAAAGCCCACTACTCCCAGAAAAGATTGGGTCTCTGTTTTATTTGTGGGCGGAGACATAGCAGTGATTTTGTCAATCACATCTGCTGGGATGTGACGACGTCCATCTTGCCATTTTACGCCTAAGAACTGGATTTCCTGGGCAGGCCCCTTCACCTTGCTGCGCTTAATGGCAAAACCAGCTTTCAAAAGAATTTGGATTATCTGTTTCCCTTTCTTGGAAACCTCTGCTGCTGTATGGCCCCACACTACAATGTCATCAATATACTGCAAGTGTTCAGGAGCATTACCCTGTTCCAAAACAGCTTGGATCAATCCATGGCAAATTGTTGGGCTGTGCTTCCACCCTTGAGGTAAACGGTTCCAGGTATACTGAATACCTTTCCAGGTAAAAGCAAACTGTGGCCTACATTTTGCAGCCAATGGGATGGAAAAGAAGGCATTAGCAATATCAATAGTGGCATACCATCTAGCTTCTTTTGACTCCAGTTCATACTGGAGTTCTAGCATGTCTGGTACAGCAGCACTTAATGGAGGTGTAACTTCATTCAGGCCACGGTAATCTACCGTCAGCCTCCATTCCCCACTGCTTTTACGCACTGGCCATATGGGGCTGTTAAAAGGCGAGTGTGTTTTGCTAATCACTCCCTGATTTTCTAATTGGAGAATTAGCTTGTGAATGGGGAGCAACGAGTCCCTATTGGTCTGTGAACCACTTTGGTGGCAATTGGTACCTCTTGGTCTTTTACCTGGAGCAACCCCACAGCAGAAGAATCATCTGACAGACCAGGTAAAGTTGACAGCTGCTTAACACCATTTGTGTTAACAGCAGCTATCCCAAAGGCCCATCGATACCCCTTGGGATCCTTGAAATATCCCATCCTAAGGTAATCGATTCCCAGTATACATGGAGCCTCTGGACCAGTCACAATAGGGTGCCTTCGCCAGTTTTTACCAGTGAGGCTTATTTCGGCCTCCAACATAGTCAATTCTTGGGAACCCCCAGTCACTCCATGGATATATATTGGTTGTGTCCCTTGGTGACTTGAGGGCATTAGGGTGCATTGTGCACCAGTGTCCACCAAGGCTTTATATTTCTGTGGTTGAGATGTGCCAGGCCACTCAATCCACACAGTCCAGTATACTCTGTTGTCCCTTTCCCCCCCCGGCTGGGGGCAGGGCCCCTCTATTGTTTACCTCGTTGACTTGCAGCAACTGGAACTCTCCCCTTCTTGGAAGAGTTCACCTTGGTAGTTGTTTCACCTTGTAATTCTTTCACTCGTGCCTGAAGTGCAGAAGTGGATGAATTACACCACTTCTTCATGTCCTCCCCATGACTACAGAGGAAAAGCAACAAGGCAAGACGTGTAGTCTCATTGTTGATTCGAGGTGACTTATCATCGTCATTTGCTTGAATACGAGGACGTCTCTTTTTAATGGTTGAGATTTTCGATGATACAGGTCGAGAGGAACTCATGTTGTTTAGCTTCCTCAATAGGCGATTGTGGAAATCCTGGTTTCCATCATCTTGTACCAACGTGGATTCATCTACATTAGGCACATTAGCCAATTTGTCAATAATATCATTTTGTGTTCCCTCCACTTCGTTTAACCTTTCCACAATTTTGACAATGGCTGAAGTATACAGATTAACTTCTGTGGCGCTTATAAATAATTCAAGTTCCTGAAGTCTGCCAATTAGTTCATTCACAAAGGGTTTCCTGTCCCCTTTGCCATATACTAATGCAAGTGCACTGGCATGCTTTTCTGGAGCTGCTTTTGTAAAGTCACGCCACATTTGTCGTGGAACACGGACTGCTTCAGGATCATGTAATTGGTCTGGATCATTACGATTGAACTCGCGGCTGTATAGCATTTCCACCAGAGCAATTTCTCTCAAAAATTGGATACCTTTCTCAATATCAGTCCATTTCTTTATCTCAGGCTTCAAGTCCCGTTTAAAGGGGAATCTATCTCTTACCGCTATCAACATCCGCTTCCAGAGGGTGTAGGACCGATTTTGGCATGTGCCAATACCTCTGTCCACACGTGGGTCCCTGGAAATGCTACCCAGTTGGCGAGCTTCACTGCCATCGAGCCATGCACTGTTGGCACCATTGTCCCAGCAGCGAAGTAACCAAGTGACCATATTTTCTTTTGGCTGACGTGTGTAATCCTTTCTTAGATCTCAAATTTCACTCAGTTTAAAAGATCGATCAATAATGGTCGTAATACTTTGCTCACCTTTTGCTCTATCAAGAGTCCCAGGTGTTGATGGTGGCAACTGTGTTGATGAGGCTGCCCCATCTATAAGTTTGGACTTGAGAAATTCTCGTAAAGAAAAACTAGCTTTTGGCTCCTCTTCTGACTCTGACCCTGACGCTTGTGTTATTTCCTCCAGGTAACCCTCCTTCTTTTTCCTCTCTCCTAACTTCCTCTGCTCCTCTAACTTCTTCTGCTCCTCTATCATCTTCTTATACCCCTCTAACATCCTCTGCTCCTCCAACTTCTTCTGGTCTTCTGACTCCCCCTGCTCTCCCGAGTCCCCTGAGTCTCCTGAGTCCTGCTCTCCTAACTCCCTCCGCTCTTCTAACTCCTTCTGCATTTTCTCTAACTGAGTTGAAACTTGTTTTGTCTTTCGCCCTGTTACAGGGGCAACCAACATTGTATCTGGTGTCCCCGATGGTTGGTCCAATTGGACTACATGTGCCCCCGGTGGCTGGTCAAATTGAACTACATGTGCCCCCAGTGGCTGGCCAATTTTGACTACATGTGCCCCTGGTAGTTGGTTAAATACATTCAACTCACCCTGGAGGGCACATAGCTGGTCTCGGAGAGCGTTCCGCTCAAACTGGACGGCACCAAGCTCAGTCTGGAGGCTGTTGTAGTTGGACTGGAGAGTGTTGTACCCGAACCGGAGGACGTTATGCTCGGCCTGGAGGGCAGTGTGCTCAGTCTGGAGAGTGTTGAGCTCGGTCCGGAGGGCATTATGCTCGGTCTGAAGAGTGTTGTGCTCGGACTGGAGGGTGTCACAATTGGGTTGAAGGGCATCGTGCTTAGGCTGGAGGGTGCCGCACTCAGACTGGAGGGCGTCATACTTGGACTGGAGAGTGTTGTGCTCGGTCTGGAGGGCATTGTGCTCGGTCCGGAGGGCATCGCGCTCAGTCTGGAGAGTGTTGTACTCGGACCGGAGGGCGCTGTGCTCGGACTGGAGAGTGTCGTGCTCGGACCAGAGGGCGCCGTGCTCGGACTGGAGAGTGTCGTTCTCGAACCGGAGGGCGCTGTGCTCGGACTGGAGAGTGTCATGCTCGGACCGGAGGGCGCTGTGCTCGGACTGGAGAGTGTCGTGCTCGGACTGGAGAGTGTTGTGCTCGGACCGGAGGGCGCTGTGCTCGGACTGGAGAGTGTTGAGTTGGGATTGCAGGGAGCTTTTCTCATCCCAAAGTTTTTCTGCGTCAGCTCTAAGATTCTCTTTCTCGTACCAGATTGAGTCTCGTTGGTACAGGAGATCTTTTCTCTCACCTTCAAAAGCTTTTTCTCTCTCTACCTTCTCAGTCCAAAGTTTTTCTGCCTCAGCTCTAAGACTCTCCTTCTCGGCCCTGAGACTCTCTCTCTCAGCTTCAAAAACTTCCCTCTCAGGAATGGTATTGAATAAGGCCCGATAAGCATTAGCTAGGCCCAAAATCATTTGTGCCTCCTGAGATCTGCCTGAGCCACAACATTCCTGCCTCAAATATGCAATCAAACTCTCAGGATTCTTCAAGTGTTCAGGAGTGAAGCTCCATAACACTGAAGATGTCTGTCCTTTGAGAATCTCTTCAAAGCCTCTCCACACTCCCTGCCACTCAGTATTCTCTGGTTCTAGGGAAGACTTCCTCCGGATGTTATAAATCCAGATACTGAGTGAGATTATTACAATAATCAACAATAAGATCAGGGAGATTAAGAGTGTGGCCCACTGATCATTCAAAATCTGCATAAAGAATTCATAGAAAGAAAGAGGAGCACGCTTAAAAATCACCATTTCTGTATAATTAGTTGCATTAGTTGCTCCCTCTGGAGCTGTATACAGATACGAAGTGAGCATTGCTAACCATGCTTTCAATCCATTATACAATTGTATAGCTCCATAAGAAAAAGTGGCTAGCTTAAACATGACCCAATATGTTCGGAGCGTCTCAAAAAAGGAACCAATGGCACACAGTCCCTGGTAAAACAAATTTAGTAGAGAAAACATTTTTATTTTTTTTTCCTTTTTTTCCTCAATAGAGAGAAAAAAGTAAAAGAAAACAAAGCTCAGCAGTGTTTATAAAATATACTGGAGTATTGGCAGTCCGTCTGGACTTTCAAGGTCGAGATAGCTCCTTAACAGGAAAAAAACTCATAGCTCTGTTAAAAGCTAAAAGAGCAACAGAAGAAAACACAGAAAAAAACAGCAACTCAATTTGCCCGCATTCTCCACCAAAATCTGTCACGGTTTGAACTAAAAATCCACCTGCGTCCGTGACAGGGGGCCGTGGGCCCCGGAGGGGCCCTAGGCCGAAAGGAAAAAGTTAATTAGGAAAAGAAAACAGCGGCAACGATCTAAGGAGGCACACTTATTTACTAAATACTATATCGAAATACAGGATAACACAATATAATACAATATAATTGAAAATTGAAAATTGAGCTAACGAATCTTGCTTTTGCTAAACCTCATCTGGTTTCTTACTGCCCAGCTCTCCAGCCTGTCCAGGTCTCGCTGAATGGCAGCACAGCCTAAAGGCGTGTCAGCCAATCCTCCCAACTTCGTGTCATCAGCAAACTTGCTGAGGGCGGTCACTATCCCCTCATCAAGGTCATTGATGAAGACGTTGAACAAGACCGGACCCACCACAGACCCCTGGGGGATGCTGCTAGTTACAGGCCTCCAGCCAGACACCGCACCGCCAATGACAACCCTTTGCACTCTGCCAGTCAGCCAATTCTCAACCCACTTCACCGTCCACTCATCTATCCCATACTTTCTCAGCTTTGTTATAAGGATGTCATGGGGGACAGTATCAAAAGCCTTACTGAAATCAAGGTAGACTACATCTACCACTCTCCCCCTGTCCACCCAGCTAGTGACATCTTCATAAAAGGCCACCAGGTTGGTCAAGCACTACCTCCCCTTGGTGAACCCATGCTGATACCCCCCCCCCCCCCCCCCCCCCCCCCCCCCCCCCAGCTACAGCAGCTCAAGTTACCACCTATCAGCCCAGCTGTACTACATGCAAGTCTAAAGCCTTTGCAAAAAAACAGCAAATATGCAAAGTCAGTGCCAGAAGTAGCATCTGCCACAGAGCAACCTTAATATCAGCACATTGGAGAAAACAATACAGGATCACAGCTGAGCCCACACATTGTAGCCACAGAATGTAGGCCACCCCAACCCACAGAATGATACAGCAGTAAAAGTCTCCAGTGTCATGTTCGTTTTTATATTTACTTGTTGGAGTAAAAGCCCATTTTAAACTCTTGAGGTAATATAACACATGTTGATACTATCATAGCAGCACAACCACAAACAGAAACTATCTGTAAGCAAATGAAAATAAAACAATCACATAGGGGGTCTCTGAGCAGGAGGTCTGAATGGTACCTGATTCTGCTGCTTATTGAAGAGGTACCTCACCCATCATAGGGGTAACGGAACCAATACAAACACAGAATCACAGAATGTCAGGGATTGGAAGGGACCTCAAAAGATCATTTAGTCTAATCCCCCTGCAGGAGCAGGAACACCTGGACCAGGTCACACAGGAGTGTCTGGGCAGGGTTTGAATGTCTCCAGAGAAGGAGATCCCACAACCTCTCTGGGCAGCCTGTTCCAGTGTTCTGTTACCCTTACTGTGAGGAAGTTTTTCTCCTGTGTTCCAGCTTGTACCCACTGCCCCTTGTGCTATCATTGGACGTCACCGAGAAGAGCCTGGCTCATGGTCCTGACACTCACCCTTAACATATTTATAAATACTAATGAGGTCACCCCTCAGTCTCTCCTTCCCTGTGCACAAGTGGCAAAGAAGGCCAATGGCATCCTGGCTTGTATCAGGAATGGTGTGGTGAGCAGGACTAGGGAAGTCATCCTGCCCCTGTACTCAGCATTGGTGAGGCCTTATCTCAAGTACTGTGTTCAGTTATGGGCACCTCAGTACAGGAAAGACATGGAGGTACTGGTGCAGGTCCAGAGAAGGGCAATGAGGCTCATGAAGGGCTTAGAAAATCAACCCTATGAGGAGAGACTGAGGGAGCTGGGGCTGTTTAGTCTGAGGAAAAGGAGGCTGAGGGGAGACCTTATTGCTCCCTTCCAGTATCTGAAGGGTGCTTACAGTGAGAGCGGGGCTGGTCTCTTCTCACTGGTGAGAAGTGACAGGACAAGGGGAAACGGCCTCAAGTTGCACCAAGGTAAGTTTAGGTTGGATGTTAGGAAACACTTGTTTACAGAAAAGGTAGTTAAGTACTGGAATAGGCTCCCCAGGGAGACGGTTGAGTTGCAGTCCAGTCCCTGGATGTGTTTAAGATGTTTGGATGTGGTGCTCAGGGATATGATTTAGCAGAGGGTTGTTAGAGTTAGGGTGCTGGTTAGGCTGTGGTTGGACTTGATGCTCTTCAAGGTCTTTTTCAACCTGGGTAATTCTATGATTCTCCAACATAAAGAGACCCAGTTCCCTCAGATCTGTAGTCCCCCAGGTTCTCCTTATGACCCTTCTTGTATATGGGAATTTCTTCACTAGCAGATTTAATCAGCAAGATCAGTGGAGATCGACTTCCACACACCCCAGGTAACCCTTGGAAGGTAAGCAAAATTGCCTTACAGATGGGCAGAACTGGACTCTTGCCTGTCTGGGCCATCAGTGAGATGCAAATTCTCAAGGACACAAGAAATCTCACACTATCCTACCAAATGATGCATTGGTAAGGCACCAGAACAAGTAGTCGAGGGATGTGGAGTCACCATCCCCAGAGGTGTTCAAAAACTGTGAAAATGTGACACTGAGGGACATGGTTTGGTGAGCATGGTGGGGCTGGGATGGACTTTGTGATCTTAGAGGTCTTTTCCTATCTGTATGATTCTATAACTCTAAATCAACCTGACCAAAAATCATCTAAACTACTTAGAGCAGCACAATTAGGCATGTTTCCAAAACCAGCCACATACCTGCCAAGGGACAGAAAATGACTAAATTAACAAAGGCCTTAGGTATGTAAATAAAATAAAATGACAAGGACACAAAGAAAAAACTATACAGCCAATCTCAAGCAAAATACAAGCAGTCCTGGTGTTGGCTATCGAGATCACTGTGCATCCACATAAGTGTAGCACAGACCAACTTCCAGTTCTTAACCAGGCTCTTTGAGAGATCAAGCCACATTTAAATTAGCATCATCAAAAGGATCAGCCAATATACTAAGTACAAAACTGTAGGGTTATTCAGCCCACTCACCACCCCAAAAAACAAACCCCAAGTTCATTCTGTATCCCCACAGCATAAATTATTTTAGCACTGCATTCAGTTCAGAAAGGATATATTAAAATTCCTACTTTTTTTTACTTGAACAAACCATTTATCTTTTATGAAACTCGCTTGCAGAGAGTCTTGAGTTAGCAAATTCATTTTACCAGAAGACAATCATTTGCTTTAATTTTGCAGGGCTTTTGTCCCCAGTAACACACAGACATAGGAGGAATGCTACAAAAATGTTTTTCTAGAAGAGAGGAAAAGTCATTAATTTGTATGTCATTGCACGTTGTTAATAGCTGTTAATATGAAAGTGTTTCTGGTACTGATAAAAATTTCCATTACTGGATCACCTTCTACGTTGTTGCTACATAGATTCTACATTTAGTATTTCGACATTGCCAGTCACCAATGCACTTTGGGATTCTTAGGTACTCAGCCCCTGCTGACAGCTTCAGTGTTAGAACAGTGGATTTCCACATGATGTGAGCCAGAAGAGCATCACAAGGGCTCTTGAACACAGCATACCAAGGCCTGAAATCATCACAGAATGGTGTGTGTTGAAAGAGCCCATTCAGTTCCTCCAGCTGAGGAAGAGAGCAGTCATCTGGGCTGAGGCCTGTCCAACCACAGCACTCAGTCCTGCACCTTGCAGACATCCAGAGGTGCTCTGGGTTTGTCTCAAAGCGAAGGCTGAAACACACCTATTTGCCCTTACAGTCAACAGCCCAAACCTTATTACTGTGTTACAACTACACTGAAAAGAAATTCTATCTGCCTTTCTCTTGAAAATCCCCCTTTTACAGCCCACGCCTTTTAACACACAGCATCCTTCTTGGAACCATGGACCCAATAGCACTCCAAAACCAATATCCAAGTCCAACTAAGATCCTTCAAAAAGATGCTAACGTAGATTTTGGTGATAATTTGATGAATGGATTTGTTGAACAAATTGCTTTTACTGTGTATCGATAAAAACACAATCAAAGCTATTTTTATGCCTAGAAACCCAAGTCTTTGGCATGGCTTCCTATGGTGGCTTTTCTGAGGTCTGCAAATGGTTAAGCTCACAATAAAGACTTCTCTACACTGAAGCAATAGTGAAGGAATCCTTCTCCACTAACATGATACTGATGGAAATCAAGTAGATCCAATGCTGCTGCTGTTCTGTCCAGCTTACCTGAAATGAGCTAACGAGCAGGAAGGTTCCTGCAGGAATGGATAGAACCACAGCAGCCACATAATCACAATGCCTAATTCCCTGTGGACATTCAACTAGAAACTAAATGGCCACCAGCCAACATGGGTTTGCATGATTCATATGTAGTGAAAGAAACCCTGTGGCTGGAGTTAGAGATAACATATAGGATGTAAGGAAGAGTTGTTGGCTAAACTTTCAATGCCCAGCACCTAGATGAGTTTTAGCCCTATTTTCATTAACACCATGAATGACCTCTGAGTACTGTAAACAAATCAGCAGCTTCCAGGGCCTACACAGAGCAGCAGTAGCAAGAAAAGCCACTGACTTCCTTGCTTTGGACTCCCACCACAAACAGAACAGGGCTAAAACAAAGCTAAAATGAAGCTTTATCTACCAGCAGGGATTTCAGAGTTCATTGCAGGAAATGAGATTAGGATTGAGGGTGTTACATTTAAGGCACAGAGTGTTGAAAGACCAGCCTCTTACCCACACCGCATCACAGACCTCAAGCCTCACCGTGAACATAAGGACGTGCATGACATACCATGACACTGAGTCCTGAGCCTTCAAACACTCCTGAACACAAGACGCAATTGCAGGGAAATTAGACCATTAGAACAAGAAGCCACAGAGAGAAAAGTGAAGGCGTTTTTTGAGTAGCAGCTACAAAGTGCCTGATTACTCCACTTGCTTCCCAAAGACTTGCTTCCTACACCCACAGCCCCCCCTGCAGACAATGTTAAAATAACTACTGAAGAAAACAATCCCAAAACTCTTCACATAGTTCAAATACTTCACCTAAAAGGAATTTTGATTCTTACATCTCAGACTGCACCAGCCCTCAGCACAACACACACGTTTACACCGTGGTGCCTGAATTGTGCACACAGAAGGCATGGAGCTGCAGAGCTGCTCATGGGCCTGGGACTACAACAAGGAGATCTGCCAGCTCTGAGTATGTTTTCCTCTGAAAAATGCCATGCTGGTCCTCCTCTTACTCTTTTAAAGTGCCTTTCCATAGCCTACATGAAAAAGAAGTCCTCCTGCAGCCAAGAGACACGTACCTGAAAACCTATGTTGCTTCTTTCCAGGACTGGAGCTCCAGAATATTTCTACCTTGCCCCAGAGAGACCACATTAGTAACAGCAGCAGCCCCCCAGCAGTACTCAGTCAAACCAAGCAGAGAAGCTGTGTGGCTGAATGAGTTATACGGGGTTTTAAAAACATCATTCTCCAAAGAGCATCAGTTGCCCTCTGTTACAGTGCTGCTATTTGAAACCTGGAAAAGCCTTTCCATCCCAGAGAGCCATATCATCTCCTTCCAACAACTGGGCTGCAGCCAAACTATTGCAGAAACCTTCCAAGAGAATAGATCAAGCCTTGCATTCCTCAGCAGTGATACTCAATAAAAATCCATTCATCTCCTTGGGATGCAGAAAATTCATGTCTCAGATGAACATCCTTTGTTTCCCTGAAGACCTTCAACTGCTAAAACGCAGCCATAACAGAGATGAACTCTGAAAGCCCAGAAGTACAGGAAAAGCAAATGGCCAGGAACCATTATAGCCAAATTATGCTACAAGACTTTCCCTTTCTTTCTAACACCTGGCAATCCTTGTATAGGGGTAACAGTAGCAAAAAGAAGTGTTCCATCATATAGAAAGAATTAACAGGCTGCACCATTGCTGCTCAAGCTCTCAGCAAAATGTTTTGGGGAAACATAATGCAATTTGGAAAATGCTGCATCTTTCACTACCCCTTTTCATCTTGCTTTTCATCAACGTAACTTCTGAATGCCTAAAACTCTAACAGAACCACCACTGCAGGTACAGCCCTTTCCCGTAGCAGAACACGTTTCCTGTCCCAGAAGGTACAGTTAGTTCAACAAGACTGGGGACTTTTGCCAAGTTTGCTATTAGGAAACTTCCTGGGATCGGATGAAGATTTCAGCCATTGTAGAAACACACTGCAGACTATGCTGTAGGGCTCACAGACCCTGCGTCAGAGTACAGCCACTCAATGCAGTTACACAAAATTTACAGTTACACCCCTCATCACACATCATGACCACACAGATGGATGTTAGAATTATCTTTGAAATGACAGCATCTATCCCCACTGTCAGCACCACCAAGGCCAAATGAATGTGCACTTGCTGCACTGATTACATGACACAAAGTGCTAAGTACTCTTGCTCTGGGACATTTTGGCACACCTTAATGTTTATCAGTTGGCCTGTTGGCGAAGAACTGTATTTGTATTGTAGAAGGACCAATACTTCCATTACAGCTTTTGCTGCTGTCTTGCCCACCACTCCACACATCCCTCCTGCGCTAATTGCACTGCAATAAGGAGCACAGAGAAAGCTCATTGTTAAGAAAGGAGGGGAAAAAAATGCAAGCTTATTTCCATTCAGAGGCAGACCTGCTTTGAATGGCAGCCCCCACATCTGACCTGCATCTGAACAGGACTTAATCACAAGCAAGACAGCCCCCTTCAATTCCCACTAGAGGTTTTCTAACTACCGTGTATGTCTCCCCCCCACATCTACCACAAACTCCTTTCTAACATAAATCTCTGAGCTACACACAGACTACACAGCACCCCCAGGAAGCCAACAGCAGCGCTGCAATGTGCTGAGCCCACAGTCTGGTGAGATTCAGCTCTTGGTAATGAATGTTTTCATTAGCAAAATATATTTGTCAGCTTTTATATGTTACAGCAATTTTACAGCGCTCACCTAAATGACACACCAGACCAGATCTTCACACAGTCACAAAATTCAAGGAGATATCCCAAAAGCAAAGTGACCCCACCAGTCATTCCTGAGCAAAACAATCTCCACTGCTCACAGGAGACCCAGAATGTTTCCTCTTACCCATACGCACATTCACAAGGAATAGAAAGCTAATTTTAAAGTGACTGATTCAGTTGTATACAGTTATAAAAACTATATGGGACTTCACACCTTCAAAGCAACGTGTATTTAACTGTTGTGCACAAAAAAAACCCAAACCATTATAAACATTTTTAATTTCCCATTGCACAATTAAATTGTAATTGAGACACTTTATCATAGGTTAAGCCAACACAGGCTCAGAATGTAATTTATTCTACACATCCAATATCTCCTTGTTTCCTGAGCTTCGGAAACATTTGGAACAGTCAGGAACTGTATGTCAAAAGCAAAAGAATCCGGCCCATTACAAAAGGCAAAGATCAGGGAAGACCGAAGTGTTATAGGCAACATTGTCCCAAGTCCTAAATCTCACTTTTCACAGAGAAACACAGCACAAAAACTGCTACAAACAGAAATTAACATGATCCCCTTCTCGCTCCCAAAGTTACTCAGTTCTAACTCATCCGAAGCAGTTTTACTAAGGGTTATTGAGACAGGATTTTAACAAACTCAAAATCCTCTTACGGGAGATCCTTTTCATCAGATTACTTTAAAAGGATTAAAACTGCTCCCCGCGCAACTATCCCTGATCTGCTCCCAAGTGCTCTCCTTGCGCTGTTCCCCCACGCTGTAACAGGAGCTCCCAGCAGCCGGCCAGGAGGGATCAGCACTTCTCCCCTACCTGAGAAGTCTGCAGAAGTCTTAGCAAAGTTGCTGAAAGCTGTCAAGCACATCAGTCCTACGAGAAAAGTGGAGGTGGGAGACACATCTGGGCAGAACATCCTTAATTATCCTCACGGCTTATTTTCTTCCAGGGAGAAGGAAAGCACTTTCTACCCCAATTCAACGCTCATTGCCCGGAGAAAACTATTAGTCCCATTGCTTGGAAGGATCACAGCCAACAGCCAGGAAGAAAAAGCAGCCGCGCGCAAAGCCCCCCCCACATCCCCCTTTGGAGTGAATGAATCGCACAGGGTGAGGCTGGAGAATGACGCCAGCCCACCTGAGTCCTGGCGGCAGACCCAGGGTCCTAAAGGCCACCCCTCCGCCCCGCTCGCTGCGAGCTCCCAACATGCGGCTGTCCCGCAGGACCTCGAGGGATAAGGGCTATGGGGGAGGGCTCTGAGGGCTGATGTAGAGAAGCCTGGTTGCTGTTACATTCGACTCTTCTCTCTCTGGTGCAGAGGGACAGGGAATATTTTCAAAGCAGGGAGCCCAAAACAAAGTGTTTGAATATACACGGATTTCTGGAGTGGTGGCACGTGCAGCTGCTGCTGATCATGAGCAGCAGTGTTCTGCCAGGCTGGTGGCAGGGCAGCTCTTTGGTTATAACCAGTGTTACAGCTGATCCCATTGGGGATACTTGGCACTGGCCCTGGGATCAAACCTTCTTGGATCTCATCACAACAGGTGCCAGACCACTTATCCAAAACGCTGCTTCCTTTTGACAGCAGCCAGCCACACCAGGATCCATCTGTCCCAGTGCATGCCCCTTCGCTCCCTCAAATTCAACAGGTTTTGATACAGGCCTGTCACATTCAGACCAAGAGACTTGTCTCCTGCCACAACAGATGCTTTAATCAAGTACCATAGCATTGAGGCTGACCCCAGCACTGCTCAGCCTACAGAGTTAAGAGACAGCTTTGGTTCACCTGAAAGCATGCTCAGTACTTGATCTTGCCTGATCTCCATCTGCATCCATATAGCACCAAGCCAGCCAGCCTGGCTTGAAAGACTCAAGCTCCGGAGAAATCAAGGACTGGTAGAGACCCTGCTTTCCTCAAGTTAAAGAGTTTCCTCTTGGGCTTTGGTCATCTTGGAGATCTTTGACTCTGGTCATCAGCACTAGCTGCATTATTGGCGTAGGCTTTGCATATAAATAATGGACATAGCCAATATATATAAGGTAGAACAAACTGATGGTGCAAAGAGCAGGTGGATAGGTTTGATGGGCAAAACCTAAAGCAGCAATTGGCAGCGTGCCTGCACACATAAACCCACAGAACAGCACTTCATAGGGCTGCTGAGGAAGAGGAGATAGAGCTGCATCTTTATCCTGCAAAAACAACTTGAGCAGAAACAACCAAGGAAAACCACAACTGGCTTTTACTCCTCTGTCCACAAAGAATTTAGCCAAACATCCCAAAAACATTCACCTTAGAGCTGAAAAAAAATTATAAGAGACTTCAGACCAAACATCACTTCACACACACACACAGAGCTGCATGCCTTTGTAAAGGTTTTGTTACTCTGAAATTTCCAACAGTGTTCCAGCTGTTCTCAGATGAGAATCAGACTGGCTGCCAGACTACACAGGAAAGATGTTTCCAATAGCACTGCTATGAATATCAGTTTAATCGTTCCCACAAGAAACTCTTCCCAACCTGGTCCATGGGCTAAAAATCAAACTGAAAGGGGTCTGTAATGCCGTGGCCTTGTTTGCCTTTTGTCTATACAGCTGCTTGCTTGAGTTTCAGCAGCAGCAGCATGGATGAAGGTAGTGTGGGACACCCTGAGTTTGAGTCCTGTCCATGCCCTGTCCACCCAGACCACACAAACAAAGGGCTGGTCAGACTCAAACTGTACCCAAGTAACCCTCCTTCCCACAAGCAGCAATTTGTACCTCAAAGATCTACAGCAAAGACATAGGGCAGCTCCCAAGGACAACAGTGGGTCTGATAGCACAGATGTACCCAAGGGTCTCTCAGGCTTTCATCAGTCCAGCACACCCAATTAGTTGGTGCCTTGTGTATGAGGTGCTATTGAATTTATCACTATACTACATATATATATATACATATACTATACTACAGGGATTTGGAGTCATCTTCATACTCCACTACAAGTAACAAAGATTTCAAAGATCAGAGTCCCTCAGTTATGAATTAGACTCTCACTTTTCTCACACTTCTTCCTCCTTGCCTGTTTGGACGTTGATCTGAGATTTCTTGCTACATAACAGCACCGAGCTGAGACCTTCAGGACCTAACGCTGTTTTCTAACACCTCTAACAAGAAACTTCTCCCACTCGTTGTAACTCACTAGTCTTCTCTAAGAGCTTCCCTGGGAAGGTTTGTCAGCCACTTGTATGATGGTACACAGTGACTTTTTCCTCTGCCACTGCCAGCTTTCCTTCAAGAAATTCATTGGCTCACTTGGAGTACTTACAAGATAAAAGGATGGTTTTTACATCTGAAAATGACTATCCTGAGATCAAGATGGTATTTGCTTTCTCAAGTAGCCATGTGCACTCAAACAGCTTATATCCCCATTGCACTCATGCTTGTTAATGGCCCAGGTGGTTCAAGGTAAGTGATGTATGTTTTTCCTGCTCTCTCACCTATGGTAACCAAAGGAGAATTTACTGTATCCTGCTGCTGCTGCTTAGTTGTGAATTGCTTCAAGTTACAGTAGTCCCCAATATTTTTCCTACTTTATAATAAACCCATTTTAATTTCAACCTCCATGTCTAGCTCACAGATCATTAAACCAATATGAAATCAAGGGGAAATAGAGCAAATGCCTTTCTGCTGAATGGATAGCCTTAATCCCAAGTGTAATTCCACAAACAGTGCAAATTCAATAATGGACTGGGAATCAAACAGGTATTACACACAGAATCACAGAATTACCCGGGTTGGAAGGGACCTCAAGGATCATGTAGCTCCAACCCCCCTGCCCAGCAGGGCCACCAAACATACACCTTTACTAGATCAGGTTGCCCAGGGCCCCGTCCAACCTGGCCTTGAACACCTCCAAGGACGGGGCATCCACAACCTCACTGGGCAGCCTGTTCCAGGACCTAACCACTCTTCTAGTAAAGAACTTTCCCCTAACATCCAACCTAAATCTTCCCTCCTTCAACTTAAAACCATTTCCCCGTGTCCTGCTATTATCAGCCCTTTCGAAGAGTTTACTCCCTTCCTGGGAGTAAGTTCCCTTCAGGTACTGAAAGGCTGCAATGAGGTCACCCCGAATTGGTCTCATCCCACATGTGCTTAAGGCAGGAAATGCTGCTTAGAGTATGTTTTATTTCTGTCTTTCAGAATCTTTTCTATTTGAAAGGATAGTTACAAGAGTAACTACACACTTCTATGTTGTGTACTCAGGACAACATTATTGCCAATATTATTTTACAATGGTTTCAAAAAATTACTTGGTGACAATGTCCAGAAGCAGTGACCATTTGTACTGTAACAATAATGAAAAGATGGTAGTTGTAAATACCCAAAAGGTTACTTACAGGAAAAACTCACCCATATGGAAGCCTTTGGTCTGCTGGGATCCACTGAGGCAATATCCACCAAGGAGCAATCAAGAGATGCTGCCTTAGTGGCAGTCAGCTCTTAAATGAGGTCTAGAGGAGGTGGAGTCGAGCTCCACCCCTCCCAGGAGCACAGCTAAACTACTCTCACCTGTGCTCCCACAGCTGACCCGACATTTGCCTCAGCTGATTAATCAGAGGTTCAGGCTGTGATTACCAATTTCCCATACACCATTACAGAAAGAGTTGGATTATGCCATCTATAACAGACTAAGGAGCTTACAAGAGCATAGAAACTCAAATCATACAAAAAAAGATCTTTGCATGTCTCATCCACAACACAAGCACTAGAAACCTCTAGTTAACTTCAAGACAAGAGACACCTGCCACTGCAGAAAACTCATATTGAACATTTACTGCCTTCCTTTGTCTCTGAGCAACCACCTGGAAGGCCTGGCCCTGGTCCTTAGTGCAGTAACATCACTTCTGGGCCAGCTACAAAGAAGGTGAGGAAGGAGGTGACACTGCGGACTCACTAGAGACTTGCAGCTGCCTGAGTCCACCTGGTTAAGTTTATCAGGAGCTGCACCAGACTAGCATGAAAGATGGCATTTCTTTCTTCAAGTAGTGCCTCAGAAAATCATCCTCAGGTGAATGACTGAAGTAGTGACTTGTTTGTAGCAGGTGAAGTAAGAAAGGATTAGAGACCACCCACGTCCCAGACATCTTTTATTTTTGCTGGACCAGCCCTCTGTAATGGACTGCAAATCAGCATCACCATCTGTAACACTATAACGCAACACAAAGGATAGCAATAATAGCAGGGTGAAAAAGTCTTTGGCTACACCAAACAAGGACATTTGCCCCAAATGCAACAGCTGTGGACGCAAAAAGGAAAAAAGTTTGCTTACCTTCAAAAGGCCCCAGATAGGCAGAGATCTCTAGTAAGATATTCTTACCTCCACTACCAACCCTTAAGTGAGGGCTGGAAGGTGTGAATCCTGGCTCCAACTCTCCATCACTCAGCAACATTATGTGCACCTGAGCTCCCCTGAGTTGTTTGTGCCTCCCCACCAGGGGCTCAATCACTGCTTCAAACTGTGACTTTATCCTACACCATCATTTTCTACCCTATTCTGCAGTGATACTATAGGTGCTATTTTACACACAGCATCCTTCCTAGAGGTTCTTAATCTGAGCTGCTGTCACCTGTGGAGAATCCTTATTACTATCCTACTGACATTTTCTTGTTCCACATTGTTACAATTGGAAAGAATGGGTGGAAAAGTGATATAGAAGCATGACAGCAAAGGAACCAGTGCGGAAAGGATGCTATTTCACAGTAAACAAAAAAAGTAAATATGCTCACCTGTCTCCAAAGGTCCAGGCTTATAGGAAAAGCTCCACAAAAGAAAGATCTCCAACCAGAAGCCCTTCCCCAGTAGGGGGATCAGCCCTGAGCTGAGGTCTAAAAGAAGTGTAGCCTGGCTCCACCCCTTCCTGTCACACAGGTATATTGCCTTTACCTGTGCTCTCAGAGTTGACTGGATCTTTTCCTCAGGTGCTCAGTCAGTGGTTTAGGTTGGGACCCAACAGTTACCATACACATGTGCTAGCTGTCTCCTGGAAGCACATAACTAGACAAACCACTTTCCTCTAGAGATAGGTAAAATTACTCATTTTGCTTTTCAGGTTCCTGAATCTGCTCCAGCACAGTCCACCAGCTAGTTTCCACATCACCTCAACAATGTGCATCTTCTGACATTAGTAAAAAAGCAGCTGTGTTCAGTCCTAAGGTGGCCTGAGAATTAATTTCAGGCTGTTGGATTTTCAGCAAAAGACAACTGCCACAAATGGCATTATGATTACCTAAGAGAGTGGGGGCTTCTTTGGCTGTTTTAGGAACCCAGTATCCATAGCTGTTGACTACTTTGTGGGGGATGAGGCAAAGATGTGAAGTTTGTAAAGCCCAGTTCTCAGGTAGAAGCCTGCTGTAAATGCAGTGGATGCTACGTGAGATGTAAGATAAATCAGCAGTTTCCCTCTTCCCCCTTATCTTTCCAGAAAAATGCTGCATGCAGTTGAACGAGCATAGTGGAGAATAATGTTATGATTTCTAAAGGGGCTTTGTGGAACAAAGAATATTGGACCAGATTTTCTCCTGAGCTTGCTCACTGCTTATACAGTGATAAAGAGCAGAAGCCGACTTGCTTTAAAATGATGAGAAGCTGTGACTTTGAGCAATGTGATCATAAATTTTGCTTTGCTGTTTTTTCCCATGCTTGAGAAGGTTCTGAAAGTAGGAATAATTTTCTGTGACAAACCACTGCCATTAATGCTTCCATCACGAGAAACAAATGGTCTCCCTTTGAAATTTCCTGCCCACCTTGAGTGAGCAATAGGGTTATAGAGAAAGACCAAATACTGGCTCTATGAAATGCAAAGGTACTTGGAGTTCACCCATCAGTCTTCAGATTACACCTGCCTTTCAAGATTGATGTTTTTTCTTCATAATCCACTCTGATGATTTGTTTGAGCTCAGTGCTCTTTGTAGGTTTTCAAGATGTTCTGTCCCATTTCTGAAGAAGCTCATATTTCTTCAATGGGTGGCACATGGGTTATGTGCCACAAAAGCCATTCCTGCTTTCAGAAGCACGGCAGGAGCCCAGGGCTCAGGTGAACAGGTATGAGCATTGCTCCAACTGCCACACACAAAGAAAGAACACCGTTGGTCTGCAGGGTTCAATCACATGTGGCTCCAACAGGATGTATGCTCAAAAACAACCTGGGGATGTTCTGACAGAATGAACTGAAGGTTTTCCAGTCCATTGCCTCCCCAAACTCAGTGTTAGAATTCTGTGTCTAAAGAACAGTTTTCTCTCACTTCTTTGCTTGCTGTACAGTAAGGTAACACAGCTGTTTGAGACAGAAAGGTCTGGTACCTTGGGTCATTTTAAACAACATTTAGGATTTAATAATTTTGATTATTAAATTTCAGTGATTCCTGTTAAGCTATGGCAACTCACCACGCCTCATTAAAGGCAAGCTTCCAGGAGGACTAGAGCTGCTGCCAAACTCTTTGAATATTCTAATAAAATTCACCATGCACAAACATTTCTGGATTAGCTTTTACATTTCCTTGCAGTCAGCAGTTGCACAGAACAGCTTTGATACCTGGGATAAGCAGGGCTCAGAGGAATCCAGGCAATGTCTTATGTTTACACTGGCATGGTTTCTCTGGAGAGCCTAAGGGACTTAGTGAATAGGGCAGATGCTCCTAAGACTGTGTGACACACATGGCCTCTCTGCTTCACTATTGAGATATCAACTGTTAGAGTAAGGTTCTGGAAAGGAATTAACAAAAGCATTATTTCCACTTTTAAATCCAGTTGAAACCAAACTGTGCCAGGTCCTCAGGTCTGGTCTGAACTAGTGCCCATTCCCTGTTCTGAATGAAATGACCATATCTGCTTCCTCAGTACCCAGCAAGGACGAGGTGAGGAAGGCCTCCAGCAGTTAGACTCATTGCTTTTGGAATCTGGCCTCTTGGGACATCTTGTTCTTAACCCTGAATGCACGACATATTGTATCTCCAGATCTGCTCAGCCCCTTGTAAATAGTTTCGTATGGATGGAGACAAAGTCACAATAACAGCAGTTGTTACTTTTGCTGCCTCTCTTCTAAAAAGATACACATGTTCCCTTAGGGAACATGAAGTTCAGATTCATTCCCTTCTTCCCACTCTCTGACACTTCACAGACAGCTGTTAGGGCTGCTGCAAGGTTGCCTTGGCTGTTTAGAAGAAATCTTGGGTATTTAAAAGGAAGTATCATTTCAGACTGCAACACAGCCTGGTTCAGAAAGTGATACTCACAACTTCCATCCTGTGATGCAAGGACTCACACTCGTACCCATGCTGGGCCTGGAGCAGTTTGCCATGTTTTCAGAGCTCAGATCACCCCAATGCTTGTAACTACTTTTGCACGTCTCTAATTTACACTCAGTGTCAAACAAACCAAGGGTGTTCCAGATCCAAAGTAACTGTGAATTCACTCTGAATCAACACCAGTACAGGTTGCCAGGCAACCCTGCACCAGAAATGTCTGCTCCTTCCCTACCTGGCCAAAGCAGTGAATGGTCTGAGATCACAATCACAGCACTTCAGACTTTCATGCCTACAAAAAGTTAAGATGAATCACAGAGGATAAAAATTGAAATGGATGAAAGTCACCAGGAAAGGGTGGAGCAGAAGGCAAGGCAGATTTAGTGCCTAAAAATCAGGATAGTGCCCAAAAATCTTTTTTTACCTATAGAAGTAAGGCAACATTCAGTGAGACCCTCAGCAAGGAAGTTTGTTTCTACACGGGTCCAAGAGGAACCGGTCATGTTGGTGACCCAGAGACAGTGAGAAAAACATCAGGGGAGGAAGATGGGTCATTGAAATGCGTGTGTCATGAAATTAGGTTTTGAAACATTGTAAGACGGACATTGAAACAATGAAATACTTTCAATGTTTCAATGTAAGAAACATTGAAACACTTCAAGACAATAAGGTGAAGGATGACCTTAAATGGAAGACCTTGTCCACAGCTCATGGGTGACAACATAGAGATAAGCACAGCCTTCCACCTGCCAGGGCCTTCTCTCCAGGGAAGCTCAGACTCCCAGACAGGGAACTGAAGTGCATTTAGGTGGGAATAGATAAAAGCTCCAGCTCTTCTATTAGCTCCACTATCCTGAGACCTTCCTGATGCTATTATGGTACTGGGATCACTCCTCAGCACCACGAGATATGACTTGCTGCCCAGCAAGGACTCAGACATTGAGACCCCGGTAATAACCATAAAAGCAATACTTTGAGGGGGAGGAGCCCTCAAGCAGCACTCGGTGGCGGTGAAGAATCCTTTGTACTTTAAGGGCTGTGGTGCCCCCTCCTGTTCCATCCGGGAACAGCGGAACCTCCGTGCAGCGTCATGGGGGTGTTGAGATGGTGCAGGCAGCAGCGTTTGGAAGGAAAGCCGCAAAGCTTAAGGAATGAAGTGTTGTTATGGCCCTGCACTCTGCTTGGAACTTCGTGTCTCCTGCAGCCACTAATGGAATACGGGCTGCTCCGAGCAACGGAGGGAATCTGACTGAAATGTATGTGGAAGCAGCTCAGTAATGCCAATGTGTGGGAGCATTTCCGAGTCAATCACCGCGGGTTACCGGGATTATCACAGAATTGTAGGGGTTGGAAGGGACCTCTAGAGATCAGCGAGTCCAACCCCCTGCCAAAGCAGGTTCCCTACACCATGTCACACAGCTCGGCGTCCAGACGGGTCCTGAATATCTCCAGAGGAGACTCCCCCACCCCCCATGTGCAGCCCGTTCCGGCACTCATTATGAACAGGGCTCGGGAAGGGGCTGGGAGTAGAACGGCGCACAGCTTCGCGCTGGGAGTAGTTTTGACCCTCCGCTCTTGCCGTAGCCGCTGTGGTGTCGGCGGACCGGAAGTGGTGGTAGCCGCTATGGCGGCCGCCTGCGGGAGGGCGCTGCTGCGGGGCGCGCGGCCGGCACTGCACCCACGTGAGCACGGCTCGGGGCTGGGACTGAGCTGTGGGGGGAATGGGGGGAATGGGGGGGGGGGGGGGGGCTGAGGTTCGGTTTTGTTGCGGGGCAGGAGGGAACGGGGGGAGAACGGGGGGCAGGAAGTACCGGGGGAGAATGGGGGGTAACGGGGGGGACAGGAGGTAACAGGGAGAACAGGAGGTAATGGGGGGGGGTTCAGGGCACGTCTGTGCTGGGCTGCGCTGCAGTGAGGGACCTGCACCCAGTGCTGTGGGAGCGGCTTCATTTCTCCACCTCTACCTGGAAGGGGACTGTGGCCGGGTGGGAGCCGGCGTGTCCCAGGTAGCAGCAGGAGAATGAGAAGTGATGGGCTCCAGTTGTGCCGGGGGAGGTTCAGGTTGGATAATAGGAAAAATGTCTTCTCAGGACGCCCAGGCAGTGTGGAATCATCCCTGGAGGTGCTCAGGATCCATGGAGATGTGGCACTGAAGGACAGGGCTCTGAGGGCACAGTCAGGGTGGGTCGACATTTGGACTTAATGACCTGATCCTTTCCAACTTTAATGATCCTGATCCTGTCAAAAACAGCACAGTCCTCAGGAATGGGAAGGGTACTAAAAACATTATAAAATCTCCCGTTCTGCCTTCAGATCTGTTAGTGTTCATGTCTTTAAGATGCAAAGAGGGGCTGTTGCCCACCTAAGACATGCAGCCTGTATTAAGGTCACTAGGGGGAGCACGGAGCTGCATTGAAATAATGTTTCTCCTGAATCCTGTAACCATGGAGAAGAGGAGCAGGTCTGATGGCAGAGGCCTGATGTCATTTCTCATCTTAATGGCTGCCTGCAGGCAGCAGCACCGTGCGGAACCTCCATGTGCTGCCCTATCCATCATCCCCTGCTTCCCATGTAGCCTTTGTAAGGCTTCTCTGGCAGGTGTGCATTTATCATCTTTTTTCTGCTTTCAAGCTGACCAGCCATGCTCGGGCTGGAGGGTGCCGCGCTCAGACTGGAGGGTGTCATACTTGGACTGGAGAGTGTTGTACCCGGACTGGAGGGCACTGTGCTCAGTCTGGAGAGTGTTGTACTCGGACCGGAGTGTGTTGTGCTCGGACCGGAGGGCATTATGTTCGGACTGAAGACTGTTGTAGTCGGACTGGAGGGTGTCGCACTTGGGTTGGAAGGCATCGCGCTTGGGCTGGAGGGTGCCACGCTCAGACTGGAGGGCGTCGTACTTGGACTGGAGAGTGTTGTACCCGGACCGGAGGGCGTTGTGCTCTGACCGGAGGATGTTACACTCAGACCGAAGGGCACTGCGCTCTGACCGAAGGGCGTTGTGCTCGGACTGGAGAGCGTTGTACCCGGACTGGAGGACGTTATGCTCGGACCGGAGGGTGTCGAGTTTGGATTGCATACTCTCATTCTCGACCCTGAGACTCTCTCTCTCAACCTCAAAATCTTCCCTCTCAGGAATGGTATTGAATAAGGCCCGATAAGCATTAGCTAGGCCCCAAGTCATTTGTGCCTCCTTAGATCTGCCTGAGCCACAACATTCCTGTCTCAAATATGCTGTCAAACTCTCAGGATTCTTTAAGTGTTCAGGAGTAAAGCTCCATGACACTAGAGATGTCTGTCTTCTAAAAGTCTCTCCAAAGTCTCTCCACACTCCCTGCCACTCAGTATTCTCTGATTCTAGGGAAGACTTCCTCCTGATGTAACAAATTGTCATGGTTTAATAATTTTGTATTTTTTGCTATCAGTATTCCACATCATAACATCATATAAAGCATGAATAATTTTACTGAATCTGCAACTTACAGAAGAAGACTACATCTCCCAGGGAACAACACGATAGGTCACGGGACCTGGACTCTATATTAACTCTGTCGCAGAACAGACTGACGTCTTTCGAGTTCTGGCGTTCAGGGGAGTGTGTGGGAGCCTTCAGCCGTTCGCCTAGATTCACAGTAGGCCTCTCGGTTACGGGACTCATTCTCTCTCCTATTTTGCTTGATTCGTTAGCTCAATTTTCAATTATATTGTATTATATTGTGTTATCCTGTATTTCGATATAGTATTTAGTAAATAAGTGTGCCTCCTTAGATCGTTGCCGCTGTTTTCTTTTCCTAATTAATTTTTTCCTTTTGGCCTAGGGCCCCTCCGGGGCCCACGGCCCCCTGTCACGGGCGCAGGTGGATTTTTAGTTCAAACCGTGACACAAATGTAATAAATCCAAGAACCAATAAGTAAAAAAGTCAACATTAAGTTCAGGGAGATTGACACAATTGACAGTGTGGTCCACTGGGCCAACTGGTCATTCGAAGACTGCTTAAAGGATGCAAAGAAAAAAGGAGGAGCACGCTCAAAAACCACCATTCCTGAACTATTAGTTGTATTAGTTGCTCCCTCTGGAGCTGCATGCAGATACCAAGTAAGCGTTGCTAACCATGCTTTCAATCTTTTATACATTCCTATAACTTCATAGGAAAAAAGGGCTAGCTTAAACATGGTCCAATATGTTTGGAGCATCATAAAAGAGGAACTAATGATATGCAGTACCTTATAAAGCAAACTTACTAGAGAAAACATTTTTTTTTTTTTTTCTTCAATAGAGATGGAAAAAAAGTAAAAATGCAAAGCTCAGCAGTGTTTATAAAATAAACCAGGGTATTGGCAGTCCGCCTGGACTTTCAAGGTCAAGCTCACAGGTGCAGAATCGCAAACCTAAGATAGCTCCTTAACAGGGAAAAAACCCAAACAAACAAACTTGTAGCTCTGTTAAAAGCTAAAAGAGCAACAGAAGAAAACACAGAAAACCAGCAACTCAATTTGCCTGCATTCTCCACCAAAATCTGTCACGGTTTAAATGAAAAATCCAGCTGCGTCCGGCCGAAAGAAAAAAAATTAATTAGGAAAAGAAAGCAGTGGCAATGATCTAAGGAGGCACACTTATTTACTAAATACTATATCAAAATACAGGATAACACAATATAATACAATATAATTGAAAATTGAGCTAACGAATCAAGTAAAATAGGAGAGAGAATGAGTCCCGTAACCGAGAGGCCTACTGTGAAATCTAGGCGATACGGTGAAAGCTCCCACACACTCCCCTAACGCCAGAACTCGAAAGACCTCAGTCTGGTCTGCGACCGAGTTAATATAGAGTCCAGGTCCCGTGACCTATCGTGTTGTTCTCTGGGAGATGTGGTCTTCTTCTATAAGTTGCAGATTCAGTAAAATTATTCATGCTTTATATGATGTTATGATGTGGAATACTGATAGCAAAATTACAAAATTATTAAACCATGACAGGTACACTCAATCCCCTCATCTAAGTAATCGATAAAGATATTAAACAAGATGGGCCCCAGTACTGACCCCTGGGGGACGCCAGTTGTCACAGGTCACCAGCTGGACTTAACTCCATTAACCACTACCTGCTGGGCACGGCCCTCTAGCCATTTCCTTACCCAAATAAGGGTATACCTGTCCAGGCCACAGGCAGACAGTTTCCCCAGGAGAATACTGTGAGAGACTGTGTCAAAGGCTTTGCTGAAGTCTAGGTAGACTACATCAACAGCTTTTCCTTCTTTGAATCACAGAATGACCTGGGTTGGAAGGGACATCAAGGATCATGAAGTTCCAACCCCCCTGCCTGGAGGGGCCACCAAACATACACATTTACTGGATCAGGTTGCCCAGGGCCCCATCCAACCTGGCCCTGAACACCTCCAAGGACAGGGCATCCACAACCTCCCGGGGCATCCTGTTCCAGGACCTCACCACTCTCCTAGTAAAGAACTTCCCCCTAACATCCAACCTAAATCTACCCTCCTCCAACTTGGATCCATTTCCCCTAGTCCCGTTATTGTCAGCCCTTTTGAAGATTTTACTCCCCTCCTGGGTGTAGGTTCCCTTCAGGTATTGAAAGGCTGCAATGAGGTCACCCCGCAGCCTTCTTTTCTCCAGGCTGAACAAGCCCAGCTCCCTCAGCCTGTCCTCATAGGGGAGGTGCTCCAGCCCCCTGATCATCTTCGTGGCCCTCCTCTGGACCCTTTCCAAAATCTCTATGTCTTTCTTGTACTGAGGGCTCCACACCTGGACACAGTACTCCAGATGGGGCCTCACAAGAGCAGAGTAGAGAGGGACAATCACCTCCCTATCCCTGCTGACCACCCCTCTCCTGATGGAGCCCAGGATACTGTTTGCCTTTCGAGCTGCAAGAGCACACTGCTGGCTCATGTTAAGTTTCTTGTCCATCAGGACCCCCAGTTCCTTCTCTGCCAAGCTGCTCTTCATCTACCAGTCTGGTCACCCAGTCATAGAAGGAGATGAGGTTGGTCAAGCACGACCTGCCTTTCATGAACCTGTGCTGTCTGGACCTGATCCTGGGTGCCACACACGTTCCATGTGATCTCACCCAAGATGATGTGCTCCGTAACGTTCCCTGGTACCAAGGTCAGGCTGAGAAGCCTGTAGTTCCCCTGATCTTCCTTAAGGCCCTTCATTTAGATGGGATTCACACCGACAAGCTTCCAAACCTCTGGGACCTCTCCAGATAACTAGGAGTGCTGATAGATGGTGGAGAGCAGCTCAGCAATTGCTTCCGTCAGCTCCCTCGGCATCTTTGAGTGGAGCCCATCTGGTCCCATGGACTTGTGACAGTTCATATGACCACTATAAAAGCACAAAATTTAGGCGTTGACTAACATTCATAATGGTTTAGCTCATCTACCCACAAAGTACAATTTAATAGCATCATTAAAGAAAAGGAGACATTTTCAGTCTTATCCTTTACATTACTGTAATGTTTTTATGATTTCTGTTATCGGTATTCCACATCATAACATCATGTAGTGCTCTGAGAGTTAAAGAGCTAATGCTCCAGTTCTGTGGATCGATAGTTCCAGGTACCTCGTTCTCAGAAGAGAAGAACTACAAATCCCAGAATAATTCACTGTTCTGTTTCTGTTTTGCATTCAGAGGAAAAGATAAAACTGCTTGCGATTCACTAGACGCACCATTTTGCAGAAAAGCTTGTCTCGACAGTGTGTGTTTCCTAGCCATCTCTCCTTAAGCATTAGAGTAAGGCCTTCAGTTTTGGATGCTTTCTCTTTTCATTTTATTTGTTTTATTTTCTTCAGTTCCAATTCTGTTTTATTATATTACCTCACATTCCACGATCATATTCAGTAAATTAGTTTTCTCCCTTAGCTTGTCGTCGCTGTTTTCTATTTTGAATCATAGAATTCATAGAATCATAGAATCACTGAGGTTCGAAAAGACTACCAAGATCATAAAGTCTTACCATCCACCTATCACCAATAGTTCTCTCAAGCCATGTCCCTCAACACAACATGTAAATGTTCCTCGAACACCTCCAGAGTTGATGACACCACCACCTCCCTAGGCAGGCCATTCCAGCACCTGGCCACTCTTTTGGAAAAGTAGTTGCAGTGGAATTCCTAGGTCACAGCCTGAACCAGTACATGAGCACATGAGTGCCTGGAGCGGGGGGAGCCTAGATCCACCCTTCCTCTCTTCCCATCTCAGCGATGCCTCCAGGTACATGTATACAGTCAGTCTGTGCAAGGGTCCCTCCTCACCCTTCTCCTGCTTCCAGCGCCAGTGTTAAAACGGGAGAAGGCTGCATTCCTCACCTCACCCTTCTTTCCAAACTGTTGCTGGGAGGGGTGAGTTAATTCTTCTTTCTTTAATATCTTGTTCTACAGCACATAGTACAACTTGAGGCCATTCCCTCTAGTCCAATTGCTAGTTACATGAGAGAAGAGACCAATCCCCATCTCACCGCAACCTCCCTTCAGGTAGTTATAGTGAGCGATAAGGTCATCCCTGAGCCTCCTCTTCTCCAGAAGAAACAATCCCAGCACCCTCAGCTGCTCCCTCTAAGATTTGTGCTTGAGACCCCTCACCAGCTTTGTTGCCCTTCTCTTGACGTGCTCCAGGGCCTTGATGTCTTTCTAGCAGTGAATGCCCTCATTCAGGTCATCAATAAAAATACTGAAGAGGGCAGGCTCCAAAACCAACCCCTGGGGAACACCACTCATGACCGCCTGCCAGCTGGATTTAACTCCATTCACCACCACTCTTGGCCCAGCCCTCCAGCCAGTTCCTTACCCAGCCAAGAGTGTACCTGTCCAAACCATGGGCTTCCAGTTTCTCTCAGATAATACCATGGGAGACAGTGTTGAAGGCTTTGCTGAAGTCAAGGCAGACCACATCAACAGCCTTTCCCTCATCCACCAGGCAGGTCACCAGATCATAGAAGGAGATTGGGTCGGTCAAGAAGGACCTACCCTTCATGAACCCATGCTGGCTGGGCCCGATCCCCTGGTTGTCCCGCACATCATCTCCCTCAAGATGATCTGCTCCATAACCTCCTTCCCTAGCATCGAGGTCAGGGTGATAGGCCTGTAGTTCCCCAGATCCTCCTTATGACCCTTCTTGTAGGTGGGAGTCACACTGGTAAATCTCCAGTCTTCTGGGACCTTTCCAGTTGACCAGGAACACTGATAGATGTTGGAAAGCGGCTTGGCTATTGCTTCCTCCAGCTCCCTCAGCATTCTCACGTGGATCTCATCTGGCCCATAGACTTGTAGCAGTCCAGGTAGAATAGCAGGTCTCTTACTGTTTCCACCTAAGATGTAGGGGGGTTTATTTTGCTCTTCATCCAGGATTTCCAGGTCAGGGGATAGAGTACCATGAGGATAACTGGTCTGATTTTTAAAGACAGACATAAAGAAGGCATTGAGAACGTCAGCCTTTTGCTTATTCTCAGTGGTCATGTTCTCAGCCACATCCAGGAAAGAATGGAGATTCTCCTTGGTCCTCCTCCTACTGTTAATATATTTGTAAAAGAGTTTCTTGTTCTATTTTACCCCCATGGATAAGTTGAGTTCAAGATCAGCTTTTGTCTTTCTAATTTTTTCCATGCACATCCTAACAACTTCTTTGTACTCTCCCCAAGTTGCTCTCTCCCTTCTTCCACAGGAGGTAGATTCTCTTTTTCTCCCAGAGCCTCAAGAAAAGCTCCCTGTTCATCCACACCTGCCTTTCCTGCCTACTCATTTTGTGGCTGAGGGGGATAGTCAGCTCTTGAGCCTTTAAGACTTCCTTCTTGAGGAGTGGCCAGCCTTCCTAAACCCCTTTACCCTCCAAGACTGAATTCCTGGTTGGCTCTCTCACCAGCTGCAGAAGGAAGTTATCTTCCATAAACTCTAGAACTCCTAGACCGTTTCTTCTGCACTGTGTTGTATTCCCAGCATATAACAGGGAGGTTGAATTCTCCCATGAGGACAAGAGCTGGCAGTTGCTCAACTTCTGCCAGCTGCTCATAGAACACCTCATCTGTCTCTTCATTCTGGTTATACAGTTCCCTTCCCCATCATATCTAGTTTAAAGCCCTCTCTACAAGCCCTGCCAACTTCTGGGCAAGGATCCATTTCACCCTTTGAGACAGGTGAGACCCATCAGCAGACTTCAGGCCAGATGCTGCATAAACCACCTGTCATGTTTTTATGATGTTTGGTTATTGGTATTCCACATCATAACATCATGTAGTGCACTGGGAGTTAAAGAGTTAATGCTCCAGGTCCGGGTACTCATCCTAGAAGAGAAGAACTAATACATTCCCCAGAGGACTGTTCAATGTTCTGTTAGCATTTCCACTCAGGGGGAAAAGATAAAAAGTCCTTCATAGGTCAACTGATGACCCTTTTTTCAATCACCTGACTCCTCTCTGTTGCAGGTGCTGTTTCATCACAGCATTAGAGTATGGCCTTCAGTTTTCAAACACTCTCATTTTATTTGATTTATTAGCTTCAGTTCTAATTATATGATATTATACTTTATTATAGTGTGTTATTTTGCATTCTGATATTTTATTTAGTAAATTTGATTCTCCTCAGATCATTGCCACTGTTTTGTTTTTAGGCCCATCTCTCTATCCTTTTCCTAGGGTGCGGGTCTGTTGGGCCCCCCCATTCCACTAGTCACAGAACCAGACTGAACCTGCCCGTAAACTGTTGACAACCACCCCATTATCAGAGGACCTAAAATTCTTGAGTTTGCACCAGACTCTCAGCCATGTGTTTATAAGACGTGTTTTCCTGCTCCTCTCACTGTCTTTCCTTGCTACCGAAGGAATAGAGGAAAATACTACCTGTATGCCTTCTCCATCAACTAATTGCCCCAGTCCCCTGAAATAACTTTTTATAATCCTTAGGCTTCTGTCAGTGACCTCGTCACTGCCAGCCTGAACTATCAATAAAGGATAATAATCAGAGGAGTGGATCAGACTGGGTCTGAATTAGGCCCATCTCACTACCTTCCCCCTTTCCCTTAATCTCAGGGCATGGGTCCATGGGTCTCCCCCATCCCATTTATTCATGGAACTGGGCCAAACCGGCCCAGAACTGTGTCAATTACCTTCCACATTTTATATGGGAGCTATTCTTAGGTAAACCACTTTGTGAGAGAAGTTTTAGCATTCAAAAGTTTCCATAAAACAAAGTTTTTTTCAAAATAAGAACAAATAGAAGTACCTAACTTTGCATGCAAGATCAGGGCCCAAGACTATAAACAACCATCAATTAATGGTAAAATGCTCAACAGATTTTGATTGCTGGACATACCTGCATCAGCATTTTTGTTCACATCAAGAAGTACTCTCGAAGGATTTACCATGTTTGGATTAATAACATAAAAGAGTTTTGGAGAAGAAAATTTTATTTGAACTGAACTACTAATGGAAACTAATGAGATTACAGTCTACGAGACCAGACTAGAACTTGTGCAAACTTGTGCTGTATTCTCAGTACCAACA
Organism: Coturnix japonica; assembly: GCF_054131305.1. NCBI lineage: Eukaryota > Metazoa > Chordata > Aves > Galliformes > Phasianidae > Coturnix > Coturnix japonica. Next base: position 310,734 of record NW_028188974.1, read on the forward strand.
ATTTCCCTTACTGATCTGCTACTATTGTATGGTAATATTTGTTAATGTGGACTTGGCCACAATCTGTGGTATGTTTGCTTTCTGTTACAGAAGGGTAATATTACTGAACATTACAAGAAAATAATACTTAAAATTATATATTTATCATCAAAAGTTCTTACCTGCGTTTGTTCTGGAGTTTCTCCTGCAAAGTAAAAGATGTAATGCTCTTCACTGTAGTGCTGAGCTACTATCTGAAAACAGTTTGGCCTTAAAAAAAAAAAATACCATAAGTTTTATTAATCTTGTAGTATTGACAAATGCCTCCATTTCTTAATCTCTGCCAAAACCAAGTTCACACTGAACTAAGCATAGTTTAAAACTCCCCAATTTAGTTCTATAATATCTATCAACAAAAGATTTTTTTGTATTGACAAAATCCCTAATCTTATCAATTTTTTGTTCATTTGGATAAAAACCTTCAATAGAATTGCCTCATAAACTTTTTTAAGGCCTGTGATATGAAATATGGAACGATTAATACACAATATTGAGAAATGACAATGCAAGAACCCAAATCATTATTGCATCATATTACACACAGGAAAATCATAAGACTAAGATCTAAAATTTCTTACTAGAATTTATGAACAGTTGCTAGCAATCAAGTTGCCATGGCTTAACAAGTTACCATTAATCAGTAAAACCTGTTGTCTCGCTCCAATTTAGGAGTGAGGCAAGGTTCTTTTGATATGTTATGCCCGGCATGTGATTAAGAAGAAAAACATTCAAATGTTGATCCGACCAGTTTATTAGAAATGATAGATAACTGAGGGGATGGGGAAGGGAGAGCGGCGAATACCAAAATTAGGGTGATGGGGACGGGAAAGTAGGTGAAAGAAAAAGTAGGAAAAGAGGCAAGAATTACGTTAAAGCGGGGATAGTCACCCTCCTGGATGCAGCAGCTTCCCGTAGCACGTTGTTACGTTGGTCCGGGGCAAAATAAGCGTAGGGGAGAGCAGCAGCAGAATGGCAGGCTGCAAGCAGCAGATCAGTGCAGCGCAGAGCAGGCGGTCAGAGTAGTGAGGTCTCAAGAAGCAGAGTCTCGAGCAGCGAGGTCTCACGAAGCAGAGTCTCGAGCAGCAATCCCAGGAGAGACAGTAGGCAGCAGTATGACGAGGGTGGAGGAATCTGAGGTCAGATACCTAAAAAATTCTTCAGCATACAGGCATCTTCTTCAGCATGCAGGCGTTCACGTAGAGGCATCTGATGACAGAAAACCTCCTTGTTTCCGTAGTGAGGCATCTGGTGTCAGAAAAACCCAATTTCATGGTTTGTCCGTGCCCTTTTTATCCTACTTCTATCCAGCCTTCGAGACATTCCTGGAAGCTTCGGTCTAAGTCGTGTGAGTACCTCGTAGATGGCCATCTTCCTAGAGATAAGCCCACACAAAAAGACCACTTTAGGGCCATTCATCTGCATCTTCTCTCTCTCTTCTTTTCTCAAGGCTAAACAGACCCAGTTCCCTAAGTCTCTCCTCATAGGGGAGATGCTCCAGGCCCTTCACCATCTTAGTGGCTCTCCGCTGGACTCTTTCCAAGAGATCCCTGTCTTTTTTGTACTGGGGAGCCCAGAACTGGACACAGTAATCCAGATGAGGCCTCACCAGGGCAGAGTAGAGGGGGAGGATCACCTCCTTCGACCTGCTGGACACGCTCTTTTTAATACACCCCAGTATGCCATTGGCTTTTTTGGCCACAAGGGCACACTGCTGGCTCATGGTCAACCTGTCGTCCACCAGGACGCCCAGGTCCCTCTCAGCAGAGCTCCTCTCCAGCAGGTCTTCCCCCAGCCTGTACCAGTGCATGCAATTATTTCTACCCAGGTGCAAGACTCTACACTTGCTTTTGTTAAACCTCATCCGGTTTCTTACTGCCCAGCTCTCCAGACTGTCCAGGTCTCGCTGAATGGCAGCACAGCCTTCAGGCGTGTCAGCCAATCCTCCCAACTTCGTGTCATTAGCAAACTTGCTGAGGGTGTTCACTATCCCCTCATCAAGGTCGTTGATGAAGATGTTGAACAAGACCGGACCCATCTCAGACCCCTGGGGGCCGCCACTAGTTACAGGCCTCCAGCCAGACACTGCACCGCCAACAACAACCCTCTGCACTCTGCCAGTCAGCCAATTCTCGACCCACTTCACTGTCCACTCATCTATCCCATACTTCCTCAGCTTTGTTATAAGGATGTCATGGGGGACAGTATCAAAAGCCTTACTGAAATCAAGGTAGACTACATCTACCGCCCTCCCCCCATCCACCCAACTAATGACATCTTCATAAAAGGCCACCAGGTTGGTCGAGCACGACCTCCCCTTGGTGAACCCATGCTGAGTACTCCTGATAACCTCCTTATCACCCAGTTGTCTGGAGATGGCATCCAGCACAAGCTGTTCCATCACCTTCCCTGGGACAGAGGTGAGGCTGACTGGCCTATAGTTACCCAGGTCTTCCTTCTTGCCCTTTTTGAAGACTGGAGTGACATTGGCCGTCCTCCAGTCTTCAGGCACCTCCCCAGTTCTCCAAGACCTCTGAAAGATTACAGAGAGCGGCTCAGCAACGACCTCCGCCAGATCTCTCAGCACACGCGGATGCATCCCATCTGGTCCCATGGATTTATGGACCTTAATGTTTCCTAGGCACTCACGGACTGCCTCTTCCCTGACTAAAGGGAAATCTCCCATTCCCCGGACTCTCTCATCAACCTCCAGGGTCTGGGATTCCTGAGGGAGAGCCCTTTCACTAAAGACAGAAGCGAAGAAGGCGTTCAGTATTTCCACCTTCTCAGCATCCCCCGTTACCAGAACGCCCCCCTCATTTAGTATGGGGCCCACATTCTCCCTAGCCTTCCTTTTGCTGTTAACGTATTTTAAAAAGCCTTTTTTATTATTCTTTATCTCCTTATCTAGATTCAGCTCCAGGTGGGCTTTAGCCTTCCTGGTCTCATCTCTGCAGTCCCTGACTACATTCTTATATTGTTCCCAAGTGTTCAGACCCTTTTCCACATATCATGTACTTTCTTCTTTCCGCGGAGCTTGCACATGAGCTCCTTGCTCATCCACGAAGGTCTCCTTGCAGCTTTTCCCGATTTCTTAGTCACAGGGACGCACCGATCCTGAGCTTGGAAGAAGAGCTGTTTAAACACTAACCAGCTCTCACAGGCCCCCTTGCCTTCTAGCACCCTGGCCCACGGGATAGCCCCAAGTAGGTCCCAAAGGAGATCAAAGTTGGCTCTCCTAAAGTCCACGGTAGCAATCCTACTTTATGCTTGTCACGGTTTGAACTAAAAATCCACCTGCATCCGTGACAGGGGCCGTGGGCCCCGGAGGGGCCCTGGGCCGAAAGGAAAAAATTAATTAGGAAAAGAAAACAGCGGCAACGATCTAAGGAGGCACACTTATTTACTAAATACTATATCAAAATACAGGATAACACAATATAATACAATATAATTGAAAATTGAGCTAACGAATCAAGCAAAATAGGAGAGAGAATGAGTCCCGTAACCGAGAGGCCTACTGTGAATCTAGGCGAACGGCTGAAGGCTCCCACACACTCCCCTGAACGCCAGAACTCGAAAGACGTCAGTCTGTTCTGCGACAGAGTTAATATAGAGTCCAGGTCCCGTGACCCATCGTGTTGTTCCCTGGGAGATGTAGTCTTCTTCTGTAAGTTGCAGATTCAGTAAAATTATTCATGCTTTAAATGATGTTATGATGTGGAATACTGATAGCAAAAATTACAAAATTATTAAACCATGACAATGCTTGGCTTCCTCCACTCAGGATCATGAAATCCACCATCTCATGGTCACTACATCCCAAGCTGCCCCCGACTTTTACTTCCTTAACAAGCCCTTCCTTATTGGTGAGAATAAGGTCCAGCAACGCCCCACCCCGCGTTGGTTCCTCGACCACCTGCATCAATATGAACCAAGAATTACATGCTTTCTTTTCACAATGAGCAAAGGCTTAAAAAACAAAAACAAAAACAAACAAACAAACAAAAAAATTCTCAACCAACCAAAAATACATTAGCAGGTCAACTTGTTCATTAGTGACATATTTTCTGTGTATCACATCTCAAACTAGCAGCTAACTGCCCTGCTGTATGTACAATAACTAAAAGTCATCGTCCTACCTGCCAAATAAACTGTCATGTACTCCATAGACTGAACACACACTAAGATCTATTAATCCTTTAGGTTTTGTGGCTCGTTTTTCACTTTCAAAATAAATAAGCTGAGAATCATTTCCCTCCAATATAAAATACAAATTCTTCCATCTCTTCCCTTTGCCTGTAGAAAAGGGAGTAGGAAGTTACAATATCGTATTAAAGAAAGTGTAAATTTTTTAAATAAATAAAGGCCTTTCTGAGGGCAGAAAGGCTTTTGTCAAAATACAAACGGAACAACATACAGTTAATCATGCTTAAGCAATAGTATCAGTAAACACATTCAAATAACATCTAGCTAAAAACCAAACCCTCTTCACATACTCAGGTATATTTATAAATCGTTCTCTAAACATTTTCACTGAACTCAACAGGCTTAAGCAAGTGTACACAAGCTACCCAGACGGCTCTATTCATATCAATAAGAAGACTGTCTGTATAGTTTGCAAATAACATGTGATGCTGTAAGTAACCCAATTTATTACAGATATTTTAAATTAAGAAATAATTTCTCTCGACTTAAGAAAATTATTCTTAAACTCTTACGGAGCTTAAGATTGCATCACAATATTGCAAAACCATATGATAAATAATAGAAATGGGAATATAATATACACAAACTTGGATTAGAACCATGCCCGAAACACACCTATATCTAAGGATTTGGCCAGTTTCATATTTCTTAGAAAAAAAAACAAAAACAAAATCCCAGAGTATCTTCAGAGTATCTTTTAGAAAAACATCTGTCATTAATTTTCACCTTGATCATTATAGAACCCCCACATTCCTCCATAAACAAGCACTAGTACTGACTGTTTTGGAAAATCAACTTTAACATCTAGTTATTATACTCCATTAGAGGGAAGAGTGTTTTTATTGAATGTCTAACCTATATGTGGGTAAATATGTCTCTGCACACCAACTCAGTACTCCTGCTTGCACATTTAAAGTATCTCCGTATCCCTTTCAACTAATTTTTTTTTAAAGTTTATTCTCAGCTGATTCCTCAACTCTACCACATCACTCTGTATGTTCTCACAGAAACTGCACTCAGGAGAAGTGCTTTCCTTCCTTTATTCAGAGGATCAAGTTTTTATTACCTTTAATGCATTTTTTATATTTGACTACATTTAAATACTGGCCTTCTTTCTCACTTTTGTTTGCTATCCAGATCACTATCGGAAACTCATTGTTTTAGTTTAGCATTGTACACCAGAATACACATTTTATTTTAAATGTGTTATCTTACTTGAAGTAACAAAAAAGCAACTCTGGTCTTCAATGAATGCATTGATTTACATTAATATAGCTCTCTAACTCATACTATCAGCTTCTATTTAAACAATTCACATATTTAATACGAATAAATTTTATAAAAGTGAACTTCATTTAATGAGTATGAGTTTACCCTTTTATCGAAGGGTAAAGTTTTTGTTCTGCTTTCTATATTTTTTCAACAAGAACTGTCAATTTACATCCTTATACTGCATGTATGTATTATGTACTTCACTAGTACCAGTGCTACACAAAACATGCATTGAGATCAGCATATTATTTTTAGGAAAACATTTTATAGAAACAAACTCACTTTTTTTTTAGAAGATAACCTTTTTTGACAATGCTTTTATAAAAAGCATCCTTTGTTTTGTGATGAATTGTACTATAGATTTCTTTTCCATCCACAGTATTATTAAGCACTTGTTCTTGATGCTGGTAAATAAGGAAGAAATCAACAGTTTATTTTTTAAAGCACATGAATCACTGTTAAAAAAAAATAAAAATAAAAAATAAAAAAAAATAAAAAAGGAAGCTGCTTATTGAACTCTATCAATTCTTTATTGTTGTTCTGTCATGTTTTAACAAACCAATATAATTTAATACAATATCCTTACCGGAAACGTAACATGACTATTTATTGTGTAATGATTCAATCAGAATTATGATATAAGAAAAATAAGGTTTAAATACAAATCAATGTTTACAAAGTAACATCTGTATATATTTAATATTAAATAGAAATCAGCATCTTCCACAGTGATATATATAAAATTTACACAAGTTTTTATAGTTTATCTAGCTTCTAGCTGTCTTCTATCAAAACTTTTGGGAATGAGTAATTAAGGATAAACTCTGAAGCAAGAAGACTGGTGCAGATTAAACTGAATGATTTATTCAAGATGTTTTGCAGTCCCTCACTAATCTTATTTATATTACTGTCCTAAATAAATAGCATTTTAACAGAAAGCAGTAAGAGAAAGCAGAAACATAGGATAGTTAGAATAATCATAAGCCAAGTCATTTTTGACCTTACCAAATCATCTGATAAGCAAAAGATCTTTACCCATAAGAAAACATGAGAAGTAGGACTGGCAAGCAGTGAGAACAATACTGAGATGATGTGATATATGCCCTGGCTTCATACTAAATACATTTCTCCTCCACCCCCCTCCATCTCTAAGAATTATTGTTTTGAATAAGATAAATGCAAGATGAAAAAACACTTCAGTAATAAGAATTACATGAATCAAAATCAAAACAATATGTAAACTTTTATGAACTCAAGATAACCTCCATAATACAACTACAAAAGAATCAATGCACAAAACAACAGATTGAGTGACAAATGGTTTAAAGTAAACTTCAAGTTAGACACAGGAAGTCTATTAGATTGAACTGAGTAGCATGCAAGACTTCTGATTTGTTTTTCTCTCCAAAAACAGATGACAGTATGTGAGAGAATACAACCAAATGTACTTACACCACCATTTCCTCACATTTGTCTCAATCACATTACAGAGCATGAGTTAACAGTAGCCAACTGGGAAGCACTGATGACAAGACAGACAGCAATACAGAATAAGGTACACGTATAGTAAGTAATACAACATAAAAGTTGTACTTGTTGACACTTATCAGTATAAAACAGTATAATATAACATGGCTACAATATCAGAGAGAATATTTTAGGATGTGTCTGGTAAGAATTCCCACAAAAAAAAAAAAAAAGGTATTATTAATAACACGGCATTCTGAGCTGTTCTAGTCCATCACATTCAGGAAACATGAACTTATGCTAGAATTTGTGTTAGTAGGGCAACTACAGGAACGTTATGAAGATATGTATGCTCAGCTTAGTCAGCATAGGCAGAATACAAGAAACGCCCTTGTATTAATGTAATAGATACAAGTGTTCCAGAACGTGCCCTGTAATCCCTGCTCTTCTTCACATATAAGTTTCTCTGAGGGAAGAAAGATGCCAGACACTGAAGAATGGAGGGCAGCCAATTGTCCCTGTCCCCAACACTCACAGTATGGCTCAATCAGAGACCACAGCTGGGGACACAAGGCAGAGCACTTACACCTCAGAGCACAGACAAAGCTTACTATTATTTTATGTTGACTATAAACCAACCTTAGATGAGTGAATACATGCAAGCATAAAATGAAATAAGTTTAAAAATTCATGAGGTGACTGCAACGTTTGAGGCACGGACTCAGATGTGAACGATCCAAATCGTTTATTACAAGTTCTCACATCCCTTATATACCTTCACAAGTTGTTATTTTCTAACTTTCCCATCCGCCCTTACAACTTTCCCAAACACCTTTACATGTCAACAAAGCATTCTACAAAACACTTTTCAACTGTCCATGCAGGCACATATCCAATCAGAGCTGTGAGACTCTTCTTCTCCTTGCAGAGGTGTCCTTGGTTCTCATGCTGTTTATCTTGCTCCACAGCTGCTGCTCTGAACAGCTTTTCTTGTATTCCCACAGGTGACAATGATGTTTAACTGTCATCAATACCTCTGATGTAATTCATTTCTTATACTATAAATTGTTGCTGATGATTAAGTCAATGTCTTCAACAACAAATGCTCAGAGATTAAATTTTACCTGCATTGGAACAGGATCTTTAAGGTAATAACCTTCAACAATCTGTTCTTTCTTATAATGTTCAATGATCTCAGCAATACTGTTCAAATAAGAAAAATAAGATTTATAAGTTAAACTGGTTAGTTTTTCCTCTGCATGAGAATTTGCTTTTCCATACAATTGGTGTTTCATCACAAATTCATAATAAAAATCAAGTATAAAACATCATAATCTTGTTTGCATCAATGACAATTTACAAATAGACCAAAATGAAGAAAATTCACGGAACTGTATTAATTAATTTTAAACTCTACAGAACATTTTCAATCAATTGTTGAAAATGCCAGTCGTGTAGACTACCTTTTCCACATTCGAGTAACACATGCACATTGTCAGCTCTTCAACCAGACTGAAAATAGCTACTTTATTGGCAATAATTTCCAAAGTTCTAGAGTAAACTAGGGAAGGGGAATGGGAGATACTTCAAAATGAGCAAAGGAGCGGGAAAATAGAAAAGCTTTTTTCAAACACAGATTATACTTCAAAAATCACTGGTAAAATAGCTATTCAGTTACTAGCAATCCTATGCTGGAATGCTTACATTCTAAGTATTCTAATTCTAATTGAAATTGAATTTTGAAAGACTGAGAGAGACATTGTGACGGATGAAAGCTAAAATTCAATGCATCTTTGAGTTGTTCTGCCTTATTTTTATAGTAGAAAATTACACCATAATAAAGAAGGAAAATGTTAATGTCAACATGGATGAATCATTCATACATAAAATATAAACCTGAAAATAAAGGAATAAGTTATTAAGAGTTAAACAAATCTATGCTGAATGCATTTTCTCACTTACATACAAACATACAGGTTGCTCTGAAAGTAATGCCTGCTATTTATTACCATGTAAATTACAACAGATACAAAGAGCATAATACTGTGATAGAGCAAATTTTCAGTGACAAAAAGCTATTTTTCAACATAGTCACCACCATTAGCTATGCATTTTCACCAGCTATGAAGAAAAGCCTGCATGCTGTACTCACAAAACTCTGCATGGCCATTCAGAACATGGTTTGTCTTTCATGTTTCTGTTACCACTGCTGAAACACATCATCCACTGTTTTAGTCTCCATAAACATTCAGCAAGTATCAGTGAACGTCCACGAGTGCAGTTTTTTTCTGCATGGAGGAATTCAGTGACACAGCTTTTGCTTTATATGCTCTTCCATGTCAAATTGTCCCTCTGCTGCCATCTGTCACACGGCAACAAAATATAATACTGACGGGAAGGTTCAACCTCTACTGCCATACCATCAACATCTGCTTCTAATGTCATGGACCAATATAATAAAATAGAAGGCATTATTTTGGAGCAGTCCTTCAATATATACTGTTAGTTATGTGTGTGCATATAATCAGTAAGGCACATACAATGAGATCTTTGACTTATTAAAATCAGATAAAGTTGTGTACAAAGGAAAGATATGTGATACTATAAAAGGGTAATTAAAATATTTAAATGAAACAATAGAAACATACTTGTTCACTTTTATTTTTCTAACTAGTGCATACTCAATAAATCAATGTATCTTCCCACTAATTTTTATTTTTCATGTTTGTAAAGTGAATTGAATTTCTCTTTTAGTATTATCAAATTCGAATACAATTATTTCAATTTTTACTTACATGTAATATGCATGTGTCATTTTCTGCATTAAAAATTAGAATTTACAGCACCGCATAAAATAACATTCATTGAATTTTGCATTTTGAACATCTACTGCAAACATCTTGTTACAAGGGCAATTTTTTTCCCTCTTAATCAAATTGAAAGTACTTTGAATGTCAACGTTTCCTTCCATGGTTAAAAAGACCAGAAGACATTCCTGAACATATGAAACAATTGCCTAATTTCTTTGAGTTTTGTTAAACGAGCTAAAGAAGAAACTGAACTGTATTTGAAAATTCCTTTTGGAGATAGAGTATCATATAGAGTAGAATATTATATCTTGATGGAGTGCTTAAGAGTTTAGTTCTTTAACCCTCTCCTCCCCCACACAACTCAGATGGTCACTGTATATTTCCTTACTACTTAAGTAGGCTAGAAACCAGATATCTTTAGACATACAGAATAAAATAGTAGAGTTGGAAGAGACCTTACAAAGATCATCTAGTCAAACTGCATGACCACTTCAGGGCTAACCAAAAGTTAAATTATATTAACAAGGGCATTATTGTCATGGTTTAATAATTTTGTATTTTTTGCTATCAGTATTCCACATCATAACATCATATAAAGCATGAATAATTTTACTGAATCTGCAACTTACAGAAGAAGACTACATCTCCCAGGGAACAACACGATAGGTCACGGGACCTGGACTCTATATTAACTCTGTCGCAGAACAGACTGACGTCTTTCGAGTTCTGGCGTTCAGGGGAGTGTGTGGGAGCCTTCAGCCGTTCGCCTAGATTCACAGTAGGCCTCTCGGTTACGGGACTCATTCTCTCTCCTATTTTGCTTGATTCGTTAGCTCAATTTTCAATTATATTGTATTATATTGTGTTATCCTGTATTTCGATATAGTATTTAGTAAATAAGTGTGCCTCCTTAGATCGTTGCCGCTGTTTTCTTTTCCTAATAAACTTTTTTCCTTTCGGCCCAGGGCCCCTCCGGGGCCCACGGCCCCCTGTCACGGACGCAGGTGGATTTTTCGTTTCAAACCGTGACAGATTTTGGTGGAGAATGCGGGCACATTGAGTTGCTGTTTTTCTGTGTTTTCTTCTGTTGCTCTTTTAGCTTTTAACAGAGCTACAAGTTTTTTTTCCCTGTTAAGGAGCTATCTCGTGTTTGCGATTCTGCACCTGCGAGCTTGACCTTGAAAGTCCAGGCGGACTGCCAATACTCCGGTATATTTTATAAACACTGCTGAGCTTTGTTTTCTTTTACTTTTTTTCTCTCTATTGGAGGAAAAAAAAATGTTTTCTCTACTAAATTTGTTTTACCAGGGACTGTGTGCCATTGGTTCCTTTTTTGAGACGCTCCGAACATATTGGGTCATGTTTAAGCTAGCCACTTTTTCTTATGGAGCTATACAATTGTATAATGGATTGAAAGCATGGTTAGCAATGCTCACTTCGTATCTGTATACAGCTCCAGAGGGAGCAACTAATGCAACTAATTATACAGAAATGGTGATTTTTAAGCGTGCTCCTCTTTCTTTCTATGAATCCTTTATGCAGTTTTTGAATGATCAGTGGGCCACACTCTCAATCTCCCTGATCTTACTGTTGATTATTGTAATAATCTCACTCAGTATCTGGATTTATAACATCCGGAGGAAGTCTTCTCTAGAACCAGAGAATACTGAGTGGCAGGGAGTGTGGAGAGGCTTTGAAGAGATTCTCAAAGGACAGACATCTTCAGTGTTATGGAGCTTCACTCCTGAACACTTGAAGAATCCTGAGAGTTTGATTGCATATTTGAGGCAGGAATGTTGTGGCTCAGGCAGATCTCAGGAGGCACAAATGATTTTGGGCCTAGCTAATGCTTATCGGGCCTTAGTCAATACCATTCCTGAGAGGGAAGTTTTTGAAGCTGAGAGAGAGAGTCTCAGGGCCGAGAAGGAGAGTCTTAGAGCTGAGGCAGAAAAACTTTGGACTGAGAAGGTAGAGAGAGAAAAAGCTTTTGAAGCTGAGAGAAAAGATCTCCTGTACCAACGAGACTCAATTTGGTACGAGAAAGAGAGTCTTAGAGCTGACGCAGAAAAACTTTGGGATGAGAAGGTAGAGAGAGAAAAAGTTTTTGAAGCTGAGAGAAAAGATCTCCTGTACCAACGAGACTCAATCTGGTACGAGAAAGAGAATCTTAGAGCTGATGCAGAAAAACTTTGGGATGAGAAAAGCTCCCTGCAATCCCAACTCAACACTCTCCAGTCCGAGCACAGCGCCCTCCGGTCCGAGCACGACACTCTCCAGTCCGACGACGGCGCCCTCCGGTCCGAGCACTACACTCTCCAGTCCGAGCACGGCGCCCTCCGGTCCGAGCATAACGCTCTTCAGACTGAGCACGATGCCCTCCGGACCGAGCACAACACAACAAAAATCACAAAACCACAACAATCTTAGATTTTAAAAAGAACTATAAAACATATCCAAGTTATTCACAGAATGGCTGAGCTTGAAAGAGAACTTAGAGATCACCCAGCAAAATTACCCTGCTCAAAGAAGAGTCAACTAGAGCAGAGTGCTCAGGACCTCAGGTCAGTAATATTTAAAGCATCTCTACAGATGGAGACTCTGCTACCTCTTAGCTTAAGTTTTTCTAGTGTTTAGTTATCTTCACAAGAACATAGGTTGCTCTGAAAACAATGCCACCTATTTAATGCCACTTACTTTTCTCCACTGAAACTACAATAGTGAGAAACAGCACAACAGCACTATCTGACATAAAATTATCAGCTACAAAACACTATTTTTCAACATTGTTACTATTAGCCAATTTGCTTGGATGAGCTGATAGAGATACTCTTCATTTTGTGTTGTGACATCTGTGAATGGTCACCTGGAATATGGCTTGTCTTTCACGTTGCTGATACCTGTGTTGAAATAAACCACTCATTGCCTTACGGTGCTAATATCCACTGGTCTCCATAAACATTCATCAAGCATCAACGTATGTCAATGGATGCAATTTTTTCCACATGGAGTAATTCAATGAAGCACCTTTGCTTCATACACACTCCCATGTCAGATGCCATTTTGTCAGGCAACAAAATGTAATGGAATACTGGTGGGAAGGTTTAGCCTCTACTGCCATACTACTAACATCCTCTTCTGACATTGTGGGCCAACATAATAAAACAGGAGACTGTCCTGGTTATATCAGGCTGCCACAAGGGAAGGATCTCTACCTGGTGATCCCTCCTTCTGCAGTGTTCAGTGAGCCCTGGTCCTTGGGATGGGTAAGCACCTCTTTTTTTCTTTTTTTAACTGACTTGTGACCACTGCTCTTCCTTGGGTAATTTAGAACTGTTTATCTACCATTGCCTTTTCCTACATTTGGTGAGCTAAGTAGTTCCTCCTGAAAAAAGAGACTATTGAAAACAGCATCTTTAATGAATACAAATGAATGAATCAGTGGGGGAAATGTTACCCCTCTAGATAAAACCTTGCCTGGACATATTCTGGGATTTATGGGATCTCCATATTATGGACTTGCTATAGTGACTGAAAAATGAGGCCACTTGCAGGTTTGCGGCAATATTTTTTTGAGTCCTTGTCCCACATGGCACAAAGCTTCATGATATAAAAATATGTATTAAAATATATATGAAAATATATTAACTTTTGTAATGGTTTTATGGTTTTTGTTATAGATACTATACATCATAGCATCATGGGAGTTAAAGAGTTAATTCTCCAGTTCAATGAATCGTGGATAGTTCCAGGTACCTGGTTCTCAGAAGAGAACTGCATACTACATACTCCAGAGCTCTCTGCATTATTCCGTTTCCATTTTACATTCAGAGGGAAAGATAAAACTGTTCTCATGTAACAAGATGTCCCCTTTTTTCCCCTCTGCTTGACCCAGCTTGCCTCAGCATTAGAGTAAGGCCTTTGGTTTTCTGGATACTGTCATTTTATTTGATTTATTATCTTCAGTTCCAATTGTATTGTATTATGGTATGTTATCTTGCATTCTGATATCTTATTTAGTAAATTAGTTTGTTTCTCCTCAGATCGTTGCCAGTGTTTTATTTTTAGGCCCATCTCTCTACCCTTTTCCCCTTCTTCCTTTTCCTGGGGAGTGGGTCCCCCCACACCACTAGTCACAGAACCAGACCAAACCAGCCCATAAAGGGTTCACAACTACAAAAGAATGAGAGCTGACTGCGTCTGCTATGATGTGGTAACTGTTAATGGCTTAGAACTGTTTAGACCTATCAAATAACACCCTAGAAAATGAAAACCAACTGCTACCTGACTGAGTCAAAAGACTTGAACAAGTTTGCCATACTAACTGGGGATATAAAACAAATCCGGCTATTCCTTTGGAGAGAGAAAAAAAAAATAAAAAAAAAAATGGAAAAAAAACAAAAAAAAAATGCGCGGAGGCACGGTAAAGTCACTAGGCAGCCTTGACTTGTCGCCGGATCGGGAGGCGACAGAGGTGATCGTCCCTCTTTGCTCTGCTCTTGTGAGGCCCCACCTGGAGTACCGTGTCCAGGTCTGGAGCCCTAATACAAGAAAGACAGGGAGCTGCTGGAGAGGGTCCAGAGGAGGGCCACAAAGATGATCAGAGGGCTAGAGCACCTCCCCTATGAAGACAGGCTGAGGGATCTGGGCTTGTTCAACCTGGAGAAAAGAAGGCTTCAGGGTGACCTCATTGCATCCTTTCAGTACCTAAAGGGAGCCTATAAACAAGAGGGAAGTCAACTCTTTGAAAGGTAGATAACAGCAGGACAAGGGGAAATGATTTTAAGTTGAAGGAAGGAAGATATAGGTTGGATGTTAGGGGGAAGTTCTTTACTATGAGAGAGGTAAGGTGCTGGAACAGCTGCCCAGAGAGGCTGTGGATGCCCAGCCCCTGGAGATATTTGAGGATAGGATGTATGGTACCCTGTGCAGACTGACCTAGTATTAGATAGAGAGGTTGGTGGCCCTGCAAGAGGCAAGGCAGTTGAAGCTTGATGATCCTTGAAGTCCCTTCCAATCAAAGACATTCTATGATTCTATGAGATCCTGTCACGGTTTTAAAATTTTTATTAGGTTATATTTGATTTATTAGTTCAAATTCTAATTATATTGTATTATATTGTATTATAGTGTTATCTTGCATTCTGATCTCTTATTTAGTAAATTATCACAGTATCACAGTATCACAGTCTTGTGTGGGTTGGAAGGGACCTTAGAGATCATCGAGTCCAACCCCCAGGATTCGAGCCTCCTGTGTAGCAGAGCGGCACTTCTACCGCTAGTTTGTTTATTAGTTTATTAGTTTGTTTCTCCTCAGATTGTTATCACTGTTATGGGTTAGGCCCATCTCTCTATATCCTTTTCCCTTATCCCACCCCACTAGTCATGGAACCGGGCCAAATCAGCCCATAAACCACTGACATTCTTGGTGGAGAATGTGGGCAAAGGCCGATTTTTAGCTTTTAGAATGAATCTCCCTCTGCTCTTAGAGAGTTTCTTTAGGAAGCTTTTCAGTACTTCAGCTGCCATACTGAAAAACTTGACCTTGAAAGTCCAAGCAATTTGCCAGTATTCTGGGATATTTGTAAACTTTGAGCACTGTTAACTTGTGTCTGTAAATAAAAAAAATAAAATGGATCTGCTTTCTCTTTTAAAACTATTTCCAGAGGGAGCTGCTAATTTTACAGAACTTATGATTTTTAAACAGTCTCCCAGACTCTCCTTTGAATCACTTATGCAGTTTTTGAATGTTCATCCAATGATCATGATGATCATCTTATCAATCTCCCTGAACGTACTCCTCATCATTATATTCAGCATTTGTATTCATCATGTTTTGAAGAAGCCTTTCCCAAAGCCAGACAATACTGAGTGGCAGAGAGAGGCTTTGGAGAGACTTTAGAGAGATAGACATCCTCAGTGTCATTGAACTTTACTCCTGAACACCTGAAAGACCATGAGAGTCTAAACAGATATTTGAGATAGGGATGTTGTGGCTCAGGCAGATCTGAGGAGGCACAAATGATTTGGAGCCTGGCTAATGCTTGTTGGGCATAATTCAATAGTATCCCAGAGAGAGAGAGAGTTTCCATGCTGAAAGTGTGTCTCTGAGTAGATAGGGAGAATCTCCAATCTGAGTGAGAGAATATCCAATCCGAGCAAGAATACCTCTGAACCAAGAGAGACTCCCTGCAATCCAAACTCAACAGCCTTAATCTCAACAAGACTCCCTCAAATCTGAGTGGGACTCCCTCTGATCTGAGAGACACAACCTCCAAATTGCTGAAGATGCCTTCCAGTTCAAAATATTAAGTCTTCAAACCAAACGATCCCACATTCAGGCTCATCGAGTCATCCAGCTGGACAGCCTTTACCTCTGCATATTTTCTTGATTCTCCTTTTCATTCAGTAGCCTCTGCAACTTGTCATGTGGGGCTCCACACAGCAGTTTTCCATCTGTGATGCTACCCCACAATACATCATGATCCATCAGTGAATCAGGCAAATTTCATTTCCTGGTAATTCATTCAATGGTGGGGCTTCTTTAGCACGCGATACCTCTTCTGCCAGTGATGTTCCAAGCTATTTACCTTCAGGCCAGTCCATGTTCACTTCTAAGAATCCTGGACAACTGAGCTTCCCCATCTGAGCTCACTGCATAACCAATGCAGTTCACTTACTCCAAGTGGTATAAGTAGCATGATGGGTGGAGGGAACCTTTCCTTTAAACATCCAGTGCAAGACTTGCAGTTGAGGTGCCAGAAGGAGCTGCGTTTCAGTACTGATTACTTCAGAAGCAGACCAAACCCCCTCATATGCGGCTAAGATCTCCTTTTCAGTTAGAGCGTAGCACTCTTTGGACCCCCGGTACACTCAACTCCAGAATCCCAGGGGTCGGCCTCAGATCTATCCAGAGGCCCTTAGCCAAACACTCCAATTGGGATGCTTCTCTCTACCAGCAATTTAGAGGATGTTCTTTATATCCTGCTCCATTTGTACTGGCCCCAGGGCCACACCATGGACTATCTCCTGTTTAATTTGCTCAAAAGTAAATTAAAGTAAATTAGTTCTTCCACATAACTTGATAAAGGGGGCTTACAATAAGGCTATAGTTTGGAACACGCATTCTCAAATGCCCACTACGCCCAGAGAGACTGTGTCTCTTTCTTACTAGTGGGCAGAGACATAGCAGCAACATTATTGACTACATCCCTTGGGATGTGATGATGTCCATCTTGCCATTTTATGCCTCGGAACTGAATTTCCTGTGCAAGTCCTTTCATTTTGTTTTGCTTAAAAAAGAAACCAGCTCGCAGAAGGATCTGGGTTAGTCTCTCTCCTTTCCTGAAAACTGCTGTATTGCCCCATAGAATGATGTCATTAATGTAGTGTAAGTGCTCAGGAACACTGCCTCATTCCCATGCATTTTGGAACATCCTGTGTCAAATGATTGGGCTGTGTTTCCACCACTGGGGTAAACAATTCCAGGTATACTGAATGCACCTCCAGGTGAAAGCAAACTGTGGACTACATTCTGTGGCAAAAGGAATGGAGAATGGTGACATAGCACTTGCCTGCTTTTGACTCCAATTCATATTGGAGATCTAACATGTCCAATACAGCAGCACTCAGTGGGGGTGTGACTTCAGGCTATGGAAGTCTACTCTCAGCCTCCACTCTCTACTGGCTTTGGGAGTGAGATTTGCTTATCACTGTTGATGCGGTACTGCCATCTGTGTACTGTTTTTGTGGCAATCGGTACCTGTTGCTCTTTTACTTGTAGCAGCCCCACAACAGACAGATCTTCTGACAGGCCAGGCATAACAGACTGTTGCAGAACGGCGGGAGAAAAGCAGACGACCACACCTGTCATTGACATATGATCAGCTAATCTCGTTTATTCCTTGGCTGCGTGTACATTAATAATACGGATAATTAGCTCATGCATATTGCAAAAGTGGAGCTCATCATTGGTTCCCAATTACATACCATCCCCGAGTATCTTAACGGCTTGTTGTTATCAACTGAAAGCTACTCCCTTGCTGAGTTCCCAGAACTATGGCTAGTTTCTCACCATCCCAGGGCATCTTGTTATTCTCGCTGCCCTTGCAGGTGGCATGACTGTTAGATTAACTGCACCGTGTTTACAACCCTTCTCAGCTAACTAACTGTAAAAAACACTCTCTACATTTCCCCTGTTTTCTTTTTGGCTGAAAAAGGGTTTGATTTAATGACCGATTAATCATATTTAACAAGCAGTTCAGTTCATTTGTTCAATCAGTTCTCATGTAGTTTATCCTGCTCCGTAGCTGCTGCTCTGTGAACTTCTCATCTCGATCCATGACTGCCGCTCCATAGAATTCTTCTTACAATAGTGCCTATAGAATAACAACACTACTTCTATTAATAACATAACTATCATAACTCAATCAAGGCCTCGATTGACAATATTCTAAAACTGAAAGAAAAAAGTCAAATACAACTTAACAACATTATTGTTAAACCTACTAAAAGAACAAACATGTTTGTACTGCAACCTAAGTTTCTGCAATCTGAAAATAAATCCATGAGGGTCCCATTGTGTTAATCTGTAACTGATCAGGAAAAGTCTTCAATTTTCATATACTCTGATATATTGATTTTAATGACCACTAAAATTTGTGCAATAAATGCTTTTAGGATGCTCATAACTATGCTCTACCAACTGAGATATCCGGGCTAATAATTGATTAATGATCGCACAATTTAATGGAATAGCATGTCAAATAGAACCAGTTTTAGAGTACAAATGTACTAAAGTATCGCAAGGGGCATTATTACTTATTGACCCTTAAGAAACAGCAAACCATGTTGGTGGTGGATGCGACAGGTAGTGCCAGCAGGGTATCCCCTGCTTCAAGGTGCACATTTCCTCTCTCACCCATCACAGATTCTCTCCTGCATTCAGGGTCTGAAGGATTTCTTCCAGTTGTACACCACATCTGCATGGCCAGTGCGTGATATAGAGCCCTACTGGAACACCTGCTTGGAAAACAGAATAAACTATCAAATTTAGTTCTATTAGCGTGCACTTTTGTCTAAAATGATGCATGGTTATATTTTAAGAACCCAATTAATTGGACGTAAAAGAGGTATCCGTTCTAGGATACAGGGTCATCTCATTGCCTGGGATTCCTATCCAGGTTTTGTCTTTGCAAATAAAGAAAAGCTAATTAATAGGCTAATAACATCATAACAAAACAGTACTAAAACATTAAAAGAGCTATTCCTGTAGATTCTAGCACTGATTACATCAAATCCTGTTTAATACACATCTGATCTATTACTGAAATAGAAGAAGCACACAACATTCTAGCTAATGCCTTAAACTCTAATTCTTGAGACTGCATTGGTAAAACAGAAAATCACACACTATGTCAAACTATTACTAATATTATCTATAACACAGCAAGTTTCAAAGCAATACCACTAAGTAAGAAACACACAATTACAATTACTATAAAGGCTGGATGCTATTTTCTGCCTTCAGATGTGTCACGGTTTGAACGAAAAAATCCACCTGCGTCCATGACAGGGGGCCGTGGGCCCCGGAGGGGCCCTAGGCCGAAAGGAAAAAGTTAATTAGGAAAAGAAAACAGCGGCAACGATCTAAGGAGGCACACTTATTTACTAAATACTATATCGAAATACAGGATAACACAATATAATACAATATAATTGAAAATTGAGCTAACAAATCAAGCAAAATAGGAGAGAGAATGAGTCCCGTAACCGAGAGGCCTACTGTGAAATCTAGGCGAACGGCTGAAGTCTCCCACACACTCCCCTGAACGCCAGAACTCGAAAGACGTCAGTCTAGTCTGCGACCGAGTTAATATAGAGTCCAGGTCCCGTTACTTATCGTGTTGTTCTCTGGGAGATGTAGTCTTCTTCTGTAAGTTGAAGATTCAGTAAAATTATTCATGCTTTATATGATGTTATGATGTGGAATACTGATAGCAGAATTACAAAATTATTAAACCATGACATTCCACCCCTTATTCTACATCATTACATTATGTTTATACATACATACACACTTATACATATAGTTGTGAAAAATTAGCAACCCAGCAACCTTATTTTCTCAATAATCTATATTTATTCCATACAAATCCCTAAGTTGAGAACAAAACTCTATAACCTAACCTACCATTTTATTAATTTTGAGAAAATGGCAAAACTGCCAGAAAAAAGAAAACATGTCAGTGGTGGAGGAGAAAGGCAGCGCTAGTAGGGCGTCCCCCACATCAAGGTGCACTCATCCTTTCCCAGCCACCACAGCAGATTTCCTTTTGACTTATACTACTTTCCATGTGTGCTCTACACATGCATGGCCAGTGCACAATATAGAGTCCCTTATTCGGGCAGCAATGTCTTTCCACAGTTCAGCAGCCCAAACAGGTTTACCCTTTCGTTGACAATTATCATCTTCCCACTGTTGCAACCACCCCCATAAGGCATTGGCCACCATCCATGAATCAGTATAAAGATGAAGCATTGGCCACCTCTCCCGTTCAGCCACATCTAAAGCCAGCTGAACAGCCTTTACCTCTGCGAATTGACTTGATTCTCCTTTGCCTTCAGTGGCCTCTGCAAGTTGTCGTGTGGGGCTCCATACAGCAGCTTTCCATCTGCGATGCTTCCCTACAATACGACATGATCCGTCTGTGAATAGGGCAAATTTCTTTTCATTTTCTGGTAGCTCATTGTATGGTGGTGCCTCTTTAGCACGTGATACCTCTTCTGCAGGTGGTGTTTCAATTTTTTTACTCTCAGGCCAGTCCATGATCACTTCTAGAATTCCAGGACGGCTGAGTTTTCCCATTCGAGCTCGTTGAGTAATTAATGAAATCCACTTACTCCAAGTGGCATCAGTAGCATGATGGGTGGAGGGAACCTGTCCTTTAAACATCCAGTTTATTACTGGCAAGCGAGGTGCTAGAAGAAGCTGAACCTCTGTCCCAACTACTTCAGAAGCAGCCCGAACCCCCTCATACACAGCTAAGATCTCCTTCTCAGTCGGAGTGTAGCGCTCCTCAGACCCTTTATATGCTCGACTCCAAAATCCTAGGGGTCGGCCTCGGGTCTCTCCTGAGGCTCTTTGCCACAAACTCCAGGTGGGACCTTTCTCTCCAGCAGCAGTGTAGAGGATGTTCTTCACATCCTGCCCCGTCCGTACTGGCCCCAAGGCCACGGCACGGGCTATTTCTTGTTTTATCTGCTCAAAAGCCTGCTGCTGCTCAGGACCCCATGAGAAATTATTCTTCTTCCGTGTTACCTGATAGAGAGGGCTCACTATGTGGCTGTAGTTTGGGACATGCATTCTCCAAAAGCCCACTACTCCCAGAAAAGATTGGGTCTCTGTTTTATTTGTGGGCGGAGACATAGCAGTGATTTTGTCAATCACATCTGCTGGGATGTGATGACGTCCATCTTGCCATTTTATACCTAAGAACTGGATTTCCTGGGCAGGCCCCTTCACCTTGCTGCGCTTAATGGCAAAACCAGCTTGCAAAGAAATTTGGATTATCTGTTTCCCTTTCTTGAAAACCTCTGCTGCTGTATGGCCCCACACTACAATATCATCAATATACCGCAAGTGCTCGGGAGCATTACCCTGTTCCAAGACAGCTTGGATCAATCCATGGCAAATTGTTGGGCTGTGCTTCCACCCTTGAGGTACACGGTTCCAGGTATACTGAATACCTCTCCAGGTAAAAGCAAACTGTGGCCTGCATTTTGTAGCCAATGGGATGGAAAAGAAGGCATTAGCAATGTCAATGGTGGCGTACCACCTAGCTTCTTTTGACTCCAGTTCATACTGGAGTTCTAGCATGTCTGGTACAGCAGCTCTTAATGGAGGTGTGACTTCATTCAGGCCACGGTAATCTACCGTCAGCCTCCATTCCCCACTGCTTTTACGCACTGGCCATATGGGGCTGTTAAAAGGCAAGTGAGTTTTGCTGATCACTCCCTGATTCTCTAATTGGCGAATTAGCTTGTGAATGGGGAGCAATGAGTCCCTATTGGTGCGGTACTGCCCTCTGTGAACCACTCTGGTGGCAATTGGTACCTCTTGGTCTTTTACCTGGAGCAACCCCACAGCAGAAGGATCATCTGACAGACCAGGTAAAGTTGACAGCTGCTTAACAGCGTTTGTGTTTACAGCAGCTATCCCAAAGGCCCATCGATACCCTTTGGGATCCTTAAAATATCCCATCCTAAGGTAATCGATTCCCAGTATACATGGAGCCTCTGGACCAGTCACAATAGGGTGCCTTCGCCAGTTTTTACCAGTGAGGCTTATTTCGGCCTCCAACATAGTCAATTCTTGGGAACCCCCAGTCACTCCATGGATATATATTGGTTGTGTCCCTTGGTGACTTGAGGGCATTAGGGTGCATTGTGCACCAGTGTCCACCAAGGCTTTATATTTCTGTGGTCAAGATGTGCCAGGCCACTTAATCCACACAGTCCAATATACTCTATTGTCCCTTTCCCCCCCCTGGCTGGGAGCAGGGCCCCTCTATTGTTTACCTCGGTGGCTTGCAGCAACTGGAACTCTCCCCTTCTTGGAAGAGTTCACCTTGGTGGTTGTTTCACCTTGTAATTCTTTCACTTGTGCCTGAAGTGCAGAAGTGGATGAATTACCCCACTTCTTCATGTCCTCCCCATGACTACAGAGGAAAAACAACAAGGCAAGACGTGTAGTCTTATCGTTGTCATTTGCTTGAATACGAGGTGTCTTATCGTTGTCATTTGCTTGAATACGAGGAGGTCTCTTTTATATGGTTGAGATTTTCGATGATACAGGTCGAGAGGAACTCACGTTGTTTACCTTTCTCAATAGGCGATCGTGGAAATCCTGGTCTCCATCATCTTGTACCACCGTGGATTCATCTACATCAGGCACATTAGCCAATTTGTCAATAATATCACTTTATGTTCCCTCCATTTTGTTTAATCTTTCCACTATTTTGACAATGGCTGAAGTATACAGATTAACTTCTGTGGCGCTTATAAATAATTCAAGTTCCTGAAGCCTGCCAATTAGTTCATTCACAAAGGGTTTCCTGTCCCCTTTGCCATATACTAATGCAAGTGCACTGGCATGCTTTTCTGGAGCAGCCCTTGTAAAGTCACGCCACATTTGTCGTGGAACGCGGACTGCTTCATGATCATGTAATTGGTTTGGATCGTTACGATTGAACTGGGGGCTGTATAGCATTTCCACCAGAGCACTTTCCCTCAAAAATTGGATACCTTTCTCTATATCAGTCCATTTCTTTTTCTCAGGCTCCAAGTCCCGTTTAAAAGGGAATCTATCTCTTACTGCTATCAACATCCTCTTCCAGAGGGTGTAGGACCGATTTTGGCATGTGCCAATACCTCTGTCCACACGTGAGATCGATCAATAATGGTCGTAATACTTTGCTCATCTTTTGCTCTATCAAGAGTCCCGGGTGTTGATGGTGGCAGCTGTGTTCATGAGGCTGCCCCATCTCTAAGTTTGGACTCGAGAAATTCTCTTAAAGAAAATCCGGCTTTTGGCTCCTCTTGTGACTCTGACCCTGACCCTGACACTTGTGTTATTTCCTCCAGGTAACCCTCCTTCTTTTTCCTCTCTCCTAACTTCCTCTGCTCCTCTAACTTCTGCTCCTCTAACATCTTCTTATACCCCTCTAACATCCTCTGCTCCTCCAACCTCCTCTGGTCTTCTGACTCCCCCTGATCTCCTGAGTCCCCCTGCTCTCCTGAGTCCCCCTGCTCTCCTAACTCCCTCCGCTCTTCAAACTCCTTCTGCAGTTTCTCTGAGTTGAAACTCGTTTTGTCTTTCGCCCTCTTACAGGGGCAACCAACATTGTATCTGGTGTCCCCGATGTTTGGTCCAATTGGACTACATGTGCCCCCGGTCGCTGGTCAGATTTAACTACATGTGCCCCCGGTGGCTGGTCAAATTGGACTACATGCGCCCCCATTGGCTGGCCAAATTGGACTACATGTGCCCCCAATGGCTGGTCAAATTGGACTACATGTGCCCCTGGTAGTTGGTTACATACATTCAGCTCACCCCGGAGGGCACATAGCTGGTCTCGGAGAGCGTTCTGCTCGAACTGGACGGCACCGAGCTCAGTCTGGAGGCTGTTGTAGTTGGACTGGAGAGTGTTGTACCCAAACCGGAGGACGTTATGCTCGGCCTGGAGGGCAGTGTGCTCAGTCTGGAGAGTGTTGAGCTCGGTCCGGAGGGCATTGTGCTCAGTCTGAAGAGCTTTATGCTCGGTCCGGAGGGCATTAGGCTCGGACTGAAGAGTGTTATGCTCAGTCCGGAGGGCATTATGCTCGGACTGAAGAGTGTTGTGCTCGGTCTGGAGGGTATCACAATTGGGTTGAAGGGCATCGTGCTTAGGCTGGAGGGTGCCGTGCTCAGACTGGAGGGCGTCATACTTGGCCTGAAGAGTGTTGTACCTGGACTGGAGAGCATTGTGCTCAGTCTGGAGAGTGTTGTGCTCGGTCCGGAGGGCATTGCGCTCAGTCTGGAGGGCATTGTGCTCAGTCTGGAGAGTGTTGTACTCAGACCGGAGGGTGTTGTGCTCGGACCGGAGGGCGTTATGCTCGGACTGAAGAGTGTTGTGCTCAGACTGGAGGGTGTCGCACTTGGGTTGGAAGGCATCGTCCAACTGCAACATGTAATGGAGATTGTGGTGTTTTCTTGCTTGAGTTTTTTTATACATTGTATGGGAAACTGTTGATCACAGCCTGAACTTGTGATGAACCACCTGAGGCAAGCAATGAGTCAGCTGTGGGAGCACAGGTGAAGGTAATTCAGCTGTGCTGCTGGAAGGGGTGGAGCTTGGCTCTACCCCTCCCAGATCTCATTTAAGAGCTGACTACCACTAAGACAGGATCTCTTTCTCTGGAGAGATAACCTCTGGTTCAACCTCTGTTTACCTGTACGTTTGGAATGCCAGGCAGGCTGAACAGACATATTGTCTTTTTTGTGGGATTTTTATAAATGGTTCAAAGGGGAGAACATCACCCCCTTAGACTAAATCACAGAATCACAGAATTGTAGGGGTTGGAAGGGACCTCTAGAGATCATCGAGTCAAACCCCCCTGCCAAAGCAGGCTCCCTACACCACGTCGTACAGGTAGGCATCCAGGCGGGTCTTGAATATCTCCAGAGAAGGAGACTCCACCACCTCCCTGGGCAGCCTGTTCCAGTGCTCCGTCACCCTCACCGTAAAGAAGTTCTTGTGCACATTCGTGAGGAACTTCCTATGCTGAAGTTTCAAACCATTACCCCTAGTCCTATCCCCACGTGCTACTGAAAAGAGACCAGCCTCACCACTATGGCTCCCACACCTCAGGTATTTATAAACCTGGATCAAGTCCCCTCTCAGCCTTCTTTTCTCAAGGCCAAACAGACCCAGTTCCCTAAGTCTCTCCTCATAGGGGAGATGCTCCAGGCCCTTCACCATCTTAGTGGCCCTCCGCTGGACTCTTTCCAAGAGATCCCTGTCTTTTTTGTACTGGGGAGCCCAGAACTGGACACAATATTCCAGATGAGGCCTCACCAGGGCAGAGTAGAGGGGGAGGATCACCTCCCTCAACCTGCTGGACACGCTCTTTTTAATGCACCCCAGTATGCCATTGGCTTTTTTGGCTACAAGGGCACACTGCTGGCTCATGGTCAATCTGTCGTCCACCAGGACGCCCAGGTCCCTCTCAGCAGAGCTCCTCTCCAGCAGGTCTTCCCCAGCCTGTACTGGTGCATGAAATTATTTCTACCCAGGTGCAAGACTCTACACTTGCTTTTGTTAAACAGATTCCTTGGAACTCTGTCCTATCATAACTCAGAAAACAAAAAAAAAAATAATGAAGACAGACCAGCAGGAATGCCTCCTGATCAGTGGCCTCCTGCCCAAACACATTTTCGTGTCACTACTTGACCATACACAGTAACAGAACTAATGGAGCTGGTACAATGGTTTCAACAGAAACCTAAAGAGAGCATACCAGCCTTGCTATTGTACTTAGAATCATAGAATCACCAAGGTTGGAAAAGACCTAAAAGATCATCCAGTCCAACCGTTCACCTATTACCAATAGCTCCCACTAAACCACGTCCCTCAACACAACATCCAATCGTTCTTTGAACACCCCCATGGTCAGTGACTCCACCACTTCCCTGGGCAGTCCATTCCAGTGCCTGACTGCTCCTTCTGAGAAGTAATATTTCCTAATGTCCAGCCTGAATCTCCCCTGCCGCAGCTTGAAACCATTCCCTCTAGTCCTATCACTAATGATATGAGAGAAGACGCCGATCCCCAGCTCACTACAGCCTCCCTTCAGGAAGTTATAGAGAGCAATGAGGCGTCCTCTGAGCCTCCTGTTCTCCAGGCTGAACATTCCCAGCTCTTTCAGCCTCTCCTCATAAGGCCTGTGCTCCAGACCCCTCAACAGCTTTATTGCCCTCCTCTGAACACATTCCAGGGCCTCAACGTCTTTCTTGCAGTGAGGGGCCCAAAACTGGACACAGTACTCGAGGTGCGGCCTCACCAGTGCTGAGTACAGGGGGACAATCACCTCTCTGCTTCTGCTGGCAACAGTTACTGATGCAAGCCAAGATGCCATTGGCCTTCTTGGCCACCTGGGCACACTGTCGGCTCATGTTCAGCCGAGCATCAATCAATACCCCCAAGTCCATTTCCTCTACACAGTCTTCCAGCCACTCTGCCCAAATCCTGTAGCATTGCCCAGGGTTGTTGTAGCTGAAGTGCAGGAATTAGCATTTGGTCTTGTTGAACCTCATCCCACTGGCTTCAGCCCAGCTCTCCAGCCTGTCCAGATCCCTCTGTAGGGCCTCGCTACCCCCAGGCAGATCCATACTCCCAGCCAATTTGGTGTCATCTGCAAACTTACTAAGGGTGCACTCAATGCCTTCATCCAGGTCATCAATAAAGATATTGAAGAAGTCAGGCCCCAGCATCGACCCCTGGGGAACACCACTCGTGACCAGTCGCCAGCTGGATTTAACTCCATTCACCACCACTCTCTGAGTCCAGCCCTCCAGCCAGCTCCTTACCCAGCCAAGAGTGTACTTGTCGAAGCCACGGGCTGCCAGCTTCTGTAGGAGAATACTGTGGGAGACAGTGTCAAAGGCTTTGCTGAAGTCTAGGTAGACCACATCAACAGCCTTTCCCTCGTCCGCCAGATGGGTCACTAGATCATAGAAGGAGATCAGGTTGGTCAAACAGGACCTGCCCTTCATGAACCCATGCTGGCTAGGCCCGATCCCCCAGTCGTCCCGCACATGTAACGTGATCTCCCTCAAGACAATCTGATCCATATGCTTATGGGATCCAGGATGAAAAGTGTTACTATTAGGGGACCTGAAATATCTAAGTTAGCTGCTGTAAGGTGAAGATTACATGCTGGTACCCAGTTTCCAGATGAAAATCATTCTATCTTAGATTAGTTCATGGCAGCATGCCATATGGTTTGGCCGAACAGAACAGACATACCATTATATGCAGGGTTGCAGTCCTCCATGGAGGACCTTCAAAATTATATTTGGGAATTGGGTATGAGGGAGGCTACATATGAGGATACCTTTGATAACCCTAATATGGTCAAATTCTTGGCAGGAATGAGGGACCTGATTTTACAGCAGGCTCCTTCCCACATGTATGGTACCCTGGTTTCAATATTAAATCCTTTGGTGGCATCAGAGGTGGTAGTCCAGCAGGCGGCTCAATTAGTAGCCGACCTGGGAGAAACAGAGCACCTGCAGACTAGACATAGTACTCGAATGTTAGAAGAAGCCAAAGTTCTACTGGTAATTAAAACCAAGAGGCCAGCTCCGCGAGCCCCTCAACTGGGACTCATAAGGGTGTCCTGAAAGCAAATGTTCAATGATTTCATTAGGGCTGGTGTTCAATTTGCAAAAATTGATTGACAGCCCAACCATGTTCTCCTTCAGAAATGGAGACAGCTGAAGGATGAGCAAAAAATCCAAAATTACCCTAATAAACCAAGGGTAAGAGTTGTAGAAAGAAGAGCAACAATAACAACGAATTTAGCAGACTTTATTGTTCCCAGTAGAAAGAAGAAGCTGCCTCAGGTGTCTCGGGCCACAATGCCCGAGCCACCAGAAGCAAAAGATTTGGCCTTAGCTCATTTCATGGCATGACAAAGGATGTCAGTTCCCCTTGGGACTCCAGACGGGACAAGAGGCCCTATGTAGAATTAAAGGTATTCTGGTCCCGGAAAAATGTCCAAAGGGTTATGGCCCTTGTCGATACAGGGGCAGAAACATCAATAATTTACGGGGATCCGAGTAGACTTAAAGGCGATAGAGAGATTGTCACGGATTACCTAGATTTACCTGTGCCCGTGACAGGGGGCAGCCGCAGGGGCCCTAGGCCAAAAGGAAAAAGTTAATTAGGAAAAGAAAACAGCGGCAACGATCTAAGGAGGTACACTTATTTACTAAATACTATATCGAAATACAGGATAACACAATATAATACAATATAATTGAAAATTCAGCTAACGAATCAAGCAAAATAGGAGAGAGAATGAGTCCCGAAACAGAGAGGCCTACTGTAAATCTAGGCGAAACGGTGAAGGCTCCCACACACTCCCCTGAACGCCAAAACTCGAAAGACGTCAGTCTAGCCTGCGACAGAGATATTATAGTGTCCAGGTCCCGTGACCTATCTCTGACCGTGTTGTTCTCTGGGAAATGTAGTCTTCTTCTGTAAGTTGCAGATTCAGTAAAATTATTCATGCTTTATATGATGTTATGATGTGGAATACTGATAGTAAAATTACAAAATTATTAAACCATGACAGCGATGTTCCAAACTTTTTACTTTCAGGCCAGTCCATGATCACCTCTAAAATTCCTGGACGACTGAGGTTCCCCATCCGCGCTCGTTGTGTAATCAGTGCAATCCACTTGCTCCAAGTGGCATCGGTAGCATGATGGGTGGAGGGAACCTCTCCCTTGAACATCCAGTTCAGCACTGGCAGTCGAGGTGCCAGAAGGAGCTGTGTTTCAGTACCAACTGCTTCTGAAGCATCCCGAACCCCCTCATATGCAGCTAAGTTCTCCTTCTTAGCTGGAGTGTAGCACTCTTCAGACCCCTTGTACGCTCAACTCCAGAATCCCAGGGGTCGGCCTCGGGTCTCTCCTGAAACTCTTTGCCACAAACTCCAAGTGGGACCTTTCTCTCCAGCAGCAGTGTAGAGGATGTTCTTTACATCCTGTCCCATCCATATTGGCCCCAGGGGCACGGCACGGGCTTTCTCATGTTTAATCTGTTCTAAAGCCTGCTGCTGCTCAGGGCCCCATGCAAAATCATTCTTCTTCTATGTCACCTGATAAAGGGAGCTTACAATGAGGCTGTAGTTTGGAACGTGCATCCTCCAAAAGCCCACTACACCCAGGAAAGACTGTGTCTATTTCTTGCTAGTGGGCGGAGACATGGCAGTGATTTTGTCGATCACACCTGTCGGGATGTGACGACACCCATCCTGCCACTTTATACCTAGGAACTGAATTTCCTGGGCAGGCCCTTTTACTTTGCTTTGCTTAATAGCAAAGCCAGCTTGTAGAAGAATTTGGATTATTTGCTCTCTTTTTGTGAAAACTTCCTCTGCTGTATCGTCCCACACAACAATGTCATCAATGTACTGCAGGTGTTCAGGAGCACCATTCTGTTCCAATACAGTTTAGACCAACCCATGGCAAATGGTTGGGCTGTGTTTCCACCCCTGGGGCAAACGGTTCCAAGTATACTGAATGCCCCTCCAGGTGAAGGCAAACTGTGACCTACATTCTGCGGCATAAGGAATGGAGAAGAAGGCATTAGCAATGTCAATGGTGGCATACCATTTGGCTGCTTTTGACTCCAGCTCGTACTGGAGTTCTAACATGTCCGGCACAGCAGCACTCAGTGGGGGTATTACCTCATTCAGGCCACGGTACTCTACCGTCAGCCTCCATTCCCCACTGGCTTTACACACTGTCCATATGGGGCTGTTAAAAGGTGAGTGAGTTTTGCTGATCACTCCCTGATTCTCCAACCGGAGAATCAAATCATGAATGGGGAGCAAGGAATCCCTGTTGGTGAGGTACTGCTGTCTGTGCACTGTCTTTGTAGCAATCAGTACCTGCTGCTCTTTTACTCGTAGCAGCCCCACAACAGACAGGTCCTCTGACAGGCCAGGCAAAACAGACAGCTGCTTAATGTTGTCCATATCTACAGCAGCTATTCCAAAGGCCCATTGATAACCCTTAGGATCCTTGAAATGCCCCCTTCTGAGGTAATCAACACCAAGTATACACGGAGCCCCTGGGCCAGTCACAATAGGATGTTTTTGCCAGTCTTTGCCAGTGAGGCTTATTTCAGCCTCCAGCACAGTCAATTCTTGAGAGCCCCCAGTCACTCCAGAAATATGGATTGATTCTGTCCCTTCATGACTGGAGGGCATTAGGGTGCACTGTGCACCGGTATCCACCAGTGCCTTATATTTCTGTGGTTCTGATGTGCCAGGCCATCGAATCCACACAGTCCAATAAACTCTATTATCCCTCTCCCTCCCCTGACTGAGGGCAGGGCCCCTCTATATGTTACCTGTGATAAATGAAGCCGTTCTACAGGTGGTTGGTCTGTTTTGTAGTTCTCTCACCCGTGCTCGTAGTACAGAAGTAGGCTGGTCATGCCACTTCCTCATGTCTTCTCCACGGTCACGTAGGTAGCGCCACTTGGAAACACGTGGTGCAGTCATACTGTTGCTCCTTGCTCGAGCTGGAAAACGTGTGCGTTTAATAGCTGAGACTTTTGATGATACAGGTGAGGCATGGGACTGGACTAGTTTGATCAAATCCTTCATTAGACCTGGTAGCCCGTACGGGGATTGGCCTTGATCAGTTGTTTCTGATACTATTACGGGATCATTACAATTAGTTGATGGAAACAATTTCTTGTGCATTTCATCTAGTCGGTCTTCTACTCGTGAGATGGCAGAAACTGCAGCGCGCAGTGGAGGGAGCTGCTGTTCGATGTTTTGAAGTGTCATAATCAGTTCAAAAACTCGGGGTCTTCTCTGTTGGTCCTCGTATCCTCCGAATGTTTTTACCAGTGTCTGTGCGTATCTTTCTGGTGCTGTACTTGTGAGTTTCTTTCACATGCTAGGCTTGGTCCTCACTCTCTCAGGATCTCAATCTCGTGGATCAGGGTCATACAACATTTCCACCACGGCCATTTCCCTCAGGTACTGGATACCTTTTTCGATGGTATCCCACTTAATAATTTGAGGCTTCAAAGCGTTCTTGAAGGGGTACCTTTCCCTCACGGCTTGTTAACAGTTGGTCCCAGAGGGTGGCAGCTCCATCCAAACATCTGCTAATCCCTCTGTCGACACCTGCATCTCTGACAATGCTTCCTAGTTGGCAAGCTTCGTTACCATCTAGAGACAAGCTGTTAGCCCCGTTGTCCCAGCAGCGAATCAACCAGGCAAGGAGACCTTTGTCTTGACGCCACGTAAACTCCTTTCTTGAGCCTTGGATTTCAGTCAGCTTCAGAGGTTGACGAACAGTAATAGAGATTTCCTCCTCATCACTCTCTTCCTCATGCCTCTTATTTTTTTCTTTTGCCTTTCTCAGTGCCTATCCAGACCCGGCATCTGGATCTTCTGCTGCCTCCTCCTCTGCTTCTCCTTCTTTTCGTTCTAGACGCGAGGACACCCATTTCCATTTATTGCCTTCCACAGGGGCAACTGACATTGTTACTGGTGCCTCCTGCGACTGATCAGAGTTAACTTGGGATTTTTCTTTTTTGGCTTGAATCTCAGATCGGAAACTCTCTCTCTCCAGAATAGTATGATACAGAGCACAGTATGCATAAGCCAAACCCCAAATAAGGTTTTCCTCCTTAGATCTCTGACTCAAATACTCACTTAATTTCTCAGGGTCCCTCAGGTGTTCAAGAGTGAAATCCCACGACACTGCGGGTCCCCACGCTTCTAAGATTTTTCCTAAACCTTTCCATATTCCCTGCCAGTCAGCATTCTCTGGTTCTGGAGGAGACTTCTGCATATAACGAACGTATAGGATTACATATACATTCATTGATATTGATAACATGGACATGAGTATGAACCCTATCTCGGCTATTGAAAAGCATGCAGCAATCTGAGAGTACAGCCTGTGCCTGGATTGAACATGGTGGCGTTTGTAAAATTGCCTATTCCGTCTGGGATGCAAATGTTTGTAAAATTAGCTATTCCATCTGGGATGTAGATGCCAAAATTCGGATTATACCACATCACATATAAGTACCAGGCAGGTGCCTCCATCAGTGCCCTTATTAGGTTATATACATACATGATTCCACAACACCAAAGCATGGTGTTAATAGTTGACCAATACTTTGAGAAGATCATAATTGCTTTCAATCCCTTAAACAGAGCAACTGGGATGGAGAGTGGATTCATAGCTGGCAGGCTCTGTAAAAGTCAGAGCTAGCTAGCTTTGCTCTGAGGGAGAAAGAAAGCCCTTTTTTTTCTTTACAAAAGTGAGATAGCAATGCTCAGGGTGTGCAGCTACCAGCTACCCCTGAATTTTGACAGTTTGCCCGGAATTTCAAGGTCACGTTCTCAGTGAGCAGCTACGAAAAATAACACTCCTGTAATGAAGCTAACAAAGCTCTTTGAGAGCAAAGAGAGAGTCGTTCTAAAAGCTAAAAAAGCAAAAGCTCTTTTCCTGCATTCTCCACCAAAAAATCTGTCACGGGTTATCTATATTTACCTATGCCTGTGACAGGGGACAGCCGCCCCGTAGGGCCCCCAGCCCGGGAAGGAAGGGAAGAAAGGGAATGGGATAGAAACAGCAGCAACTAAATATGATATCAGAATACAAGATAACACAATATAATATAATAAAATTGAGGCTAATAAATCGAACGAAACAGAGAGAGAGAGTCCCCGAAAACCAAGAGGCCTACTGTGAACTCTAGGTGACACAGCTGGAATGCTTCCCACTCCCTGAGAGTCTGAGAGAGAGTACTCCAGCTTGGGAGCGAGATTATATAGTGTCCTGGTCCCGTGACTTATCCCTGACCGTGTTGTTCTCTGGGATATATAGTCTTCTTCTGTGAACTGCACATTCAGTAAAATTATCCATGCTTTACATGATGTGGAATACTGATAGCAAAATTACAAAACCATGACATTCTTCAGTTAGTTGTCAGTCTTTTGAAGACTGCAAACTAGGCAATTAACACAGGAAACATAAGCTGCAATTATAGCAAGCAAACAGTGTATATAGATAAAGTTATCCAGCTATTAGAATTTTTCTGTTACATGCATTTGCCACTTATCTTTACTACGGAAAATAATTTAACAAGTTAATTACTTATCATAGTACCAAACACGTTGTTCACATTAAAAAAAAAATGGAAAGGGCTAATATAATTAAAGTACTTAATAAGTAGGAATTCACTGTGTCATGGTTTTGTGCTGTTGCTGTCAACATTCTACATCGTAACATCATGTGCAGTATGAATCATTAACTGAGGGTATAAATAGTGGAATCGTGTACAATGGAAAAAGGGTTAAAGAGAAAGTAAGTTTACGTTTATAACTGAATGATAATGGATCTGAATATCCATTATGAATAATGAATGGACTACTAAGGGAAAGTTATATGGCATAAAGGGTGTTTGAACTGGACAAACTGTTTTGATGGTATAAGTAAGTGTAATAGAGGGTATGTGGAAGTGTGGTAGGTTCATGCTCCAGTTCCGTGGAATGGCAGCGTCCTGAGTACTCAGCTCTTGAAGGAGAACTACATATCCCAGAGGATGCCACAGCCAGAGATGAATCACCAGAGAACATATATAATCTTGCTCCCAGGCTGGAACGCTCTCTTTCTTTCGCTCTCTCTGTGCTTAAGCCCTGTCGCCTCTCTCTCGAACCGTTCCAGCACTGCCGCCTATAGTTCACAGTAGGCCTCCCGGTTTTCAGGGACTTTCTCTCTCACTCTCTCTCTCTCGTTCGATTTATTAGCCTCAATTATATAGCATTATATTGTGTTATCTTATATTCCAATATCGTATTTAGTAAAATAAGTTTTCCTCCTTAGATTGCTGCTGCTGTTTTTGTCCATTCCCCTCTTTCCCTTCATTTTCGGGGCGGCGGCCCCTGTCACGGGCACAGGTAAATCTAGGTAACCCATGACACACTGCAAACATTATTTTATAGTCATGGTCTTCTCTCAGTGTTAGTATAAAGTTAAGATAGAAAAAAGCATTACTACTACATTATCGCATCTCTAACAACACTTTATTTCCTCTCCTGCATTTGGAGTTCAGCAGATCTGAAAAAGGTTACTTCTAAGGAAAACAGTAAATGTATGTACAATTGACAAGTAAACAGAGATAGAACCAGCCGTTTCACGTGAAAGATTATCACAATAGAAAGATAATCAATGATAAATGCTCACGGATGTTGAAAGCTCACCATAAATTCCACACAAAAGCCATCTCCAGAAAAAGTGAACCTGCCTTAGCTCTTAGTCAGTTCTTAAATGAGATCTGGGAGAGGTGGAGCCAAGCTCCACCCCTTCCAGGAGCACAGCTGAATTACCCAGAATTATCTGTGCTCCCGCAGCTGACTCGGTGCTTGCCTCAGGTGGTGTGGGAATACAAGAAAAGCTGTTCAGAGCAGCAGCTGTGGAGCAAGATCAACAGCATGAGAACCAAGGACACCTCTGCAAGGAGAAGAAGAGTCTCACAGCTCTGATTGGATATGTGCCTGCATGGACAGTTGAAAAGTGTTTGTAGAATGCTTTGTTGACATGTAAAGGTGTTTGGGAAAGTTGTAAGGGCAGATGGGAAAGTCAGAAAATAACAACTTGTGAAGGTATATAAGGGATGTGAGAACTTGTAATAAACGATTTGGATCGTTCACATCTGAGTCCGTGCCGAGTCGCTGCAAATGGCGCCCACAACGTGGAGCAAATCAACCCGCGGCTGAGTGAGCCCGGTCCGGCAGCGTCACCCGACTGAACTTCGGAGAGACTGTTTGGCGCGCACCCGCCCCGTTCTGCAGGACAGAAGGTGAGCAGTAGGAACTATGGGGAGCTCACTAACGAGGGAGCAACGAGTACATCTCGAAGTATTGCGGTCAGTGTTACCGTATCAGGATGAGACTGTGTCTATTTCAGCATTAGCTACTCTTCTTAAATGGATAAGCAAAAATGTCCCTGAATTTCCGAAAACTGGGTTCTCTCTCGATGGAGAACTTTGGGACAAAATCGGCTCAAAACTCTACGAGGCTTCTCTCGCTAAAGACAGAAAGGCTGCTAAGCTGTTGCCCGTTTGGAGCCGGGTAATGGAAGGGATTAAGCAATCACGACGGGAAAGAATTTATTCCGACCATTCCCTGCCGCCCTCCGTCCCACCCCCGCCGCTGCCTCTCGCTGCGGGAAGCGGCCCGTGCCCGGATCCGACTGGCGGCTCCGACCGCCCCCCGATTCGGGGAGACGAAAAGCCGCAACCGCCCCCCCTCGCGCTCCCGACGTTCGCCGTGTTGCCGCCCTCTACGGCGCCCCCGCCCTTCGCCCCGCCCACGACGCCCGCCGCGCCCCCGCCCTCTGCTCCGCCTACGATGCTCGTCGCCCCGCCCCTGCCTCCCGCTCCGCCCATGACGTTCTCTGCGCCTCCGCCCTCCGCCCCCCCCACGTCGTGCGCTGCAGCGTCTGTGCAGCCCGCGTGTAACGTGATTAAAGACACGGACGGATCGAAACCAGGGGATCGTTGTGACCCTGGTCCAGTATATCCGGAAGGCGAATCGGGCGCATTTCCTCCTGATGATAATTTGAAGGGAGCAGGAACGACAAATTTCTCTACAGCGTACTGTGGTGTCTTAGAGCAGTGCAGAAAAGAAGCAATATGGAAAATTGCATCTCACACTATCCAGCCACAAATCCTCAAAATAGTACCTCACATACGGACGTTAAACGATTTGCAAAACTTATTAGGAACCATCAATTTGTTGCGGCCACTTTTTGGGAATTACTACTCAAGAGCTGCATCCTTTATTCAAACTACTGAAAGGAGACCCAGATCTAACTTCTAAAAGACAATTAACACCAGAAGCACAACAATGCTTAGACTCTGTAATAACATCAGTGCAAAATCGATGTAGCCATTGTGTTTGTTCATCACTTCCAGTACATCTCATAATAATATCCAACTTCTGTCAGCCATATGGCTTGTTATGTCAATGGGATACCTCAAGAAAGGATCCTCTCGTTATCATCGAATGGGTATTTTTACCTCATACATTTTCAAAAACTATTACATCACGAGTGGAAATGTTTGCTATGCTAATACAGCGAGGTCGACATCGTCTACAAATTCTACGAGCTCTTGACCCTGATTGCATATACGTACCCGCTACTAAAAAAGATTTAGATTGGATGCTTGCGCAGTCACTTGCTTTTCAGACTGCTATGGCAGACTATACCGGACAATTGTCCACCCATCCTCCCAAACATCAGTTACTACATAATTTGGCTGATATCCCCCTTGCTACTAATACTTTACTTTCACATGTTCCAATACCTAATGCTGTTACTGTATTTACAGATGGCTCTGGCAAGACACACCAAGCAGTGGTTCTCTGGTGTGTGACTGCTACACAATGGCAGTCAGACGTACATGTTGTTGATGGATCACCTCAAGTTGTAGAACTCGCTGCAGTAGCTCAAGCTTTCCAAATTTTTTCAGACCAAAAGCTTAATATAATAACTGACTCTTTGTATGTTACAGGTATCATTCAGCGGATTGAAGGATCCTTTCTTAAGGAAGTTAATAATCTGGTTTTGTTTGTACAGCTCAAGCGAGTCTTGCATTATGTTTCTCACCGTACTCTTCCTTATTTTATTATGCACATTCGATCGCATACTACATTGCCTGGTCCTTTAACTGAGGGCAACCGTAAGGCTGATCAAGCCACAGTCGCTTTTGCTACTCCTCAATTATTTGAGCAAGCACGACTCTCCCATCAATTTTTCCATCAGAACAGGAGAGCCTTACAAAAACAATTCCAACTGACAGTGGATCAAGCCCATAACATTATTCTAACATGCCCAGACTGCCAGGCAATTGCCCCTTTGCCTCAAACTGGGACAAATCCACGTGGAACAGCCCCTCTTCAACTCTGGCAGACAGATGTCACTCACGTTCCTGAATTTGGCCGTTTAAAGTACGTACATGTAACGATAGATACTCATTCTTCTTACATATTTGCCACAGCACATACAGGTGAACGCAGTCGCGACGCCTGTAAACACTGGTTATCTGCTTATGCTGCTATGGGAATCCCTCATACGATAGAAACAGATAATGGGCCCGCTTATACCTCTAAGGCCACTCGAACTTTCCTTCAAGAATGGGGAGTTAGACATATTACAGGCATCCCTCATTCTCCCACTGGACAAGCTATCATTGAGCGTACTCATCAAACACTGAAATCTGTTCTTAATAAACAAAAAAGGGGGAATACGGGAGACACACCACAAGAAAGATTATGTAAGGCTTTGTTTGTGCTGAATTTTTTGAATCGTGATCATACAAATACAACTCGTGTGGATCGTCATTCTGGGGCCTCCCCAGTGCTCAAGGAACGGCCAGTGGTTAACATTCGAAATATGGCCACAGGGCACTGGGAAGGTCCCTTACCATTGATAACCTGGGGTCGTGGATATGCTTGTGTTTCTACAAGGACTGGCCCTACATGGGTTCCGGCAAGATATGTTCGGCCTCATCTCAAGGCAGAAAATAACACCCAGCCTTAATAATGATTGTGATTATACGCCTTTTACTTCATTGATATTGCTTTGTAATTTGTTGTATTGCAAATAATAATTTTAGTAATGGTAAGACATAATGGGTAACTCTTCCACATTACTGGTATAAATTTAAGAATTAGAATTATTAAGCATTATTTAGATTATTGTGTGTCTTTCCTATTTTGGCAGTAGATAGAATATAAGTTAAATAGGATTTGATGTTACCAATGCTGGAAACTATGGGTATAGCTCTTTTAATGTATTAGTAATGTTCAGTTATGATTTTATTAGCCTATCAACTAGCCTCTTCTTAGTTTGTAAAAATAAGACCCTGGAAAAGAATCCTGGACAAAGGGATGATTCTTAAACATAACAATTATTAACTCCTTTTCATCTCACTAATTGGGATTTTCAAAATATGACCATGCATCAATTGAAACAAAGGTGCTTGCTAAAAAAGCTAACCTCGGCAATTTATTCTGTTTTGCAAGCAGGTGTTCCACTTGGGCTCTGTACCACGCACTGGCCATGCGGATGCAGTGTACAAATGGAAAATACCATTCAGACCCTGAGTAGGAAAAGAGCAAGAGAGAATCCGTGGTGGATGAGAAAGGGAAAGTGCACCTTGAAGCAGGGAACACCCTGCTGGCGCTGCCTATCGCATCCACCGCCAACATGATCCTTCTCTCTCCTTTTCTGCAGTTTTCTGCCTCTCCAGGGACAATAAGGAATAATGTGCTAGCTTAGTCTTTTCTAACCCATTTCAGATTTACACAGAATTGGATTCTCAGGGATTCTTTTCCAGGTTGTAGGAACTTAGGCCGCAGGCAAAATGTGTCTGATATTTTAGTGGATTTAACCATATATTTTGTCATTTGCCTTATCTCCTTTTTCATTTTCAGAATATTGTCATTCGAGGCCTTGATTGAGTTATAATGATTATGTTATTAATATAATTAGTGTTATTACTTTATAGTATGGTAGTAGCTTGTCAATAAACAAAAAAGGGGGAATTGTAGGAATACAAGAAAAGCTGTTCAGAGCAGCAGCTGTGGAGCAAGATAAACAGCATGAGAATCAAGGACACCTCTGCAAGGAGAAGAAGAGTCTCACAGCTCTGATTGGATATGTGCCTGCATGGACAGCTGAAAAGTGTTTTGTAGAATGCTTTGTTGACATATAAGGTGTTTGGGAAAGTTGTAAGGGCGGATGGGAAAGTTAGAAAATAACAACTTGTGAAGGTATATAAGGGATGTGAGAACTTGTAATAAACGATTTGGATCGTTCATATCTGAGTCCGTGCCTGAGACGCTGCATTTTATGAAGATGTCATTAGCTGGGTGGACAGGGGGAGGGTGGTAGATGTAGTCTACCTAGATTTCAGTAAGGCTTTTCATACTGTCCCCTATGACATCCTTATAACAAAGCTGAGGAAGTATGGGATAGATGAGTGGATGGTGAAGTGGGTCAAGAATTGGCTGACTGGCAGAGTGCAGAGGGTTGGTGGTGGTGGTGCGGTGTCTGGCTGGAGGCCTGTAACTAGCGGCGTCCCCCAGGGGTCTGTACTGGGTCCGGTCTTTTTCAACATCTTCATCAACAACTTTGATGAGGGGATAGTGACCACCCTCAGAAAGTTTGCTGAAGACACGAAGTTGGGAGGATTGGCTGACATGCCTGAAGGCTGTGCTGCCATTCAGCGAGACCTGGAGAGGCTGGAGAGCTGGGCAGTAAGAAACCAGATGAGGTTGCCACCATAGACAGCATAGTAAGACTGCAAAGAGAAATTGGGACAATCTAACAAATAGCTTTAGAAAACTGTATGGCACTGGATTTGTTATTGACTAGCTGGGGTGGTGTATGTGCAGTTATTGATACTTTATCTTTTCATTATGTAGATAAATCAGGAAGAATAAAAGAAGATATAGACAAAATATAACAACAACTGAAATGATATCATCAAATATCCCTTGATGACACTTCATGGGGTTTAAAGGAGGTCTGGGATCAGTTGACCTCATGGTTACCTGATTGGTCTTGGTTGAAGAAACTCTTTGATAACTGTCTTTGTTATTGCTGTATGTATAATTGTGTGAAATGATACAGTGCTGCAATTATTGTTCTGACTGTTGTCGGAGATAAATTGATATAGTGAGGGTGGTAGCATGTTAGCTACAAATCCTTAAAGAAAAAGGGGGGATTAATACAAGTTGATATTGTTAAGCTTACCAGTGTTCATTGATGGATGGCCCTGCCCTGCAATTTGTTTAGATAACAGAAAGCTGTGTCTCTGGACCAAGGAGATAAGGAAGCTCTGCTGAGTCTTTGTACCAAGGAAATAGGAGATCCTACTTGGAATGAGTCACTGAATATGTAACATACCTCTGGGAAAACTTCTGCATAGGTAATACGAATATTGTATATAAGCTGAAGATCTTCTGTGTAATCCATGCATTATAGGAGGATAGCCCCCATGCATCCAGTGTCGAAATTAAAGAATGTCTGCTTTCTGACACTCCAACTTGAGTCTTAGAGAGTTTCCCGATTGATTGATTGATTGATGGTATCAGCACCGCAATAGGTTTGCTGTGGTTGTGCTAGCAAGATGTCCTTGGGAAGCCACTGCAGGACAGTGGCTGTCCACTATGACTCTGCCCCTTTTGGCTCTTGCCATCATCTCAACAGGAAAATTGATATGCTGTGGCAGCTGCTCCATTTCAAATCTGTGCTGACATGACTGCCTACGCCTTACCTGGTCCCTCCACACTCGGTGGGGGAAAGAGCTGAGGGCCCATAGACTTACCACAGACACCCTCCCCCCCCATCTCCCACCCAAGCAGGCTGTCCTGAGTGACGTAGTAGTCTTAACGCTGTGGTACTGCCCCTTTAAGCACTCTGGTGTGGGCGAAGCGACGTGAGCGGGGCGGGGCGTGGAGAGGCGCGCTGAGGTCAGCAGAGAGCGGGCGCCGTCACAAAAGGAAGTGGCGGCGACAGCGGCTGTTGTCAGTGTGGGGGAGGGGCTTCTGAGGCGGCGGCGGCGGCGGCGGCGGCGGCGGCGGCGGCGTTGCCGCCATGGCCCAGCAGCAGATGAGCAGCTCGCAGAAGGCGCTTATGCTGGAGCTGAAGTCGTTGCAGGAGGAGCCGGTGGAGGGTTTCCGCATCACGCTGGTGGATGAGTCTGATCTCTATAACTGGGAGGTAGCGATTTTCGGGCCCCCCAACACTCTCTACGAGGGTGGCTACTTCAAGGTACGACCAGGCTCCCGGCCCTGCTGCTGGTCTGTTGCCTAGGTCTGTTACCCGTGACCGCTGGGGTCTCTTCATGATCTTGCGGGTGGGAATAGGACGGGAGATTTCGGCTCTTCCGGGAATGCTGATTCCCCTCTTTCTTTCGCTCTGTATGTGCGTCTTGGTCTTGTGCTGTGCTCGCGCCGAGTGGGTGCCAGACTTTCCTCGTCTTGTCGCCTATTTTATTTTTTTTCTTATTATTATTTAGTTCAGAGGCAGAACCGTTGCTACGAGGTGTGAACTTCCCACCGGGACAGTGGTGGTGGGCTTCGGACGGAGGTTTCGGCGGTTTCAGAGGTTCCAGTTGTTTCTGGATCAAGAGAATTCTGTATAGTGACTAAGTCAGGGTGGAGGATTTTCACGCTGTTGTTATTGTTATTTTTTTCCCTCACGACTTCAGTTATTTAGTGCTGTTCGTTGTAATTCTTTTATTTATTTTCGTGTTGTTTTTCTCATTCTCTCAAATCTTCAGAGGACAGCTTTCAAAGGGGTATGGTAATGCTTAATTGGCAAAGGCTATTAAATGCTTTCAATTTCTCTCTTAGTCTTAATGTTAGTCCAAAACAACCTTTTGTGATTGTTTCCTCTCTTGTAAGTACAGGAAACAAGAAATCTGGTATCTTCTTTCCCCAAAAGAACTGAAGGGTGAAGACAAGAACTGCATCTCTTTCTGAAAAGATACAAAAGCTTTAGTGGTTGTAGAAGATGGGTGCTAGGCATATCCCAGTGTACTTTATTTCCCATGGTCTTTCACAAAATTGTCACCTCCAGTCTGCATCTCGGGAGTTAGATTTAGTTCCTGTGTCTTCACTTTCTTGCCAACTAGCTTTCTGACTTTTTTAAAACTGGAAAAAAGCTTAGCTAATGTGCGTTGTTAGTGTTTCTTGGTCTTTCTGGATGAAAGATTAAATATGGTTTTTAACAAAGCCTAAATAATCTGTCACTTTAGTAATAATGGATTTTAGTCATACTTGTGTTGAACTGTAGTATCTTTCCTCTAAGTTCTTCTTGCTGGTGAAAGCACTAGTACTGATTAGTATCCATAAACTCCTAAATCGCATAATATTTCGGAGTTCTGTATTGTTGGATCTCGACATTTGCCTCTCTTCAGGAGGCAGTGGGCAAAGCAATGGTGCTAGCTAGTTGCTAGTTCTTTATTTAGGGGCTAATCTCATCCAGGTATGGTCACTATGTATGCTACAAAGGCGAATAATGATTTGCTGTTTTGTTGCTACTTGAAAATGCAGGTTTATGTATGGTTAGGCATCACTGAGGAAAAACTGTGGCAAAATCCCCCTCTTTCCTTAGACTAAAACATTCTTCTCAAATAGAAAGGTTTTTGAGCACTGTTGACTTGTGGTTGTTTTTTTGTTTGTTTGTTTTGTTTTTTTTTAGTGCGTGGGGTTTTTTTTTTGTTTTTTTTTTTTCCTTCGTTTGGCTCTAT
Organism: Coturnix japonica; assembly: GCF_054131305.1. NCBI lineage: Eukaryota > Metazoa > Chordata > Aves > Galliformes > Phasianidae > Coturnix > Coturnix japonica. The sequence continues at coordinate 353,164 of NW_028188974.1, forward strand.
TTCCATGATTTTTGCATGGAATGATCCTTGTCCAAGGTAAAACACAACATACTATTTTCTTATATAGAAATGTGGAGAATTATGCCTCTTCAAGATTCTTAGCAGTCTGCTTAAAAGATAATTAAAATAGCATAGGTAGTTTTAAATCTGGTTAATGCTTTTGTAATTAGTGGGAATCTTTTACTTCCTAGTGTTAGGGGAGTGTTTTGTTGTTTTTTTTTTTTAATTCACCTGTTAAGCCCTTAACTTCTTCATTATTGCAATGACTGTTTGAGTATAGGACTGTTTCTGAAAATACTCAAAAGCTCAATCTTATTACCTTGTTGTTTCTAAAAACTATGCTTACATTGCCTACTTCTTTTTATATGGTGATGTATTTGTGCCAGATATCTTGTCTTTAATAGCACTTCAGTTCTACTGCACATGCTCACTTTGCATCTGGAAGGTAAGAACTGCCAGAGAAATTGCTTATTGATCTTCAGCTCAGGTGTCTTACATGCAGTGTAGCATGTAGTCTTTTATTGTCATCTGGAATTCATTATAGTGAATGGTGAGGGTTAAATGCTGGATGTTTATTGAACTTGTATATAGCTGACTCTGGAAATGTAACTGAGGTGCAGGTGGCTGTATTGTGGATACGTTTGAGGGTTTGAAACTTAAAATTTGGCTTGTGTGACCAGATGTGGTTATACAGATGTTGGTGCATACACAAAACTAGCTTGTTCTTTACAGAATTCTAGTACTTAATTATTGAAGCCTTACTATTTTACTCAGCAGTATGAGTTAGAGGAATTGTTGTTGAACACCTGCAGTATATTGATGACATAGTTGTGTGGGGTGATACAGCAGAGGAAGTTTTCACAAAAGGAGAGCAGGTAATCCAGATTCTTCTACAAGCCAGCTTTGCTATGAAGCGAAGTAAAGTAAAAGGGCCTGCCCAGGAAATTCAGTTCTTAGGTATAAAGTGGCAGGATGGTGGCATGGTTTAATAATTTTGTAATTTTGCTATCAGTATTCCACATCATAACATCATATAAAGCATGAATAATTTTACTGAATCTGCAACTTACAGAAGAAGACTAAATCTCCCAGAGAACAACACGATAAGTAACGGGACCTGGACTCTATATTAACTCGGTCGCAGACTAGACTGACGTCTTTCGAGTTCTGGCGTTCAGGGGAGTGTGTGGGAGCCTTCAGCCGTTCGCCTAGATTTCACAGTAGGCCTCTCGGTTACGGGACTCATTCTCTCTCCTATTTTGCTTGATTCGTTAGCTCAATTTTCAATTATATTGTATTATATTGTGTTATCCTGTATTTCGATATAGTATTTAGTAAATAAGTGTGCCTCCTTAGATCGTTGCTGCTGTTTTTTTTCCTAATTAACTTTTTTTTTCCTTTCGGCCTAGGGCCCCTCCGGGGCCCACGGCCCCTGTCACGGACGCAGGTGGATTTTTCGTTCAAACCGTGACAGATTTTGGTGGAGAATGCGGGCAAATTGAGTTGCTGTTTTTCTGTGTTTTCTTCTGTTGCTCTTTTAGCTTTTAACAGAGCTACGAGTTTTTTTCCCTGTTAAGGAGCTATCTTAGGTTTGCGATTCTGCACCTGTGAGCTTGACCTTGAAAGTCCAGGCGGACTGCCAATACTCCGGTATATTTTATAAACACTGCTGAGCTTTGTTTTCTTTTACTTTTTTTCTCTCTATTGAAGAAAAAAAGAAAAAAAGAAAAAATGTTCCCTCTAGTAAGTTTGTTCTACCAGAGACTGCATTTCATTAGTTCCTCTTTTGTGATGCTCCAAACATATTGGAGTATGTTTAAGCTAGCCACTTTTTCCTATGGAATTGTAAACATGTATAATGATTTGAAAGCATGGTTAGCAACGCTTACTTGGTATCTGCATGCAGCTCCAGAGGGAGCAACTAATGCAACTATTAGTTCAGGAATGGTGGTTTTTGAGCGTGCTCCTCCTTTTTTCTTTGCATCCTTTAAGCAGTCTTCGAATGAACAGTTGTCCCAGTGGACCACACTGTCAATTGTGTCAATCTCCCTGCACTTACTGTCAGTTATTGTAATAATCTTGCTCAGTATCTGGATTTATAACATCAGGAGGAAGTCTTCCCTAGAATCAGAGAATACTGAGTGGCAGGGAGTGTGGAGAGACTTTGGAGAGACTTTTAGAAGACAGACATCTTTAGTGTCATGGAGCTTTACTCCTGAACACTTAAAGAATCCTGAGAGTTTGACTGCGTATTTGAGACAGGAATGTTGTGGCTCAGGCAGATCTAAGGAGGCACAAATGACTTGGGGCCTAGCTAATGCTTATCAGGCCTTATTCAATACCATTCCTGAGAGGGAGGAATTTGAGGTTGAGAGAGAGAGTCTCAGGGCCGAGAATGAGAGTATCCAATCCTAACTCGACACTCTCCAGTCCGAGCATAACGCCCTCCGGTCAGAGCACAGCGCCCTTCGGTCTGAGTGTAACATCCTCGGGTCAGAGAACAATGCCCTCCGTTCCAGCTACAACATTCTCCAGTCCAAGTACGACGCTGTCCAGTCTGAGCGCGGCACTCTCCAGCCCAAGCACGATGCCTTCCAGCCCAAGTGCGACACCCTCCAGTCTGAGCACAACACTCTTCAGTCCGAACATAACGCCCTCTGGTCCGAGCACAACACCCTCCGGTCTGAGTACAACACTCTCCAGACTGAGCACAGTGCCCTCCAGACTGAGTACAACACTCTCCAGACTGAGTGCAATGCCCTCCGGACCGAGTACAATGCCCTCCAGACCGAGCACAACACTCTCCAGTCCAAGTATGATGCCCTCCAGTCTGAGTGCGGCACCCTCCAGGCCAAGCACGATGCCTTCCAACCCAACTGCGATGCCCTCCGGACCGAGCACAACACTCTCCAGACTGAGCACGATGCCCTCCGGTCCGAGCACGACACTCTCCAGACTGAGCAGAATGCCCTCCAGGCCGAGCATAACGTCCTCCGGTTCGGGTACAACACTCTCCAGTCCAACTACAACAGCCTCCAGACTGAGCTCGGTGCCGTTCAGTTCGAGCGGAATGCTCTCCGAGACCAGCTATGTGCCCTCCGGGGTGAGCTGAATGTATGTAACCAACTACCAGGGGCACATGTAGTCCAATTTGACCAGCCATTGGGGGCGCATGTAGTCCAATTTGACCAGCCACCGGGGGCACATGTAGTTCAATCTGACCAGCCACCGGGGGCACATGTAGTCCAATTGGACCTACTATCAGGGACACCAGATACAATGTTGGTTGCCCCTGTAAGAGGGCGAAAGACAAAACGAGTTTCAACTCAGTTAGAGAAAATGCAGAAGGAGTTGGAAGAGCGGAGGGACTCAGGAGAGCAGGGGGACTCAGGAGAGCAGGGGGAGTCAGAAGACCAGAGGAGGTTGGAGGAGCAGTGGATGTTAGAAGGGTACAAGAAGATGTTAGAGGAGCAGAAGAAGTTAGAGGAGCAGAGGAAGTTTGGAGAGAGGAAAAAGAAGGAGGGTTACCTGGAGGAAATAACACAAGCGTCAGGGTCAGAGTCAGAAGAGGAGCCAAAAGCCAGATTTTCTTTACGAGAATTTCTCGAGTCCAAACTTATAGATGGGGCAGCCTCATGGACACAGCTGCCACCATCAACACCCGGGACTCTTGATAGAGCAAAAGATGAGCAAAGTATTACGACCATTATTGATCGATCTTTTAAAATGAGTGAAATTCGAGATCTAAGAAAAAATTTCACACGTCATCCAAAAGAACATATGGTCACTTCGTTACTTCGCTGCTGGGACAATGGTGCCAACAGTGCGTGGCTTGATGGCAGTGAAGCTCGCCGACTGGGTAGTATTTCCAAGGACTCACGTGTGGACAGAGGTATTGGCACATGCCAAAATCGGTCCTACACCCTCTGGAAGCGGATGTTGATAGCGGTAAGAGATAGATTCCCCTTCAAATGGGACTTGGAGCCTGAGATAAAGAAATGGACTGATATAGAGAAAGGTATCCAATTTTTGAGAGAAAATGCTCTGGTGGAAATGCTATACAGCCGCGAGTTCAATCGTAATGATCCAGACCAATTACATGATCCTGAAGCAGTCCGCGTTCCACGACAAATGTGGCGTGACTTTACAAAAGCAGCTCCAGAAAAGCATGCCAGTGCACTTGCATTAGTATATGGCAAAGGGGACAGGAAACCCTTTGTGAATGAACTAATTGGCAGGCTTCAGGAACTTGAATTATTTATAAGCGCTACAGAAGTTAATCTGTATACTTCAGCCATTGTCAAAATAGTGGAAAGATTAAACAAAATGGAGGGAACACAAAGTGATATTATTGACAAATTGGCTAATGTGCCTGATGTAGATGAATCCACGGTGGTACAAGATGATGGAGACCAGGATTTCCACGATCGCCTATTGAGAAAGCTAAACAACATGAGTTCCTCTCGACCTGTATCATCGAAAATCTCAACCATATAAAAGAGACCTCCTCGTATTCAAGCAAATGACAACGATAAGACACCTCGTATTCAAGCAAATGACAACGATAAGACTACACGTCTTGCCTTGTTGTTTTTCCTCTGTAGTCATGGGGAGGACATGAAGAAGTGGTGTAATTCATCCACTTCTGCACTTCAGGCACAAGTGAAAGAATTACAAGGTGAAACAACCACCAAGGTGAACTCTTCCAAGAAGGGGAGAGTTCCAGTTGCTGCAAGCCACCGAGGTAAACAATAGAAGGGCCCTGCCCCCAGCCAGGGGGGGGAAAGGGACAATAGAGTATATTGGACTGTGTGGATTAAGTGGCCTGGCACATCTTGACCACAGAAATATAAAGCCTTGGTGGACACTGGTGCACAATGCACCCTAATGCCCTCAAGTCACCAAGGGACACAACCAATATATATACATGGAGTGACTGGGGGTTCCCAAGAATTGACTATGTTGGAGGCCGAAATAAGCCTCACTGGTAAAAACTGGCAAAGGCACCCTATTGTGACTGGTCCAGAGGCTCCATGTATACTGGGAATCGATTACCTTAGGATGGGATATTTTAAGGATCCCAAGGGGTATCGATGGGCCTTTGGGATAGCTGCTGTTAACACAAACGGTGTTAAGCAGCTCTCAACTTTACCTGGTCTGTCAGATGATCCTTCTGCTGTGGTGTTGCTCCAGGTAAAAGACCAAGAGGTACCAATTGCCACCAGAGTGGTTCACAGATGGCAGTACCGCAGCAATAGGGACTCATTGCTCCCCATTCACAAGCTAATTCGCCAATTAGAAAATCAGGGAGTGATCAGCAAAACGCACTCTCCTTTTAACAGCTTAAATTTTGTTTAAATTGAAACACCACCTACAGAAGAGGTATCACCTTCTAAAGAGGCACCACCATACAATGAGCTACCAGAAAACGAAAAGAAATTTGCCCTATTCACAGACGGATCGTGTCGTACTGTAGGGAAACATCGCAGATGGGCAGCTGCTGTATGGAGCCCCACACGACAAGTTGCAGAGGCCACTAAAGGTAAAGGAGAATCAAGTCAATTTGCAGAGGTAAAGGCTGTTTGGCTAGCTTTAGATGTTGCTGAACGGGAGAGGTGGCCAATGCTTCATCTTTACACTGATTCATGGATGGCGGCAAATGCCTTATGGGGGTGGTTACAGCAGTGGGAACAAAATAACTGGTAATGGAGGGGTAAACCTGTTTGGGCTGCTGAACTGTGGAAAAACATTGCTGCCCGAATAAGGAACATTGTTGTAAAGGTGCGCCATGTAGATGCTCATGTGCCTAAAAGTAAGGCTACTGAAGAACATAAAAATAACCATCAGGTTGATCGAGCTGCCAAAATTGAGGTGGCTCAAATAGACTTGGACTGGCAGAACAAGGGTGAATTATTCCTAGCTCGGTGGGCCCATGATACTTCAGGTCATTAAGGAAGGGATGCAACATATAAGTGGGCCAGAGACCGAGGGGTGGACTTCACTATGGACGCTATTGCTCAGGTTATTCATGACTGTGAAACATGCGCCATAATTAAACAAGCCAAGAGGATGAAACCTTTTTTGGGGGAAGGGCGATGGCAAAAGTATAAATATGGAGAGGCATGGCAGGTTGATTATATCACCTTGCCACGATCTCGCAATGGTAAGCGTTATGTACTCACCATGGTGGAGGCAACCACTGGGTGGCTCGAAACATACGCAGTACCCCATGCTACCGCCCGAAACACCATATTAGGGTTGGAAAAGCAAATTCTGTGGCGGCATGGTACTCTGGAAAGACTTGAATCAGATAATGGGACCCATTTTAAAAATTCTCTTGTAACCACTTGAGCCAAAAATCATGGCATTGAGTGGATTTACCATATTCCCTATCATGCACCAGCTTCTGGTAAGATTGAACGATTCAATGGGTTGTTGAAAACTATGTTGAAAGCAATGGGTGGCGGAACGTATAAAAATTGGGAGAACCATTTAGCAGAGGCCACCTGGTTGGTCAACACTCGAGGATCTAGTAATCGTAATGGTCCTAACCAATCCAGCTCCCTACGTACCGTGGAGTGAGATAAGGTTCCTGTAGTACACATAAAGAGCGTGTTGGGAAAGACGGTTTGGGTCCTTCCAGCATCTGGAAAGGGCAAACCTCTCCGGGGTACTGTCTTTGCCCAGAGACCTGGGTGCACGTGGTGGGAGATGGACAAAAATGGGAATGTTCAATGTGTACCACAAGGGAATTTGATGTTGGGGGAGTGCAGCCAATGATTTTCTTGTAGATATATAGGTAGAGTCTCAGAAAATATTTCAATTAGGTACAGAATAGTTCAATTAGGTACAGGACTTAAGATAGAGTGGATTAATGTTAAGGAAACACTTTTTCTCTATATACCTTAATTAGGCATTCTGTAAGCAAGTTTTCCATCTGGACTCTATATCCTGCACTGGCCATGCATGTGTAGAGCACACATGGAAAGAAGTATAAGTCAAAAGGAGATCTGCTGTGGTGGCTGGGAAAGGATGAGTGCACCTTGATGTGGGGGACGCCCTACTAGCGCTGCCTTTCTCTACCACCACTGACATGTTTTCCTTTTTTGGCAGTTTTGCCATTTTCTCAAAATTAATAAATAGTAGGTTAAGATATAGAGTTTTGTTCTCAACTTAGGGATTTGTATGGAATAAATATAAATTGGTGAGAAAATAGGGTTGCTGATTGTTCACAACTATATGTATGAGTGTGTATGTATGTATAAACATAATGTAATGATGTAGAATAAGGGGTGGAATGTCATGGTTTAATAATTTTGTAGTTTTGCTATCAGTATTCCACATCATAACATCATATAAAGCATGAATAATTTTACCGAATCTGCAACTTACAGAAGAAGACTACATCTCCGAGAGAGCAACACGATAGGTCACGGGACCTGGACTCTATATTAACTCTGTCGCAGACTAGACTGAGGTCTTTCGAGTTCTGGCGTTCAGGGGAGTGTGTGGGAGCCTTCAGCCGTTCGCCTAGATTTCACAGTAGGCCTCTCGGTTACGGGACTCATTCTCTTTCCTAGTTTGCTTGATTCGTTAGCTCAATTTTCAATTATATTGTATAATATTGTGTTATCCTATATTTCGATATAGTATTTAGTAAATAATTGTGCCTCCTTAGATCGTTGCCGCTGTTTTCTTTTCCTAATTAACTTTTTCCTTTCGGCCTAGGGCCCCTGCGGGGCCCACGGCCCCTGTCACGGACGCAGATGGGCATTGTCACAACCCAACAGATGTGTTTGACAAAATCACTGCCATGTCTCCACCAACTAGCAAGAAAGAGACACAGTCTTTCCTGGGAGTAGTTGGCTTTTGGAGGATGCACGTTCCAAACTATAGCCTCATAATAAGCCCCCTTTATCAGGTGACGCGGAAAAAGAATAATTTCATGTGGGGCCCTGAACAGCAGCAGGCTTTTAAGCAGATAAAACAAGAGATAGCCCGTGCCGTAGCCCTGGTGCGAGTACGGACAGGACCGGATGTAAAGAACATCCTCTATACTGCTTCTGGAGAGAAAGGTCCCACTTGGAGTTTGTGGCAAAGGGCCTCAGGAGAGACCCGAGGCCGACCCCTGGGATTCTGGAGTTGAGTGTATAAGGGATCTGAAGAGTGCTACACTCCAAGTGAGAAGGAGATCTTAGCCGCGTATGAGGGGGTTTGGGCTGCTTCTGAAGTACTTGGGACAGAGGTTCAGCTCCTTCTGGCACCTCGACTGCCAGTGCTGAACTGGATGTTCAAAGGACAGGTTCCCTCCACCCATCATGCTACCGATTTCACCTGGAGCAAGTGGATTATGCTGATTACACAAAGAGTGCAAATGGGAATCCTCTATCCCCCAGGAATTTTAGAGGTGATCATGGACTGGCCTGAAGGTAAAAAGTTTGGAACTTCACCAGTAGAAGAGGTGTCATGTGCTAAAGAGACCCCACCATACAACAAACTACCAGAAAATGAAAAGTAATATGCCCTGTTCACTGACGGATCATGTCGCATTGTAGGGAAGCATCGCAAATGGAAAGCTGCTGTTTGGAGCCCCACACGACAGGTTGCAGAGGCCACTGAAGGTAAGGGAGAATCAAGTCAGTTTGCAGAGGTAAAAGCTGTCCAGATCAACTTAGATGTTGCTGAATGGGAGAGGTGGCCAATGCTGTATCTTTATACTGACTCATGGATGGTGGCAAATGCCTTATGGGGGTCGTTACAGCAGTGGGAACAAAATAACTGGTAATGGAGGGGTAAACCTGTTTGGGCTGCTGAACTATGGAAAGACATTGCTGCCCGAACAAAGAATATGGTTGTGAAGGTGCGTCATGTGGATGCACATGCGCCCAAGAGTCAGGCTACTGAAGAACAACAAAACAATCATCAGGTAGATAAAGCTGCCCGATTTGAGGTGGCTGAAATTGACTTGGACTGGCAGAATAAGGGTGAATTATTTCTAGCTCCATGGGCCTATGAGAACTCAGGCCATCAAAGAAGAGACGCGACATATAAGTGGGCCAGAGACCGAGGGGTGGATTTAACTATGGATGCTATTGCTCAGGTTTTTCTTGACAGTGAAACATATGCCGTAATTAAATAAGTCAAGAAAATGAAATCTCTCTGGGAGGAAGGGCGATGGCAAAAGTATAAATATGGGGAGGCGTGGCAGGTTGATTATGTCACCTTGCCACGATCTCGCAGTGGTAAGTGTTATGTGCTTACCATGGTGGAGGCAGCCACTGGGTGGCTCGAAACACCGTATTGGGTCTTGAGAAACAAGTCCTATGGCAACATGACACCCCAGAAAGAATTGAATCTGATAATGGGACACATTTCAAAAATTCTCTTATAAATACTTGGGCCAAAGGTCATGGCATTGAGTGGATTTATCATATTCCCTACCGTGCACCAGCTTCTGCTAAAATTGAACGATATAATGGGTTGTTGAAAACTATGTTGAAAGCAATGGGTGGTGGAACATTTAAGCACTGGGAGAAGAATCTGGCAGAAGCCACTTGGTTGGTCAATACTAGAGGATCTGTCAGTTGTGATGGTCCTAGCCAATCTAGCCCCCTAAGCACTACAGAAGGAGATAAGGTCCCTGTTGTACATGTAAAGAACATGTTGGAAAAAGCTGTTTGGGTCCTTCCAGCCTCTGGAAAGGGCAAACCTGTCCATGGAACTGTCTTTTCCCAGGGACCTGGGTGCACTTGGTGAGTAATGCAGAAGGATGGGGATGTTCAATGTATACCACAAGTCAATTTGATGCTGGGGGAGTGCAGTCAATAATTCTATGTATCTATGTATATATTTGCATGTGTAGTATATTTTAGTTATTATAGTTATACATTTAGTTATGTTACATTTAATTGTACTATTTAGCTATCATAGTTTTACATACGTGTATATATTAACCATGATGTAATAATATAGAATAAGGGGTGGAATGTCATGGTTTTATAATTTTGCTATCAATATTCCACATCATAACATCATGTAAAGCATGGGTAATTTTATCGAATGTGCAGTTCACAGAAGAAGACTACGTATCCCAGAGAACATCACTGTCAGGGATGTCACGGGACCAGGACACTATATAATCTTGTTCCCAGGCTGGAGTGCTCTCTCTCTCTCTCTAGGGCTTCTCGGAGAATGGGAAGCATTCCAGCCGTGTCGCCTAGAGTTCACAGTAGGCCTCTCAGTTTTCAGGGACTCTCTCTCTCCGTTTCGTTCGATTTATTATCTTCAATTATATTATATTGTGTTATCTTGTATTCTGATATCATATTTAGTAAAATAAGTTTTTCCTCCTTAGATTGCCACTGTTTTTATCCCATTTCCATTTTTGCCTTCCTTTCCGGGCCCCGGGGCCCTACGGGGTGTTTCCCCCCTGTCACGGGCATAGGTAAATCTAGGTAACCTGTGACAGACGTGATGATGCTTATTTTGACATTTTACTCCTAAGAACTGATTCTCCTTGGCTAGTCCTTTCACTTTGTTTTGCTTAATAGTGAAACTGGCATGGGGAAGAATTTCAATTATTTGCTCTCCTTTCTTAATGACTTTTTCTGCCATGTTGCCCCATGCAACAAAGCCTTTGATGCACTGGAACAGGTTGCACAGGGAGGTTGTGCATGCCTCATCCCTGGAGGCATTCAAGGCCAGGCTGGATGTAGCTCTGGGCAGCCTGCTCTATAGTGGTTTGTGGCCCTGCATGTGGGGGGGGGGGGGGGGGGGTGTTGTTGAAACTAGGTGATCATTATGGTCCTTTTCAACCCAGGCTATTCTATGATTCTATGATACTGTGGTGATCAGGAGCACCGCCTTTTTCCAATGTGTTTTGTATCAGCCCGTGGCAAGTGGTCGGGCTGTGTTTCTACCCCTGGGGCAAACAATTCCATTTGTACTGAATGCCCCTCCAAGTAAAAGCAAACTGTGGCCTGTATTCTGTGACAAACAGAATGGACAAGAATGCATTGGTGTTGTCAGTGACTGCATCCCATTTGGCTGCTTTTGAGTCCCGTTCATATTGGAGTTCTACGACGGGGGGAGGGAATGGAACAGGGCTTACAAGAAATGAGCTTAGTGGGACAGAGCCTGAGCTGCGGGTGAGGCAGGTGACATGGCTGAAGTGCATGTACACCAATGCACGCAGCATAGGTAACAAGCAGGAGGAGCTGGAAGTGACTGTGTGTCAGGCGGACTATGACCTGGTTGCCATCACTGAAACATGGTGGGACAGCTCCCATGACTTGAGTGCTGTGATTAGATGGTTACAAGCTCTTCAGAAGGGATAGATGAGGAAGGAATGGTGGTGGTGTGGCCCTTCATGTTTAAGACTGTTTTGAAGTTGAAGAGCTTGGGGTTGGTTATGATAAAGTTGAGTGTCTGTGGGTAAGGATCGGGGAAAGGCCTGCAGGGGTGACATCTTGGTGGGGGTCTGTTATAGACCGCCTAATCAGGATGAAGAGATGGGTGAGGCATTCTATGAGCAGCTCGCAGAAGCTGCACGTTCACCAGCACTCATTCTCATGGGAGACTTCAACTTCCCTGATGTAGGCTGGTAATATAATACGGCACTCAGGAAGCAGTCCAAGAGGTTTCTGGAGTGCGTGGAAGATAGCTTCCTTGTGCAGCTGGTACATGAGTCTACCAGGGGTGGTGCCCTGCTAGACCTGCTCTTCACTAACAGTGAAGGACTGGTGGGAGATGTGAAGGCAGGGGACTGTCCTGGGCAGAGCGACCTCAAAATTCTTGAATTCACTTGTTCTTGGAGATGTCAGATAGGTGACTGCTCTCTTGAACTTCCAGAGGGCAGACTTTGACCTGTTCAGGACACTTGTTGCGGGGGTCTCTTGGGAGTCGCTCCTTAAGGGTAAAGGGGTCCAAGAAGCCTGGATGCTCCTCAAGATGGAAACATTAAAGGCACAAGAACAGGCTGTCCCTGAATGCCAAAAGGCGAGCCATAGGGGAAGAAGACCGGTGTGGATGAACTGGGATCTATTGTTGAGACTCCGGAAGAAAAAGAGAGTCTATGTCCTCTGGTAGCAGGGACAAGCTACCTAGGGAGACTACAAGGAGATTGCTAAGGTATGCAGGGATGCAGTTAGGAATGCTAAAGCCCAACTTGATTGGCCACGACAGTAAAAGAGAATAAGAAATCTTTTTACAAATATATCAACAGTAAGAGGAGAACCAAGGAAAGTTACTTGATGCAGCGGGGAATGTGACCACTGAGGATAAGGGGAAGGCTGAGGTCCTCAATGCCTTCTTTACATCTGCCTTTAATGGGCTGAAGAGTTATCCTCAGGGCACTTTGTGCCCCGATCTCAAAGTCTGGAATGGAACGTGGAATACACCTTCAGTGATTCGGGTGGAGACAGTTAAAGAGCTCCTCCTCCACCTGGACTGCCACAAGTCCATGGGACCAGATGGGCTCCACCCTTGGGTGCTGAGGGAGATGGAGGGGGTGATTGCTGAGCTGCTCTCCACCATCTACCACTGCTCCTGGTTAACTGAGAGGTCCCAGCGGACTGGAGGCTTGCTGATGTGATTCCCATCTACAAGAAAGGTAGTAACTACAGGCCTGTCAGTCTGACCTCGTTACTGGGTAAAGTTATGGAGCAAATCATCTTGGGTGAGATCACATGGCATGTGTGTGGCATCCAGGGGATCAGGCCTAGTCAACATGGATTCATGAAAGGCAGGTTGTGCTTAATCAATCTCATCTCCTTCTATGATTGGGTGACCAGGCTGGTAGATGAGGGTAAGGCAGTTGATGTAGTCTACCTAGACTTCAGCAAAGCCTTTGTCATGGTTTCTCACAGTATCCTTCTGAGGAAACTGGCTGCCCATGGCCTAGACAGGTATACCCTTCTTTGGGTAAGGAACTGGCTAGAGGGCCGTGCCCAGAGGGTAGTGGTTAATGGAGTTAAGTCCTGCTGGTGACCCGTTACAAGTGGTGTCCCCCAGGGGCTGGTTCTAGGGCCCATCTTGTTTAACATCTTCACTGATGACCTGGATGAGGGAATTGAGTGCAAGCTAAGTAAGTTTGCAGATAGCACCCAGTTGGGAGGTGGTGTTGATCTGCCTGGGGGTAGCGAGGCCCTCCAGAGGGATCTGGATAGGTTGAATTGCTGAGCTGAGGTGAATTGGATGAGGTTCAACAAGGCCAAGTGCCGGGTCCTGCACTTTGGCCACAATAACCCCATGCAGCGCTATAGACTTGGGGCTGGGTGGCTGGATGACTGTGAAGAGGAATAGGACTTGGGGGTGTTGGTTGATGCTTGGCTGAACATGAGCTGACAATGTGCTCAGGTGGCCTAGAAGGCCAACAGCATCCTGGGCTGTATAAGAAATAGTGTGGCCAGCAGGAGCAGAGAGGTGATCATCCCTCTGTACTCAGCTCTGGTGAGGCTGCATCTCGAGTATTGTGTTCAGTTTTGGGCTTCTCACTACAAGAAAGACATTGAGGCCCTGGAACATGTCCAGAGAAGGGCAACAAAACTGGTGAGGGGTCTGGAGCACAAGTCTTATGAGGAGCGGCTGAGGGAGCTGGGATTGTTTAGCCTGGAAAAGAGGAGGCTCAGGGGAGACCTCATTGCACTTTACAACTTCCTGAGAGGAGGTTGCGATGAGGAGGAGCTTGGCCTCTTCTGCCAGGCAACAGACTGGACCCGAGGAAATGGACACACGTTGTATCAGAAGAGGTTTAGGCTGGACATAAAAAGGAACTTTTATTTTTCTCAGGGAGTGGTCAGGCACTGGAATAGCCTGCCCGGGGAAGTGGTGGAGTCGCCATCACTGGCAGTGTTCAAGAAGCGTCTGGATAGGGAGCTAGGAGATATGGTTTAGGGGTTTTCTGTAGGTATGGTGGATGGCGGACAGTTGGACTAGATGATCTTATAGGTCCTTTCTAACCTTGTGATTCTGTAATTCTAATTTGTCTACCACAGCAGTGCTCAGTAGGGATGTGACCTCATTCAGGCTGCGGTAATCTTCTGTTAGCCTCCATTCTCCACTGGCTTTATGCACTGGCCATATGGGGCTGTTAAATGGTGAGTGGGTTCTGCTGATAGTTCCCTGACTCTCTAGCTGATGTATCAGCCTGTGAATGGAGAGCAAGGCATCCCTATTAGTGTGGTTCTGCTGTCTGTGCACTATTTTCCTTGCAATTGGTACCTGCTGCTCTGTTACCTCTAGTAACCCCAGAACAGATAGGACTTCTGACAGGCCGGACAAAAAAGACAGCTGCTTAATGTTGCCTGTATCTACAGCAGCTATTGCAAAAGCCCATTGGTATTCCTTGTGATCCTTGAAACATTCCCTTCTAAGATTATCTATACCAAGTATGCATGGAGTCCCCTGTCCAGTCACTATAGGATGCTTCTGCCATTTTTTTTCCAGCGAGGCTTATTTCTGCCTCCCACACAGACACTTCCTGAGAGCGTCCACCAGTGTTTTATATTCCTGTGGTTCTGATGTGCCAGGCCATTGAATCCACAAAGTCCAATATACTCTATTATTCCGTTCCCTCCCCTGGCTGAGCGCAGGTCCCTTCTATTCGTTACCTGAAGTAACGGAAGCAACTTCAGTGGTTGTTGATCTGTTCTGTAGTTCTCTAACCCGTGCTCATAGTGTAGGTGTGGGTTTGTTGTGCCACTTCTTCAAGTCTTCTTCATGCTCACGTGAGTAGCTTCACAGGGTAGCATGAGACATAGATTTACTGTGATAATTTGCTTGAACAGGGGGGCATTTGCCTTTAGTAGCTGAGGCTATAATCAGTTTGACTAGCTCCTACAGTGGATTCTTTTGATCATCCTGGTCTTCATCTACTAATTCCTCTGTCAGTAGCTGAGTCTTGGACAGTGTTTCCTAGATAGCAAGCTTCATTACTATTTAGGGACTTGCTACTGGCCCTGTCGTCCCAACACCAAAGCAACCAGGTGACAACAGTTTCATTTGGGTATCACGTAAACTCCTTTCTTGTGCCTTGGATTTCAGTCATTTTCAGGGGTTGGCAATAGTGACTCCCTCCTCATCACTCTCCATATTTCTTACTTTCCTCTGTTGCCTTTCTCGGTGGTGGTGGTTTTGATGAGGGCCCCTCGCCTGGATCTTCCTCTTCTCCCTCCATTTCTTCTTTCCATTCTAGACATGAGGACACCCATTTCCATTTCTGGCTTTCCACAGGGGCAACTGACATGGATACTGGTGCCTCCTGTGATTGATCAGATTCCCTTGGAAGTTTCCCCTTTTGGTTCGGATCGCAGTTTGGAAACTCTCTATCCAGAATAGTATTATATATAGCTCGGTAAGCATAAGCCAAGCCCCAAATAAGCTGTTCCTCTTCAGATCTTTCTGAGCTGCACCATCCCTTACTCAGATACTCACTTAGTTTCTTGGGGTCTGACATTGCTGTCAATAACCCGACCCAACCTGCGACCTCAACTGTCTGGGGGAGAGAGACACAGTCATGGCTGCCATGGAGTCTTCTCTCAATTTATTGCTGTGTCACACTCCTTATATATCATCCTAATTCCCATGCAGGCGTGTACACCTGCTACACAAACCCGATGCACGCAAGAAGATCTATACGCACACCTACTGAAACCCCCTGCCTGCTAGCTCCCTAACCTATATGCCGTGACTCAGCTATTCCAGAACACTCTATCTACTCAGAACTACACTCTATGCACTCATTAATCCTTATATAGGCAACTCAGTCCCCCAATATCTCCCTCCTTTCTTTGCTAATGAGAAGTTTCAGAGTCACAAGTGGATAGTGGCTGATAGCCATTTCCATGTGGTGCACTTAAAACTAAATGAACTGTGAGAAGGTGATTCACTGCCTGATCCAAAATATGGTGAATTATGCCAGCTATAACAGGAATCAAAGAGCAAGCAAGATAACAACTAAAGTAATCACACCCAAAATAAGAACATTCTCGAGTCAGCTTGGAAGACCAAGCAAATAGGAGAAGAAACTGCAGCTATTGTCCTTGATTGTCTTGAATGTTTAATCAGCTATGTCCTTTGCCTCCTGTCAGATCTTCTCTATGGCTGAACATGCAGTCGCGCTGAAGTCGAGGCAACAGTATCCTTTCAAGCCTAGGTGTTGTTCCATCTTGGCGCAACCTAAACCAGTCCAAGCGAGTAGAAAGTCTACTGCCGTCTTTGTTTGAGTCAGTCTGGTGTTGAGGGAACTCAGCATATCAGCTATATTGGTCAACTCACAGAAAGTGCGATTTGTGTTCTTTGCTGCCCAACAAGCAAGCCGTTCAGTTGTGTGTGTATTGTGAACTACCTGGGGCCAGATCAGTATAGTCCCTATGATCTGGTGTACTTTCCCATCGAGATACACGCAATCATTACATTCTGGTGTCAATGTCTCTATACTGTGCTGTTGTCGCAAGACCTCTGTGAGGAGTTGTTGAATGTCACATGGTGAGGTAGGTGCTAAATGTAACCTGCCCAAGCTGCAGGAACCACCTTTAGGTTGAATGGGTATGTCTGGGTGGACTTATCCTGACCTGTAAACCAAGACCATACCTGGATGCAGGTGTATAGGGGCATCGTTCTCTAGCTTGCTTGTCACATGTACCATAGCGTTGCTTCTGGGTAAGGTCTTACTTCCCTGTGGATCATAGTCCTGGCTGCCTTGCAGCATTGCATCAGGTAAGTTGGAGTGAAACCAGACCCACCCCACTGCTGACACAGTTGGGATTCAAGGTGGCCAGGGCTTGCCATCAAATAGCCCTTGGGCTGCTGGAGAACAAGTAACCCCGTTGCTATTGCTCTTTGCCACAGGAGCTTGTTAGAGTCGACACATGCATGCGTTCTCTGACAGGCTTGCTCCCAGGAGCAGAAGCAAAGGCAGCAGTAGTTGGCACCCATGGCTGGACCAGATGGGCAGGAATCCACTGGCTTCTGGCTTCTGTGGAAATATAAGCATACCCTCGGCCCCATGTGAGGAGATCTGCAGGACCCTCCCATTTATCAGACTCAGGAACCTGAAATCAAACTGCCTTACCACCAAAGATCCACTGCTGGGCTGAGAAATGTTTTTGTATGGGGGACAAGGCATTGTCAGTAGTAAGTTGACTGAGCACTACCAACGCTTTCTACACTGCAGCCACGGGATCTCCTGTGTCTCCCTTAGCCACACAATCTGTGCTTTGAGGGTGTGATGGGCCCATTCAACTATTGCTTGACCAGTGCTGTTGTGGAGGATGCCCATAGTACGGCACACACCCTAAAGTTGCAGGAAATACTGAAACATACAGGAACAGTAGTTGGATCCGTTGTCAGTCTTGATCAGCTTGGGCACACCAAATACAGAAAAGACCAATTGCAAATACCTGATGGATTAGCAAGCAGTGGTACAAGTAGTGGGTAAAGCCACTATTGTGCAAGAGCACGTATCCACCGCTACATGGATATGGTGGAGACAACTGAATGGTGAGGGGTAATCAGTGATGTCAACTTGCCAGGTCTGGTTTGGTGAGAGACCACAAGGGTTAATCCCTAATGGTACTGCAGAGGAAACACCTCCAACAGTCTGACAAGCTGGGCATAGTGCCACAATGGACTGTGCTATAGGTAAAGTTAAATCAAACTGTTGTGTGAGTGCATGAGCACCCTGGTAATAAAACTGATGTGATAAGGTATCTGATCAGGAGTAGTCAGAGCTACTTGCAGCTGGCCTGCTAACGCATCTGCATGACTATTCCCTTCAGCTAGCCCTGGTAGGCCCATATGACTTTGCATATAAGTGACAAAAGAGAGTTGTTTGGGAGGCCATAAGTGTATGAACCTCCTGGGCTACAGGCGTCAGCACGAGAGCCTGAGCTAAACATTGTATTAAAATGTAACAGTACTGACTGTCCATCACAATGTTCAACAGAGCATGTTTCCACTGCATCAAAACTGTTCTTGTTGCATTAAGCTCAAGCATCTGAACACTTGGCCTTTCCTCTTTCCAAACCTGCTGTTGCTGTGATCCCTTATCAAACCAAACATACATGGTGTGTTTGGTCTGACCTCATGCATCTGTGAATACCGTAATTCCTTTTACCAGATGGGAGGATAG
Organism: Coturnix japonica; assembly: GCF_054131305.1. Classification (NCBI taxonomy): domain Eukaryota; kingdom Metazoa; phylum Chordata; class Aves; order Galliformes; family Phasianidae; genus Coturnix; species Coturnix japonica. The sequence continues at coordinate 371,294 of NW_028188974.1, forward strand.
AGGTATCTCTGGGAGACAAGGCAATGACTGCGAAGGTGCAAGCCAAGGATGCAACTGAGGATGTGTGGTATGACCACAAAAACGTGATAACTCAAACTGTAAAGGGACGCAGTCAATGATTGCTCCCTCACACATAGTTTGGGATAAGTTAAATGAAAACTGAGCCACATCTATTCCCATTATCTGAAATGGCATGCTGTTGTGCTTGGATGATAATATTGGCTAGGCTTTCTCCCAGTGTAATAACAGTACATGCCGAAGTTGCAGAGTACAGCCATACTGCAGGGATCAAGTGCTGAACAAGCGCTATGGCTTTGTCCCATTGGTACAGCAAAGCTGTTGTCCCTGACACATGCACAAAAACCTGTGCCTCCAAGAACTGTTGTGGAATCCAGTGGCCCAACGCATAGGTAGATAATGTCTTCTCTATTTTTGCCACTGCAGCACGCTGCTTTACGGACAAACGTCAAGGTGCTGCTGGATCTGGAGGTCCAGTTAACACATCTAAGAGTGGCTGAAGATCCTGCTGTGGAATTGGCACAAAGAATCGAACCCATTGTATACCTCTGACCAAACGCTGAAGATCATTAAGAGTTGCTACTGGTATATTAATTTGAAGTCGCTGAGGGGACAGCAAACGTTCTCTGATAATAGTACCCAGTAGGTATAAGGATTCGCTCCTTGGACTTTTTCCTGGGCAACATGCAGACCCGCTGCAGCCAGACAGCCAGAAAGGTCGTGCTCCAAATTTAATGGCAGAATTCTGCCAGCAACTAAGATGTCATCCATATAGTGATATATTGGCAACTCTGGGTATTCTTCACGAAATGATCATAAGGCCATATCCACATGCATTTGGCAAATGGTTGGGGAATGCTTCATTGTCAGCCCGATGGTAACCATTAACAGAAGTGTTTGATAATGTCTATGGCTAAACAAGTTGCACGGGAATCCACTTAGTCCCTGTTTAATTTCTACGTAAGGGGGGTTTGATTGATTCAATCTCGCCACTGCCCCCACTGCCCATCTTGCAGTATATGCAGCTTGACAAAGAATCGCATGATCCCACCGAGCCTGAGCTCATGGATCTGCAAAACCTCCCGTACCACTCAGCTGGTCAGAACTCGCCCCATGAAGCAGATGACCCTGAGGCAGAGTTCTATTGTTAATTTTGCTTTCCAGCCCTAATGAGTGCCATTGCTTTCAAAAAGCACCATTTGGGCAGGTGATAGGACCACCTTGGTCAGACTACACCAATCAAAGGGGGTGGTGAGCTCCGCCTGTATCATGTCCAATAGGGCGTGGCAGGTGGGACTTTCAAGGCCGGAAGTAGCCATTGCCGATCTTAACTCCTTAACTAGCTGCCAATCAAAAGGCTCCCAGGTGGGCCAACCCTGATTATCCTAAATCAGGGGCGTACAAGAGGCCCTCTCCCCTCTGAGGGTTGTAAGATAATGTCTCCTTAAAGTGCGCAGTTCTTAACGATCATATACCGATCATATACCGATCATATAACAATCAATACCTGAGGTGTGGGAGCCATAGTGGTGAGGCTGGTCTCTGTTCAGTAGTGCATGGGGATAGGACTAGGGGTAATGGGATAAAAGTACAGCATAGGAAGTTCCGCACGAATGTGCGGAAGAACTTCTTTACAGTGAGGGTGACGGAGCACTGGAACAGGCTGCCCAGGGAGGTGGTGGAGTCTCCTTCTCTGGAGATATTCAAGACCTGCCTGGACGCCTACCTGTGTGACGTGGTGTAGGGAGCCTGCTTTGGCAGGGGGGTTGGACTCGATCATCTCTAGAGGTCCCTTCCAACCCCTACAGTTCTGTGCTTCTGTGATATGCCAATGGTCCACTGGGTTTCTAGGGGACACTGCTGAACTGTGCTCCCACTGCTGTTAAAATTTAACTGCCTGAGTTAACGATCTAGAGTTAACTGAAAGCAGACAGAGTTCCTTTAACAGCCTCTCGGGCAAATCATCCCCCTCAGAAACCCCAGTGCTCTGAGCGCTCCCACGACCCCCCCCCATGAAACTCTGAGGGGTCAATGGCCGCAGATGGCATGCTAACGTCTGAGTAGACGCCTGAACTGTGTGGTGGGCGTGGTGTAGAAGGAGCAGGTGCTGGCATGGGGTTGACCGTGGTGCCAGGGGCAAACGGCCCCTCCTCTGTGAATAAGGAATCCAAGGCCTTTCCCTTTGTCACAGTTTGAACGAAAAATCCAACTGCGTCCGTGATGGGGCCGTGGGCCCCGCTTGGGCCCTAGGCCGAAAGGAAAAAGTTAATTAGGAAAAGAAAACAGCGGCAACGATCTAAGGAGGTACACTTATTTACTAAATACTACATCGAAATACAGGATAACACAATACAATACAATATAATTGAAAATTGAGCTAACGAATCAAGCAAAATAGGAGAGAGAATGAGTCCCGTAACCGAGAGGCCTACTGTGAAATCTAGGCGAGACGGTGAAGGCTCCCACACACTCCCCTGAACGCCAGAACTCGAAAGACGTCAGTCTGTTCTGCGACCGAGTTAATATAGAGTCCAGGTCGTGTTGTTCTCTGGGAGATGTAGTCTTCTTCTATAAGTTGCAGATTCAGTAAAATTATTCATGCTTTATATGATGTTATGATGTGGAATACTGATAGCAAAATTACGAGATTATTAAACCATGACATTCCACCCCTTATTCTACATCATTACATAATGCATAATACAAATACAATACAATACAATACAAATCATATTTGTTGCAAGAGGGCATCAAGCTCCCTTGCGGGTGTGGCAAAAGAGACTCCTTCCCTGGTGCAGAATAAAAGACTTTTATTGTAGGTGCTTAGAGCCTTTTATACACAGGCAACACAACAGGTTTCCCGCTCAATCAAAACTGGTTACATGTAAGGGCTGGGTGCCTTGTTGGTGTTTACGTCTGGTTCAAATTATTGTTGAGCTTTACCACTCATTAGCAATACAACACCTTCTTTATCCCACATCTCCCCCTTTTCTATTAATAGAATAACAATCACAATTCAGAAAAAATTCTAAATATAGCTAAACTAAAATTAGCATGCAGCGTTTGAGGCATGGACTCAGATGTGACCAGTCCAAATCGTTTATTACAAGTTCTCACATCCCTTATATACCTTCACAAGTTTTTGTTTACTAACTTTCCCTTCCGCCCTTACAACATTCCCAACCACCTTTACATGTCAACAGAGTATTCTACAAAACACTTTTCAAATGTCCATGCAGGCGCATATCCAATCAGAGCTGTGAGTCCCTTCTTCTTCTAGAGGTGTCCTTGGTTCTCATGCTGTTTATCTTGCTCGACAGCTGCTGCTCTGAACAGCTTTTCTTGTATTCCCACAATTCCCCCCTTTTTGTTTATTCACAAACTACTACCATACTATAAAATAATACCACTAATTATATTAATTAAAAAATCATTATAACTCAATTAAGGCCTCGATTGACAATACTCTAAATTTGATAAAGGAGAGAAGGAAAATGACAAGAAATACTGTTAAACCCACTAAAATATCAGACACATTTTGCCTGCAGCCTAAGTTTCTACAACCTGGAAAAGAATCCCTGAGAATCCCATTCCGTGTTAATCTGAAACGTCTTAGAAAAAGGATTCAACTTTCGTTTTATCCATTTTAGACCATGGGTTATCAGGAAGCTAATACTCCCTAAGCTAGCACATTATTACTTGTTGTCCCTGGAGAGGCAGAAAACTGCAGAAAAGGAGAGAGAAGGATCATATTGGCAGTGGATGCGATAGGCAGTGTCGGCAGGGCGTCCCCTGCTTCAAGGCGCACTTTTCCTTTCTCACCCACCACGGATTCTCTCCTGCTTTTATCCTACTCAGGGTTTGAATGGTATTTTCCATTTGTACACTGCATCCGCATGGCCAGTGCGTGATACAGAGCCCAAGTGGAACACCTGCTTGCAAAACAGAATAAACTACCAAGGTTAGCTCTTTTAGCATGCACCTTTGTCTCAAGTGATGCATGGTCATATTTTGAAAATTCTAATTAGTGAGATGAAAAAGAGTTAATCATTTTATATTTAAGAATCATCCATTTGTCCAGGATTCTTTTGCAGGGTTTTGTCTCTACAAACTAAGAGGCTAATTGATAGGCTAATAAAATCATAATTGAACATTACTAATACATTAAAAGAGCTATTCCCATAGATTCCAGCATTGGTAACATCAAATCCTATTTAACTTATATTCTATCTACTACCAAAATAGGAAAAAATAGCACACAATAATCTAGATAATGCTTAATAATTATAATTCTTAACTTTGTACCAGTAAGGCAGAAGAGTCCTACCATTACTAAAATTATTATTTGCAATACAACAAATTACAAAGCAATACCAATGAAGTAAAAAGCATATAATCGCAGTCATTATTAAGGCTGGATGCTATTTTCTGCCTTGAGATGAGGCCAAACATATCGTGCTGGAAGCAATGTAGGGCCAGTCCCTGTAGAAACAAGCATATTCACGACCCCAAGTTATCAGTGGTAGGGGACAGTCCCAAAGTCCTGTGGCCATATTCCACAGATACCTTTAGCACTGGGGAAGCCTCAAAATGACGATCTACATAACCTGTATCTGTATGAACACGATTCAAAAAATTCAGCACAAACAAAACAAGCAAAACCTTGCATAATATTTCTTGTAGTGTGTCTCCCATATTCCCCCTTTTTTGTTTATAATAATAATAATGGATTTCAATGTTTGATAAATGAGATCAGTGATAGCTTGTCCAGTGGGAGAATGAGCAATGGCTGTAGTATGTTTAACACCCCCTTCTTGGAGGAAAGTTCGAGGGGCCTTAGAGGAATACGCAGGCCCATTATCTGTTTTTGTAGTATGTGGAATTCCCATAGCAGCATAAGCAGATAACCAGTGTTTATGGGTGTCGCAACTGCATTCACCTGTATGTGCTGTGGCAAATATGTAAGAAGAATGAGTATCTATCGTTACATGTACATAATTTCGATGGCCAAATTCAGGCACATGAGTGACATCTGTCTGACACAGTTGAAGAGGGGCTGTGCCACGCGGATTTGTCCCCACTTGAGGCACAGGGGCAATTGCCTGGCAGTCTGGACATGTTAGAATAATGTTATGGGCTTGATCCACTGTCAGTTGGAATTTTTTTTGTAAGGCTCTACTATTCTTATGGAAAAATTGATGGGAGAGTCGTGCTTGCTCAAATAATTGAGGAGTAGCAAAATTGACTGGGGCTTGATCATCCTTACGGTTGCCCTCAGTTAAAGGACCAGACAATGTAGTATGCGATCGAATGTGCATAATAAAATAAGGAAGAGTACAGTGAGAGACATAATGCAAAACTTGCTTGAGCTGTGCAAACAAAGCAGGGTTATTAACTTCCTTAAGAAAGGATCCTTCAATCCACTGAATGATACCTGTAATACCTGTCAATATAATTGAAATTAAGCTAACGAATCAAGCAAAATAGGAGAGAGAATGAGTCACATGGAAAGAAGTATAATTCAAAAGGATTCTGCTGTGGCGGCTGGGAAAGGATGAGTGCACCTTGATGTGGGGGACGCCCTACTAGCACTGCCTTTCCCCTCCACCGCTGTCATGTTTTCCTTTTTCTGGCAGTTTTGCCCTTTTTCTCAAAATTAATAAATGATAGTGAGTTAGGTTATAGAGTTTTGTTCTCAGCTTAGGGATTTGCGTGGAATAGATATAAATTGTTAGGAAAATAAGGTTGCTGATGCTCACAACTATACATATGAGTGTGTGTGTTTGTATTATGCATTATGTAATGATGTAGAATAAGGGGTGGAATGTCATGGTTTAATAATTTTGTAATTTTGCTATCAGTATTGCACATCATAACATCATATAAAGCATGAATAGTTTTACTGAATGTGCAACTTACAGAAGAAGACTACATATTCCAGAGAACATCACGGTCAGAGATAAGCCACAGGACCTGGACACTATATTATCTCACTCCCAGGCTGGACTGAGGTCTTTCGAGTTTTGGCATTCAGGAGAGCGTGTGGGAGCCTTCACCATGTCGCCTAGAGTTTACAGTAGGCCTCTTGGTTTCAGGACTCATTCTCTCTCCTCTTTTGCTTGATTCGTTAGCTTAATTTCAATTATATTGTATTATATTGCATCATCCTGTATTTAGATATAGTATTTAGTAAATAAGTGTGCCTCAGATCGTTGCCGCTGTTTTCTTTTCCTAATTAACTTTTCCTTTTGGCCTAGGGCCCCTGCAGGGCCCACCTTTGGGGCTGAACTAGCCCCCCTGTCACGGACGCAGGTAGATTTTTGTTTAAACCGTGACACATACAAAGAGTCAGTTATTAAGTTTTTGTTCTAAAAAATTTGAAAAGCTCGAGCTACTGCAGCAAGTTCTACAACTTGAGGTGATCCGTTGACAACACGTACATCTGACTGCCATCGTGTAGCAGTCACACGCCAGAGAACCACTGCTTGGTGTGTCTTGCCAGAGCCATCTGTAAATACAGTAACAGCATTAGGTACTGGAACATGTGAAAGTAAAGTATTAGTAGCAAGGGGGATATCAGCCAAATTATGTAGTAACTGATGTTTGGGAGGGTGGGTGGACATTTGTCCGGTATAGTCTGCCATAGCAGTCTGAAAAGCAAGTGACTGCGCAAGCATCCAATCTAAATCTTTTTTAGTAGCGGGTACGTAGATGCAATCAGGGTCAAAAGCTCGTAAAATTTATATATGATGTCAACCTCACTGTATTAGCATAGCAAACATTTCCACTCGTTATGTAATAGTTTTTGAAAATGTATGCGGTAGAAATAACCATTTGAAGATAATAAGAGGATCCTTTCCTGAGGTATCCCATTGACATAACAAGCCATATGGCTGATAGAAGTTGGATATTATTATGAGATGTACTGGAAGTGATAAACAAACTCAATGGCTATATCAATGTTGCAATGATGTTATTACAGAGTCTAAGCATTGTTGTGCTTCTGGTGCTAATTGTCTTTTAGAAGTTAGATCTGGGTCTCCTTTGAGTAGTTTGAGTAAAGGATGCATCTCTTGAGTAGTAATTCCCAAAAGTGGTTGCAACCAATTGATAGTTCCTAATAACTTTTTCAGATCGTTTAAATGTCGTACATCAGGTACTATTTTTAGGATTTGTGGGGCCTGTTCCCGGTATTCAGTCATGAACACGGTGTATTGCATGGGAGAGAGGATCATTTGTAACAGTTTTCCACTTGTGAGGGGTCATAACGTAACTGTCACCAATTGCAACCAAAAGATTGTATGTAAAGTCTGACTGAACTCCGTATGTTCTCACTGACTTCCTTAGCTCCTTCACTGCCTGATAAGGCAGGGATTCCCAACGGGGGACCTGATTCGGCTGATACAACACAGGAAAGGCTTGCAACGTGTCAGCATCATCCCTTAATGTTGCTTCTTTTCTGCTCTAAAACACCGCAGTACACTGCAGAAAAATTTTTCGTTCCTTTTCTCTTCAAATTATCAGCAGGAGGGAATACTTCCGATTCGCCTTCCGGATCTACTGGACCGGGGTCACAACGATCCCCTGGTTTCAGTCCGTCCGTGTCTTTAACCACGTTACACGCGGGCTGCAGAGATGCAGCATCCGCACGACGTTGGGGGGGGGGCAGAGGGCGGGAGCGCGGCGAGCGACGTGGGCGGAGCGGAGGGCGGGAGCTGCGCGACGAACGTAGGGGGAGGAGCGAACGGCGGGAGCGCGATGTGGGGGGGTTGCGGTTTTTCGTCTCCCCGAATCGGGGTGGGGTTGGAGCCACCGGCTGGATCCGGACACGGGCCGCTTCCCGCAGCGAGAGGCAGCGCCGGGGTGGGACTGACGGCAGCAGGGAATGGTCAGAAGAAATTCTTCCTTGTCGAATTTGCTTAAGCCCTTCGGTTTTCCAACTCCAAACGGGTAACAGCAGCCGTTCTGTCTTTAGCAATAGTTATAGTTTTGAGCCGATTTTGTCCCAAAGTTCTCCATCGAGAGAGAACCCAGTTTTCGGGAATTCAGGGACGTTTTTGCTTATCCATTTAAGAAAAGTTGCTAATGCTGAAGTAGACACAGGCTCATCCTGAAACTTTAAAACTAACCACATTACTTGAAGATTTACGTGTTGCTCCTTCATTAGTGAACTCCCCATAGTTCCCGACTGCTCACCTTCTGTCCTGCAGAACGGTGCGGGCGCGCGCGAAACAGTCTCCCCGAAGTTCAGTCGGGCGACGCTGCCGGACCGGGCTCGCTCAGCCGCGGCTTGATTTGCTCCACGCAGTGGGCGCCATTTGCAGCGTTTGAGGCACGGACTCAGATGTGAACGATCCAAATCGTTTATTACAAGTTCTCACATCCCTTATATACCTTCACAAGTTTTTGTTTTCTAACTTTCCCGTCCGCCCTTACAATTTTCCCAACCACCTTTACATGTCAACAGAGCATTCTACAGAACACTTTTCATCTGTCCATGCAGGTGCATATCCAGTCAGAGCTGTGAGTCCCTTCTTCTACTTCTAGAGGTGTCCTTGGTTCTCATGCTGTTTATCTTGCTCGACAGCTGCTGCTCTGAACAGCTTTTCTTGTATTCCCACACACACTGAATAAATCAGGGGTTCATTAGAATGCAAACAATAGGTCATGTTATTGAATTCCCAGTTATTCCAGTCCTTATGATTTCTTGGTGAGGCAGCTTGACAAAGTGTGACTTGATTGCGAGTGTTCAAACCGCAACTGGAAGTTGCTGGAAGTGCAGTGATCACGTTAAGGCTGGTGCTGAGATGGCTGGCCTCACCCATCATTCTTGCTACCCATCTCGGACCTGTTCCTGTTAAGACACAAGCATAGCCTCAGCCCCACTTTATCAACAAATTTTATTAGATTGATTAGAATTCAGATTTTTTACCATAACCTGTGTTCTTTCCTTGAGAGGAGTTAAAGCATTTTGACCAAAGTGCCTGTAAATTGGGGGGCCCTCTGTTGTCCACTGTCAGCGGTTTATGGGCTGGTCTGGCCCGGTTCTGTGACAAGAGGGGGCAGAGGGATTTCGTAAAATCCGTGCCTCCAGAAAAGGGAAACTGGGGACCCCAAAATAATTAAAAACAGCAACAACAATCTGAGGAGAAACAAACTAATTTACTGAATATGGTATTCGAATGCAAGATAACACACTATAATACAATATAATTAGAATTGAAGCTAATAAATCAAATATAATGAGAGTGAGACTGTAAAAAAAGCTGAAGGCCTTACACTGAGGGGTTTGGCCTCTTCTCCCAGGCAGCAAACAGGACCCGAGGAAATGGCCGCAAGTTGTACCAGAATAGGTTTAGACTAGACTTCTCTCAGAGAGTGGTCAGGTGCTGGAATGGCCTGCCCAGGTAGGTGGTGGAGTCACCGTCCCTGGCAGTGTTAAAGAGGCATCTGGATGAGGAGCTACGAGATCTGGTTTAGTGGTTTGCTCTAGCTGCGGTAGTGGGAGGACAGTAGGACTAGATGATCTTGTGGGTCCATTCCAACCATGTGATTCTATGATTCTATGGAAGGTGGGAACCCATGCAGAATGAGATTACATTGAAGTAGGGCGGCTCCAGACCCCCTGCTGCTCCAGGCACTCACTTACTCTCCCAGCTCACCCATTGGTTCAGGCTGTGACCCTGGAATTCCACTACAGACTCAGATCTAGAGATAACTCCATGACAGCTTACTTTAAGTCTGTAGTTTGTAACATGCATTTTCCAAAGGCCCACTATGCTCAGAAAAGACTGTCTCTTTCTTATTAGAGGGTGGAGACAAGGCAGTAATTTTGTTCATCATGTCTGCTGGGATGTGACTATGTCCATCTTGCCACTTTATATGTAGGAACTGAATTTCCTGTGCAGGTCTTTTCATTTTGTTTTGCTTAATATTTAAACCAGCTTGGATAAGGATTTGGATTATTTGCTCTCCTGTCTTGAAAACATCTGCTGTACTGCCCCACACAATAATGTCATCAATATACTGCAGGTTCTTGGGTGCACCGCCCTGTTCCAATGCAGTCTGCATCAACCCATGGCAAACATTTGGGCTGTGTTTCCACCCCGGGGAAAACAGTTCCATATGTACTGAACGCTCCTCCAGGTGAAAGCAAACTGTGGTCTATATTCTGTGGACGATGGAATGGACTAGAATGCATTGGCAGTGTCAGTGGTGGCATACCACTTGGCTATGTTCATCTCCAGTTCATACTGGAGTTCTAACATATCTGGCACAGCAGCTCTCAGTGGGGGTGTGACCTCATTCAGGCCGTGGTAGTCTACTGTCAGCCTCCATTCTCCACTGGCTTTATGTACCAGACATATGGGGCTGTTAAAAGGTGAGTTAGTTTTGCTGATCACTCCCTGACTCTCTAGTTGACGAATCAACTCATGAGTGGGGAGCAAGGAATCCCTATTGGTGCAGTACTGCCATCTGTACATTGTTTTTGTAGCAATTGGTGCCTGCTGCTCTTTTACTCATAGCAACCCCATAGCAGATCAATATTCTGACAGGTCAGGCAAAACAGGCAGCTGCTTAATGTTGTCTGTGCCTACAGCAGCTATTCCAAAGGCCCATTGATACCCCTTAGGATTCTTGAAATGCCCCCTTTACAGAATCACAGAATCGTAGGGGTTGGAAGGGACCTCCAGAGATCGTCAAGTCCATCCCCCTTCTGAGGTAATCGATACCACATATACATGGGGTCCCTGGGCCAGTCACAACAGGATGTTTTTGCCAGTCTTTACTAGTGAGGCTTATTTCAGACAGCAACATAGTAAATTCCTGAGAGCCCCCAGTCTCTACAGAAATATTAAATTGATTCTGTCCCTTTATGACTTGAGGGCATTAGAGTGCACTGTGCACCAGTGTCCACTGCTGCTTTATATTCCTATGGTTCTGAGGTGCCAGGCCATCAAATCCATTCTATAATCACTTTCCTCCTCCCCAACTGCGGGCAGGGCCACTCTGTTTGTTACCTGAACTAACTGGAGCAATTTCATTGGTGGTTGATCTGTTTTGTAATTCTCTCAATGTCATGGTTTAATAATTTTGTAATTTTGCTATCAGTATTCCACATCATAACATCATATAAAGCATGAATAATTTTACTGAATCTGCTACTTACAGAAGAAGACTACATCTCCCAGAGAGCAACACGATAGGTCACGGGACCTGGACTCTATATTAACTCTGTCGCAGAACAGACTGATCTCTTTCGAGTTCTGGCGTTCAGGGGAGTGTGTGGGAGCCTTTCAGCCGTTCGCCTAGATTCACAGTAGGCCTCTCGGTTACGGGACTCATTCTCTCTCCTATTTTGTCTGATTCGTTAGCTCAATTTTCAATTATATTATATTATATTTTATTATCCTGTATTTCGATATAGTATTTAGTAAATAAGTGTCCCTCCTTAGATCGTTGCCGCTGTTATCTTTTCCTAATTAACTTTTTTTCCTTTTGGCCTAGGGCCCCCGCGGGGCCCACGGCCCCCTGTCACGGGTGTAAGTGGATTTTTCGTTCAAACCGTGACAGATTTTGGTGGAGAATGCGGGCATATTGAGTTGCTGTTTTTCTGTGTTTTCTTCTGTTGCTCTTTTAGCTTTTAACAGGGCTACAAGTTGTTTTTCTTTGTTAAGGAGCTATCTTAGGTTTGCGATTCTGCGCCTGCGAGCTTGACCTTGAAAGTCCAGGCGGACTGCCAATACTCTGGTATATTTTATAAACACTGCTGAGCTTTGTTTTCTTTTAGTTTTTTTTCTCTCTATTGAAGAAAAAAGAAAAAAAAAAAGAAAAAAATGTTCCCTCTAGTAAGTTTGTTCTACCAGGGACTGCATTTCATTAGTTCCTCTTTTGTGATGCTCCAAACATATTGGAGCATGTTTAAGCTAGCCACTTTTTCCTATGGAATTGTAAACATGTATAATGATTTGAAAGCATGGTTAGCAACGCTTACTTGGTATCTGCATGCAGCTCCAGAGGGAGCAACTAATGCAACTAATGCAACTAATGCAACTAATAGTACGGAAATGGTGGTTTTTGAGCGTGCTCTTCCTTTTTTCTTTGCATCCTTTAAGCAGTCTTCGACTGACCAGTTGTCCCAGTGGACCACAATGTCAATCTTATTAATCTCCCTGAATTTACTGTTGGTTATTGTAGTGATCTCACTCAGTATCTGGATTTATAACCTCAGGAGGAAGTCTTCCCTAGAATTAGAGAATACTGAGTGGCAGGGAGTGTGGAGAGACTTTGGAGAAACTTTTAGAAGACAGACATCTTTAGTGTCATGGAGCTTTACTCCTGAACACTTAAAGAATCCCAAGAGTTTGACCGCATACTTGAGACAGGAATGTTGTGGCTCAGGCAGATCTCAGGAGGCACAAATGACTTGGGGCCTAGCTAATGCTTATCGGGCCTTATTTAATACCATTTCTGAGAGGGAAGTTTTTGATGCTGAGAGAGGGAGTCTCAGGGCTGAGAATGAGAGTCTCCTTGATGAGAGAAATAACCTCCTACAACAACGAGACTCATTCTGGTATGAGAAAGAGAGTCTCAGAGCTGAGAGAGAAGACCTCCTATATCAACGAGACACATATTGGTATGAGAAAGAATCCCTGCAATCTAAACTCAACACTCTTCAGTCCGAGCACAACTCTCTCCGGTCTGGGCACGGCACTCTCCAGTCCGAGCACAACGCTCTCCGGTCCAAGCACGACACTCTCCAGTCCGAGCACAACGCTCTCCAGTCCGAGCACAACGCTCTCCGGTCCGAGCACGACACTCTCCAGTCCGAGCACAACGCTCTCCGGTCCAAGCACGACACTCTCCAGTCCGAGCACAACGCTCTCCAGTCCGAGCACAACGCTCTCCGGTCCAAGCACAACGCTCTCCAGTCCGAGCACAATGCTCTCCGGTCCAAGGACAACGCTCTCCAGTCCGAGCACAACGGTCTCCGGTCCGAGCACAACGCTCTCCGGTCCGAGCACAATGCTCTCCAGTCCGAGCACGGCACTCTCCAGTCCGAGCACAACGCCCTCCAGACTGAGAATAGCTGCCCCCAGTCTGAGCGCGACATTCTCCCGTCGGAGCGTGACACCCTCCAGACTGATTACAACGCCCTCCAGTCTGAGCACAACATCCTCCAGTCCGAGTGTAACACCCTCCGATCTGAGCGAGATGTCCTCCGGTCCATGTACAGCGACCTCAAGGTTCAGTTCGATGCTATCAAGATCGATCGTAACAACCTCCAGACCATGTACGATGCCGTCCAATCTGAGCGCAACACTCTCCAGTTCAAACACGACGCGCTCGAGTCCGGGTTCGACACAATTCAGTCCAAGTACAACGCCCTCAGGGCTGAGTTCGACACCCTGGAGTTCGAGCGCGATCTCCTCCGATCCAAGCTATGCACCCTCCAGTCCAAGGGGAACATCCCCAAGTCTGAACCATATGTACCACACCTTGACCAACTACCAGGGGCACCAGATACAATGTTGGTTGCCCCTGTAAGAGGGCGAAAAGTAAAACAATTTTCAACTCAGTTAGAGAAAATGCAGAAGGAGTTAGAAGAGCGGAGGGAGTTAGGAGAGCAGGACTCAGGGGAGCAGGGGGACTCAGGAGAGCAGGGGGACTCAGGAGAGCAGGGGGAGTCAGAAGACCAGAAGAAGTTGGAGGAGCAGAGGATGTTAGAGGGGTATAAGAAGATGATAGAGGAGCAGAAGAAGTATGAGGAGCAGAGGAAGTTAGGAGAGAGAAAAAAGAAGGAGGGTTACCTGGAGGAAATAATACAAGAGTCAGAGTCAGATGAAGAGGAGCCAAAAGTTAGATTTTCTTTACGAGAATTTCTCGAGTCCAAACTTATAGATGGGGCAGCCTCATCAACACAGTTGCCACCATCAACACCTGGGACTCTTGATAGAGCAAAAGGTGAGCAAAGTATTACGACCATTATTGATAGATCTTTAAAACTGAGTGAAATTCGGGATCTAAGAAAGGATTACACACGTCAACCAAAAGAACATATGGTCACTTGGTTACTTCGATGCTGGGACAATGGTGCCAGCAGTGTGTGGCTTGATGGCAATGAAGCTCGCCAACTGGGTAGCATTTCCAGAGATGCACGTGTGGACAGAGGTATTGGCACATGCCAAGATCAGTCCTACACCCTCTGGAAGCGGATGTTGATAGCGGTAAGAGATAGATTCCCCTTTAAACGGGACTTGGAGCCTGAGAAAAGGAAATGGACTGATATAGAGAAAGGCATCCAAACTTTGAGAGAAAATGCTCTGGTGGAAATGCTATACAGCTCCCACTGCAACCGCAATGACCCGAACCAATTACATGATCCTGAGATAGTCCGTGTACCACGACAAATGTGGCGTGACTTTACAAGGGCTGCTCCAGAAAAGCATGCCAGTGCACTTGCATTAGTATATGGCCAAGGGGAAAGGAAACCCCTTGTTAATGAACTAATTGCTAAACTTCAGGAGCTTGAATTATTTATAAGCACTACAGAAGTTAATCGTTATACTTCAGCCATTGTCAAAATAGCTGAAAGGTTAAACAGAATGGAGGGAACACAAAATGATATTATTGACATGTTGACTAACATGCCTGATGTAGATGGATCCATGGTGGTACCAGATGATGGGGACCAGGATTCCCACGATCGCCTATTGAAAAAGCTAAACAACATGAGTTCCTCTCGACCCGTATCATCGAAAATCTCAACCATAAAAAAGAGAGGTCCTCATATTCAAGCAAATGACAACGATAAGACCATACGTTTTGCTTTGTTGTATTTCTTGAGTAATCATGGGGAGGATATAAAGAGGTGGTATAATTCATCCACTTCTGCACTTCAGGCACGAGTGAAAGAATTACAGTACAAAACAACCACCAAGGCGAACTCTTCCAAAAGGGGGAAAGTTCCAGTTGCTGCAAGCCACCGAGGTAAACAATAGAGGGGCCCTGCCCCCAGCCAGGGGGGGGAAAGGGACAACAGAGTATACTGGACTGTGTGGATTAAGTGGCCTGGCACATCTCAACCACAGAAATATAAAGCCTTGGTGGACACTGGTGCACAATGCACCCTAATGCCCTCAAGTCACCAAGGGACACAACCAATATATATCCATGGAGTGACTGGGGGTTCTCAAGAATTGACTATGTTGGAGGCCGAAATAAGCCTCACTGGTAAAAACTGGCAAAAACACCCTATTGTGACTGGTCCAGAGGCTCCATGTATACTGGGAATCGATTACCTTAGGATGGGATATTTTAAGGATCCCAAGGGGTATCGATGGGCCTTTGGGATAGCTGCTGTTAACACAAACGGCGTTAAGCAGTTGTCAGCTTTACCTGGTCTGTCAGATGATCCTTCTGCTGTGGGGTTGCTCCAGGTAAAAGACCAAGAGGTACCAATTGCCACCAAAGTGGTTCACAGACGGCAGTACCGCACCAATAGGGACTCATTGCTCCCCATTCACAAGCTAATTCGCCAATTAGAAAATCAGGGAGTGATAAGCAAAACTCACTCGCCTTTTAACAGCCCCATATGGCCAGTGCGTAAAACCAGTGGGGAATGGAGGCTGACTGTAGATTACCGTGGCCTGAATGAAGTCACACCTCCATTAAGTGCTGCTGTACCAGACATGCTAGAACTCCAGTATGAACTGGAGTCAAAAGAAGGTAGGTGGTATGCCACCATTGACATTGCTAATGCCTTCTTTTCCATCCCATTGGCTGCAAAATGTAGGCCACAGTTTGCTTTTACCTGGAAAGGTATTCAGTATACCTGGAACCGTTTACCTCAAGGGTGGAAGCACAGCCCAACCATTTGCCATGGGTTGATCCAAGCTGTCTTGGAACAGGGTAATGCTCCTGAGCACTTGCAGTATATTGATGATATTGTAGTGTGGGGCCATACAGCAGCAGAGGTTTTCCAGAAAGGAAAACAGATAATCCAAATTCTTTTGAAAGCTGGTTTTGCCATTAAGCGCAGCAAGGTGAAGGGGCCTGCCCAGGAAATCCAGTTCTTAGGTATAAAATGGCAAGATGGACGTCGTCACATCCCAGCAGATGTGATTGACAAAATCACTGCTATGTCTCCGCCCACCAACAAAACAGAGACCCAATCTTTTCTGGGAGTAGTGGGCTTTTGGAGAATGCATGTCCCAAACTACAGCCACATAGTGAGCCCCCTCTATCAGGTAACACGGAAGAAGAATAATTTCTCATGGGGTCCTGAGCAGCAGCAGGCTTTTGAGCAGGTAAAACAAGAGATAGCCCGTGCCGTGGCCTTGGGGCCAGTACGGACGGGACAGGATGTGAAGAACATCCTCTACACTGCTGCTGGAGAGAAAGGTCCCACCTGGAGTTTGTGGCAAAGAGCCTCAGGAGAGACCCGAGGCCGACCCCTAGGATTCTGGAGTCGAGCATATAAAGGGTCTGAGGAGCGCTACACTCCGACTGAGAAGGAGATCTTAGCCGTGTATGAGGGGGTTCGGGCTGCTTCTGAAGTAGTTAGGACAGAGGTTCAGCTTCTTCTAGCACCTCTCTTGCTAGTAATAAACTGGATGTTTAAAGGACAGGTTCCCTCCATCCATCATGCTACTGATGCCACTTGGAGTAAGTGGATTTCATTAATTACTCAACGAGCTCGAATGGGAAAACTCAGCCGTCCTGGAATTCTAGAAGTGATCATGGACTGGCCTGAGAGTAAAAAAATTGAAAAACCACCTACAGAAGAGGTATCACGTGCTAAAGAGGCACCACCATACAATGAGCTACCAGAAAACGAAAAGAAATTTGCACTATTCACAGATGGATCATGTCGTATTGTAGGGAAGCATCGCAGATGGAAAGCTGCTGTATGGAGCCCCACACGACAAGTTGCAGAGGCCACTGAAGGTAAAGGAGAATCAAGTCAGTTCGCAGAGGTAAAGGCTGTTCAGCTAGCTTTAGATGTGGCTGAACGGGAGAGATGGCCAATGCTTCATCTTTATACTGATTCATGGATGGTGGCAAATGCCTTATGGGGGTGGTTGCAACAGTGGGAAGATGATAATTGGCAACGAAAGTGTAAACCTGTTTGGGCTGCTGAACTGTGGAAAGACATTGCTGCCCGAATAAGGAACATTGTTGTAAAGGTGCGCCATGTAGATGCTCATGTGCCTAAAAGTAAGGCTACTGAAGAACATAAAAATAACCATCAGGTTGATCGAGCTGCTAAAATTGAGGTGGCTCAAATAGACTTGGACTGGCAGAACAAGGGTGAATTATTCCTAGCTCGGTGGGCCCACGAGACTTCAGGTCATCAAGGAAGGGATGCGACATACAAGTGGGCCAGAGACCGAGGGGTGGACTTAACTATGGACGCTATTGCTCAAGTTATTCATGATTGTGAAACATGCGCCATAATTAAACAAGCCAAGAGGATGAAACCTTTTTGGGGGGAAGGGCGATGGCAAAAGTATAAATATGGAGAGGCATGGCAGGTTGATTATATCACCTTGCCACGATCTCGCAATGGTAAGCGGTATGTACTCACCATGGTGGAGGCAACCACTGGGTGGCTCGAAACATACGCAGTACCCCATGCTACCGCCCGAAACACCATATTAGGGTTGGAAAAGCAAATCCTGTGGCGGCCTGGCACTCCAGAAAGAATTGAATCAGATAATGGGACCCATTTTAAAAATTCTCTTGTAACCACTTGGGCCAAAAATCATGGCATTGAGTGGATTTACCATATTCCCTATCATGCACCAGCTTCTGGTAAGATTGAACGATTCAATGGGTTGTTGAAAACTATGTTGAAAGCAATGGGTGGTGGAACGTACAAAAACTGGGAGAACCATTTAGCAGAAGCCACCTGGTTGGTCAACACTCGAGGATCTAGTAATCGTAATGGTCCTAACCAATCCAGCTCCCTACGTACTGTGGAGGGAGATAAGGTTCCTGTAGTACACATAAAAAGTGTGTTGGGAAAAACAGTTTGGGTCCTTCCAGCGTCTGGAAAGGGCAAACCTCTCCGGGGTACTGTCTTTGCCCAGGGACCTGGGTGCACATGGTGGGTGATGGACAAAAATGGGAATGTCCAATGTGTACCACAAGGGAATTTGATGTTGGGGGAGTGCAGCCAATGATTTCTTGTAGATATATAGGTAGAATCTCAGAAAATATTTGACGAATGTCCAATTAGGTACAGGGCTTAAGATAGAGTGGATTAATGTTAAGGAAACACTTTTTTTCTCTATATACCTTAATTAGGCATTCTGTAAGCAAGTTTTCCATCTGGACTCTATATCGTGCACTGGCCATGCATGTGTAGAGCACACATGGAAAGAAGTATAAGTCAAAAGGAGATCTGCTGTGGTGGCTGGGAAAGGATGAGTGCACCTTGATGTGGGGGACGCCCTACTAGCACTACCTTTCTCCTCTTCCGCTGACATGTCTTCCTTTTTTCTGGCAGTTTTGCCATTTTTTTCTCAAAATTAATAAATAGTAGGTTAGGTTACAGAGTTTTGTTCTCAACTTAGGGATTTGTATGGAATAAATATAAATTGCTGAGACAATAAGGTTGCTGATTATTCACAACTATATGTATGAGTGTGTATGTATGTATAAACATAATGTAATGATGTAGAATAAGGGGTGGAATGTCATGGTTTAATAATTTTGTAATTTTGCTATCAGTATTCCACATCATAACATCATATAAAGCATGAATAATTTTTCTGAATCTGCTACTTACAGAAGAAGACTACATCTCCCAGAGAGCAACACGATAGGTCACGGGACCTGGACTCTATATTAACTCTGTCGCAGAACAGACTGATCTCTTTCGAGTTCTGGCGTTCAGGGGAGTGTGTGGGAGCCTTTCAGCCGTTCGCCTAGATTCACAGTAGGCCTCTCGGTTACGGGACTCATTCTCTCTCCTATTTTGTCTGATTCGTTAGCTCAATTTTCAATTATATTATATTATATTTTATTATCCTGTATTTCGATATAGTATTTAGTAAATAAGTGTGCCTCCTTAGATCGTTGCCGCTGTTTTCTTTTCCTAATTAACTTTTTTTCCTTTTGGCCTAGGGCCCCCGCGGGGCCCACGGCCCCCTGTCACGGGTGTAAGTGGATTTTTCGTTCAAACCGTGACACTCAACCATGCTCATAGCACAGGAGTGGGTTTTTTATGCCACTTCCTCATGTCTTCTCTATGATCACATAAGTAATTCCACAAGGCAGCATGCAACATATATTTACTACTGTCATTTGATTGAGCAGGAAGGTGTTTGCCTTTGATATCTGAGATTTTTAATGATACAGGTAAGGAGGAGGGTTTATCACCTTTAATTAGTTTGTTCAGCTCCTTCAGTAGACTCCTTTGATCATCCTGATCTTCATCAGGTGTTTCTGATACTACTACGGGTTCATCACAATTAATCAATAGAGACAATTCCTTCTCCACTTTATCTAGGCTGTCTGTTACTTTTTGGCTGTTTCCCTCTAACACTGGATACCTTTTGCAATCGTATTGCATTTTTTCATCTCAGGCTTCAGATTGTCTTTGAAGGGATATCTTTCCTTTACAGTTAATAACACTTATTCCCAGAGGGTGGTGGCTCCATCCAAACATCTACTAATCCCTCTGTCAATAGGTGAGTCTGGCAAAATGCCTCCTAGTTGGTGAGCTTCATTACCATCTAGAAACACGCTACTGGCCCTGTTGTTACAACAGCAAAGCAACCAGGTGTCAATAGTCTCATTCAGGTGCTGTATCAACTTCTTTCTTGATCCTTGGATTTCAGTCATTTTCAGGGGTCGACAAGTAGTGGTAACAGTGACTTCCTCTTCCTCAGTCTCCTCTCCATGACTCATAGTTTTTTCTGTTGTCTTTCTTAATGATGATGGTTTTGGGGATGGCCCCTCACCTGAATCTTACTCCTTTTTTCCATTCTAGATGCTAAGACACCTGTTTCCTTTTCTGCCCCTCCACAGGGGCAACTGACATTGATACTAGTGCTTCCTGTGACCAATCAGTATTGAGTTGGAGACTTCCCCCTTTGATTTGAGTCTCAGCTTGGAAACTTGCTCTTTACAGAATAGTATTGTACAGAGCTTTGTAAGCAGAAGCCAAGCCCCAAATAAGTCATACCTCCTCAGATCTATCTAAGCCGCACCATCCCTGACTCAAATACTGGCTTAGTTTCTCAGGATCCCACAGGTGTTCAAGAGTGAAATCCCATGACACCTGGGGTCCCCAAGCTTCTAAGATTTTTCCTAAACTTCTCCATATTCCCTCACACTCAACGTTCTCTGGTTTTGGGGAAAGTTTATTCCACATAATGTACATTATTATTAGGAGGAATACATTCAGAGAGATTGATAACATGGTCCCTGGGTTGGCATTTCAAACATGCGTTAAGAGCTGAGAAGAGAACCTGGAAACCAGTCTAAACATCGTATTGTGTGTTGAATTAGCTGCTCCCTCTGGAGTGCATAGGTACCAGTCAGGTATCTCTATCAGTGCCCTGAATTGGTTATTTATAGATGCAACTCTGACACTGAAAATGATGATCCTAATAAGAAAACAATATGTTCCCATAAACACAATGGTCTTTAATCCTTTATACAATTCTGTTCTCTTAAAATGAAGAACAGGTTTATAGCTGGCAGTTGCTAGAAACGGAAGACAGGAAAAAAAGCCTCAGTACAGTGTCTGGAGTCTTGCAGACCACTCAGTCTATAATCATAGTATCATAGTATCATAGTATCATAGTATCATAGTATCATAGTATCATAGTATCGTAGTCTCGTGCGGGTTGGAAGGGACCTTAGAGATCATCGAGTCCAACCCCCCGGGATTCGAGCCTCCTCGAATCCCTGAGCTCTGCCCTGGTGAGGCTTCATCTGGAATACTGTGTCCAGTTCTGGGCTCCCCAGTACAAAAAAGACAGGGATCTCTTGGAAAGAGTCCAGTGGAGGGCCACTAAGATGGTGAAGGGCCTGGAGCATCTCTCCTATGAGGAGAGACTTAGGGAACTGGGTCTGTTTAGCCTTGAGAAAAGAAGGCTGAGAGGGGACTTGATCCAGGTTTATAAATACCTGAGGTGTGAGAGCCATAGTGGTGAGGCTGGTCTCTTTTCAGTAGTGTGTGGGGACAGGACTAGGGGTAATGTACTGAAACTTCAGCACAGGAAGTTCCGCACGAATGTGCGGAAGAACTTCTTTACGGCGAGGGTGACGGAGCACTGGAACAGGCTGCCCAGGGAGGTGGTGGAGGAACATGTCAAGGAAAATGTCCACCCCTTACTTGATGCAGCAGGGAATGTGACCACTGAGGATAAGGAGAAGGCTGAGGTCCTCAGTGCCTTCTTTACATATGCCTTTAATGGGCAGAACATTTATCCTCAAGTGCTTAACCAATCTCTTCTCCTTCTATGACTGGGTGACCAGGCTAGTAGATGAGGGTAAGGCAGTTCATGTAGTTTACCTAGACTTCAGCAAAGCCTTTGACATGGTCTCTCACAGTATCCTCCTGAGGAAACCGGCTGCCCGTGGCCTGGACAGGTATACCCTTTTTTGAGTAAGGAACTGGCTAGAGGGTCGTGCCCAGAGGGTAGTGGTTAAGTGGTTAAGTGGGAGTTAAGTCCTGCTGGTGACCCGTTACAAGTGGTGTCCCCCAGGGGCTGGTTCTAGGGCCCATCTTGTTTAACATCTTCAGTGATGACCTGGATGAGGGAATCGAGTGTACCCTCAGTAAGTTTGCAGATGACACCAAATTGGCTGTGAGTGTCAATCTGCCTGGGGGTAGCGAGGCCCTCCAGAGGGATCTGGATAGGTTGAATTGCTGAGCTGAGGTGAATTGGATGAGGTTTAACAAGGACAAGTGCCGGGTCCTGCATTTTGGCCACAATAACCACATGCAGCGCTATAGGCTTGGGGCTGAGTGGCTGGATGACTGTGAAGAGGAAAGGGACCTGGGGGTGTTGGTTGATGCTCAGCTGAACATGAGCCAACAGTGTGCCAAGAAGGGTGGCCAAGAAGGCCAATGCCATCCTGGCCTGCATTAGATAGCCTGCATAGTGTGGTCAGCAGGAGCAGGAAAGTAATTGTACCTCTGTACTCAGCTCTGGTGAGGCTGCATCTCGAGTACTGTGTTCAGTTTTGGTCTCCTCACTACAAGAAAGACATTGAGGCCTTGGAATGTGTCCAGAGAAGGGAAACAAAATTGGTGAGGGGTCTGGAGCATGTCTTATGAGGAGCGGCTGAGGGAGCTGGGATTGTTTAGCCTGGAAAAGAGGAGGCTCGGGGGAGACCTCATTGCACTTTACAACTTCCTGAGGGGAGGTTGCGATGAGGAGGAGCTTGGCCTCTTCTCCCAGGCAACAAACAGGACCTGGGGAAATGGCCGCATGTAGTACCAGAGGAGGTTTAAATTAGACATAAAGAAAAACTTTTTTTCTCAGACAGTGGTCAGGCACTGGAATTCCCTGCCCAGGGAGGTGGTGGAGTCACCGTCCCTGGCAGTTTTCAAGAGGCATCTGGATGAGGAGCTACAAGATCTGGTTTAGTGTCTTGTGGTAGCAATGGTAATAGGAGGACAGTTGGACTAGATGATCTTGTAGGTCCTTTCCAACCTTGTGATTCTATGATTCTATGATATGGATTTTTGTATTTCTGTTCTGATCTTCAAAAAAACACATTGTGTCTTGCATCTAATTATGCTTAAGGTAATACATACTCACTTGCTTTTTTTATTGTGAAAGGTAAGAATCATAGAATCAGGCCAAAACCCTTCTCATCACAGCCTCCCTTTAGGAAGTTGTAGAGTGCAATGAGGTCTCTCCCGAGCCTCCTCTTCTCCCGACTAAACAATCCTAGCTCCCTCAGCCGCTCCTCATAAGACATGCTCCAGACCCCTCACCAATTTTGTTTCCCTTCTCTGGACACGTTCCAGAGCTTCAATGTCTTTCTTGTAGTGAGGAGCCCAAAACTGAACACAATACTAATACAGTCTGCAATGCCCGTTTGTTTCAGGGTACATTTGGATCTGAGAGACAGGATATCTCAGGAGCAGAGGTTAATGGCATGAGTTTCAATAGGACCAAGTGTCGGGTCCTGCATTTTGGTCACAACAACCCCAGGCAACCCTACAAGCTTGGGGAGGTGTGGCTGGAAAGCTGCCTGATGGAAAGGGACCTTGGTGTGCTGATGGACAGTCGGCTGAATATGAGCCAGCAGTGTGCCCAGGTGGCCAAGAAGGCCAATGGCATCCTGGCTTGTATCGAGAATGGTGTGGTGAATAGGACTAGGGAAGTCATCCTGCCCCTGTACTCAGTATTGGTGCGGCCTCACCTTGAGTACTGTGTTCAGTTTTGCTCACCTCAGTACAAAAAAGGCATGGAGGTGCTGGAGCAGGTCCAGAGAAGGGCAACAAGGCTTGTGAAGGGCTTGGAGAATCAGCCCTATGAGGAGAGGCTAAGGAAGCTGGGGCTGTTTAGTCTGGGGAAAAGGTGGCTGAGGGGAGACCTTATCGCTCTCTTCCAGTGTCTGAAAGGTGCTTACAGTGAGAGCGGGGCAAGTCTCTTCTCACTGGTGACAAGTGACAGGACGAGGGGAAATGGCCTCAAGTTGCGCCAGGGTAAGTTTAGGTTGGACGTTAGGAAACACTTCTTTACAGAAAGGGTAGTTAGGTACTGGAATAGGCTCCCCAGGGAGGTGGTTAAGTCGCTGTCCTTGGATTTGTTTAAGGATGTGGTGCTCGGGGATATGATTTAGCAGAGGGTTGTTAGAGTTAGGGTACTATGGTTAGGCTGCGGTTGGACTTGATGATCTTCAAGGTCTTTTCCAACCTGGGTAATTCTATAACTTTATTATGGCGCAAACAACCTTTTATACCCCAACTGCAGTCATGGCATAATATGATTGGATAACCCAGACATGGCACAACAAATGATTGGCTGACTTCCACCCAACTAAACAGTTTAACAATACCCTAACATTGTGACAACTCAGGACCGTTCCCGCCTAGTCCCCGCCCCTCTCACTCACCCAGCCTTCTCACAAGGTCGTAATGTCCCTGAAGCTATCATGTCCTCCCTGTTCTCTCAACCAACTCCCAACAGGAATGCAAGATAAACACACTATAATACAATATAATGCAATGTAATTAGATTTGCAGCTAATAAATCAAATATAATGAGAGTGTCTGAAAACTGAAGGCCTTATACTAATAGTAATAGTAATAGTCTCGTGCGGGTTGGAAGGGACCTTAGAGATCATCGAGTCCAACCCCGGGATTCGAGCCTCTGTGTAGCAGAGTGGCACTTCTACCACTTGCACCACAGGGGGGATTCGAACCCCGGGCCCCAGTGTTGCAACGCGGCATTCCTACCACTGCGCCACCGGGGCACACAATACTAATGCTGAGGTGAGACTTGCAGTCGGATTGAGCAGCAGGGAAGAAAGCCAGATGATTGAAGAGGGAGCATCAGGTGACCTACCAAGTCCTTATATCTGTTCCAAATGAGCAAATGATAACAGCACAGTGAACAGTCTTCTGGGGAATATAGTTGTAGTTCTCTTCTGGGACAGGTACCTAGGTCTGGAGCATTAACTGTTTAACTTATAGTGCATTACATGATGTTATGATGTGGAATACTGACAACCAAACATCATAAAACCATTACAACTACCAAAGCCATAATTTTAAAATCTGCATTGTAAATCAGCTGATCACTAGAGCTGGTCAAAACTGCTGATTTGACTATCTCATCACTAACTTGAATAAGATTTTCTCCCTGCTGCCAACCCCCTGCGCTAGAGCATCTGAAGGTTTTTACTTCTGTGTTGAGTTTCATAGTTTCGTGCGGGTTGGAAGGGACCTTAGAGATCATCGAGTCCAGCCCCCGGGATTCGAGCCTCTGTGTAGCAGAGCGGCACTTCTACCACTTGCACCACAGGGGGGATTCGAACTCCAGGCCCCAGTGTTGCAAGGCGGCGTCTTTAACCACTGTGCCAGACAGAAACCCAAAACTATGTTCATTCTTCCCAGAGTAGAAAAGTACTGATCAAGAGAATGTATGCAAGCATTAATGCAACTTTCAGATTATCAGTAACACCAAAAAATACTTTTACACTGAGAATCTACAGAATTATCCTGCGTCATTAGTCTCCTAGTAGGGGGAAAATAGATATTTGTGCAAGATTTCAATAGTAGGTAAAGAATATGTAAAAAGCTGTGCTTTTTTTTCCCTGTGAGTTTAGCTCCATTATTCATAGAAAAAAAGTGGCCACTTGATTGAAGTGTCTCACACTTAGTCTTGGAACTTAACAACAGAAATGAAGCTATAAGTATTGCTCCCCCCCCCCCCCCCCCCAACTATTTAGGTTAAAATGAGGGAGTTTCTTGGCTGCAGAGACATTAGTGCCAGCTCTAGTGGGAGGAAAAACCTCTTCTGTGACTTGTACTGGTTTACTAGCATACTGTACTTCTTGTTCAGAGTTTAGTGTTTGGACATTAAGGTACAGGGGGGTTCCGATTGCTTCCCTCATCAAGGGATTCCCGCAACAACAGGGCGGCCGCTGCTCTCGGTTGGGCAGCTCTCGCGAGAGCAGCTGACGCAGCGTGGGCGTTGCCAGGGCAACTGCTCTGCTTCCACGCCCCCCTGCCTAGAAAAAGCCTTCGAGAGGGTAGTGACACGCTGCTGCCCACTCTGAGACGGAGAGGAGGAGAAAGAGGGTGAGAATCACATAGGCTGCCTTAACAAGGTGCGTCTGTAAGCTACCCTTTGAAGGGGCTCCTTAGCAAGGAGCCTTGTTATTGCTGTTGAGTGATAAGTGCCAGGGCTTTTGTTAACAAACCCGGCAACGGGGTGAGAGCAGAGGCAGCAGCATGGGCAGCAGGGCAGAACTGATCATTTGCACCCCCTTAGGGCTTTCTTGTAGTTCTATAGAGTCTGCTGGTTGTCATGGATGCACCCTAGCGGAAGGCTACAGTAACAAAAACTGTGGAGACCCAAGCAGAGGTCCCATGCTCAGGTAGCATGAAGACTCTATCCAAAAAGACTGTAGAGAGCCAGATTGAGGTCTGGTGCATGTGCAAGAGGTTGAATAAT
Organism: Coturnix japonica; assembly: GCF_054131305.1. Lineage (NCBI taxonomy): Eukaryota > Metazoa > Chordata > Aves > Galliformes > Phasianidae > Coturnix > Coturnix japonica. The sequence continues at coordinate 397,474 of NW_028188974.1, forward strand.
GGTATGAAATGTGTGGCCACTCAGACTGAGGTCCCATCGTGAGATGCTAGTATGCAAGTCACTAGCTGTGAGGAGTGCCAGAGCCTGGCCTTTGCAATGCCACAGGATGGAGGCAGCACTTGTATAAGGTGTGAACAACTGAATGTCTTAATCAGCATTGTGATTGACCTGAAGGAAGAGGTGGAGTGGCTGAGGACCATAAAGGAATGTGAGAGGGAGATTGACTGGTGGTGCCAGTCCCTGTCGGCCTCAAGATCTCTGCACTCGGCTGAGGCTCCATATGGAGCATGTCAGCCCCTGCCACCTTGCAAACAGGTGGTAGAGGGGAACTGGCCAGCAGATGGTGTTGCAGTGAGCCCTCTGTCCTCTCTTCCCCCTAGCAGCAATTTGAGGGGGGAGTAGGAGTGGAAACAGGTACTGGCTCGGTGAAGGGGGCATCCCCCATCCCGAACATCCTTGGCTCCCCAGGTGCCTCTGCACAATAGGTTTGAGGCCCTGGAAATTGAGGGAGGGGTGAGTGAGAGTGTGGAGGGAGGTCCACCTGTAAGGTTGCCTTGGGTGAAGCGGTCGACCCCACGCCTCAGGACTGCCTCTACCTGAAAGGAAAGAAGGGTGGTTGTCATAGGTCACTCCTTCCTGACAGGAACGGAAAGCCCTATATGTCACCCTGACTCTACCAATAGGAAGGTGTGCTGCCTCCCTGGGGCACGGATCAGGGACATTTCAAGGAAACTTCCTGGGCTCATTCGCCCTTCTTATTACTACCCACTATTGATAATTCAGGCGGGCAGTGAGGAGGTTGCTGAGAGAAGCCTGAGGTCTATCAAGAAAGACTTCAGGGGACTGGGGCTAATACTTGATGGAGCTGGTGCACAGGTAGTCTTCTATACCTTCAGTGGCAGGAAAAGGTACTGAGAGCATCCAAAAAACCCAACTCTTAAACAGATGGCTTAAAGGCTGGTGTAAGCATAGGAATTTTGTTTTTTTTTGACCACAGGGCAATTTACTCAGCACCTAGCATGGCAGCTGCTGATGCGTGTAGCCTGTCTTCAAGGAGTAAGAGGGTCTTAGCTGAGGAACTGGCGGGACTCATTGACAGGTCTTTAAACTAGTTATGAAGGGGGAAGGGGACAAAACAAGGGCTGCTGGGGTTGAACGGGTCATTCAAGGGCTCGTACCAAACTCCATGGGCAAAGATGGCAGAGTACAAAGGGATGGAGTAGGGCAGGGGTATGCTGGGGATGCTACTGTTCTAGGGGATCCTAGACCCCCTATAAAAGCAGTGAGATGGAAAGCCTGGCTGAAGTGCCTTTATAACAATGCACACAGCCTGAGTAACAAACAGGAGTTGTAAACCGTGATGCACTTGGAAAGTTATGACCTTATGTCTATCACAGAAACATGGTGGGATGACTCCCACAACTGGAATACTGCCATTGATGGCTATCGGCTCTTTAGAAGGGACAGGCGAGGTAGGAAGGGTGGGGGAGTAGCCCTCTATGTAAGAGAGTGGATAGACTGTGAGGAGCTCCCTCTGAGAAACAGTCAGGAACAGGTTGAGAGCCTGTGGGTTAGAATTAGAGATGGGACTAATAAAGGTCAGCTGGTGTTAGGGGTATACTACAGGCCACCTGATCAAGGGGAGGCTGTTGACAAGGCTTTCTTGCTCCAGATGCGTGAGGCGGCGTGCTCACGGGCTCTCATCCTGGTGGGGGACTTCAACCATCTGGACATCTGTTGGAAAGACCACACGGCGAGCTGCAGGAGGTCCAGAAGGCTCATGGAATCCATTGATGATAACTTTCTGGTCCAGGTATTGGACAGCCTGACCAGAGGTGAAGCGTTGCTGGACCTGCTGCTCACCAATGCGGAGGAGATCGTCAAAGGCGTCAAGGTTGGAGGCAGCCTGGGCTGCAGCTACCATACCCTGATCGAGTTTGTGATCTTGAGGGATGTGGGCCTGGCAAATAGTGGGGTCAGGACCCTGAACTTCAGAAGAGCGAACTTCAAGCTACTCAATGGATTGTTGGCCAAGATCCCCTGGGGTGCTGTCCTTAAAGACAAGGATGTTGAGGAGAGCTGGCTACTCTTCAAGGATGCCCTCCTGAAAGCACAAGAGGTCTCTATCCCTCTGAATAACAAAGTGGGCAGATGAGGTAGGAAATCGCCATGGTTCAGCAAGTGGTAGGAATGCCGCATTGCAACACCGGAGACCCGGGTTCGAATCCCCTGTGGTGCAAGAGGTAGAAGTGCCGCTCTGCTACACAGGAGGCTCGAATCCCGGGGGTTGGACTCGATGATCTCTAAGGTCCCTTCCAACCCGCATGAGACTATGATACTATGATATGACCTGCTGAGTGAGCTGAGGGCCAAGAAAGGGGCGTACAAGCTCTGGAAACAAGGCCATGTCACCTGGGAAGAATACAGGGATGCCATCCAGACTTGCAGACATAGGATCAGGAAAGCCAAGGCACAGGCAGAACGGAACCTGGCGAGGGATGTGAAAAACCATAAGAAGACATTCTATAGGTACACTGGCCAGAAGAGACAGGCCAAAATGAGTGTACCTTCTTTGGTAAATTTAAAAGGATAGCTGGCTTCAATGGATGAAGAGAAAGCTAAGGTACTGAATGAGTTCTTTGCCTCACACAGAATCACAGACTTGTAGGGGTTGGAAGGGACCTCTAGAGATCATCGAGTCCAACCCCCCTGCCAAAGCAGGCTCCCTACACCATGTCACACAGGTAGGCGTCCAGGGCCGCCTCAGTCTTCACTGGCGGCCAGGATTCTAGTCTTTCTCACATCCCTGAGCCCTGCATCACCAAACCTCTATGTGGGGACCAGGGAGGTAAATCCCTCCCCGCTGTAAGGGCAGAGCAAGTCCGAGAGTGCCTCATGAGACTGAATGAGTACAAGTCTATGGGGCCAGATGGCGTGCATCCCAGGGTTCTGAAGGAGCTGGCTGTGGTGGTTGCTGAGCCACTCTCCATCATATTTGAGAAGTTGTGGCTGTCAGGTGAGGTCCCAGACGACTGGAGGAAGGGTCATGTCACTCCCATATACAAGAAAGGGAGGAAGGAGGACACGGGGAACTACAGGCTGGTGAGTCTCACCTCTGTGCCTGGAAAGATCATGGAAAAGATCCTCCTGTACAACATGCTCAATCACATGAGGAATGAGCGTGTAATCTGAGACAGCCAGCACGGCTTCACCAGGGGAAGGTCATGCTTAACCAATCTTGTGGCCTTCTATGATGGAGTGACAGCATTGGTTGACGAAGGGAAGGCAACCAATGTCATTTACCCGGATTTGAGTAAGGCCTTTGACATGGTCCCCCACCACATCCTCATCTCCAAATTGGAGGGATGTGGATTTGATGGGAGGACCACTCGATGGATAAGAAATTGGTTGAAAGGCCACAGACAGAGGGTGGTGATCAATGGCTCTATGTCCAGGTTGAGGCCAGTAAAGAGCGGTGTCCCCCAAGGATCTGTCTTGGGACCAGTGCTCTTTAACATCTTTATCAATGACATCGATGATGGAATCGAGTGCAGCTTCAGCAAGTTTGCTGATCACACTAAGCTGAGTGGTGCAGTTGACACAGTGGAAGGATGACATTCAGAGGGACCTTGACAGACTTGAAAGGTGGGCCTGGGTGAACCTAATGAGGTTCAACACGGCACAGTGCAAGGTTTTTCACTTGGGCCAGAAGAACCCCACGCACCTGTACAGACTGGGAGGAGTAGTCCTTGAGAGCAGCTCAGCAGAGAAGGACCTGGTGGTCCTGATGGACAAAAGACTCAACATGAGCCAGCAGTGCGCTCTGGCAGCCCGGAAAGCAAATGGGATCCTGGGCTCCATCAGGAGAGGGGTGGTCAGCAGGGATAGGGAGGTGATTGTCCCTCTCTACTCTGCTCTTGTGAGGCCCCATCTGGAGTACTGTGTCCAGGTGTGGAGCCCTCAGTACAAAAAAGACATGGAGATTTTGGAAAGGGTCCAGAGGAGGGCGACGAAGATGATCAGAGAGCTGGAGCACCTCCCCTACAAAGACAGTCTGAGAGAGCTGGGCTTGTTCAGCATGGAGAGAAGAAGGCTGCAGGGTGACCTCATTGCAGTCTTTCAGTACCTGAAGGGAACCTATAATCAGGAGGGGGGAGTAAACTCTTTGAAAGGGTAGATAACAGCAAAACAAGGGGAAATGGTTTTGAACTGAGGTAAGGAAGATTTAGGTTGGATGTCAGGGGGAAGTTCTTTACTATGAGTGGTGAGAGTTCGTCTCAGGGTGACCTCACAGTGCAAGGTTTTTCACTTGGGCCATGTCACGGAGTTCCCTCTAGAGCTCACTCCGTGACAGTGGGAACAAACCCAGGTGTCTCGCTCCAATTTACAGGAGGGAGGCAAGGTTCTTTGATATGTGTATATACCCGGCATGAGATTAAGAAGCAACGGTTCAAATGTTGTTTTTTTTTTTGTTTTTTTTTTTGTTTCTTTTACGTTCTGATTACAAGTGGCGGAGGGGAAGGTAGGCAGTGGGGGGGCAGCATGGGGGTGCGTTCTCTTGCGGCACTTCCTCTTCCATTTACCATGAACAATTACATTTCCATACACCATTTGCATTTATACTTTCATATACCACAAACATTTAACAATCACAAAGACAGTGACAATAACCAATATTATCAAATAAAATAAATAAATAGGGGTATTTGTGTCAGCAGAACTTTCCACTTGAGCATTTCCAAAGCAGTTCAGTTGCTGAGAGATATAAATAATAGTTTGGCAAGTTAAAGTACTGTTATAGTCTACCAAACTTTTCACAGGATAATGTGTAGGATACCCCACCATAAGAGGGATAATCCCAGAAACATACACATCTCTTATCAAAACTTATACAATTTTCAACAACCATGGTTTGTATGGAACTCCTGGACTTATATGACACTGAAAAACATCAGGCTTTATGATAGATTTCTTTTTTTTTTTTTTGTGACCACATCTAACAGATATTAGATAGGTCCCTTGGCTAATTTCCCAATTTGTTAGGAATTTGGAAACACTATAGAGGAGTTACATGCAAACCACAATCACTTTGAAAAAAAGAGGTAAAAGAAAGGGGTCAGAAGGTAATCGCTGTGCAGGGAGTGCCAGAAAGTCTGGATGACCTGAAAAAACTCTGAACCAAATTGTGAAGTTTTAACAGATCCAAGGACTGATATCAATCACAATCCACAACCACAACAAACAAAAACATAATACTATTGCAACCAAAATGTGTAGCAACGAGTTATATCAGTATTCTAGCAAGATCACATCTTTAATTTTTCTGTCACAAAACACAAATGGTTAAAGTCAGCTATGAGCCATTCTGTTTAGTGAAGGTCCCACAGGGATCTTCTGTAAAACACAACAAGACAACAACTTGCCCTTTGGGGGCTTTGCTAATACAATTTAAAAATGAGGGAACAATCCAGCGAAGAGTATATTTTACATTCCTTTTTTCGGGGTGTCCTTAGCCTTCCAAGGATATTTGTTAAGGGATTTTATTAAGGTTAGGGAAACTGGCCTCAAGTTAGCTGAGTCAGTGGACACAGGCTGGCCAGGGAGATAAGTGTTTCCCTAGCTTATCAGCAACTAGATCGTGACTCACAGGGGCAATTGGCAGGAGTGGTGAGGCACTGAGACAGAAGGTGTTAACAAACATCCACCCTTCACTGCCTTCCCCCCCCCCCCCCCCCCCCCCCCACCTCCCTCTCATCTGGGGGAGGGGGTGAAAACATCAGCTTTCCTTGAGCTTTTGTTCTGGCCACCAGTTAACTAATTTCTCTAACCTGACTGTGGGTAATCCATTCATCAAGTCTCGTGGAACACCCTTTTGCCAGCCCAGTGTCCAGAGATGATTACGTTTATGATCTATATTTTGCCTACCTGTTCTTACTGGCAATGAGACCCTTCCAGTTCCACTGAGCTTTGGACTAGGTGGCCTAGGAGCAAGGGTGGTTGCTGCGAGCCTTACTTCCCCTGGCTCAGATTTACTGGAAGAAGCCACAGGCCCATATTTCCTTTCATAATTAATCAACTCTTGGGCAACCTCCCCCCATGTCCATACTTTATACCCCGACTGCAAATGGCCTGAGGTGCCAGTTCCTTCTAAAACTGCTCGAGCTCTTTCTCCCTGGGACATAGCTTGTATCTTTCCTTGTAGTTGTATGCCTATAGGTTTCAGTGATTCTGGCAGTCCCCTGATTAAAGGAGTCATCCATTCAGGATCAACAGGCACCATCATAGGTGATTCGTGATGTGGCTGCAGCTTCCTATCATACATCATTTGCAGACAAGCAGCTTTTTGAACACTTTCCACTAATTGATCCATTGTCCCATTAATAGCAAGAGGGTCTCTCCTTTCTAAAGGGTTAAGACCACCTGCCCAATAGGCAGCCCTTTGTGTTAGGGACCAGGGAGCACGGTTGTTACCAGTAGTTAAAAATACGCTCGGTCCCCAATAACCTTCAGCTTCCTTTTCAGTTAACAGTATTTGGTCTCCACCAGTGAGACTAACCCTCCAAACATACTCCGTCTCTGATTCCTTTGGAGAGCGGCTAAAATCTTTTTTCAGTTTTGCTAATTCAGTGGCAGAAAAGGGAATTTCTTTAACATTCATTTGAGGGTCCAGATCCTCACTGTTATCAAATGTATATTCGGTTTTTATCAAACTATCAATCAGTTTTATCAAACCTCTAATTTGTTAAGCCTTTCCTTCATTCCTTGCAGTTCCTTCTGAGGAAACGTTTTTTCTTGAGGCAAATTATGGACAACAGTATGGCTAGTATTCTTATATGTTAATAGTTCCTTAAAAGCCATTTGCAACAAAACTGTATTATGTTGCTCTCTTTGTAATTGTTCCTCAAGGTTCACTATTTGATTCTGCAGAGTTTTTACCAATTCTTGCATTACTTTAACTGATTCCTGTAATGTTTGTATGGTTTGGGTTTCTTCCGAATGCTTTTCATCTCGGAACTCCACGGCAGCTTTTAAAGCAGCACCGAGTACCACACAAATAAACAATTTCCCTTTCCCGGCTCGGGTACGAGCCCCATTTTGTAAAACATGAATGCGGTCAGAAACAGTCTGCAAGTTATGCCAGTTTTGTCGTGCCCAATCCACCCCTGATAAAGAGGGCCGAGCACCATGCTTTTCTAAAAGGTCAAAAAGCACATTTTCACTTTTCATAGTGGCAGTACTTTCACTCATTTCTCAATACCCTAAAAGATACACACTAAGGGAAGAGAAAGCACACTTAAGTCCTTACCCCTCCCCAGGGAGGTACGCACCTATCAAACAAATGCAAATACTACAATCATTCCACCCTTTCACAAAAGACCAAGAAGCTCATTCAACAAGAAAGTGCTAATACCTAAATGGGTCCTTGCTATCCTGTCAGGCTAGAAAAACTTCAGTCTTCAAGCCACACGAGTTACCAAACACTTCTAGGTTTTTCAAAAGCAATAAACTTCTTGGAGAAGCACAAACGTCAAAAAATTACTTCCTCACTTCCCCAAGAGGCGCACACACAAAACTTTCCAAATTCCAAGATACGTTACAAGTTACTTAAACCACAAAAATGCAAAATTGTCTTCCCGAGGAGGCACACACGTATAAAACAAAAACAAATAGTCAAAATTAATTCATACGTCCCCGAGAGGCAAACATTTAAGCAGTAAAGTTTCAGAATATGGAGCGGTCTTCCTGGAGAGGTGCTCACGTGTAAGTTATCAAAATTATCGCTCCTTGCAACTCCAGGAGGTACACACAGAAAAATTTCATACTATATCTGGGAGGACAACACTCTCACGGTGGGTATCCTGTCCGTGATGCCAATAAAAATGTCTTGCTCCAATTTACAGGAGGGAGGCAAGGTTCTTTGATATGTGTATATACCCGGTGTGAGATTAAGAAGCAACGGTTCAAATGTTGGTCCAACCAGTTTATTAAAGTCCTAGCTGTTTTTAGGGAGATGGGGAAGGGAAGGTAGGCGATAGGGAAAGTAGGAAAAATAAGCAAGGAGTCTTTGCTGAGAGCAAAAGAGATAGTCACCACCATGGGTCCAGCGAGGTACACAGTAGGTCCGATGATCTCAGGAACTCGTCTGATCACCGCAGGGGATGGGAGACAGCCAGGGAGCTACGCAGCAAGCCAGCCTCGGGGGTTCTTCCGACAAGGTTTTCCCCTCAGGGTATTCTCCGTCACACACAGATCACAGAATCACAGAATGACCCGGGTTGGAAGGGACCTCAAGGATCATGTAGTTCCAACCCCCCTACCTAGCAGGGCCACCAAACATACACATTTACTAGATCAGGTTGCCCAGGGCCCTGTCCAACCTGGTCTTGAACACCTCCAAGGACGGGGCATCCACAACCTCCCTGGGCAGCCTGTTCCAGGACCTAACCACTCTCCTAGTAAAGAACTTCCCCCTAACATCCAACCTAAATATACCCACTTTTAACTTAAAACCATTTCCCCGTGTCCTGCTATTGTCAGCCATTTCAAAGAGTTTACTCCCCTCCTGGGAGTAAGTTCCCTTAAGGTATTGAAAGGCTGCAATGAGGTCACCCCGCAATCTTCTCTTCTCTAGGCTGAACAAACCCAACTCCCTCAGCCTGTCCTCATAGGGGAGGTGCTCTAGCCCCCTGATCATCTTCGTGGCCCACCTCTGGACCCTTTCCAAAATCTCCATGTCTTTTTTGTACTGAGGGCTCCACACCTGGACACAGTACTCCAGATGGAACCTCACAAGAGCAGAGTAGAGAGGGACAATCACCTCCCTATCCCTGCTGATCACCCCTCTCCTGATGGAGCCCAGGATCCCATTTGCTTTCCGGGCTGCCAGAGCACACTGCTGGCTCATGTTGAGTCTTTTGTCCATCAGGACCACCAGGTCCTTCTCTGCTGAGCTGCTCTCAAGGACCACTCCTCCCAGTCTGTACAGGTGCCTGGGGTTCTTCCGGCCCAAGTGCAAAACCTTGCACTTTGCCATGTTGAACCTCATTAGGTTCACCCGAGCCCAGCTTTCCAGCCTGTCAAGGTCCCTCTGAATGGCATCTGTTCCCTCCACCATATCGACTGCACCACTCAGCTTGGTGTCGTCAGCAAACTTCCTGAGGGTGCACTCAATTCCCTCATCGATGTCATTAATAAAGATGTTAAAGAGCACCGGTCCCAAGACAGACCCTTGAGGGACACCGCTCGTTACCGGCCTCCACCTGGACATAGAGCCATTAACCACCACCCTCTGTCTGCAGCCTTTCAACCAATTGCTTATCCATCTGTCGCGGTTTGAACGATAAATCCACCTGCGTCCATGACAGGGGCCGTGGGCCCCAGAGGGGCCCTAGGCCGAAAGGAAAAAGTTAATTAGGAAAAGAAAACAGCGGCAACGATCTAAGGAGGCACACTTATTTACTAAATACTATATCGAAATACAGGATAACACAATATAATACAATATAATTGAAAATTGAGCTAACGAATCAAGCAAAATAGGAGAATGAGTCCCGTAACCGAGAGGCCTACTGTGAATCTAGGCGAATGGCTGAAGGCTCCCACACACTCCCTGAACGCTAGAACTCGAAAGACGTCAGTCTGTTCTGCGACAGAGTTAATACAGAGTCCAGGTCCCGTGACCTATCGTGTTGCTCTCTGGGAGATGTAGTCTTCTTCTGTAAGTTGCAGATTCAGTAAAATTATTCATGCTTTATATGATGTTATGATGTGGAATACTGATAGCAAAACTACAAAATTATTAAACCATGACATTCCACCCCTTATTCTACATCATTACATTATGTTTATACATACATACACACTTATATATATAGTTGTGAATAATTAGCAACCCAGCAACCTTATTTTTTCTCAACAATTTATATTTATTCCATACAAATCCCTAAGTTGAGAACAAAACTCTATAACCTAACCTACCATTTTATTAATTTTGAGAAAATGGCAAAACTGCCAGAAAAAAAACAAACAACAAAACATGCCAGTGGTGGTAGAGAAAGGCAGCGCTAGTAGGGCGTCCCCCACATCAAGGTGCACTCATCCTTTCCCAGCCACCACAGCAGATTTCCTTTTGACTTATACTTCTTTCCATGTGTGTTCTACACATGCATGGCCAGTGCACGATATAGAGTCCAGATGGAAAACTTGCTTACAAAATGCCTAATTAAGGTATATAGAGAAAAAGTGTTTCCTTAACATTAATCCACTCTATCTTAAGTCCTGTACCTAATTGAACTATCTTCTGAGACTCTACCTATATATCTACAAGAAATCATTGGCTGCACTCCCCCAACATCAAATTCCCTTGTGGTACACATTGGACATCCCCATTTTTGTCCATCACCCACCACGTGCACCCAGGTCCCTGGGCAAAGACAGTACCCCGGAGAGGTTTGCCCTTTCCAGATGCTGGAAGGACCCAAACCGTCTTTCCCAACACACTCTTTATGTGTACTACAGGAACCTTAGCTCCCTCCACGGTACGTAGGGAGCTGGATTGGTTAGGACCATTACGATTACTAGATCCTCGAGTGTTGACCAACCAGGTGGCCTCTGCTAAATGGTTCTCCCAATTTTTATATGTTCCGCCACCCATTGCTTTCAACATAGTTTTCAACAACCCATTGAATCGTTCAATCTTACCAGAAGCTGGTGCATGATAGGGAATATGGTAAATCCACTCAATGCCATGATTTTTGGTCCAAGTGGTTACAAGAGAATTTTAAAAATGGGTCCCATTATCTGATTCAAGTCTTTCCGGAGTGCCAGGCCGCCACAGGATTTGCTTTTCCAACCCTAATATGGTGTTTCGGGCGGTAGCATGGGGTACTGCGTATGTTTCGAGCCACCCAGTGGTTGCCTCCACCATGGTGAGTACATAACGCTTACCATTGCGAGATCGTGGCAAGGTGATATAATCAACCTGCCATGCCTCTCCATATTTATACTTTTGCCATCGCCCTTCCCCCCAAAAAGGTTTCATCCTCTTGGCTTGTTTAATTATGGCGCATGTTTCACAGTCATGAATAACCTGAGCAATAGCGTCCATAGTGAAGTCCACCCCTCGGTCTCTGGCCCACTTATATGTTGCATCCCTTCCTTGATGACCTGAAGTCTCGTGGGCCCACCGAGCTAGGAATAATTCACCCTTGTTCTGCCAGTCCAAGTCTATTTGAGCCACCTCAATTTTGGCAGCTCAATCAACCTGATGGTTATTTTATGTTCTTCAGTAGCCTTACTTTTAGGCACATGAGCATCTACATGGCGCACCTTTACAACAATGTTCCTTATTCGGGCAGCAATGTTTTTCCACAGTTCAGCAGCCCAAACAGGTTTACCCTTTCGTTGCCAATTATCATCCTCCCACTGTTGCAACCACCCCCATAAGGCATTTGCCACCATCCATGAATCAGTATAAAGATGAAGCATTGGCCACCTCTCCCGTTCAGCCACATCTAAAGCTAGCTGAACAGCCTTTACCTCTGCAAATTGACTTGATTCTCCTTTACCTTCAGTGGCCTCTGCAACTTGTCGTGTGGGGCTCCATACAGCAGCTGTCCATCTGCGATGTTTCCCTACAGTACGACACGATCCGTCTGTGAATAGGGCAAATTTCTTTTCGTTTTCTGGTAGCTCATTGTATGGTGGTGCCTCTTTAGAAGGTGATACCTCTTCTGTAGGTGGTGTTTCAATTTTTTTACTCTCAGGCCAGTCCATGATCACTTCTAGAATTCCAGGACGGCTGAGTTTTCCCATTCGAGCTCGTTGAGTAATTAATGAAATCCACTTACTCCAAGTGGCATCAGTAGCATGATGGGTGGAGGGAACCTGTCCTATAAACATCCAGTTTATTACTGGTAAGCGAGGTGCTAGAAGAAGCTGAACCTCTGTCCCAACTACTTCAGAAGCAGTCCGAACCCCCTCATACACGGCTAAGATCTCCTTCTCAGTCGGAGTGTAGCGCTCCTCAGACCCTTTATATGCTCGACTCCAGAATCCTAGGGGTCGGCCTCAGGTCTCTCCTGAGGCTCTTTGCCACAAACTCCAGGTGGGACCTTTCTCTCCAGCAGCAGTGTAGAGGATGTTCTTCACATCCTGTCCCGTCCGTACTGGCCCCAAGGCCACGGCATGGGCTATCTCTTGTTTTACCTGCTCAAAAGCCTGCTGCTGCTCAGGACCCCATGAGAAGTTATTCTTCTTCCGTGTTACCTGATAGAGGGGGCTCACTGTGTGGCTGTAGTTTGGGACATGCATTCTCCAAAAGCCCACTACTCCCAGAAAAGATTTGGTCTCTGTCTTGTCGGTGGGCGGAGACATAGCAGTGATTTTGTCAATCACATCTGCTGGGATGTGACGACGTCCATCTTGCCATTTTATACCTAGGAACTGGATTTCCTGGGCAGGCCCCTTCACCTTGCTGCGCTTAATGGCAAAACCAGCTTTCAAAAGAATTTGGATTATCTGTTTCCCTTTCTTGAAAACCTCTGCTGCTGTATGGCCCCACACTACAATGTCATCAATATACTGCAAGTGCTCAGGAGCATTACCCTGTTCCAAAACAGCTTGGATCAATCCATGGCAAATTGTTGGGCTGTGCTTCCACCCCTGAGGTAAACGGTTCCAGGTATACTGAATACCTCTCCAGGTAAAAGCAAACTGTGGCCTACATTTTGCAGACAATGGGATGGAAAAGAAGGCATTAGCAATGTCAATGGTGGCATACCACCTAGCTTCTTTTGACTCCAATTCATACTGGAGTTCTAGCATGTCTGGTACAGCAGCACTTAATGGAGGTGTGACTTCATTCAGGCCATGGTAATCTACCGTCAGCCTCCATTCCCCACTGGTTTTACGCACTGGCCATATGGGGCTGTTAAAAGGCGAGTGCGTTTTGCTAATCACTCCCTGATTTTCTAATTGGCGAATTAGCTTGTGAATGGGGAGCAATGAGTCCCTATTGGTGCGGTACTGCCGTCTGTGAACCACTTTGGTGGCAATTGGTACCTCTTGGTCTTTTACCTTGAGCAACCCCACAGCAGAAGGATCATCTGACAGACCAGGTAAAGTTGACAGCTGCTTAACACCGTTTGTGTTTACAGCAGCTATCCCAAAGGCCCATCGATACCCCTTGGGATCCTTAAAATATCCCATCCTAAGGTAATCGATTCCCAGTATACATGGAGCCTCTGGACCAGTCACAATAGGGTGCCTTTGCCAGTTTTTACCAGTGAGGCTTATTTCGGCCTCCAACATAGTCAATTCTTGGGAACCCCCAGTCACTCCATGGATATATATTGGTTGTGTCCTGTCACGGTTTGAACTAAAAATCCACCTGCGTCCGTGACAGGGGGCCGTGGGCCCCGGAGGGGCCCTAGGCCGAAAGGAAAAAGTTAATTAGGAAAGGAAAACAGTGGCAACGATCTAAGGAGGCACACTTATTTACTAAATACTATATCGAAATACGGGATAACACAATATAATACAATATAATTGAAAATTGAGCTAACGAATCAAGCAAAATAGGAGAGAGAATGAGTCCCGTAACCGAGAGGCCTACTGTAAATCTAGGCGAATGGCTGAAGGCTCCCACACACTCCCCTGAACGCCAGAACTCGAAAGACATCAGTCTAGTCTGCGACAGAGTTAATATAGAGTCCAGGTCCCGTGACCTATCGTGTTGTTCCCTGGGAGATGTAGTCTTCTTCTGTAAGTTGCAGATTCAGTAAAATTATTCATGCTTTATATGATGTTATGATGTGGAATACTGATAGCAAAAATTACAAAATTATTAAACCATGACATTCCACCCCTTATTCTACATCATTACATTATGTTTATACATACATACACACTCATATGTATAATTGTGAATAATCAGCAACCTTATTTTTTCTCAACAATTTATATTTATTCCATACAAATCCCTAAGTTGAGAACAAAACTTTATAACCTAACCTACTATTTATTAATTTTGAGAAAATGGCAAAACTGCCAGAAAAATGAAAACGTGTCAGCGGTAGAGGGAAAAGGCAGCGCTAGTAGGGCGTCCCCCACATCAAGGTGCACTCATCTTTTCCCAGCCACCACAGCAGATTTCCTTTTGACTTATACTTCTTTCCATGTGTGTTCTACACATGCATGGCCAGTGCACGATATAGAGTCCAGATGGAAAACTTGCTTACAGAATGCCTAATTAAGGTATATAGAGAAAAAGTGTTTCCTTAACATTAATCCACTCTATCTTAAGTCCTGTACCTAATTGAACTATTCTGTACCTAATTAAAATATTCTCTGAGACTCTACCTATATATCTACAAGAAAATCATTGGCTGCACTCCCCCAACATCAAATTCCCTTGTGGTACACATTGAACATTCCCATTTTTGTCCATCACCCACCATGTGCACCCAGGTCCCTGGGCAAAGACAGTACCCCGGAGAGGTTTGCCCTTTCCAGACGCTGGAAGTACCCAAACTGTTTTTCCCAACACACTCTTTATGTGTAATACAGGAACCTTATCTCCCTCCACGGTACGTAGGGAGCTGGATTGGTTAGGACCATTACGATTACTAGATCCTCGAGTGTTGACCAACCAGGTGGCTTCTGCTAAATGGTTCTCCCAATTTTTATACGTTCCGCCACCCATTGCTTTCAACATAGTTTTCAACAACCCATTGAATCGTTCAATCTTACCAGAAGCTGGTGCATGATAGGGAATATGGTAAATCCACTCAATGCCATGATTTTTGGCCCAAGTGGTTACAAGAGAGTTTTTAAAATGGGTCCCATTATCTGATTCAATTCTTTCTGGAGTGCCATGCCGCCACAGGATTTGCTTTTCCAACCCTAATATGGTGTTTCGGGCGGTAGCATGGGGTACTGCGTATGTTTCGAGCCACCCAGTGGTTGCCTCCACCATGGTGAGTACATAACGCTTACCATTGCGAGATCGTGGCAAGGTGATATAATCAACCTGCCATGCCTCTCCATATTTATACTTTTGCCATCGCCCTTCCCCCCAAAAAGGTTTCATCCTCTTGGCTTGTTTAATTATGGCGCATGTTTCACAATCGTGAATAACCTGAGCAATAGCGTCCATAGTGAAGTCCACCCCTCGGTCTCTGGCCCACTTATATGTTGCATCCCTTCCTTGATGACCTGAAGTCTCGTGGGCCCACCGAGCTAGGAATAATTCACCCTTGTTCTGCCAGTCCAAGTCTATTTGAGCCACCTCAATTTTGGCAGCTCAATCAACCTGATGGTTATTTTATGTTCTTCAGTAGCCTTACTTTTAGGCACATGAGCATCTACATGGCGCACCTTTACAACAATGTTCCTTATTCGGGCAGCAATGTTTTTCCACAGTTCAGCAGCCCAAACAGGTTTACCCTTTCGTTGCCAATTATCATCCTCCCACTGTTGCAACCACCCCCATAAGGCATTTGCCACCATCCATGAATCAGTATAAAGATGAAGCATTGGCCACCTCTCCCGTTCAGCCACATCTAAAGCCAGCTGAACAGCCTTTACCTCTGCGAATTGACTTGATTCTCCTTTACCTTCAGTGGCCTCTGCAACTTGTCGTGTGGGGCTCCATACAGCAGCTGTCCATCTGCGATGCTTCCCTACAATACGACACGATCCGTCTGTGAATAGGGCAAATTTCTTTTCATTTTCTGTTAGCTCATTGTATGGTGGTGCCTCTTTAGCACGTGATACCTCTTCTGTAGGTGGCGTTTCAATTTTTTTACTCTCAGGCCAGTCCATGATCACTTCTAGAATTCCAGGACGGCTGAGTTTTCCCATTCGAGCTCGTTGAGTAATTAATGAAATCCACTTACTCCAAGTGGCATCAGTAGCATGATGGGTGGAGGGAACCTGTCCTTTAAACATCCAGTTTATTACTAGCAAGAGAGGTGCTAGAAGAAGCTGAACCTCTGTCCCAACTACTTCAGAAGCAGCCCGAACCCCCTCATACACGGCTAAGATCTCGTTCTCAGTCGGTGTGTAGCGCTCCTCAGACCCTTTATATGCTCGACTCCAAAATCCTAGGGGTCGGCCTCGGGTCTCTCCTGAGGCTCTTTGCCACAAACTCCAGGTGGGACCTTTCTCTCCAGCAGCAGTGTAGAGGATGTTCTTCACATTCTGTCCCGTCCGTACCGGCCCCAAGGCCACGGCACGGGCTATTTCTTGTTTTATCTGCTCAAAAGCCTGCTGCTGCTCAGGACCCCATGAGAAATTATTCTTCTTCCGTGTTACCTGATAGAGAGGGCTCACTATGTGGCTGTAGTTTGGGACATGCATTCTCCAAAAGCCCACTACTCCCAGAAAAGATTGGGTCTCTGTTTTATTTGTGGGCGGAGACATAGCAGTGATTTTGTCAATCACATCTGCTGGGATGTGACGACGTCCATCTTGCCATTTTACACCTAAGAACTGGATTTCCTGGGCAGGCCCCTTCACCTTGCTGCGCTTAATGGCAAAACCAGCTTTCAAAAGAATTTGGATTATCTGTTTCCCTTTCTTGGAAACCTCTGCTGCTGTATGGCCCCACACTACAATGTCATCAATATACTGCAAGTGTTCAGGAGCATTACCCTGTTCCAAAACAGCTTGGATCAATCCATGGCAAATTGTTGGGCTGTGCTCCCACCCCTGGGGTAAACGGTTCCAGGTATACTGAATACCTCTCCAGGTAAAAGCAAACTGTGGCCTACATTTTGCAGCCAATGGGATGGAAAAGAAGGCATTAGCAATATCAATGGTGGCATACCACCTAGCTTCTTTTGACTCCAATTCATACTGGAGTTCTAGCATGTCTGGTACAGCAGCACTTAATGGAGGTGTAACTTCATTCAGGCCACGGTAATCTACCGTCAGCCTCCATTCCCCACTGGTTTTACGCACTGGCCATATAGGGCTGTTAAAAGGCGAGTGCGTTTTTCTAATCACTCCCTGATTTTCTAATTGGCGAATTAGCTTGTGAATGGGGAGCAATGAGTCCCTATTGGTGCAGTACTGCCGTCTGTGAACCACTTTGGTGGCAATTGGTACCTCTTGGTCTTTTACCTGGAGCAACACCACAACAGAAGGATCATCTGACAGACCAGGTAAAGTTGACAGCTGCTTAACACCGTTTGTGTTTACAGCAGCTATCCCAAAGGCCCATCGATACCCCTTGGGATCCTTGAAATATCCCATCCTAAGGTAATCGATTCCCAGTATACATGGAGCCTCTGGACCAGTCACAATAGGGTGCCTTCGCCAGTTTTTACCAGTGAGGCTTATTTCGGCCTCCAACATAGTCAATTCTTGGGAACCCCCAGTCACTCCATGGATATATATTGGTTGTGTCCCTTGGTGACTTGAGGGCATTAGGGTGCATTGTGCACCAGTGTCCACCAAGGCTTTATATTTCTGTGGTTGAGATGTTCCAGGCCACTTAATCCACACAGTCCAGTATACTCTGTTGTCCCTTTCCCCCCCCTGGCTGGGGGCAGGGCCCCTCTATTGTTTACCTCGTTGACTTGCAGCAACTGGAACTCTCCCCTTCTTGGAAGAGTTCACCTTGGTAGTTGTTTCACCTTGTAATTCTTTCACACGTGCCTGAAGTGCAGAAGTGGATGAATTACCCCACTTCTTCATGTCCTCCCCATGACTACAGAGGAAAAGCAACAAGGCAAGATGTGTAGTCTCATTGTTGATTCGAGGTGACTTATCATCGTCTTTTGCTTGAATACGAGGACGTCTCTTTTTAATGGTTGAGATTTTCGATGATACAGGTCGAGAGGAACTCATGTTGTTTAGCTTCCTCAATAGGCGATCGTGGAAATCCTGGTTTCCATCATCTTGTACCACCGTGGATTCATCTACATTAGGCACATTAGCCAATTTGTCAATAATATCATTTTGTGTTCCCTCCACTTCGTTTAACCTTTCCACAATTTTGACAATGGCTGAAGTATACAGATTAACTTCTGTTGCGCTTATAAATAATTCAAGTTCCTGAAGTCTGCCAATTAGTTCATTCACAAAGGGTTTCCTGTCCCCTTTGCCATATACTAATGCAAGTGCACTGGCATGCTTTTCTGGAGCTGCTTTTGTAAAGTCACGCCACATTTGTCGTGGAACGCGGACTGCTTCAGGATCATGTAATTGGTTTGGATCATTACGATTGAACTCGCGGCTGTATAGCATTTCCACCAGAGCATTTTCTCTCAAAAATTGGATACCTTTCTCTATATCAGTCCATTTCTTTCTCTCAGGCTCCAAGTCCCGTTTGAAGGGGAATCTATCTCTTACCGCTATCAACATCCACTTCCAGAGGGTGTAGGACCGATTTTGGCATGTGCCAATACCTCTGTCCACACGTGAGTCCCTGGAAATGCTACCCAGTTGGCGAGCTTCACTGCCATCGACCCACGCACTGTTGGTACCATTGTCCCAGCAGCGAAGTAACCAAGTGACCATATTTTCTTTTGGCTGACTTGTGTAATCCTTTCTTAGATCTCGAATTTCACTCAGTTTAAAAGATCGATCAATAATGGTCGTAATACTTTGCTCACCTTTTGCTCTATCAAGAGTCCCAGGTGTTGATGGTGGCAACTGTGTTGATGAGGCTGCCCCATCTATACGTTTGGACTTGAGAAATTCTCGTAAAGAAAAAGTAGCTTTTGGCTCCTCTTCTGACTCTGACCCTGACCCTGATGCTTGTGTTATTTCCTCCAGGTAACCCTCCTTCTTTTTCCTCTCTCCTAACTGCATAAAGGATTCATAGAAAGAAAGAGGAGCACGCTTAAAAATCACCATTTCTGTATAATTAGTTGCATTAGTTGCTCCCTCTGGAGCTGTATACAGATACGAAGTGAGCATTGCTAACCATGCTTTCAATCCATTATACAATTGTATAGCTCCATAAGAAAAAGTGGCTAGCTTAAACATGACCCAATATGTTCGGAGCGTCTCAAAAAAGGAACCAATGGCACACAGTCCCTGGTAAAACAAATTTAGTAGAGAAAACATTTTTTTTTTCCTCCAATAGAGAGAAAAAAGTAAAAGAAAACAAAGCTCAGCAGTGTTTATAAAATATACCGAAGTATTGGCAGTCCGCCTGGACTTTCAAGGTCAAGCTCGCAGGTGCAGAACCGCAAACACGAGATAGCTCCTTAACAGGAAAAAAACTCATAGCTCTGTTAAAAGCTAAAAGAGCAACAGAAGAAAACACAGAAAAACAGCAACTCAATTTGCCCGCATTCTCCACCAAAATCTGTCACGGTTTGAACTAAAAATCCACCTGCGTCCGTGACAGGGGGCTGTGGGCCCCGGAGGGGCCCTAGGCCGAAAGGAAAAAGTTAATTAGGAAAAGAAAACAGTGGCAATGATCTAAGGAGGCACACTTATTTACTAAATACTATATCGAAATACGGGATAACACAATATAATACAATATAATTGAAAATTGAGCTAACGAATCAAGCAAAATAGGAGAGAGAATGAGTCCCGTAACCGAGAGGCCTACTGTAAATCTAGGCGAACGGCTGAAGGCTCCCACACACTCCCCTGAACGCCAGAACTCGAAAGACGTCAGTCTGTTCTGCGACAGAGTTAATATAGAGTCCAGGTCCCGTGACCTATCGTGTTGCTCTCTGGGAGATGTAGTCTTCTTCTGTAAGTAGCAGATTCAGTAAAATTATTCATGCTTTATATGATGTTATGATGTGGAATACTGATAGCAAAACTACAAAATTATTAAACCATGACACCATCTAGTTGTCCACCCATCAAATCCACTTCCCTCCAATTTGGAGATGAGGATGTGATGGGGGACCATGTCAAAGGCCTTGCTTAGGTCCAGGTAAATGACATCGGTCGCCTTCCCTTCGTCCACCAATGCCGTCACTCCATCATAGAAGGCCACAAGATTAGTTAAGCATGACCTTCCTCTGGTGAAGCCGTGCTGGCTGTCTAAGATCACGTGCTCGTTCTTTATGTGATCAAGCATGTTGTCCAGGAGGATCTGTTCCATAATCTTCCCAGGCACGGAGGTGAGACTCACCGGCCTGTAGTTCCCCGGATCCTCCCTGCTCCCCTTCTTGTAAATGGGAGTGACGTGACCCTTCCTCCAATCATCCGGGACCTCACCTGACAGCCACAACTTCTCAAATATGATGGAGAGTGGCTCAGCAACCACCACAGCCAGCTCCTTCAGAACCCTGGGATGCACGCCATCTGGCCCCATAGACTTGTACTCACTCATTCTAAGGAGGCACTCTCGGACTTGCTCTACCCTTACAGTGGGGAGGGATTTACTTTCTTGGTCCCCACATAGAGATATGGGGGTGCAAGACTTAGGGACGTGAAAAAGACTAGAATCCTGGCCACCAGTGAAGACCGAGGTGAAGAACTCATTCAGCACCTCAGCTTTCTCTTCATCTGTTGAAGCCAGTTCTCCTTTTAAATTTACCAAAGTAGGTACACCCGTTTTGGCCTGTCTCTTCTGGTCAATGTACGTGTAGAAGGTTTTCTTATTGTTTTTCACGTCCCTTGCCAAGTTCAGTTCTGCCTGCGCCTTGGCTTTCCTGATCCCACGTCTGCAAGTCCGGACGGCATCCCTGTATTCTTCCCAGGTGACACAGCCTTGTTTCCAGAGCTTGTACACCCCTTTCTTCGCCCTCAGTTCTCTCAGCAGGTCCTTGCTGAGCCATGCCAGTTTTCTACCTCTCCTGCCCACTTTCTTATTCAGGGGAATGGAGACCTCTTGTGCTTCCAGGAGGGCATCCTTGAAGAGCAGCCAGCTCTCCTCAACGTCCTTGTCTTTGAGGGCAGTGCGCCAGGGGATCTTGGCCAGCATTCCATTGAGTAGCTTGAAGTCTGCTCTTCTAAAGTTCAGTGTCCTGGTCCTGCTCTTTGTCAGGCCCACATCGCTTGAGATCACAAACTCAACCAGGGCATGATCGCTGGAGCCCAGGCAGCCTTCAGCCTTGACGCCTTTGATGATCTCCTCAGCGTTGGTGAGCAGCTGGTCCAGCAACACTTGACCTCTGGTTGGTCTGTCCATTACCTGAACCAGAAAGCTATCATCAATGGATTCCAAGAGCCTTCTGGAGCTCTTGCAGCTCGCCGTGTGGTTTTCCCAACAGATGTCCGGATGGTTAAAGTCCCCCACCAGGACAAGAGCCCTTGAGGCAGACGTCTCATGCATCTGGAGCAAGAAAACCTCGTCAACAGCCTCCCCTTGATCAGGTGGCCTGTAGTATACCCCAAATACCAGCTGACCTTTATTAGTCCCATCTCTAATCCTAACCCACAGGCTCTCAACCTGTTTCTGACTGTTTCTCATAGGTAGCTCCTCACAGTTTATCCAATTTCTGACATAGAGAGCAACTCCCCCACCCTTCCTACCTCACCTGTCTCTCTTAAATAGTCTATAGCCGTCGATGGCAGTATCCCAATTGTGGGAGTCATCCCACCATGTTTCTGTGATAGCAACAAGGTCACGACTTTCCGAGTGCATCACAGTTTCCAGTTCCTCCTGCTTGTTACTCAGGCTCCGTGCATTAGTATAAAGGCACTTTAGCCGGGCTGTCCGTTTCACCACCTTCATAGGGTATCCAGGATCCACTAGAACAGCAGCATCCCCAGCTTCCCCCTGCCCTACTCCCTCCCTTTGCACTCTGCCGTCATTGCCCATGTTGTTTGGTACAATCCCTCGAATGACCCGTTCAACCCCAGTAGCCCTTAATTTACCCCTTTCCCCCTTCGTTCCTAGTTTAAAGACCTGTCAATGAGTCCCGCTAATTCTTCAGCTAATACCCTCTTACCCCTCAGGGACAGGCTGCTTTCATCAGCAGCCATCATGCCAGGTGCAGTGTAGATTGCCCCATGGTCAAAAAAGCCGAAATTCTTGTGTCTGCACCAGCTCTTAAGCCATCTATTTAAGAGTTGGGTTTTTCAGATCCTCCCTGTACCTTTTCCTGACACCACGGGCGTAGAAGAAAAGATCACCTGCACCCCGGCTCCTTCAAGTATTTGCCCCATTCCCCTGAAGTCTTTCTTTATGGACCTCAGGCTTTCCTTGCCAACTTCCTCGCCGCCAGCCTGAATTATTAAAAGTGGATAGTAATCTGAAGGCTGAATCAACCTAGAAATTTTCTTTGAAATGTCCCTGACCCGTACCCCAGGAAGGCAGCACACTTCTCTGTGGGTAGAGTCGGGCCGGCATATAGGGCCTTCTGTTCCTTGCAGAAGGGAGTCACCTACGACAATCACCCTTCTGTCCTTACGGGTAGAAGCAGTCTTGAGGCTTGGGGGTGACCGCTTCACCTGAGGCAACCTCATGGGTGCACCTGTCTACACACGCTCACTAGTCTCCCCCTCAAGTTCCAGGGCCTCAAACCTGTTTCGCAGAGGCACCTGGGGAGCCGGGGATGGTTGGGATGGGGGATGCCCCTTCCGCCGAGCAGGTAACCGTTTCCACTCCTCCTCCCTTCTCAAATTGCTGCTGGGGGGAAGAGAGTACAGGGGGCTCACTCTCCGTCAAAGGTGTCTTTGGGAGTTTGTCTCCAAAGTCCCCAGTTTAGCGAGGGCCTTTTATCCCCCATTTCAGTGGGGGTTTTTCTTCTTCTTTGAAGTTTGACTCAGCATTTTTGGGAACGTATCTCGAGCAAACAATGAACTTCCAAACAAGCAGGTAAACACACTTTGTAATAGGGTTTTAAACCAGCTTTTGTGACATTCCTGGCCCACAGATAAGCCAGCAAGGAGGGGGGTCTCTGTTGCCAGACACAAGCATTATCGCCTTATGCAGTGTTCAGCTCCTTCGAGCAGCACCCCTGAAGAAGACTGCTCGTCCTGCTTCTGCTTATCTTTGCAATCATAAGCAGAGGTACTGTGGCACAACAACACCCACCATTCACCCTCCTAGATGGTTAGCAGTTGCCAGTCGGAGTCTTATCATCAGAAAGGCCACATGAAGCAAGCTTTGAGACAATAAAAGAAAAACAGTTCTGTCCTTTACACCAGGGGAGCAGGAACAAAAGTGCCTCCCTTCTCGAGCAGCGCGGTGCAGCACGGCACGGCGCGGCGCGGCCCGACCACGTGTGCTTTGGGAGAGGGGAAGGGAAGGGAGATTGCGATTGGGTCTAAAAAAAAAATGAAGGAGGAAAAAGTGATTTGAGAATGAACAGCAGTTTAATAACCTAATAACGCTAAACAACAACAAGAGAGTTTCAACAAAGAGAATAACAAGTCCCCAATCTCACCGATGAGCTGTGGAAGGCGGGAAGCTCCAACCACGCTGTCTCCTTGCAGGGAGCCGGATCAGAAAACCCTGTCCCCTTCCCGACTTCCCCTGCGGTGCCGCTCCCCACATGCCCATTTAAGGCAGTCCACAGAAAAAAAACTTGTCCCCTTTACTCCCATTATTAGGCATGGTGTTCTGATGTGGAATACCAACACCAACCAAATTACAAAACCATAACAGGCGAGAGGAATCCAAGACATCTATAGAGACTGGAAGGAGCAGTCCTTGAGAGTAGCCCTGCAGAGAAGGACCTGGGGTTCCTAATGGATGAGAAAATGAACGAGCCAGCAGTGTGCTCTTGCAGCTCAGAAAGCAAATGGTATCCTGGGTTCCATCAGGAGAGGGGTGGCCAGCAGGGATAGGGTAGTGATTGTTCCTCTCTACTCTGCTCTTGTGAGGCTCCATCTGGAGTACTGTGTCCAGGTATAGAGCCCTCAGTACAAGAAAGACAGAGAGCTGTTGGAGAGGGTCCAGAGGAGAGCCATGAAGATGATCGGGGGCTGGAGCACCTCCCCTACAAGGACAGTCTGAGAGAGCTGGGCTTGTTCAGCATGGAGAGAAGAAAGCTGCAGGGTGACCTCATTGCAGTCTTTCAGTACCTGAAGGAAACCTATAATCAGGAGGGGGGAGTAAACTCTTTGAAAGGGTAGATAACAGCAAAACAAGGGGAAATGGTTTTGAACTGAAGTAAGGAAGATTTAGGTTGGATGTCAGGGGGAAGTTCTTTACTATGAGTGGTGAAAGTTCGTTACTATGAGAGTGGTGAGGTGCTGGAACAGCTGCCGAGAGAGGCTGTGGATGCTCCATCCCTGGAGGTGTTCAAGGCCAGGTTGGATGGAGGCCCTGGGCAGCCTGGTCTAGTAAATGGGGAGGTTGGTGGCCCTGCCTGGCAGGGGGGTTGGAGATTCATGATCCTTGAGGTCTCTTCCAACCTGGGCCATTCTGTGATTTTGTGATTATGTAATTGAAGTACACAACTTTCTTTTGGCAATACCTTCTTATAATCAAAATGTTTTTCCTCAGCTGAGAAGCTAAATTGACGTCTTCAATATCCTTTTAAAACTAGACTCTGTGCTCACCATCTAATACACCTTGAGCTTCCTGAATGCTTTAATAAGTTCGCTGTAGAACTTTTAAAAATGCCTACTTGCTGTTGGTAGGTTCTTTGTGCTACTTTGTGAAGTTGATTGTATGAAAAGTAAGCTTGAAAGAATGTCCAGATCTGATTTTGGCACTAATATGCAGTTAAATTCTAAACAACCGATGCATAAATTGAGCTGTCGTATTTCAATTTGCTGTCCTTTCTGATATTGATTTATGCATTGAATCAAACTTGTTTGTCTATTCAGTCCACCGTTCTGTCCCTGATATTTTGTCTGAGTTTTATTAAAGCAATGCAGCTAAACTTGCATTTGCATATTTTGGTGGAGAGGAACAGCAACAAAAGGAGAGGCTTTAAATGTGGCTTGGTCACATCTTGTAAATTTTACTTGATCCAGGTCTATAAATATCTAAGGTGTGGGGGGCAAAGTTGCGAGGCCAGACTCTTTTCAGCAGTGTGTGGAGACAGGACAAAGAGGAAACGGCCAGAAACTGGAGCATAGGAAGTTCCGCACATATGTGCGCAAGAACTTCTTTACGGTGAGGGTGACGGAGCACTGGAACAGGCTGCCCAGGGGGGTTGTGGAGTCTGCTTCTCTGGAGATATTCAAGACCCGCCTGGATGCCTACCTGTGCGACCTAATGTAAGGAACCTGCTTTGGCAGGTGTGTTGGACTTGGTGATCTCTGGAGGTCCCTTCCAACCACTAAAAAAATAAGTCTTGCAAGATTCACCACAGGGCTCTAAATAGAAAGCAATATCTCACAGTGCAGAACTTGCTCTATATTTCAAGTCCTTTTTTATTTTTATTTTCATCAGATGTCACTTGTTCCTACAAATTTAATAGCCATAGTTGTAGAAAGTGCTCTTTTCCTGTGAATCTGCCTCTGCAATTTAATCTTGCTACTTAACATGGATTGCTGTTAGTTTTAGCATGTTTTTTGACTATAGTCTTTCAAGACTTTTTTCATCCACAATCCTGTTCTCACAAAACACAGACTGTAAATTTATGATAATCTGCTCTTCTCTTTGGTTTGACACTTATGAATGATTGCTTATCCGTCACTCAAGTTAAATCAGATTTGCCACTTTAAATCAAGTATAATATCTGTGATGTGCTTAAATACAGAGACAGAAGTGTTGTGGCTTTGTGATTTCCATTGTCGGTATTCCACATCAGAACATCATGCAGAACAGTAGCAGTTAAAGAGTTCATGTTCTGATTCCATGTTACTGACATTTTAGGCATTTTGGGTTCCAGGAGGGGAGGGGTAGCATCCCCAGAGAACTTGGCGTGAAGAGGAAGCAGGGTGGAACTCTGGACTGGACCCCAGCCGCTCTCTGCCTCTGGCCGTCTCAGCTCGCCACAGAGCAAAGCATGTGCTGCTCTCACACTTCTCAAACTTCTACTTTAGGTATTCTTGCATCTCTCATTTTGTTTGATTTGGTTAAATTTAGTAAATTCCCGTTCCTCCTCAGATCGTTGCTGTTGTGTTTTTTCTTTTTTAAAACTATCTGCACACGGTTATAGATTCCCGTGACAAAACCAGACAAAGTCTAGTGTGATACATAAACTTTATTCAATTAAGCAAGGCGATAAAGTGAGCAAAACAATGCTGGGCACCAAGGGGATTCTATGCTCCACCAAGGTCAGGATCTGAACAAAGGATTGGCCCTGTATTTATACAATTCTTATCTCCTGCATACATTCCAGTCATTCTTGCAGCTGCACAGGTTATTGTTGGGGTTTGTTTTCCTGCCTCCTGATGGCTGTGGTGGTGAAAGTCAGTAGTCTTCACCACTATTCTTTGGTTATTTTCTAACAGCTTATGTGCCTCGGCAATGTGTAGTTTGCAGTGCCTGCAGCTTCTTAGTTTCCATCCTTTACAACACTATTTACATTTTACAACACTGTTTACATTCCAGACACCTGAGAAAGCACCAATGAGTTTCTGTCATGGTTTAATAATTTTGTAATTTTGCTATCAGTATTCCACATCATAACATCATATAAAGCATGAATAATTTTACTGAATCTGCAACTTGCAGAAGAAGACTACATCTCCCAGAGAGCAACACGATAGGTCACGGGACCTGGACTCTATATTAACTCTGTCGCAGACTAGACTGACGTCTTTCGAGTTCTGGCGTTCAGGGCAGTGTGTGGGAGCCTTCAGCCATTCGCCTAGATTCACAGTAGGCCTCGGTTACAGGACTCATTCTCTCTCCTATTTTGCTTGATTCGTTAGCTCAATTTTCAGTTTTCAATTATATTGTATTATATTGTGTTATCCGGTATTTCGATATAGTATTTAGTAAATAAGTGTGCCTCCTTAGATCATTGCCGCTGTTTTCTTTTCCTAATTAACTTTTTCTTTTCGGCCTAGGGCCCCTCTGGGGCCCACGGCCCCCTGTCACGGACGCAGGTGGATTTTTTTCGTTCAAACCGTGACAGATTTTGGTGGAGAATGCGGGCGTATTGAGTTGCTGTTTTTCTGTGTTTTCTTCTGTTGCTCTTTTAGCTTTTAACAGAGATACAAGTTTTTTTTTTCCCGTTAAGGAGCTATCTTAGGTTTGCGATTCTGCACCTGCGAGCTTGACCTTGAAAAGTCCAGGCGGACTGCCAATACTCCGGTATATTTTATAAACATTGTTGAGCTTGGTTTTCTTTTACTTTTTTCTCTCTATTGAAGAAAAAAAGGAAAAAAAAAAATGTTTTCTCTACTAAATTTGTTTTACCAGGGACTGTGTGCCATTGGTTCCTTTTTTGAGATGCTCCGAACATATTGGGTCATGTTTAAGCTAGCCACTTTTTCTTATGGAGCTATACAATTGTATAATGGATTGAAAGCATGGTTAGCAATGCTCACTTCGTATCTGTATACAGCTCCAGAGGGAGCAACTAATGCAACTAATTATACAGAAATGGTGATTTTTAAGCGTGCTCCTCTTTCTTTCTATGAATCCTTTATGCAGTTTTTGAATGATCAGTGGGCCACACTCTTAATCTCCCTGATCTTACTGTTGATTATTGTAATAATCTCACTCAGTATCTGGATTTATAACATCCGGAGGAAGTCTTCCCTAGAACCAGAGAATACTGAGTGGCAGGGAGTGTGGAGAGGCTTTGAAGAGATTCTCAAAGGACAGACATCTTCAGTGTTATGGAGCTTCACTCCTGAACACTTGAAGAATCCTGAGAGTTTGATTGCATATTTGAGGCAGGAATGTTGTGGCTCAGGCAGATCTCAGGAGGCACAAATGATTTTGGGCCTAGCTAATGCTTATCGGGCCTTAGTCAATACCATTCCTGAGAGGGAAGTTTTTGAAGCTGAGAGAGAGAGTCTCAGGGCCGAGAAGGAGAGTCTTAGAGCTGAGGCAGAAAAACTTTGGACTGAGAAGGTAGAGAGAGAAAAAGCTTTTGAAGCTGAGAGAAAAGATCTCCTGTACCAACGAGACTCAATCTGGTACGAGAAGGAGAGTCTTAGAACTGACGCAGAAAAGCTTTGGGATGAGAAGGTAGAGAGAGAAAAAGCTTTTGAAGCTGAGAGAAAAGATCGCCTATATCAAAGGGACACCTTGTGGTATGAGGGAGAGGCTCTCCGAAATGAGAAAAGCTCCCTGCAATCCCAACTCAACACTCTCCAGTCCGAGCACAGCGCCCTCCGGTCCGAGTACAACACTCTCCAGACTGAGCGCGATGCCCTCTGGACCGAGCAAAATGCCCTCCAGACCGAGCACAACACTCTCCAGTCCAAGTATGACGCCGTCCATTCTGAGTGTGGCACCCTCCAGGCCAAGCACGATGCCTTCCAACCCAACTGCGACACCCTCCAGTCCGAGCACAATACTCTCCAGACTGAGCACAACGCTCTCCGGTCCGGGTACAATACTCTCCAGTCCAAGTATGACGCCCTCCAGTCTGAGCGCGGCACCCTCCAGCCTAAGCACGATGCCCTTCAACCCAATTGTGACACCCTCCAGACCGAGCACAACACTCTTCAGTCCGAGCATAATGCCCTCCAGTCCGAGCATAATGCTCTTCAGACTGAGCACAATGCCCTCCGGACCGAGCTCAACACTCTCCAGACTGAGCACACTGCCCTCCAGGCCGAGCATAACATCCTCCGGTTCGGGTACAACACTCTCCAGTCCAACTACAACAGCCTCCAGACTGAGCTCGGTGCCGTCCAGTTCAAGCGGAACGCTCTCCGAGACCAGCTAAGTGCCCTCCGGGGTGAGCTGAATGTATGTAACCAACTACCAGGGGCACATGTAGTCCAATTTGACCAGCCATTGGGGGCACATGTAGTCCAATTTGGCCAGCCACTGGGGGCGCATGTAGTTCAATCTGACCAGCCACCGGGGACACATGTAGTTCAATTGGACCAACTATCAGGGACACCAGATACAATGTTGGTTGCCCCTGTAAGAGGGCGAAAGACAAAACGACTTTCAACTCAGTTAGAGAAAATGCAGAAGGAGTTGGAAGAGCGGCGGGAGTTAGTAGAGCAGGACTCAGGAGAGCAGGGGGAGTCAGAAGACCAGAGGAAGCTGGAGGAGCAGAGGATGTTAGAGGGGTACAAGAAGATGTTAGAGGAGCAGAAGAAGTTAGAGGAGCAGAGGAAGTTTGGAGAGAGGAAAAAGAAGGAGGGTTACCTGGAAAAAATAACACAAGCGTCAGGGTCAGGGTCAGAGTCAGAAGAGGAGCCAAAAGCTAGATTTTCTTTACGGGAATTTCTCGAGTCCAAACTTATAGATGGGGCAGCCTCATCGACACAGCTGCCACCATCAGCACCCGGGACTCTTGATAGAACAAAAGATGAGCAAAGTATTACGACCATTATTGATCGATCTTTTAAAATGAGTGAAATTTGAGATCTAAGAAAGGATTTCACACGTCATCCAAAAGAACATATGGTCACTTGGTTACTTCGCTGCTGGGACAATGGTGCCAACAGTGCGTGGCTTGATGGCAGTGAAGCTCGCCAACTGGGTAGCATTTCCAAGGACTCACGTGTGGACAGAGGTATTGGCACATGCCAAAATCGGTCCTACATCCTCTGGAAGTGGATGTTGATAGCGGTAAGAGATAGATTCCCCTTCAAACGGGACTTGGAGCCTGAGAGAAAGAAATGGACTGATATAGAGAAAGGTATCCAATTTTTGAGAGAAAATGCTCTGGTGGAAATGCTATACAGCCGCGAGTTCAATCGTAATGATCCAAACCAATTACATGATCCTGAAGCAGTCCGCGTTCCACGACAAATGTGGCGTGACTTTACAAAAGCAGCTCCAGAAAAGCATGCCAGTGCACTTGCATTAGTATATGGCAAAGGGGACAGGAAACCCTTTGTGAATGAACTAATTGGCAGACTTCAGGAACTTGAATTATTTATAAGCGCTACAGAAGTTAATCTGTATACTTCAGCCATTGTCAAAATAGTGGAAAGATTAAACAAAATGGAGGGAACACAAAGTGATATTATTGACAAATTGGCTAATGTGCCTGATGTAGATGAATTCACGGTGGTACAAGATGATGGAGACCAGGATTTCCACGATCGCCTATTGAGAAAGCTAAACAACATGAGTTCCTCTCGACCTGTATCATCGAAAATCTCAACCTTAAAAAAGAGACGTCCTCGTATTCAAGCAAATGGCAACGATAAGACACCTCGTATTCAAGCAAATGACAACGATAAGACTACACGTCTTGCCTTGTTGTTTTTCCTCTGTAGTCATGGGGAGGACATGAAGAAGTGGTGTAATTCATCCACTTCTGCACTTCAAGCACGAGTGAAAGAATTACAAGGTGAAACAACCACCAAGGTGAACTCTTCCAAGAAGGGGAGAGTTCCAGTTGCTTCAAGCCACCGAGGTAAACAATAGAGGGGCCCTGCCCCCAGCCAGGGGGGGAAAGGGACAATAGAGTATATTGGACTGTGTGGATTAAGTGGCCTGGCACATCTCGACCACAGAAATATAAAGCCTTGGTGGACACTGGTGCACAATGCACCCTAATGCCCTCAAGTCACCAAGGGACACAACCAATATATATACATGGAGTGACTGGGGGTTCCCAAGAATTGACTATGTTGGAGGCCGAAATAAGCCTCACTGGTAAAAACTGGCAGAGACACCCTATTGTGACTGGTCCAGAGGCTCCATGTATACTGGGAATCGATTACCTTAGGATGGGATATTTTAAGGATCCCAAGGGGTATCGATGGGCCTTTGGGATAGCTGCTGTTAACACAAACGGTGTTAAGCAGCTGTCAACTTTACATGGTCTGTCAGATGATCCTTCTGCTGTGGGGTTGCTCCAGGTAAAAGACCAAGAGGTACCAATTGCCACCAAAGTGGTTCACAGATGGCAGTACCGCACCAATAGGGACTCATTGCTCCCCATTCACAAGCTAATTCGCCAATTAGAAAATCAGGGAGTGATTAGCAAAACGCACTCGCCTTTTAACAGCCCCATATGGCCAGTGCGTAAAACCAGTGGGGAATGGCGGCTGACGGTAGATTACCGTGGCCTGAATGAAGTTACACCTCCATTAAGTGCTGCTGTACCAGACATGCTAGAACTCCAGTATGAATTGGAGTCAAAAGAAGCTAGGTGGTAT
Organism: Coturnix japonica; assembly: GCF_054131305.1. NCBI lineage: Eukaryota > Metazoa > Chordata > Aves > Galliformes > Phasianidae > Coturnix > Coturnix japonica. Next base: position 428,563 of record NW_028188974.1, read on the forward strand.
GCCACCATTGATATTGCTAATGCCTTCTTTTCCATCCCATTGGCTGCAAAATGTAGGCCGCAGTTTGCTTTTACCTGGAGAGGTCTTCAGTATACCTGGAACCGTTTACCTCAGGGGTGGAAGCACAGCCCAACAATTTGCCATGGATTGATCCAAGCTGTTTTAGAACAGGGTAATGCTCCTGAGCACTTGCAGTATATTGATGACATTGTAGTGTGGGGCCATACAGCAGCAGAGGTTTTCAAGAAAGGGACACAGATAATCCAAATTCTTTTGCAAGCTGGTTTTGCCATTAAGCGCAGCAAGGTGAAGGGGCCTGCCCACTCAACTATACGTATGTGTGTGTATATATGTATAAACATAATGTAATGATGTAGAATAAGGGGTGGAATGTCATGGTTTAATAATTTTGTAATTTTGCTATCAGTATTCCACATCATAACATCATATAAAGCATGAATAATTTTACCGAATCTGCAACTTACAGAAGAAGACTACATCTCCGAGAGAGCAACACGATAGGTCACGGGACCTGGACTCTATATTAACTCGGTCGCAGAACAGACTGAGGTCTTTCGAGTTCTGGCATTCAGGGGAGTGTGTGGGAGCCTTCAGCCGTTCGCCTAGATTCACAGTAGGCCTCTCGGTTACGGGACTCATTCTCTCTCCTATTTTGCTTGATTTGTTAGCTCAATTTTCAATTATATTGTATTATATTGTGTTATCCTGTATTTCGATATAGTATTTAGTAAATAAGAGTGCCTCCTTAGATCGTTGCCGCTGTTTTCTTTTCCTAATTAACTTTTTCCTTTCGGCCTAGGGCCCCTCCGGGGCCCACGGCCCCCTGTCACGGACGCAGGTGGATTTTTTTCGTTCAAACCGTGACAGTTTCAATTTGACTAACAAACTTAACCCTTACCTATCACACACACTCTGCCCTTCCCCCTCTCCCAGAGCACGTGCCTGGCATTGGCCAGGTCACGGCAAACCCCTTCATTTTTTTTCCTTCGCTCCTTTGTCTCTCCTTTTTTTTTTCCCAGGGCCTATGCCCCTCTGTCACAGACTTACATCTTGGGGTAACCCCGTGACAAAAGTTTTAATTTCTTCCTTCTTCTGCTAAGCTATATATGCGTAGTGTTAGAGCTATTTGAGAGTCATTGTTACTTACACAATTGTATAAGTTTCCTCTGATGTTCTTGCAGTGCCCAACTTTCTCTGTCCAACTACTCAGATCTCCTGCCTGTATTCTCATATTTCATTTGTCTTGCTATGCTGCTTTGGTTTGATCTTGAGAACCTCTTGTCCTGCCATATAGTCTGAAGTGGTTCTTTCTGGCTGTTATTTGTAATAGATGATTCAAATTTCATGCAGCTGCTTACAATTAATTAGAAACAATTGTGTCATGGTTTTATGATTTTTGGTTATCAGTATTCCACATCATAACATCGTGTAGCACACTGGGAGTTAAAGAGTTAATGCTCCCCTCCTAGGTACCTGTCCCAGAAGAGAAGAACTACATACTACATACCACAGAGAACTTCGAGTTCTTTGTGTTTCCATTTACTGTTTAAAGGGAAAGATAAAAACCATCCACAAAACACTTTTCCTCCCCTTTTTATCTCAGCAACATGAGCTCCTGAGCAACATTGTCTCGCCTCAGCATCAGAGTACTCTTTCTCTCTCATTTTACTTGATTTATTAGCTTCAATTCTAATTATATTTTATTATATTATAGTGTGTTATCTTGCATTCTGATATCTTATTTAGTAAGTTAGTGTGTTACTCCTCAGATTGTTGCCACTATTTTGTTCTTGGGTTTATCTCTCTATTCTTTTCCTCTATTTCCCTTTTCCCTTTCCTGGGGTGTGGGTCCCCCAGCACACACTTGTAAGGTGGAATAATACAAAGATGGTAACAGATATTCTACAGGTTATTTACGAAAAAGTCTCACCAATGTGGATGCCTTCACTGGAAATTACTAAGGTGTCACAGGTTACCTAGGTTTACCTGTGCCCGTGACAGGGGCCGCCGCCCCGGAAATGAAGGGAAAAAGAGGAATGGACAAAAAACAGTGGCAGCAATCTAAGGAGGAAACATATTTTACTAAATACGATATTGGAATAAAAGATGACACAATATAGTACAATATAATTGAGGCTAATAAATCAAATGAGAGAGAAAATAGTTCCACGGACAGGTTTGCCCTTTCCAGAGGCTGGGAGGACCCAAACAGCTTTTCCCAACATGTTCTTTACATGTACAACAGGGACCTTGTCTACTTCTACAGTGTGTAGGAGGTTAGATTGGCTAGGACCATCACGATTGACAGATCCTCTAGTATTGAACAACCAAGTGGCTTCTGCCAGATGCTTCTCCCAGTGCTTAAATGTTCCACCACCCATTACTTTTAACATAGTTTTCAACAACCCATTATATAGTTCAATTTTACCAGAAGCTGGTGCATGGTAGGGAATATGATAAATCCATTCAATGCCATGATCTTCGGCCCAAGTATTTATAAGGGAATATTTGAAATGAGTCCCATTATCTGATTCAATTCTTTCTGGGGTGCCATGCCGCCACAGGACTTGTTTCTCAAGACCCAATATCGTGTTTCGGGCGGCAGCATGGGGTACTGCATATGTTTCAAGGCACCTCTACCATGGTAAGCACATAGCATATACCACTGCGAGATTGTGGCAAGGTGATATAATCAACCTGCCACGCCTCCCCATATTTATACTTTTGCCATCGCCCTTCCTCCTTTCTTAGCTTGTTTAATTACGGGACATGTTTCACGGTCAAATTATCTGCATAATAGCGTCCATAGTTAAGTCCAACCCTAGGTCTCTGGCCCACTTATATGTTGCGTCTCTTCCCTGATGGCCCAAGGTCTCATGGGCCCACCGAGCTAAAAATAGTTCACCCTTATTCTGCCCGTCCAAGTTGATTTGGGCTACCTCAGTTCTGGCAGCTTTATCTACCTGATGATTGTTTTGCTGTTATGGCATATGTTTCACTGTCATGAAAAACCTGAGCAATAGCATCCATAGTTAAGTCCACCCCTCGGTCTCTGGCCCACTTATATGTTGTGTCTCTTCCTTGATGGCCTGAGTTCTCATAGGCCATCGAGCTAGAAATAATTCGCCCTTATTCTGCCAGTCCAAGTCAATTTCAGCCACCTCAAATCGGGCAGCTTTATCTACCTGATGATTGTTTTGTTATTCTTCAGTAGCCTGACTCTTGGGCACATGTGCATCCACGTGACGCACCTTCACAACCATATTCTTTGTTCGGGCAGCAATGTCTTTCCATAGTTCAGCAGCCCAAACAGGTTTACCCCTCCATTACCAGTTATTTTGTTCCCACTGCTGTAACCACCCCCATAAGGCATTTGCCACCATCCATGAGTCAGTATAAAGATACAGCATTGGCCACCTCTCCCATTCAGCAACATCTAAGGCCAGCTGGACATCCTTTACCTCTGTGAACTGACTTAATTATCCTTTTCCTTCAGTGGCCTCTGCAACCTGTAGTGTGGGACTCCACACAGCAGCTTTCCATTTGCGATGCTTCCCGAAAATTCGTCACGATCCATCAGAGAACAGGGCATATTTCTTTTCATTTTCTGGTAGTTTGTTGTATGGTGGGGCCTCTTTAGCACGTGAGACCTCTTCTGCTGGTGATGTTCCAAACTTTTTACCTTCAGGATAGTCCATGATCACCTCTAAAATTCCTGGACGATTGAGGATTCCCATTTGCGCTCTTTGTGTAATCAGCATAATCCACTTGCTCCAGGTGAAATCGGTAGCATGATGGGTGGAGGGAACCTGTCCTTTAAACATCCAGTTTATTACTGGCAAGCGAGGTGCTAGAAGGAGCTGAACCTCTGTCCCAACTACTTCAGAAGCAGCCCGAACCCCCTCATATGCGGCTAAGATCTCCTTCTCAGTTGGAGTGTAGCACACTTCAGACCCCTTATACTCTCGACTCCAGAATCCCAGGGGTCGACCTCGGGTCTCTCCTGAGGCTCTTTGCCACAAACTCCAAGTGGGACCTTTCTCTCCAGCAGCAGTATAGAGGATGTTCTTTACATCCTGTCCCATCCATATTGGCCCCAGGGGCACGGCACGGGCTTTCTCATGTTTAATCTGTTCTAAAGCCTTCTGCTGCTCAGGGCCCCATGCAAAATCATTCTTCTTCTATGTCACCTGATAAAGGGGGCTTACAATGAGGCTGTAGTTTGGAACGTGCATCCTCCAAAAGCCCACTACACCCAGGAAAGACTGTGTCTCTTTCTTGCTAGTTGGTGGAGACATGGCAGTGATTTTGTTGATCACATCTGTTGGGATGTGACGACGTCCATCCTGCCACTTTATACCTAAGAACTGAATTTCCTGGGCAGGCCCTTTTACTTTACTTCGCTTAATAGCAAAGCTGGCTTGTAGAAGAATCTGGATTATCTGCTCTCCTTTTGTGAAAACCTCTTCTGCTGTATCACCCCACACAACAATGTCATCAATGTACTGCAGATGTTCAGGGGCACCACCCTGTTCCAATACGGTTTGGACCAACCCATGGCAAATGGTTGGGCTGTGTTTCCACCCCTGGGGCAAACGGTTCCATGCATACTGAATGCCCCTCAAGGAGAAGGCAAACTGTGGCCTGCATTCTTCGGCCAAAGGAATAGAGAAAAAGGCGTTAGCAATGTCAGTGGTGGCATACCATTTGGCTGCTTTTGACTCCAGCTTGTACTGGAATTCCAACATGTCCAGCACAGCAGCGCTCAGTGGGGGTATTACCTCATTCAGGCCACGGTAATCTACAGTTAGCCTCCATTCTCCACTGGCTTTACGCACTGGCCACATGGGGCTGTTAAAAGGTGAGTGAGTTTTGCTGATCACTCCCTGATTCTCCAACTGGAGAATCAAATCATGAATGGGGAGCAAGGAATCTCTGTTGGTGCGGTACTGCCATCTGTGCACTGTTTTTGTAGCAATTGGTACCTGCTGCTCTTTTACTCGTAGCAACCCCACAACAGACGGGTCCTCTGACAGGCCAGGAAAAATGGACAGCTGCTTAATTTTGTCTGTATCTACAGCAGCTATTCCAAAGGCCCATCGATACCCCTTAGGATCCATGAAATGCCCCCTTCTGAGGTAGTCAATACCAAGTACACATGGAGCCCCTGGGCCAGTCACAATAGGATGTTTTTGCCAGTCTTTACCAGTGAGGCTTATTTCTGCTTCTAATACATTCAGTTCTTGAGAGCCCCCAGTCACTCCAGAAATATGGATTGATTCTGTCCCTGCAGGACTAGAGGGCATTAGGGTACACTGTGCACCAGTGTCCACCAGCGCCTTATATTCCTGTGGTTCTGATGTGCCAGGCCATCGAATCCACACAGTCCATTAAACTCTATTATCCCTCTCTCTCCCCTGACTAAGGGTAGGGCCCCTCTATTGGTTACCTGTGATAACTGGAGCAGTTCTACTGGTGGTTGGTCTGTTCTGCAGTTCTCTCACCCATGCTCGCAGTACAGAAGTAGGCTGGTCATGCCACTTCCTCATTTCTTCTCCGCAGTCACATAGGTAGCGCCACATGTAAACACCCGGTGGAATTATACTGTTGTTCCTTGTTCGAGCTGGGAAGCGTGTGCGTCTAATAGCTGAGACTTCTGATCTTACGGGTGGGGAGTAGTGTTCATCACCTTTAATTAGTTTGATCAGTTCCTTTAGTAGACTGCCACGGTTTGAATGGAAAAATCCACCTACGTCCGTGACAGGGGGCCGTGGGCCCCGGAGGGGCCCTAGGCTGAAAGGAAAAAGTTAATTAGGAAAAGAAAACAGCGGCAACAATCTAAGGAGGCACACTTATTTACTAAATACTATATCGAAATACAGGATAACACAATATAATACAATATAATTGAAAATTGAGCTAACGAATCAAGCAAAATAGGAGAGAGAATGAGTCCCGTAACCGAGAGGCCTACTGTGAATCTAGGCGAACGGCTGAAGGCTCCCACACACTCCCCTGAACGCCAGAACTCGAAAGACGTCAGTCTGTTCTGCGACCGAGTTAATATAGAGTCCAGGTCCCGTGACCTATCGTGTTGTTCTCTGGGAGATGTAGTCTTCTTCTGTAAGTTGCAGATTCAGTAAAATTATTCATGCTTTATATGATGTTATGATGTGGAATACTGATAGCAAAATTACAAAATTATTAAACCATGACAGTAGACTTCCTTGATCATTCTGATCTTCATTGAACACTGATGATACTTGTACAGGTTTGTTACGATTGGTCGATGGAAACAGTTTCTCGTGCATTTCATCCAGCTGGTCTTTTACTTGTGAGATGGCAGAAACTGCGGCGGTGTACAGTGGGGAGAGCGAATGTTTTTAGTATTGAATTGCCATAATCAGTTCAAAAAACTCAGGGCCTTCTGCCTTGGTCCGCATATCCTTTACACGTTGTTGCCAGTGACTGTGCATATTTCTCTGGTGCTGTACTTGTGAGCGTCTGCCACATGTCAGGATCGGTCCTCACTCTCTCAGGATCATGTTCGCTTGGATCCTCAGGGTCGTACAACAATTCCACCATGGCCATTTCCCTCAGGTACTGGATACCAGCTTGGATTGTATTTCACTTAATAACTTTAGGCTTCAAAGCTGCCCGGTAGGGGTGCCTTGTTCTCACGGCTGTTAACATTCATTCCCAGAGGGTGGCAGCTGCATCCGAACATCTGCTAATGTCTCTGTCGATAGTTGAGTCTCCGGAAATGTTTCCTAGCTGGCGTTCCTCGTTACCATCTAGAGACAAGCTGTGGGCCCCGTTGTCCCAGCAGCGAAGCAACCAGGCAAGGACACCTTCATTTTGATGCCGTGTAAACTCCTCTATTGAGCCTTGGATTTCAGTCAGCTTCAGAGGTCGACAATAAGTAATTTCCTCCTCATCATCAGTCTCTTCTTCAAGCCTCTTAGTTTTTCTTTTTGCCTTTCTCGGTGCTGATCCAGACCCGGCACCTGGATCTTCTGCTGCCTCCTCCTCTGCTTCTCCTTCTTTTTGTTCTAGACGCATGGACACCCATTTCCATTTCTTGCCTTCCACAGGGGCAACTGATATTGCTACTGATGCCTCCTGTGACTGATCAGAGTCGACCTGGAGATTATCTTAGTTGGCCTGAATCTCAGATCGAAAACTCTCTCTCTCCAGAATAGTATTATACAGAGCACGGTATGCATAAGCCAATCCTTAAATAAGATTTGCCTCCTTAGGTCTCTGACTCAAATACTCACATAATTTCTCAGGGTCCCTCAGGTGTTCAAGGGTGAAATCCCACGACACTGTAGGTCCCCATGCTTCTAAGATTTTCCCTAAACCTTTCTATATTCCTTGCCAGTCAGCATTCTCTGGTTTTGGAGGAGACTTCTGCATAGAACAAATGTATCGGAAAACATATACATTCATTGATATTGATAGCATGGACCCAAGAATGAATATTACCTCGGCTATTGAACAATGTGCGGAAATCTGAGAGTACAGCCTGTACACTGGATTGAACATCGTGGTGTCTGTAAAATTAGCTATTCCATCTGGGATGTAAGTGCCAACATTTACATTATACCACATTGCATATAAGTACCAGGTGGGTGTCTCCATCAGCGCCCTTATTAGGTTATACATATACATAATTCCACAACAATAAAGCGTGGATTTAATAATTGGCCAATATGTTGAAAAGATCATAATTGCTTTCAGTCCCCTAAACAGAGCAACTGGAGTGAGGAGTAGGTTCATAGCTGGTAGTAGCTAGCAGGCACTGTGAAAGTCAGAGCTAATTAACTGTATTCTGAGAGAGCAAGAAATCCTTTTGTTTTCTTTACAAAAGCAAGATAGTAATACTTAGAGTGTACAGCTAGCTCTGAATGTTGACAGTTCGCCTGGAATTTCAAGGTCACGATCTCAGTAAGCAGCTACGAAAAGATAACACTCCTGTAACAAAGCTTTTTTTGAGAGCAAAAAGAGAGTTGTTATGAAAGCTAGAAAAGCAGCAGCTCTATGCCCGCATACTCCACCAAAAAGCTGTCACAGGTTACCTAGGTTTACCTGTGCCCGTGAAAGGGGCCGCCGCCCCGGAAATGAATGGAAAAAGAGGGATGGACAAAAAACAGGGGCAGCAATCTAAGGAGGAAACTTATTTTACTAAATACGATATTGGAATACAATATAACACAATATAGTACAATATAATTGTCACGGTTTGAATGAAAAATCCACCTGCGTCCGTAACAGGGGCCGTGGGCCCCACAGGGGCCCTAGGCCGAAAGGAAAGAGTTAATTAGGAAAAGAAAACAGTGGCAACGATCTAAGGAGGCACACTTATTTACTAAATACTATATCGAAATACAGGATAACACAATATAATACAATATAATTGAAAATTGAGCTAACGAATCAAGCAAAATAGGAGAGAGAATGAGTCCCGTAACCGAGAGGCCTACTGTGAAATCTAGGCGAACGGCTGAAGACTCCCACACACTCCCCGGAACGCCAGAACTCGAAAGACCTCAGTCTAGTCTGTGACCGAGTTAATATAGAGTCCAGGTCCCGTGACCTATCGTGTTGTTCTCTGGGAGATGTAGTCTTCTTCTGTAAGTTGCAGATTCAGTAAAATTATTCATGCTTTATATGATGTTATGATGTGGAATACTGATAGCAAAATTACAAAATTATTAAACCATGACAATAATTGAGGCTAATAAATCAAACAAGAGAGAGAGAGAGAACGAGAGAGAAAATCCCCGAAAACCGGGAGGCCTACTGTTAATTCTAGGTGATAGGGCTTGTGCGCAGAGACGACAGAGCTGGAACGCAAAGAGCGAGAGAAGAAGAAGAAGAGAATGTTCCAGTGAGATTATATATGTCCTCCTCCAGTGATTCATCTCTGGCCGCAATGTCCTCTGGGATATGTAGTTCTCCTCCAAGAGCTGAGTACTCGGGACGCTGCCATTCCACGGAACTGGAGCATGAACCTTCCACACTTCCACATACCCTTAATTACACTTCCACATACCCTCAATTACACTTCCACATAACCTCAATTACACTTTCTTATACCATCAATACAGTTTGTCCCATTCAAACACCTTTTAATACCATATAACTTTCCCTTAGCAATCCGTATCATTCAGTTATAAACATAAACTTACTTTCTCTTTAACCCTTTTTCCTTTGTACATGATTCCACTATTTATACCCTCAATTAATGATTCATACTGCACATGATGTTATGATGTAGAATATTGACAGCAACAGCACAAAACCATGACATAAGGTAATCTCCACCAGAGAGCAATCTCCAAGAGATACTGCCCTAATGGTGGTCAGCCTTTAAATGAGGTCTAGAGGAGATGGAGTCAAGCTCCACCCATTCTGGGAGCACAGCTAAATTACTCTTACCTGTGCTCCCACAGCTGACCCAACACTTGCCTCAGCTGATTAATCAGAGGTTCAGGCTGTGATTACCAATTTCCCATACACTCCACCCCTTCACAGCGTGAACCAATGATTAGGTGAGTTTTTCCTTAATTCAGAGATCCAATGCAACGCTGATACAGTTTCCCATCGTAATGGATGTTGATATAAATTGAGTGATGATTTGATGGATGTTCACAGTCTTCCATGGGTGAGTGCTTGGAAACAAGCCATCTTGAAGTGCAAGTCTATCTGCGTTTCATCAGTCCCAAACTGACTCAGGGAGAATAGTACAAATGCTTCAAAAGTACTAGGAGGGGAAGGTCTGCCTTCCAAAGCACGATTCAGGCCATTTTCTTATCTTGGGTCAATACTTCTGCTTGTACCAGATTATGCCCTGGTCGCCAATACCATACCCTTTGGCCAGATATCTGGAGGAGTCTTAATCTGCCATAGGGACATGATAGGTGTTGTCACAGGTTATCTACATTTACCTATGCCCGTGACGGGGGACAGCCGCGCCGTAGGGCCCCGGGCCCGGAAAGGAAGGGAAGAAGAGGAATGGACAAAAAACAGTGGCAGCAACCTAAGGAGGAAAACTTATTTTACTAAATATGATATCGGAATACAATATAATATAATATAATATAATATAATATAATATAATATAATATAATATAATATAATATAATATAATATAATATTGTCACGGGTTACTTAGATTTACCTATGCCCGTGACAGGGGAAGCCACCCCGGGGGCCCCCCCGGGGGCCCGGAAAGGAGGGGGAAAAGGGGAATGGGATAAAAACAGCGACAATCTAAGGAGGAAAAAACTTATTTTACTAAATATGATATCGAAATACAAGATAACACAATATAATATAATTGAGGCTAACAAATCGAACAAACAGAGAGAGAGAGAGTCCCCAAAAACCGAGAGGCCTACTGTGAACTCTAGGCAACACGGCTGGAACGCTTCCCACTCTCCGAGAAGTTCGAGAGAAGAAGGAGGGCACTCCAGCCTGGGAACGAGATTATATAGCGTCCTGGTCCCGTGACTTATCATTAACCCTGTTGTTCTCTGGGATATGTAGTCTTCTTCTGTGGACTGCACATTCAATAGAAGTATCCATACTTTACATGATGTTATGATGTGGAATACTGATAGCAAAATTACAAAATTACAAAACCATGACAAATATAATATAATATAATATAATATAATATAATATAATATAATATAATATAATATAATATAATATAATATAATATAATATAATATAATATAATAGAATATAATATAATATAATTGAGGCTAATAAATTGAATAAAACAGAGAGAGAGAGTCCCCAAAAACCAAGAGGCCTACTGTGAACTCTAGGCGACATGGCTGGAACGCTTCCCACTCCCGGAGAGTCCGAGAGAGAGAGAACTCCAGCCAGGGAGCGAGATTATATATGTCCTCCTCCTGTGACTTATCTCTGACCACGACGTCCTCTGGGATATGTAGTTCTCCTCTGAGAGCTGAGTACTCGGGACGCCGCCATTCTACAAAACTGGAGCATGAATGATCCATACTGAACATGATGTTATGATGTGGAATATTGACAGCAACACCACAAAACAATGACAATGGCAATAAAAATCGGAGTATTGATCAAAATGTCAGTAGGTCATGTGCCTATCACTGAGGAGGTTACTGAACCTCCCACCTCCAATAATCTCCCCCAAGGTGCAAGTAGGCCACACCACTTGGGTCCTACCTGCACCTTTCAGGGCCAATTTATCTTATGGATTCCTGGTTCCAAATTCTCAGGGGTAGGGAGCAGAAGATTATTTTCATTACCAACCTGGGGTTTTACCTGATTATCAGTACCCGTAATTTGGATCCTAAGAGGGGAGGCCCATATAGGTTGTAGCATTTTTAGGGCACTGGGTCTGCCATCTCGAGGTCTTTCATTCAGGTCCCGCAGGGTATCATATAGTCTTTTTGTCCACCCCTGCAGGGACTGGGAGTCTGTCTTCAGGGCAGCCTTGAGGATACCGATGTAATGTTCAATAAGGCCTGCCCCTGTTGGGTTACATGGTAGGTGGAATCACTACTCAATGTTGTTTTCTTCTGCCCAGCGCTGTATTGTTGCACCAGTGAAATGAGTGCCTTGGTCACTCTCAGTCACTTGAGGTGTCCTGTCGGCAGACATCAATTTGGTAAGTGCCTTGATGGTATATGCCTGATTTGCTTTTGGCAATGGATAGGCTTGCAGCAGCCCACTTATGGTATCAACGCAGGTCAGGGCATATCTCACCCCCTCAGACCAAGGGAGGGGCCCAATGTAATCAACCTGCCGTCTTTGAAGAGGACTGTATTCTCTAGCAATGTGGGATGTTGTTTCAGGCAACGGTCTCGGTCACATCTTTGAGCAAGCATCGCAACGCTGACATGCTTGAACGATATCAGATAGTTGTACAGGCAGCCCCCATGCTTTAGCATCTGCCCACATTATCTTCTGTCCAGCATGTTGTAGTTTCTGATGCAACCAATGGGCAATATTTTTAGCTTGCGAGTTCTCAATCAATCAGATTTGGGCCAGTGTGTCAGCTTCATCATTTCCTGCTGACTGCAGGGGTTGATGACCAGAGACATGGCAGAGAAGTACTGTATCATAGTATCATAGTCTCGTGCGGGTTGGAAGGGACCTTAGAGATCATCGAGTCCAACCCCCGGGATTCAAGCCTCTGTGTAGCAGAGCGGCACTTCTACCACTTGCACCACAGGGGGGATTCGAACTCCGGGCCCCAGTGTTGCAAGGCGGCATTCCTACCACTGCGCCACCGGGGCATTGTTTTTTACTGCATTCCAGATGTCTACCCACATGTCTTTACCCCAGATTGGTTGGGTGTGGATAGTCCATTCCTGAGTGGCTCACTGTGCAATCCAAACAGTAAGCCCCTGGTACACAGCCCAACTATCTGTATAGATGTTCAGAACACCGCCACCAGGTTCTTTAGTTATAACCATCCACACAGATTAAAATTCTGCCCGTTGGCTGCTCTGACCATCCCCCTCATCAAACCAGATTGTCTCAGTAGAGGGATGGTATGCTATCGCTCACCACTTACTCGGGTTGCCTTTGCTGGATCCATCCGTGTACCAGGCATAGTCAGGAATAGGATATCTTCCTTCTTGAACGGGACTCTTCTCTGGTGGAGTGGGCATCGGTTGTTTTGGTGCATCACTGTGATATGTTACTGGGCCTAGGATTTTTTGTAATTCTTCTTTCAGCGGTGATGAAGACAGGCTACTTCTCTGTCTGAGATAGGAAACCCATTGTGCTACCGTTTGTGCTTGGGCCACCCCTGTCTTAGGAAGGTGGGTCAAATCCCTTACCCACCCCTGGACTGTCAAAGTAGTTTTAACTATGACCTCCGCTGTTTGGATTATCGGCTCTACTTCTTGTAATGCAGCCAATAACTGTTTCTTAATCATGCTATATCTTTCCTCTGCTCCGTGACAAACCTGAGACCAAAATCCTATAGGGGTTCTGAACAGAACTCTGGAATGCCACAGGCCCCAGCCAAAACCATCTTGAGTGACATGAACATCCAATTCCGCTGGAAGGGTAGGATCAAATATACCCAGTGCCTGAGTTTGTTTAACTGCCAATTTTGCCTGTTGAAAAGCATCCTGTTCTATTTTCCCCCAATCCCATGATTGACCCTTGTTTGTGAGTTTATACAGTGGTCTTAGTAGCTGTGCTAAATGAGTTATAAAGGAGCACCAATACCCCAATATACCCAAGAACCAAAATCCTATAGGGGTTCGAACAGAACTCTGGCATTGCCACAGGCCCCAGCCAAAACCATCTTGAGTGACATGAACATCTAATTCAGTTGGGAGAGTAGGAACAAATATACCCAATGCCTGAGCTTGTTTAACTGCCATTTTTGCCTGCTGGAAAGCATTCTGCTCCACCTTCCCCCAGTGCTATGATTGATCCTTCTTTGTAAGTTTGTATAATTGTCTCAGCCGCTGTGCTAAATGGGGTATAAAGGAGCGCCAGTACCCCAATATACCCAAAAATTCTTGCAGCTGCTTCGATGACATAGGGACTGGAAATGCCTGGACCTTATCTACCACCATACTGGGTAGTACTTTAGTTTTTCCAGACCAAACTACTCTCAGGATTTTCACAGATAACCCTGGACCTTGCACCTTCTGTGGGTTTATAGCCCACCCTCTTTTCTGCAAAGAAGCTGTCAACAAATCTGCTGCTTGTTCCACTGCCTCTAATGAGTCAGATGTTAACAGGGGATAATAATCAATATAATGATATAAAGTGACATTATCTGGCTTTTCCCAATTAGCCAGGTCACGCGCCACTAAATTATGACAATAGGTGGGAGAATGCACGTACCCTTGCAGTAGGACCTGGAAAGTCCACTGCCTGCCTTCCCATGTAAATGCAAACTGGTCTTGCAATGCTTCTCTGACTGGAATACTGAAGAATGCATTTGCTAAATCTAGGATACTATGGTATGTTTTAATTTCACAAATAGGCTCTTGTTTTGCATGGCCTCTCAATATTATCTGTATTGCTCGGATAGTAATGCATCTCTGTCAGAGCCTGAACTCTCCCACGGTTGTATGCAGAGCCCAGCCCCACAAGAATCTGTGATGGGTGAGAGAGGAAATGTGCACCTTGAAGCAGGGGACGCCCTGCTGGCACTACCTGTCGCATCCACCACCAACATGGTTTACTGTTTCTCAAGGGTCAATAATTAATAATGCCCCTAGTGATACTCTAGTACATTTGTCCTCTAAAATTGGTTCTATTTGACATGCTACTTCATAAAATTGCGCGATCATTAATCAATTATTAGCCCGGCTACCTCAGTCAGTAGAGCATGGTTATGAGCATTTTAGAAGCATTTATTGCACAAATTTTAGTGGTCATTAAAATCAATATATCAGAGTATATGAAAGTTGAAGAATTTTCCTAACTAGTTACAAATTAACACAATGGGACCCTCACGGATTTATTTCCAGGTTGCAGAAACTTAGGTTGCAGAGCAAATGCATTTCTCCTTTATAGCAGGTTTAACAGTAATGTTGCTATGTTGTATTTGACTTGTCTCCTTTTTTCACTTTATAGAGTATTGTCAATCGAGGCCTTGATTGAGTTATAATAGTTATGTTATTAATATAAGTAGTGTTGTTATTCTATAGGCAGTATCTTGAAATTGTTGTAATACAAGAAGAATTTTATGGAGCAGCAGCCATGGATCAAGATAAAGAGTTCACAGAGCAGCTACAGAGCAGGATAAACAGCATGAGAATTAACTGAACAAATGAACTGAATTGCTTGTGAAATATGATTAGTCGGTTGGTAAACCGAGCCTTTTCAGCCTAAAAGAAAACGGGGGAAATGTAGAGAGTGTTATTTACAGCTGGTTAGCTGAGAAGGGTTGTAAACACAGTGCAGCTAAACAAGCAGCCATACCACCTGCAAGGACAGCAAGAACAACAGGATGCCCTGGGATGGTGAGAAACTAGCCATGGTTTTGTGAACTCAGCAAGGGAGTAACTTTCAGGATGATAACAACAAGTTGCAAAGATACTTGGGGATGGTATGTAATTGGGAACCAATGATGAGCTCTGCTTCTGCAATATGTATGAGCTAATTATCCGTATTATAAATGTACACACAGCCAAGGAATAAACGAGATTAGCTGATCATATGTCAATGACAGGTGTGGTCGTTTGCTTTTCTCCCGCCGTTCTACAACAAGACCCCACAAGATATCTATCCCCAATATATATTCTTGAACTGGGTCAGTGGATACCATATATACCCGTGGTGGGAGATGCCCAACCCCCACTTTTAACTAGGTTTGAGTGACTGGAATGGTCTGTCCCCCAAAACCTGCAATCATCACTCTTTCACCTCTAAATTTCATCGGATTTCCGTATATTATAGATGTCTCTGCCCCAGTATCAACTAGGGTCATAACCTTCTGGATACTCTTACGGGACCAATATATGGTTAATTCTACATAGGGCCTCCGGTCCCATCTGGAGGCCCTAGGGGGACTGGTGTCCCTTGTCACACCATGAATTCAGCCAGACTCACATCTTTTATCTGAGATGTTTCAGGCATTGTGGTTCAGGATACTTGAGGCAGCTTTTTCTTCCTATTAGGGACAACAAAATCCTCCAAATTCCAAGCTATCGTCGGCCGCCGTTCTATAATTCTTAACCTCAGTTTTCTGGGGTAATTTTGAAACTTTTGTTCATCCTTCATCTGTTTCCACAGCTGAATGATAATATGCTTGGGCAGGCCATCAATTTTTGCAAACTGAACACCTGCCCATAGGAGATCATTAAACATTTTTTTCCTAGATACTCTTATTGGTCCTGACTGAGGGGTTCATGGGGCTGGCCTTCTAGTTTTAATTACTTACCAGTAAAGGATACCTCGACCTCCTCTACCACCCGAACATTACGTTTTGTTCACAGGCGTTCTGTTTCCCCCAAATCAGCGACTAATTGGGCCGCCTGTTGAACTGCCACTACTAGCGGGTTTAGTATGGAAACTAAAGTTCCATACATATGTGGGGGGGCCTGTTGTAGAATTAAGTCCCTAATTCCTGCTGTAAATCTCATCATGTCTGGGCTATCAAATGTGTCTTCATAAATGGCCGCCCTCATACCTAACTCTCTGATGTAATCCTGAAGGTCCCCCATAGAAGACAATAAGCCTGCGTTGACCGGCATGTCAGTTTTGTTCAGACAAACCATACGCCAGGCCTCCATTAACCAGTCCACAATGGAACGGTTGTTATCTGGGAATTGCATCCCTGCATATAGTCTCTGGCTAAGGGCAGGATGGATAGTTACTGTTGCGAGTTTAGAAACTTCAGGTCCACTGACTATTACGCTCTCTGCCCCTGAATCCCATAAGCGTAATAGCCAGGTTGGAATGCTCTCTTGTAGCCTCTGTCTAAAACTCTGTACCAAGTCCATCAGTTCAGTGGGTGTATATGGGCAGGCTGTCACATGAAGGTAAGTCTCAGCAGGGGGCCATTGATCGGGAGGCACCCCCGCTGGTCAGTCTTGGACCTTTTTTGTTTTCTGGGTCACGATAGGACGGATTTCTAATGGGCCTGTCCTAGGTGGGTCTTCTAAATCAGCCTTGGTAACTTCATTCTTTACCTGATCTGTTGTTTCAGGAACCTGTTCGTCATTCATTGAGTTATATCGAGTTTGGGGGTTTGGAGAAAAAAAGTATGATGTGTTTTTCCCCATTAATAAGATGAGCTCACTTTCTAGTTTCTCGATACAAGCTTTTAATAACTGATTTTCACAATCAATATCATTTGATCTCATCTCTGCCTGATTTAAGGCAGTCAGTTAGGGCCAAACCACTGTGGATGTGGCCAATTGTCTTTCTTTGGTGGTAAGTATATTCTTATACAATCCTTGAAAATATTTAGTTAGATGGAACGGGGACATATTGTCCACCACCCTTAAAGGACCCCATTGCTCAACAATGGTTGCAACTTGGAAATATGGGGATCCCATAAATCCTGGGGTTTGCCCAGGGAGGATCTTTCCAAAGGGGTTAACTTTCTCCTCCTTGATCCAACTGAACATATTCCATAAGAAAGGCTTTTTTTTTTTTTTTTTTTTCCCCCCCATTGTATCCACAGGCTCCTGCCCAGCTCCTCAAATGTACAGTGACAATAATGGAAAGATGGTAGTTGTAATTACCCAAAAGATTATTTACAGAAAAAACTCACCGAATGGAAGCCTTTAGGTCTACTGGGAACCACTGAGGCAATCACCACCAGAGAACAATCTCTAAGAGATGCTGCCTTAGTGGTGGTCAGCCCTTAAATGGGGTCTAGAGGAGATGGAGTCAAGCTCCACCCCTTCCGGGAGCACAGCTAAATTACTCTCACCTGTGCTCCCACAGCTGACCCAACACTTGCCACAGCTGATTAATCAAAGGTTCAGGCTGTGATTATCAATTTCCCATACACCCTCCCTCTCCTCAGGAGAAAAGGGGGAAGGTAGAGGAAAAAACCCTTTTGAGATAGGGGAAAATAATTTATTAAAAGGATTTTTAAATAATACAGAGTAATTAAGAATAATAAATGAACCAGAAGTAAATGGGTGGAGAGCATGTCAGTCTGAGTCTTTATTGGCTGACCTCTCAGGGAAAAAACAAACAAATAAATAAGCAAGTTCTCTGTCACTTGGAATTTGAACTCATGTGGAGGCCCTTGGGAAATGTATTACATCTCTGTGTATCTCTCTTTGTGGAGTCAGAACTTGTGTGAGACTGCTAAAGAAAAAAGGAAGCACAGCTTTGCTGTGCATTGTGTCTGCACCCAACAGCCTGTTGCGTGTTGTCACGATATGGAATACTGATAAAACTAGGACAGTGGCAGAGAGTGTGGAATGGTATGGGGGAGGTGCCTAGGGTGGTGGAGCACCCCCAGTGGTTTGGAACTTCACCTCAGAACAACTGGTAGCACAAAGGCAAACCTATTGCACAGGTTGTCCATGAATGTGAAATGTGTTGTCATTAAGCAAGCTAAGTGGATATTACCTGTTTGGTATGGAGGGTGATTGCTGAAATATAAGTACGAGGAGGCCTGGCTGCTAGATTATATTACACTCACACAAACTTGCCATGGCAAATGCTATGTGCTTATAATGGTGAAAGAAACCACTGAATTGCTGGAAATGTATCCTGTGCCCTATGCTACTGCCCCAAGCATTGTCCTGCCTCTTGAAAAGCAAGCCTTGTGGTGACATGGCACCCCAGAAAGAATTGAGTCAGGCAATGAGACTCATTTCCAAAACAATTTCATAAGCACCTGGGCTAAAGAGCATGGCGTTGAGTAGGTATATCACACCCCCTATCATGCACCAGTTTCTGGTAAAATCAAATGATTTAATGGACCGTTAAAAACTATGATGAAAGCAATGGGTGGTGGAACATTTAAACATTGGGAAAAGCATCTGGCAGAGGCCACCTGGTTGGTCTACGCTTGGGGATCTTCCAGTCAAGTTGGTCCTGCCAAATCAAATTTCCTGCATACTCTGATGGAACCAGTACTGGCTTCTGCATACATTAATCCGACACTGTGAATCATCCCTCCTGCACTGAAGGACTGTTATGACAGATGGAGCTCAAAGTTATGAACTAAATGAATACCCTGGTTAATTTATATGCATAGCCCATAGACCATTGAAATAATATGTGTATATATATTTCTAAGAAAAGCAAAATAGGTGATGGTAAATGCGATGCATAGAAATTGTGGGACCTGAATATGATGTAAATGCTATGGAATAAGGGGTAGATATTGTCTTAGTTTCAGCTGGGACAGAATTGTTTTCTTCAGAGTGTCTGCTATGATGCAGCATTTCGGTTCTAGGAGAAAAACTGTTGATAACACTGATGCTTATAGTTTCTGCTAAGCAGTATTGTACAGAGCCAAGGCTGTTCTCAGTGAAGAGCTCAAAGAAATGGGAAGGAACAGGATTAGGACAGTGGACTTAAACTGGCCAAAGGGATATTACATACCATATGACATCAAGCAGAAGGAGGTTTGAAGGGAGTGGGAGTTCATCTGTTTCTCTTCTACTGCTCAGGGGCTAGCTGGGCATCAATCGGTGGGTGGTGAGCAATTGCTTGAGTATCACTGGTTAAATACATGTATATATATATATATATATATAGTCATAAATATTATCCTTTATCTTAGTAAATAGTTTTATCTCAACCCATGGGTTCTACTTTCCACCCCCCCCCCCCCCCCCCCCCCCCCCCCAAATTCTCTCTCCCACCCTTCTGGGAAAGGTGGCAAGTGAACAAACAACTACGTAGTGATTCTGTTATCCAGAACACTCATGTAAAACAGGTCTTCTTACCATAGCAGACATTTTTAGCCTACTTTTGAATTCAGGAAAAAAATAATGATATCTTGAGTTCTGTCTTTTGACATCAATTCTGCCCTGTTGAACAGCAGTTGTTGGAGAGTGCTGCTTGAATTGGGACATAAGTGGTTACCATTTGGTTTGTTTTCAAGACTGACCTGGGCTGGTGAGGCTCAAATGTTTAGGTTTTTTTTTTTTTTTTTTTTTTTTTTTTATTGTTACTGTTTTGCTTATAAGAAATTGTTCAAGGATGTATTGTGGTTCTGCATGGACATTGATACATAAAATGAACTGTTTAATGGCCTTAATTGAAATAATTTTCTGCTTTTTCCCTGTAACAGTAGCTTGTTGATCTTCTTTTGTTCTGTTTCCTGACTATAATATTTTGCTTTTTCCAGGCTCACATTAAATTTCCTATTGACTACCCATATTCACCACCTACCTTCAGATTTCTAACCAAAATGTGGCATCCCAACATTTATGAGGTAAGGTTTCTTATATTAAGAAAAAATGAGATAGAAAAAGAGTTTTTCTCAGGCATGTGAGAAGGTTTTTAAGTTCCTTAACTTAAAGAAATATTGATGATACTAAATATCTCTAGCCGCAACTGAAGTGGTTAACTGTTTGTGTTAAATGTTAGCTTCATGGTTGAACAGTTAGTTAATTCCTAAAACCTGTAAGAAGTGCTGGTCTTACAAGACAAGGATGAAACCTTTCTCTTACTGACAAGTTCAGCAGGAAGCCCCAGTTGATGCCCTGTATTGTAAGTGCTGACAGTTTTAGGGGATTCTTGGATGGAGGCTGTTGGTGGGGTCTTATCCTACTGTGATACTTAAGCAACTAGTGTTTGTCAGTACATTATTACTTTTGGCATATTCCACAGAATTATGTGATGCAACAAGACAACAGGAAACAGTCTTCTATAGTAACCAGCCTATGAATGAAAGAGTTTGGACTTGGGGCACTGATTGCAAAAAGATCTGCAACTGAGCTGAAGTTCAGCTTCAGAAGTCTTGTGCAGCCTGGTCATGATTCAGAGAAGCCTGAGCAGATACCTCTGGGCTAAATGTCTGCTGACCAATTTGAAGCAGCCTTTAGTTCAGTGCATGTATGGATCATGCACAAAGGGCTGTGGGCTGTTGCATCTGTAAGTAGCTTCTGAAGGGGAATTTTTTAATTTTTTTTTTTTTAATAAATGCTCTTTAGAAAGCAGCACTCCTTAGCTTGAAAGCATTGTCTTTGATGCTAAGCACAATCTGTTTGGAGAGACAAGGTGAAGACAACAAAAAGTAGAGTGCTGGGAAGTTCTGTAGTAAAGCTTTTTAATGCACCTCAGCACTGCACAGTGCTCACTGATGGATGAGCCTAAGCTGCTGGTGGCCTCGCTGTGTTTGTGCGAAACTGCTCAGGTTAACCACCCTTGTTGCTTGGTGGGCGTAGCCTACGCTGTCCTGAATGTGGTGCAAATGAACTAGGTTGTGTTTCTTGCTGGACTTACATCAGTTGAGTGATTTTTACAGGTTATCAGCCTGGTTGAATTGAGCTGTTGTATTACAGAGCTTGTGTGTGTAGGGGCTTGAGACACTCAAACAGTGCAGGTGCAAAGACTGAGAAGTGGTGTTTCATTTTGTGGGTACAGTGTTGCAGCATCTGAGGCACAGACTCAGATGCGAACGATCCAAATCGTTTGTTACAGGTTCTAACATTCCTTATATACAGTCCCAATCTTGTAATTTTCCCACTGCCCTTTACATGTCAACAAAACATTCCACATGCACTCCTTAACTGTGCATGCAGGTGTTTATCCAGTCAGACTCATGAGTCATTCCTAGCCATGTGCCCTTCCTCCAATCAGGGTTATTATCATGCGGCCATCACTCAGCTGACTTGGCATTTGTTTTTCTCTCCTGGAGCCTTCCTTGGTTCTCAGCCTTGCTTTCTCATGCTGTCTGTCTTGCTCCGCAGCTTCTCCTCTGAATGTTCTTATATTCCTATACAACGTTGCTTCCAATCTCAGTGCAATCAGTTCAGATCTACCCAATTTTTAGAAAGCTCTATTTGAAAGTTGAAAGCCTGTTTTAGATCAAAACTTGACTTAAACTTTTAGTGGAGGCCAGTCAAATGTCTGCTTAACTTTTGAATATTTTAACTGAATGTCAGCCTGCTAGGACTGCTGCTGGAATAGTTTCAAGAGGCTAAAGGCCTTTCAAAAATATTTCTGTCACCTTGTCACAGGTCTTCTTCTACTGGTTGATGAACAGTAATTTCCTCCTCATCACTCTCTTCTTCATGCCTCTTAGTTTTTCCTTTTGCCTTTCTCGGTGCTGATCCAGACCCGGCCCCTGGATCTTCTGCTGCCTCCTCCTCTGCTTCTCCTTCTTTTCGTTCTAGACGCATGGACACCCGTTTCCATTTCTTGCCTTCCACGGGGGCAACTGATATTGCTACTGATGCCTCCTGTGACTGATCAGAGTTGACTTGGGGATTTTCTTTCTTTCTTTTTTGGCTTGAATCTCAGATCAGAAACTCTCTCTCTCGAGAATATATGATACAGAGCACGGTATGCATAAACCAATCCCCAAATAAGGTTTACCTCCTTAGATCTCTGACTCAAATACTCACTTAATTTCTCAGGGTCCCTCAGGTGTTCAAGAGTGAAATTCCACGACACTGTGTGTCTGCATGCTTCTAAGATTTTTCCTAAACCTTTCCATATTCCCTGCCAGTCAGCATTCTCTGGTTTTGGAGGAGACTTCTGCATAAAACGAATGGAAAGGAGTATATTCATTGATACTGATAACATGCACACGCATATGAGCACGAGCATGGCGAGTATGAACACTGGCTCGGTTTTCAAAAAGCATGCGGCAATCTGAGAAGACAGCCTGGAAACCGAATTGAACATCGTGGTGTTTGTAAAGTTAGCTGCTGTGAAATTAGCAATTGTGAAATTAGCCATTGTAAAATTAACTATTCCATCTGGGATGTAAGTGTCAAAATTCAGATCATCCCAAATTGCATAGAAGTACCAGGCAGGTATCTCTATCAGTGCCCTTACTTGGTAGTATAATCCATATATTCCATAACAAGAAATCACAAAATTAAGGAGGGGCCAATAAGTTCCGAAGAACATGATGGCTTTGAATCCCGTATACAGTGCTCCTAAAATAGAGCAGACTCGTACCTGGCAATAGCTGGCAGGCACTGTAAAAGTCAGAGC
Source organism: Coturnix japonica (assembly GCF_054131305.1). Taxonomy (NCBI): domain Eukaryota; kingdom Metazoa; phylum Chordata; class Aves; order Galliformes; family Phasianidae; genus Coturnix; species Coturnix japonica. The sequence continues at coordinate 451,216 of NW_028188974.1, forward strand.
TAGCTAGCTGTGCTCTGAGAGAGAAATAAATCCCTTTGTTTTCTTTACAAAAGCAAGATAACAATGCTCAGAGTTTACAGCTACCCCTGAATGTTGACAGAACATCAAGGTCACGTTCTCAGTGAGCAGCTATGAAAAGATAACACTCCCCTAACTAAGCTAACGAAGCTCTCTGAGAGCAAAGAGAGATTCATTCTAAAAGCTAAAAGGCAGCAACATATGCCTGCATTCTCCACCAAAATCTGTCACAGGTTACCCAGATTTACCTGTGCCCATGACAGGGGACAGCCACCCCGTAGGGCCCCTGGCCCAGAAAGGAGGGAGAAAGGGGAATGGGAAAAAAAACAGCAGCCGCAATCTAAGGAGGAAAACTTATTTTACTAAATATGATATCAGAATACAAAATAACACAATATAATATAATATGATTGAGGCTAATAAATTGAACAAAACAGAGAGAGAGAGTCCCCAAAAACCTAGAGGCCTACTGTGAACTCTAGGCAACACGGCTGGAACGCTTCCCACTCTCTGGGAGTCCGAGAGAGAGATTCTCCAGCCTGGGAGCGAGATTATATATGTCCTCCTCCCGTGACTTATCATCATAGTATCATAGTATCATAGTCTTGTGCGGGTTGGAAGGGACCTTAGAGATCATCGAGTCCAGCCCCCAGGATTCGAGCCCCTGTGTAGCAGAGCGGCAGTTCTACCACTTGCGCCACAGGGGGGATTTGAACTCCGGGCCCCAGTGTTGCAGCAAGGCGGTGTCCTTAACCACTGCGCCACCGGGGCACACAATCTCTGGCCATGAAGTCCTCTGGGATATGTAGTTTTCTTCTGAGAGCTGAGTATTCAGGACGTTGTTATTCCACGGAACTGGAGCATGAACCTTTTAATGAGACATACTGCACATGATGTTATGATGTGGAATATTGACAGCAACATTACAAAACCATGACACTGAGAGGATCCAAAAACCCCACCTCATAAATAAATGGCTTAGAAGTTGGTGCAAACACAGGAATTTTGTGGTTTTTTTTTTTTACCATGAAGCAATTTACTCAGCACCTGGCATGATGGCTGCAAATGGAAGTAGCCTGTCTCCAAGGGGTGAGAGGATACTAGCCAAGGAACTGGTGGGACTTATTGAAAGGTCTTTAAACTAGGTATGAAGGGGGAAGGGGACAAAATGAGGGCCACTGGGGTTGAGTGGGTATTTTGAGGCTCAAAACAGAGTTTGATGGGTGAAGAGGGTAGAGCTCAAAGGGATGGAGAGGGGCAGGGGGATATTGCTTCCCTAATGTGTCTGTATACTAATGAATGCTGCATAGGAAACAAACAGGAAGAGTTGGAGAACTGTGTGCGGTCGCAAGGCCATGATCTCATTGCGATCACAGAGACATGGCGGGACAGCTCGCATGACTGGAATGTTGTCATGGAGGGCTATGTGCTTTTTAGGAAAGATCGGCTGGCAAGGCAGGGTGGTGGAGTTGCTCTTTATGTGAGAGAGCAGCTAGAATGTACTGAAATCCACCTGGGGGAGAGAGATGTAGCAGTGGAGAGCTTGTGGGTGAGAATCAAGGGGCAGGCTGGTAAGGGTGTGTACTACAGGCCCCCTGATCAGGAGGAGGAGGCTGATGAGGCCTTCCATAAGCAACTGGAAGTAGTATCACGAACCCAGGCACTGGTACTATGGGGGACTTCAGTTATCCAGATATTTGCTGGATGAGCAACATGGCCAGGCATGAGCTGTCCAGATGGTTCTTGTAATGTGTTGAAGACAACTTTCTGATGCAGGTGGTTGAGGAACCAACAAGGGGAGGGGTGTTGCTGGAGCTTATTCTCACTAACAAAGAAATACTTGTTAAGGAAGTAAAAGTAAAGGTCGGCGGCAGCTTGGGTTGTAGTGACTACGAGATGGTGGACTTCAGAATCCTGAGTGGAAGAAGCAAAGCAAAAAGTAGGATTGCTACCCTGGACTTTAGGAGATCCAACTTTGACCTCTTCTGGGACCTACTTAGAGCTATCCTGTGGGCTAGGGTGTTAGAAGGTAAGGGGGCCTGTTAGAGCTGGTCAGCATTTAAACAGCTCTTCTTCCAAGCTCAGGATCAGTGCGTCCCTTTGAGTAAGAAATCAGGAAATGGTGGCAGGAGACCTGCGTGGATGAGCAAGGAGCTCATGCGCAAACTCAAAGGGAAGAAGAAGGTCCATGAAATGTGGAAAAAAGATCTGACCACTTGGGAAGTATATAGAAGTGTTGTCAGGGCCTGCAGGGATATAACAAGGAAGGCTAAAACCCACCTGGAATTGAATCTGGCAAAAGTGAAAAAGGATAATAAAAAAGGCTTTTTTAAGTATGTTAACAGTAAAAGGAAGACTAGGGAGAATGTGGGTCCCCTACTAAGTGAAGGGGGTGTTCTGGTAATGGGGGATGATGAGAAGGCGGAGATACTGAATGCCTTCTTTGCTTCTGTCTTCAGTGGAAAAGCTCTCCTTCAGGAATCCCGGATCCTGGAGGTTAGTGAGAGGGTCTGGGGAATGGAAGACTGCCCTTCAGTCAGGGAAGAGATGGTCTGTTAGTGCCTAGGCAACACCAATGTTCATAAATCCACGGGACCCAATGGGGTGCATCCATGGGTGCTGAGGGAGCTGGCAGAGGTGATTGCTGAACCGCTCTCTATCAACTTTGAGAGGTCTTGGAGAATGGAGGAGGTGCCTGAAGACTGGAGGATAGCCAATGTCGCTCTGATCTTCAAAAAGGGCAAGGAAGATCCGGGTAATTACAGGCCAGTCAGCCTCACCTCCGTCCCTGGAAAGGTGATGGAACAGCTCGTGCTGGATGCCGTCTCCAGACAACTGGAAGAAAAGGAGGTTATCAGGAGTAGTCAGCATGGGTTCACCAAGGGGAGGTCATACTCGACCAACCTGGTAGCCTTCTATGATAATGACTGGGTTGATGGGGGGAGGGCAGTCTACCTTGATTTCAGCAAGGCATTTGATACTGTCTCCCACTACATCTGTATGGGAAATCACAGCCTGAACTTTTTATTAATCAGCTGAGGCAAGTGTTAGGTCAGCTGTGGGAGCACAGGTGAGAGTAATTTAGCTGTGCTCCCAGAAGGGGTGGAGCTCGACTCCACCTCCTCTAAGACCTCATTTAAGGGCTGATCACCACCAAGGCAACATCTCTTGGAGATTGCTCCCTGGTGGTGATTGCCTCAGTTTTTTCCATCCAAGGCATCAATATGGGTGAGTTTTCCTTTACAAGTAACCTTTTGAATATTTTCCATTATCTTTGTTACCATCTTCATATCATTCAACCTTACATTTGGTGAGCCAGCCAGGGGCCTGTGGCAGTGGCCATTATGTCTTTCCTGTGGAAGATGTACAACAGGATCAAGGGGGAGAAAGTTACTCCCTTAGGGAAGATGCTCCCTGGACGAATTCCAGGGTTTGTGGGATTACCCTATTTCCAGATTGCTGCTATCATTGAGCAGTGGGGCCCATTATGTGTGGTGGTTAATATTTCCCCGTTCTGCCTGATTGAATATTTTCAAGGTTTACATAAGGATGTACTGACCACTAAAGGAAAACAACTGGCTGCATCCACAGTGATGTGGACATTATTAACTGTCTTAAATCAGGTAGAAGCCAGGTCCAAGGGGTGGAATGTCATGATTAAATAATTTTGTATTTTTTGCTATCAGTATTCCACATCGTAACATCATATAAAGCATGAATAATTTTACTGAATCTGCAACCTAGGCCTCTCGGTTACGGGACTCATTCTCTCTCCTATTTTGCTTGATTCATTAGCCCAATTTTCAATTATATTGTATTATATTGTGTTATCCTGTATTTCGATATAGTATTTAGTAAATAAGTGTGCCTCCTTAGATTGTTGCCGCTGTTTTCTTTCCCTAATTAACTTTTTTCCCTTTCGGCCTAGGGCCCCTCCGGGGCCCACGGCCCCTGTCACGGACGCAGGTGGATTTTTAGTTCAAACCGTGACAAAATTGTTGAGAAAATAAGGTTGCTGATTGTTCACAATTATACATATGAGTGTGTATGTATGTATAAACATAATGTAATGATGTAGAATAAGGGGTGGAATGTCATGGTTTAATAATTTTGTTATTTTGCTATCAGTATTCCACATCATAACATCATATAAAGCACGAATAATTTTACTGAAACTGCAACTTACAGAAGAAGGCTACATATCCCAGAGAACATCACGGTCAGAGATGGGTCACGTGATCTAGACACTATATTATCTTACTTGCAGGCTGGACTGATGTCATTCGAGTTCTGGCATTCAGGAGAGCAGTGCATGGGAGCCTTCACCGTGTTGCCTAGATTGTACAGTAGGCCTCTCGGTTTCAGGACTCCTTTCTCTCTCCTATTTTGCTTTATTCGTTAGCTTAATTTCAATTATATTGCATTATATTGTGTTATCCTGTATTTCAATATAGTATTTAGTAAAAAAAGTGCGCCTCGTTAGATCGCTGCCGCTGTTTTCTTTTCCTAATTAACTTTTCTTTCCGGCCTAGCGGCCCCCCCGTCACAAATGCAGATAGATTTTCATTTAAACCGTGACACCATGTAAATGCAAACTGGTCTTGCAATGCTTCTCTGACTGGAATACTGAAGAATGCATTTGCTAAATCTAGGATACTATGGTATGTTTTACTTTCTCTAATTAGTGTGTCCATTAGGGAGGCAATATTGGGTACGACCGCATGAATAGGCGGTGTGACCTTATTCAGTTCTCTATAATCTACTATCATTCTCCATGTTCCATCCAGTTTTCGCACTGGCCAAACTGGGGAATTATACGGGTTTTGTGCAGGCCTTACAAAGCCCACTCTTTTTAATTCCTGCAGTGTTTTTGTTATTTCGTCCTGCCCACCCAGGAGTCTGTATTGTTTTACATTAGTAATCCAGCATGGCTTTGGCAGAAAAATAGGCTCATGTTTTGCATGACCTCTCAATATTGTCTGCATCGCCCGGATACTAATACATCTTTGTAGGAGCCTGAACTCTCCCACAGTTGTATGGAGAGCCAGACCTGTAGAGAGTGTTATTTACAGCTGGTTAGCTGAGAAAGGTCGTAAACACAGTGCAGCTAAAGAAGTAGCCATACCACCTGCAAGGACAGCAAGAACAACAGGATGCCCTGGGATGGTGAGAAACTAGCCATGGTTTTGTGAACTCAGCAAGGGAGTAACTTTCAGGATGATAACAACAAGTTGCAAAGATACTTGGGGATGGTATGTAATTGGGAACCAATGATGAGCTCCGCTTCTGCAATATGTATGAGCTAATTATCCGTATTATAAATGTACACACAGCCAAGGAATAAACGAGATTAGCTGATCGTATGTCAATGACAGGTGTGGTCGTTTGCTTTTCTCCCGCCGTTCTACAACAAGACCCCACAAGATATCTATCCCCAATATATATTCTTGAACTGGGTCAGTGGATACCATATATACCCGTGATGGGAGATGCCCAACCCCCACTTTTAACTAGGTTTGAGTGACCGGAATGGTCTGTCCCCCAAAACCTGCAATCATCACTCTTTCACCTCTAAATTTCATCAGATTTCCGTATATTATAGATGTCTCTGCCCCAGTATCAACTAGGGCCATAACCTTCTGGATACTCTTACGGGACCAATATATGGTTAATTCTACATAGGGCCTCCGGTCCCATCTGGAGGCCCTAGGGGGACTGGTGTCCCTTGTCACACCATGAATTCAGCCAGACTCACATCTTTTATCTGAGATGTTTCAGGCATTGTGGTTCAGGTTACTTGAGGCAGCTTTTTCTTCCTATTAGGGACAACAAAATCCTCCAAATTCCAAGCTATCGTCAGCCACCATTTGTAATTCTTACCCCCGGTTTTCTGGGGTAATTTTGGAATTTTTGTTCATCCTTCAGCTGTGGAAACAGCTGTGGAAACAGCTGAAGGATAATATGGTTGGGCTGGCCATCAATTTTTGCAAACCGAACACCTGACCGTAGAAGATTGTTAAACATTTGTTTCCTAGATACTCTTCTTGGTCCTGACCGACGGATTCATGGGGCCGACCTTCTAGTTTTAATAACCAGCAATACCTCAGCCTCCTCTACCACCCGTACATTATGCTTTGCTCGCAGGCATTCTGTTTCTCCCAAATCAGGAACTAACTGGGCCGCCTGCTGAACTGCTGCTTCTGCCGCTACTAGTGGGTGGGGTGGCTTGTTGTAGAATTAAGTCCCTCATTCCTGCCGTAAATCTCTGTCATGGTTTAAATGAAAATCTACCTGTGTCTGTGATGGGGGGGGGGGGGGGGCACTAGGCCGAAAAGAACAACAGCAGCAACAATCTAAGGAGGCACACTTATTTACTAAATACTATATCGAAATACAGGATAACACAATATAATATAATTGAAATTAAGCTAACGAATCAAGCAAAATAGGAGAGAGAATGAGTCCCAAAACTGAGAGACCTACTGTAAAACTCTAGGCAAAACGGTGAAGGCTCCCACACACTCCCCTGAACGCCAGAACTCGAAAGACGTCAGTCTGTTCTGCGACAGAGTTAATATAGAGTCCAGGTCCCGTGACCTATCGTGTTGTTCCCTGGGAGATGTAGTCTTCTTCTGTAAGTTGCAGATTCAGTAAAATTATTCATGCTTTATATGATGTTATGATGTGGAATACTGATAGCAAAAATTACAAAATTATTAAACCATGACATTCCACCCCTTATTCTACATCATTACATTATGTTTATACATACATACACACTCATATGTATAATTGTGAATAATCAGCAACCTTATTTTTCTCAACAATTTATATTTATTCCATACAAATCCCTAAGTTGAGAACAAAACTCTATAAGCTAACCTACTATTTATTAATTTTGAGAAAATGGCAAAACTGCCAGAAAAAGGAAAACACGTCAGCGGTGGAGGAGAAAGGCAGTGCTAGTAGGGCGTCCCCCACATCAAGGTGCACTCATCCTTTCCCAGCCACCACAGCAGTTTTCCCTTTGACTTATACTTCTTTCCATGTGTGTTCTACACATGCATGGCCAGTGCACGATATAGAGTCCAGATGGAAAAACTTGCTTACAAAAATGCCCAATTAAGGTATATAGGAAGAAGTGTTTCCTTAACATTAATCCACTCTATCTTAAGTCCTGTACCTAATTGAACTATCTTGCACCTAATTGAAATATTGTCTGAGACTCTACCTATATATCTACAGGAAAATCATTGGCTGCACTCCCCCAACATCAAATTCCCTTGTGGTACACATTGGACATTCCCATTTTTGTCCATCACCCACCACGTGCACCCAGGTCCCTGAGCAAAAACAGTACCCCGGAGAGGTTTGCCCTTTCCAGATGCTGGAAGGACCCAAACTGTTTTTCCCAACACGCTCTTTATGTGTACTACAGGAACCCTATCTCCCTCCACGGTACGTAGGGAGCTGGATTGGTTAGGACCACTACGATTACTAGATCCTCGAGTGTTGACCAACCAGGTGGCTTCTGCTAAATGGTTCTCCCGATTTTTATACGTTCCGCCACCCATTGCTTTCAACATAGTTTTCAACAACCCATTGAATCATTCAATCTTACCAGAAGCTGGTGCATGATAGGGAATATGGTGAATCCACTCAATGCCATGATTTTTGGCCCAAGTGGTTACAAGAGAATTTTAGAAATGAGTCCCATTATCTGATTCAATTCTTTCCGGAGTGCCAGGCCGCCACAGGATTTGCTTCTCCAGCCCTAATATGGTGTTTCGGGCGGTAGCATGGGGTACTGCGTATGTTTCGAGCCACCCAGTGGTTGCCTCCACCATGGTGAGTACATAACGCTTACCATTGCGAGATTGTGGCAAGGTGATATAATCAACCTGCCATGCCTCTCCATATTTATACTTTTGCCATTGCCCTTCCCCCCAAAAAGGTTTCATCCTCTTGGCTTGTTTAATTGTGGCGCATGTTTCACAGTCATGAATAACCTGAGCAATAGCGTCCATAGTTAAGTCCACCCCTCGGTCTCTGGCCCACTTATATGTTGCATCCCTTCCTTGATGACCTGAAGTCTCGTGGGCCCACCGAGCTAGGAATAATTCACCATTGTTCTGCCAGTCCAAGTCTATTTGAGCCACCTCAAGTTTGGCAGCTCGATCAACCTGATGGTTATTTTTATGTTCTTCAGTAGCCTTACTTTTAGGCACATGAGCATCTACATGGCGCACCTTTACAACAATGTTCCTTATTCGGGCAGCAATGTCTTTCCACAGTTCAGCAGCCCAAACAGGTTTCCCCCTTCGTTGCCAGCTGTTATATTCCCACTGCTGCAACCACCCCCATAAGGCATTTGCCACCATCCATGAATCAGTATAAAGATGAAGCATTGACTACCTCTCCCATTCAGCTACATCTGAAGCCAGCTGAACAGCCTTTACCTCTGCAAATTGACTTGATTCTCCTTTACCTTCAGTGGCCTCTGCAACTTGTCGTGTGGGGCTCCATACAGCAGCTTTCCATCTGCGATGCTTCCCTACAATACGACATGATCCGTCTGTGAATAGGGCAAATTTCTTTTCGTTTTCTGGTAGCTCATTGTATGGTGGTGCCTCTTTAGCACGTGATACCTCTTCTGTAGGTGGTGTTTCAAATTTTTTACGCTCAGGCCAGTCCATGATCACTTCTAGAATTCTAGGACGGCTGAGTTTTCCCATTCGAGCTCTTTGTGTAATTAATGAAATCCACTTACTTCAAGTGGCATCAGTAGCATGATGGGTGGAAGGAACCTGTCCTTTAAACATCCAGTTTATTACTGGCAAGCGAGGTGCTAGAAGAAGCTGAACCTCTGTCCCAACTACTTCAGAAGCAGCCCGAACCCCCTCATACACGGCTAAGATCTCCTTCTCAGTTGGAGTGTAGCGTTCCTCAGACCCTTTATATGCTCGAGTCCAAAATCCCAGGGGTCAGCCTCGGGTCTCTCCTGAGGCTCTTTGCCACAAACTCCAGGTGGGACCTTTCTCTCCAGCAGCAGTGTAGAGGATGTTCTTCACATCCTGTCCCGTCCGTACCGGCCCCAAGGCCACGGCACGGGCTATTTCTTGTTTTATCTGCTCAAAAGCCTGCTGCTGCTCAGGACCCCATGAGAAATTATTCTTCTTCCGTGTTACCTGATAGAGGGGGCACACTATGTGGCTGTAGTTTGGGACATGCATTCTCCAAAAGCCCACTACTCCCAGAAAAGACTGGGTCTCTGTCTTGTTGGTGGGCAGAGACATAGCAGTGATTTTGTCAATAACATCTGCTGGGATGTGTCGACGCCCATCTTTCCATTTTATACCTAAGAACTGGATTTCCTAGGCAGGCCCCTTCACCTTGCTGCGCTTAATGGCAAAACCAGCTTGCAAAAGAATTTGGATCATCTGTTTCCCTTTCTTGGAAACCTCTGCTGCTGTATGGCCCCACACTACAATATCATCAATATCCTTCAAGTGTCTGGGAGCATTACCCTGTTCCATGACAGCTTGGATCAACCCATGGCAAATTGTTGGGCTGTGCTTCCACACTTTAGGTAACGGTTCCAGGTATACTGAAGACCTCTCCAGGTAAAAGCAAACTGTGGCCTACATTTTGCAGCCAATGGGATGGAAAAGAAGGCATTAGCAATGTCAATGGTGGCATACCACCTAGCTTCTTTTGACTCCAATTCATACTGGAGTTCTAGCATGTCTGGTACAGCAGTACTCAATGGAGGTGTGACTTCATTCAGGCCACGGTAATCTACCATCAGCCTCCATTCTCCACTGGCTTTATGCACTGGCCATATGGGGCTGTTAAAAGGCGAGTGAGTTTTGCTAATCCTTCCCTGATTCTCTAATTGGCGAATTAGCTTGTGAATGGGGAGCCATGAGTCCCTATTGGTGCGGTACTGCCGTCTGTGAACCACTTTGGTGGCAATTGGTACCTCTTGGTCTTTTACCTGGAGCAACCCCACAGCAGAAGGATCATCTGACAGACCAGGTAAAGCTGACAGCTGCTTAACACCGTTTGTGTTAACAGCAGCTATCCCAAAGGCCCATCGATACCCCTTGGGATCCTTAAAATATCCCATCCTAAGGTAATCAATACCCAAAATACATGGAGCCTCTGGACCAGTCACAATAGGGTGTTTTTGCCAGTTTTTACCAGTGAGGCTTATTTCAGCCTCCAACATAGTCAATTCTTGGGAACCCCCAGTCACCCCATGGATATATATTGGTTGTGTCCCTTGGTAACTTGAGGGCATTAGGGTGCATTGTGCACCAGTGTCCACCAAGGCTTTATATTTCTGTGGTTGAGATGTGCCAGGCCACCTAATCCACACAGTCCAGTATACTCTATTGTCCCTTTCCCCTACCTGGCTGGGGGCATGGCCCCTCTATTTGTTACCTCGATGACTTGCAGCAACTGGAACCTTCCCCCTTTTGGAAGAGTTCACCTTGGTGGTTGTTTTGCATTGTAATTCTTTCGATCGTGCCTGAAGTGCAGAAGTGGATGAATTACACCACTTCTCCATATCCTCCCAATGAATACAAAAGAAATACAAGAAGGCAAGACATGTAGTCTTATTGTTGTCATTTGCCTGAATACGAGGACGTCTCTTCTTTATGGTTGAGATTTTCGATGATATGGGCTGGGAGGAACTCACGTTGTTTAGCTTCCTCAATACGCGATCGTAGGAATTCTGGTCTCCATCATCTGGTACCACCATGGATTCATCTACCTCAGGCACGTTAGTCAATTTATCAATAATATCACCCTCCATTTTGTCTAACGTTTCCACTATTCTGACAATGGCTGATGTATACAGATTAACTTTTGTAGCGCTTATAAATAATTCAAGTTCCTGAAGTATACCAATTAGTTCTTTCACAAGGGATTTCCTTGCCCCTTTGCCATATACTAATGCAAGTGCACTGGCATGCTTTTCTGGAGCAGCCTTTGTAAAGTCACGCCGCATTTGTTGTGGAACACAGACTGTCTCAGGTTCATGTAATTGGTGTGGGTCATTACGGATGAAGTGGGAGCTGTATAGCATTTCCACCAGAGCACTTTCTCTCGAAAAATTGGATACCTTTCTCTATATCAGTCCGTTTCTTTTTCTCAGGCTCTAAGTCCTGCTGAAAGGGGAATCTATCTTTTACCGCTATCAACATCTGCTTCCAGAGTGTAGGACTGATCTTGGCATGTGCCTATACCTCTGTCCACACGTGAGTCTTTGGAAATGCCACCCAGTTGGCGAGCTTCATTGCCATCGAGCCACATACTGCTGGCCCCATTGTCCCAACATCGAAGTAACCAAGTGACCATATGTTCTCTTGGTTGACGTGTGAAATCCTTTCTTAGATCCCGAATTTCACTCAGTTTTAAAGATAGATCAATAATGGTTGTAATACTTTGCTCGCCTTTTTCTTTATCAAGAGTCCCAGGTGTTGATGGTGGCAACTGTGTTGAAGTGGCCACCCCATTTAGAGTTTTGGAGCCAAGAAATTCTTGTAAGGAAAAACTAGGTTTTGGCTCCTCCTCTTCTTCTTCTTCTATTTCCTCCAGTTCACCCTCTCTTTTTTTCCTCCCTTCTGATTCCCCCTGCTCTTCTGACTCCCCCTGCTCTTCTGATTCCCTCTGCGTTTTCTCTAAATGAGTTGAAACTCGTTTTGTTTTTTATCCTCTTACAGGGGCAACCAACATTGTATCTGGTGCCCCTGGTGGTTGGTCAAATTGGAATACATTCAGTTCACCCCAGAGGGCACATAGCTCAGATCAGAGAGTGTTCTGATCGAACTGGACGGCGCGGAACTCAGTCTGGAGGCTGTCGTACTTCCACTGGAGGGTGTCACGCTTGGATCGGAGGGTGTTGCCCTCGAACTGGAGGACGTTATTCTTAGACTGGAGGGCGTTGTTCTCAGTCTCGAGAGTGTTGTGCTCTTACTGGAGAGTGTTGAGCTCGGTCCGGAGGGCGTCGCGCTCAGACTGGAGGGCGTCATACTTGGACTGGAGAGTATCGTGCTCGGACCTGAGGGCATTGTGCTCTGACTGGAGTGTGTTGTGCTCGGACTTAAACTGGACGGTATCGTACTTGGACTGGAAGGTGTCGCACTCGGATTGGAAGGTGTTGTGCTTGGGCTGAAGGGTGTCGCGCTCAGACTGGAGGGCGTCGTACTTGGACTGGAGAGTGTCATGCTCGGACCGGAGGGCATCAAGTTTGGATTGCAGGGTTTCTTTCTCATCAAGTAGACTCTCATTCTCAGCCCTGATACTCTCTCAACCTCAAAATCTTCTCTCTCAGGAATGGTATTGAATAAGGCCTGATAAGCATTAGCTAGGCCCCAAATCATTTGTGCCTCCTGAGATCTGCCTGAGCCACAACATTCCTGTCTCAAATATGCGGTCAAACTCTTGGGATTCTTCAAGTGTTCAGGAGTAAAGCTCCATGACACTGAAGATGTCTGTCTTTTGAGAATCTCTCCAAAACCTCTCCACCTTTCCTGCCACTCAGAATTCTCTGGTTCTGGGGAAGACTTCCTCTGGATGTTATAAATCCAGATACTGAGTGAAATTATTACAATAACTGACAGTAAGTTCAGGGAGATTGAGAGTGTGGTCCACTGATCATTCAAAAACTGCATAAAGAATGCATAAGTAAGCATTGCTAACCATGTCTTCAATCGATTATATAAATCTATAGCTCCCAAGGTCCAGTATGTTTGGAGCATCTCAAAACAGGAACTAATGACAAGCAGTCCCATATAAAACAATTTTACTAGAGAAAACTTTTTTTTTTTTCTTCAATAGAGAGGGAATAAAAAGTAAAAAAAAGGGTATTGGCAGTCCGCCTGGACTTTCAAGGTCAAGCTCGCAGGTGCAGAAACGCAAACTGAAGATAGCTCCTTAACAGGAAAAAAAACTTGTAGCTCTATTAAAAGCTACAAGAGCAACAGAAGAAAACACAGAAAAACAGCAGCTCAAATTGCCCACATTCTCCACCAAAATCTGTCAAGGTTTAAATGAAAATCTATCTGTGTACATGACGGGGGGGCCGCTAGGCTGAAAAGAAAAGTTAATTAGGAAAAGAAAACAGCGGCAGCGATCTAAAGAGGCACACTTATTTACTAAATACTATACTGAAATACAGGATAACACAATATAATACAATATAATTGAAAACTGAGCTAACAAATTGTCATGGTTTTGTAATTTTGTAATTTTGCTATCAGTATTCCACATCATAACATCATGTAAAGTATGGATACTTCTATTGAATGTGCAGTCCACAGAAGAAGACTACATATCCCAGAGAACAACAGGGTTAATGATAAGTCACGGGACCAGGACGCTGTATAATCTCGTTCCCAGGCTGGAGTGCCCTCCTTCTTCTCTCGAACTTCTCGGAGAGTGGGAAGCATTCCAGCCGTGTCGCCTAGAGTTCACAGTAGGCCTCTCGGATTTCGGGGACTCTCTCTCTCTCTGTTTCGTTCGATTTGTTAGCCTCAATTATATTATATTGTGTTATCTTGTATTTTGGTATCATATTTAGTAAAATAAGTTTTTCCTCCTTAGGTTGTCGCTGTTTTATCCCACTCCCTTTTTCCCCCTCTTTTCCGGGCCCCGGGGGGGGCCCACGGGGTGGCTTCCCCTGTCACGGGCATAGGTAAATCTAAGTAACCCGTGACACAAATCAAGCAAAATAGGAGAGAGAATCAGTCCCGTAACCGAGAGGCCTACTGTGAAATCTAGGTGAAACGGCAAAGGCTTCCACACACTCCCCTGAACGCCAGAACTCGAAAGAGGTCAGTCTAGTCTGCGACCGAGTTAATATAGAGTCCAGGTCCTGTGACCTATCGTGTTGTTCTCTGGGAGATGTAGTCTTCTTCTGTAAGTTGCAGATTCAGTAAAATTATTCATGCTTTATATGACGTTATGATGTTGAATACCGATAGCAAAGTTACAAATTTATTAAACCATGACACATGGGAAGGCAGGCAGTGAACTTTTCAGGTCCTACCGCAAGGGTATGTGCATTCTTCCACCTATTGTCATAATTTAGTGGCGCGTGACCTGGCTTATTGGGAAAAGCCAGATAATGTCAATTTATATCATTATATTGACGATCTCTTGTTAACATCTGACTCGTTAGTGGCAGTGGGACAAGCAGCAGATTTGTTGACAGCTTCTTTGCAGAAAAGAGGGTGGGCTATAAACCCACGGAAGGTGCAAGGTCCAGGGTTATCTGCGAAATTCCTGGGAGTAGTTTGGTCTGGAGAAAACTAAGTACTACCCGTTGCGGTGGTAGATAAGGTCCAGGCGTTTCCAGTCCCTACGACATCAAAGCAGCTGCAAGAATTCTTGGGTCTATTGGGGTATTGGCGCTCCTTTATACCTCATTTAGCGCAGCTACTGGGACCATTGTATAAACTCACTAAGAAGGGTCAATCATGGGACTGGGGGAAGGTGGAACAGGACGCTTTCCAGCAGGCAAAAATGGCAGTTAAACAAGCTCAGGCATTGGGTTTATTTAATCGTATTCTCCCTGCTGAATTAGATGTTCATGTCACTCAAGATGTGTAGAGAGTGTTATTTACAGCTTGTTAGCTGAGAAGGGTTGTAAACACAGTGCAGCTAAACAAGCAGCCATACCACCTGCAAGGACAGCAAGAACAGCAGGATGCCCTGTGATGGTGAGAAACTAGCCATGGTTTTGTGAACTCAGCAAGGGAGTAACTTTCAGGATGATAACAACAAGCTGCAAAGATACTTGGGGATGGTATGTAATTGGGAACCAATGATGAGCTCCGCTTTTGCAATATGTATGAGCTAATTATCCGTATTATAAATGTACACGCAGCCAAGGAATAAACGAGATTAGCTGATCATATGTCAATGACAGGTGTGGTTGTTTGCTTTTCTCCCGCTGTTCTACAACAAAGATGGTTTTGGCTGGGGCCTGTGGCAACGCCAGAGTTCAAGCATTAGAGCCGATAACCCAAACAGCAGAAGTCATAGTTAAAACTACGTTACCTATCCAGGGGTGGGTGAGGGATTTGACCCACCTTCCTAAGACAGGGGTGGCCGAAGCACAAATGTTAGCATGATGGGTCGTCTATCTGAGCCAGCGAAGTAGTCTGTCTTCATCTCCACTTAAAGAAGAACTACAGAAACTCCTAGGCCCAGTGACATATCACAGTGATGCACCAAAAGAACCGATGGCCACTCCACCGCAAAAGAGTCCTGTTCAGGAAGGAAGGTATCCTATTCCTGAAGATGCCTGGTACACGGATGGATCCAGCAAAGGCAAACTGAGCAAGTGGCGAGCGATAGCATACCATCCCTCTATTGAGACAATCTGGTTTGATGAGGGGGATGGTCAGAGAAGCCAATGGGCAGGATTTTGATCTGTGTGGATAGTTATAACAAAGGAACCTGGTGATAGTATTCCGAATATTTGTACAGATAGTTGGGTTGTGTATCGGGGGCTCACTTTGTGTATTACGCAGTGGGCTACCCCGGAATGGACTTTCCATGCCTGACCAATCGGGGGTAAAGACATGTGGTTAGACATATGGAATGTAGTCAAACACAGGACAGTACGTGTCTATCATGTCTCTGGTCATCAACCCCTGCGATCACCAGGAAATGATGAGGCTGACACACTGGCCCGAATTCAATGGATTGAGAACTCACAATCTGAAAATATTGCCTATTGGTTACATCAGAAACTATGGCATGCTGGACAAATATAATGTGGGCAGCCGCTAAAGCATGGGGGCTGCCTGTACAACTATCTGATATCGTTCAAGCATGTCAGCGTTGCGATGCTTGCTCAAAGATGTGACCGAGACCGTTGCCTGAAACAACATCCCACATTGCTAGAGAATACAGTCCTCTTCAAAGACGGCAGGTTGATTACATTGGGCCCCTCCCTTGGTCTGAGGGGGTGAGATATGCCCTGACCTGCGTTGATACCATAAGTGGGCTGCTGCAAGCCTATCCATTGCCAAAAGCAAATCAGGCATATACCATCAAGGCACTTACTAAATTAATTTCTGCCTATGGGACACTTCAAGTTATAGAGAGTGACCAAGGGACTCATTTTACTGGTTCAACAATACAGCGCTTGGCAGAAGAAAACAACATTGAATGGCAATTCCACCTACCATATAACCCAACAGGGGCAGGCCTTATTGAATGTTACACTGGTATCCTTAAGGCTGCCCTGAAGACAGACTCCCAGTCCCTGCAGGGGTGGACAGAAAGGCTATATGAAACCCTGCGTGACATAAATGAAAGACCTTGAGATGGCAGACCCAGTGCCCTAAAAATGCTACATACTATATGGGCCTCCCCTCTTAGGATCTAAATTACGGGTACGAACAAACAGGTGCAACCCCAGGTTGGTAATGAAAACAACTTTCTGCTCCCTGCCCCTGAGAATTTAGAACCGGGAACCCATAAGATAAATTGGCCCTGAAAGGTGCAGGTAGGACCCAAGTGGTGTGGCCTACGTGCACCTTGGGGGAGATTATTGGAGGTGGGATGTTCAGTAACCCCCTTGGTGATAGGTACATGGCCTACTGACATTGTGGTCAATACTCCGATCTTTATCGCCAAAGGGACCCTGTATGGGAGATTGGTAATCACAGTGTGAACCACTGATTAATCAGCTGAGGCAAGTTGGGGTCAGCTGTGGGAGCACAGGTGAAAGTTATGTAGCTGTGCTCCCTGGAGGGGTGGAGTTCGACTCCACCTCCTCTGAGACCTCATTTAAGTGCTGACCCTCACTGAGGTAGCATCTCTTGGAGATCGCTTGCTGGTGAAGATTGCCTCAGCTCCTAGCGTCATCACTGGTGAGTTCCCTTTTCTTCCTTATACCTTCTGTACTTCTGCTATTATCCTTGTAGTTGCCATTCTTGTTAACACCTGTATAGTTACTACCAATACATTTGGCGAGCCAGCCAGGAGCCACTGACTTGGTATCTAGAAATATAAAAGGAAAAAAAAAAAAAGTCCTTTGTGTGGAATATCTTTAATTGGTACAAGGGGGAGAAGACCACCCCCTTAGGGACATGCCTCCCTGGACAAATTCCAGGTTTTGAGGCATCCCCATATTACCAACTAGCGACAATTATTGAACAATGGGGCCCTTTAAGAGTACCAAATAACACGGACGCCTATTGTCTAACTGATTACTTTCTGGGACTACAAAAAGATATTTTAATTACAAAAGAAAAGCGAATGGCTGCATCTATGGCAGCCTGGCCATTACTAAATGCCTTAAATCAGGCAGAGATAAAATCAAACAATATTGTACATGAAAATGAATTGTTAACGGCCCGTATTGAAAAACTGGAGGGTGAGATCAATCTATTGACAGGGAAAAAAAGGACATTTTCTTCCTCCAACCCTCAAATTAGATACATTTCATTTAATGACTATCAGGATCCTGAAGAAATGGATCAAAATAAGATCACTAAATCTGATCTAGAGGAGCCGCCTAAGACGGACTCACTAGAAGTCCGTCCAGTAGTAACTCAAAAAACAAAGAAAATTCAAGATCGACCAGCAGGGGTGCCCCCCGAACAATGGCCCCCCGCCGAATCTTATTTACATGTGACAGCCCGTTCATACACGCCTACTGAACTCATGGACCTAGTGCAACGATTTAGGCAAAGGCCAAGGGAAAGTGTTCCGGCTTGGTTATTACGGTTATGGGATTCGGGGGCAGAAAGTGTACTGGTTAGTGGCCCCGAAGTATCTAAGTTGGCCACAATAACAATACATCCTGCCCTTAGGCAGAGACTGTATGCTGGGACTCAGTTCCCTGAAGAAAATCATTCAATTGTAGACTGGCTAATGGCTGCTTGCCGCATGGTGTGGCCAAATAAAACTGACATGCCAGTAAACACAGGGATGTGGTCTTCTATGGAAGACCTTCAAAATTATATACGCGAATTAGGTATGAGAGAGGCTATCTACGAAGACACATTTGATAGCCCTGATATGGTTAAATTTTCTGCAGGAATGAGGGACCTAATTACAGAATTACAGAATCACAGAATTACCCGGGTTGGAAGGGACCTCAAGGATCATGTAGTTCCAACCCCCCTGCCTAGCAGGGCCACCAAACATACACCTTTACTAGATCAGGTTGCCCAGGGCCCCGTCCAACCTGGTCTTGAACACCTCCAAGGACGGGGCATCCACAACCTCACTGGGCAGCCTGTTCCAGGACCTAACCACTCTTCTAGTAAAGAACTTTCCCCTAACATCCAACCTAAATCTTCCCTCCTTCAACTTAAAACCATTTCCCCTAGTCCTGCTATTATCAGCCCTTTCGAAGAGTTTACTCCCTTCCTGGGAGTAAGTTCCCTTCAGGTATTGAAAGGCTGCAATGAGGTCACCCCGCAACCTTCTCTTCTCCAGGCTGAACAAACCCAACTCCCTCAGCCTGTCCTCATAGGGGAGGTGCTCCAGCCCCCTGATCATCTTTGTGGCCCTCCTCTGGACCCTTTCCAAAGTCTCCATATCTTTTTTGTACTGAGGGCTCCACACCTGGACACAGTACTCCAGATGGGGCCTCACAAGAGCAGAGTAGAGAGGGACGATCACCTCCCTATCCCTGCTGACCACCCCTCTCCTGATGGAGCCCAGGATCCCATTTGCCTTCCGGGCTGCCAGAGCGCACTGCTGGCTCATGTTAAGTTTCTCATCTATCAGGACCCCTAGGTCTTTTTCTGCCGAGCTGCTCTCAAGGACAACTCCTCCCAGCCTGTACAGGTGCCTGGGGTTCTTCCGGCCCAAGTGCAAAACCTTGCACTTTGCCGTGTTGAACCTCATTAGGTTCACCCGAGCCCAGCTTTCCAGCCTGTCAAGGTCCCTCTGAATGGCATCCGTTCCCTCCACCGTATCGACTGCACCACTCAGCTTGGTGTCATCAGCAAACTTGCTGAGGGTGCAATTTTACAGCAAGCTCCCTCGCATATGTATGGAACATTGGTTTCCATACTCAATCCATTAGTATCCGCAGAAGCAGCAGTCCAACAAGCTGCCCAATTGGTGGCGGACCTCGGGGAAACTGAGTGTTTACAAACTAAGCGCAATATCAGGGTGATTGAGGATGCCGAGGCTTTTCCAATAGTGCGAGCCAGAAGATCGGCCCCGCGAACCCCTCGGGCAGGACCTGTTAGAGTATCCCGGAAACAAATGTTCAATGATCTGCTCCGGGCAGGCGTTCAGTTTTCAAAAATTGATGGTCAGCCCAATCAGGTTCTCCTTCAGTTGTGGAAGCAACTGAAGGATGAACAAAAATTTCAGAATAAACCCAAAAGGCCAGGGATAAGACTTATAGAGCGGCGACCAACAACAACATGGAATTTAGAAGACTTTATAGTTCCAAATAGGAAAAAGAAGCCACCTCAGGTGCCTCGGGTTACGATACCAGAGGTATCACAGGTAAAAGACTTGAATCTGGCTCAGTTCATGGCGTGACGAGGGATGTCAGTCCCCCTAGGGCCTCTAGACGGGACCGGAGGCCCTATGTGGAACTGACGATATACTGGTCCTGAAAGAATGTACAGAAGGTTATGGCCCTAGTTGATACCGGGGCAGAGACATCTATAATATATGGAGACCCAACCAAATTCAAAGGTAATAGAGTGATGATTGGAGGTTTTGGGGGACAAACCATTCCGGTCACCCAAACCTGGGTAAAATTGGGGGTCGGGCGCCTTCCACCACGGGAGTACAAGGTATCCATTGCTCCAATTCCAGAGTATATATTAGGAATTGATATCCTGTGGGGTCTGGCTCTCCATACAACAGTGGGAGAGTTCCGGTTGCGGCAGAGATGCATTAGTATCCGGGCAATCCAGACAATATTGAGAGGCCATGCAAAACATGAGCCTATTTGTTTGCCGAAGCCACGCCGGATTACTAATGTAAAACAGTACAGACTCCCGGGTGGGCAGGATGAAATAACAAAAACGGTGCAGGAATTAGAAAAAGTGGGTATTATAAGGCCTGCACATAGCCCATACAACTCCCCAATATGGCCAGTGCGAAAACCGGATGGAACATGGAGGATGACAGTAGACTATAGGGAATTGAACAAGGTCACGCCACCTGTTCATGCGGCTGTACCCAATATTGCCTCCCTAATGGACTCACTAAGCAGGGAAATCAAAACATATCACTGTGTCTTAGATTTGGCGAATGCATTCTTCAGTATTCCAATCAGTGAAGAATCGCAAGATCAGTTTGCATTTACATGGGAAGGGAGGCAATGGACTTTCCAGGTCCTACCCCAAGGGTACGTGCATTCGCCCACCTTTTGTCATAATTTAGTGGCACGTGATCTGGCTAAGTGGGAAAAGCCAAATAATGTCAATTTATATCATTATATTGATGACCTCCTGTTAACATCCGATTCATTAGAGGCGGTGAGACAAGCAGCAGATTTGTTGACAGCTTATCTGCAGAAAAGAGGGTGGGCTATAAACCCACAGAAGGTGCAAGGTCCAGGGTTATCTGTAAAATTCCTGGGAGTAATTTGGTCCGGGAAAACCAAAGTACTACCCAGTGCGGTAGTAGATAAAGTCCAAGCGTTTCCAGTCCCTACAACATCAAAACAGTTGCAAGAATTCTTGGGTATATTGGGGTATTGGCGCTCCTTTATACCTCATTTAGCTCAGCTATTGAGGCCATTGTATAAGCTTACAAAGAAGGGTCAATCATGGAATTGGGGAAAGGTAGAACAGGATGCTTTCCAACAGGCAAAACTGGCAGTTAAACAAGCTCAGGCATTGGGTATATTTGATCCGACCCTCCCAGCTGAACTAGATGTTCATGTTAGATGGTTTTGGCTGGGGCCTGTGGCAACGTCAGAGTTCTGTTCGAACCCCCATTGGATTCTGGTCTCAGGTTTGGCACGGAGCAGAAGAAAGATACAGCATGATTGAGAAACAGTTATTGGCTGCCTATTCGGCGTTACAAGCAGTAGAGCCGATAACACAAACAGCAGAGGTCATAGTTAAGACTTCATTACCAATCCAGTGGTGGGTGAGAGGTTTGACTCACCTTCCTAAGACAGGGGTGGCCCAAGCACAAACGGTGGCACGATGGGTCGCCTATCTAAGACAGAGAAGCAGTCTTTCTTCATCTCCACTTAAAGAAGAACTACAGAAGATCCTAGGCCCAGTGACGTATCACAGTGATACATCAAAAGAACCGATGGTTGCTCCACCAGAGAAGAGTCCCGTTCAGGAAGGAAGATATCCTATTCCTGAAGATGCCTGGTATACGGATGGGTCTAGCAGAGGCAACCCGAGCAAGTGGCGAGCAATAGCATACCATCCCTCTACTGAGACCATCTGGTTTGATGAGGGGGATGGTCAGAGCAGCCAATGGGCAGAATTGCGAGCCGTGTGGATGGTCATAACTAAAGAACCTGGTGACGGCGTCCTGAACATCTGTACAGATAGTTGGACTGTGTACCGGGGGCTCACTCTGTGGATTACGCAGTGGGCTACCCAGGAATGGACTATCCACGCCCGACCGATTTGGGGTAAAGACATGTGGGTAGACATTTGGAATACGGTCAAACACAGGACAGTATGTGTCTACCATGTCTCTGGTCATCAACCCTTGCAGTCACCAGGAAATGATGAAGCTGACACACTGGCCCGAATCCGATGGATTGAGAATTCACAATCTGAAAATATTGCCCGTTGGTTACATCAGAAGCTACGACATGCTGGACAGAAGATAATGTGGGCAGCCGCTAAAGCATGGGGGCTGCCTGTACAACTATCTGATATCGTCCAAGCATGTCAGGATTGCGATGCTTGCTCAAAGATGAGACCGAGACCGTTGCCTGAAACAACATCCCACATTGCTAGAGGATATAGTCCTCTTCAGAGATGGCAGGTCGACTACATTGGGCCCCTCCCTCAGTCTGAGGGGGCGAGATATGCCCTGACCTGCGTTGACACTGTAAGTGGACTGCTGCAAGCCTATCCTTTACCAAAGGCAAATCAAGCATACACAATTAAGGCACTTACTAAACTGATGTCTGCATACGGGACACCTCAAGTTATCGAGAGTGACCAAGGGACTCATTTTACTGGAGCGATGATACAGCGCTGGGCAGAAGAAAACAACATTGAATGGCGATTCCACCTGCCATATAACCCAACAGGGGCAGGCCTTATTGAACGCTATAATGGTATCCTTAAGGCTGCCCTGAAGACAGACTCTCAGTCCCTGCAGGGGTGGACAAAATTATATGAAACCGTGCGGGACCTGAATGAAAGACCTCGGGATGGCAGACCCAGTGCCCTGAAAATGTTACAAACTATATGGGCCTCCCCTCTTAGGATCCAAATTACAGGTACCGATAATGAGGTAAAACCACAGGTTGGTAATGAAAATAATCTTCTGCTCCCTGCCCCTGAGAATTTAAAACCGGGAATCCATAAGATAAATTGGCCCTGGAAGGTGCAGGTAGGACCCAAGTGGTGTGGCCTACTTGCACCTTGGGGGAGATTATTGGAGGTGGGAGGTTCAGTCACCCCCTCGGTGATAGGTACATGGCCTACTGACATCGTGGTCAATACTCCGGTCTTTATTGCTAAAGGAACACCTATTATGTCCCTATGGCAGATCAAGACTCCTCCTCTGGTGCCAGATATAGTTATACAGCCACAGATATCTGGCCAGAGGGTATGGTATCGGAGGCCGGGACATAATCCAGTACAAGCAGAAGTATTGACCCAAGATAAGAATACGGCCTGTATCTTGCCCTGGAGGGCGGATCTTCCCCTCCTAGTACCTTTGAAACATTTGTATTATTCTCCGTATGTCTCTAAGCCTATAGGACCATCAGAGGACAATTCGTTTGGGACTGATGAAACGCAGGTAGACTTGCACCTCGAGATGGCTTGTCTCCAGTTAAATCTATCAAGCACTGGCCCATGGAAGATTATGAACATCCATCAAATCATCATTCAAATTTTATCAACGTTTATGGCGACGGGAAAACTGTATTAGTGTCACGTTGGGTTTCTGTAATAAGAAGAACTCAACTTGGTTCACGCTGTGAAGGGTTGGAGTGTATGGGAAATCACAGCCTGAACCTTTGATTAACTAGGTGGGGCAAGTGTTGGGTCAGCTGTGGGAGCACAGGTGAGAGTAATTTAGCTGTGCTCTCGGAAGGTGTGGAGTTCGACTCCACCTGCTCTAAGACCTCTTAAAACCTCTTAAGCCCTTAAATAGGGCTGACCACCACCAAGGCACCATCTCTTGGAGTTTGTTCTTTGGTGGAGATTGCCCCAGCTTTTCCAGCCAAGGCGTCGACTTTGGTGAGTTTTTTCCTTTACAAATGACCTTTTGAATATTTGCCATCATCTTTGTTAACATCTTCATATCATTCAACCTTACAACATCCTTATAACAATGCTGAGGAAGTGTGGAATAGATGAGTGGACAGTGAGGTGGGTTGAGAACTGGCTTACTTTTGGAGCATAGGGGGTTGTCATTGGCAGTGCAGCGTTTGGTTGGAGACATGTGACTAGCAGTGTTCCCCAGGGGTCAGCGCTGGGTCTGCTCTTGTTCAACATCTTCATCAATGACTTTGATGAGTGGATAGTGGCTGCCCCCAGCAAGTTTGCTGATGATACGAAGTTGGGAGGATTGGCTGACATGCCTGAAGGCTGTGCTGCCATTCAGTGAGACCTGGACAGACTAGAGAGCTGGGTGTTAAGAAACCAGATGAAGTTTAACAAAAGCAAGTGTAGAGTCTTGCACCTAGGGAGGAATAATTGCATGCACCAGTACAGGTGGTGAGTTCTGCAGAGAGTGACCTGGGTGTCCTGGTGGATGACAGGTTTGCCATGAGCAAGCAGTGTGTCCTTGTGTCCAAAAAGGCCAATTGCATTCTGGGGTGCATTAAAAAGAGTGTGGTCAGCAGGTCGAGCGAGTTGATCTTCCCCCTTTACTCTGCCCTGTTGAGGCCTCATCTGGAGTACTGTGTCCAGTTCTGGTCTCTCCAGTACAAAAAAGACATGGATCTCTTGGAGAGAGTTCAGCAGAGGGCCACAAAGATGGTGAAGGGCCTGGAGCATCTTGCCTATGAAGAAAGTCTATGTGTACTGGGCCTTGAGAAAAGAAGACTGAGAGGGGACTTTATCCAGGTCTATACATATCTGGCCTCACCAATTTGCCCCCCATACCACAGATTCTTTTCAGCAGTGTGTGGAGACAGGACAAAGGGGAAATGTCCAGAAACTGGAGCATAGGAAGTTCCACATGAATGTGTGGAAGAACTTCTTTACGGTGAGGGTGACGGAGCACTGGAACAGGCTGCCCAGGGATGCTGTGGAGTCTGCTTCTCTGGAGTTAGTCAAGACCTGCCTGGATGCCTACCTGTGTGACCTGGTGTAGGGAACCTACTTTGGTAGGTTGGTTGGACTTGATCTCTGGAAGTCCCTTCCAACCACTATGATTCTGTGGGGAAAAAAAAAGTAGAACTTGTGGGTTGAAATAAAAACTATTTACTAAGATAGAAAAGGAAGATGAAAAAAGGTAATAGTAATGATAATAATACACAAAACAAGTGATGTGCAATGCAGCGTTCACCTCCTACTGACCAATGCTCAACTAGTTTTCAAGTGGTTGCCCCACCAGCCATCTCCCCACAGTTTTATAGTCTTTCACAAGGCCATGTGGTATGGAATATTCCTTTGGCCAGTTTATGTCATCTGTCCTGGTTCTGTCCCCTCCCAGCTCCTTGGGCCCCCTCAACCCCCTCAATGGTGGAACAGTATGAGAATCTGAAAACCTGAAACATCCTTGGCTCTGTGCCATATTGCTCAGCAACAACTGAAACTTGGGCATGTTATCAACATTGTTTTTCTGCTAAATCCAAAACATAGCATCATACCAGACACCATGAAGGGAAAATCAACTCTGTCCCAGCTGAAACCAGGACACCAGTAAGAATAATTTTCTGCTTAAAATGATAATAATAATATTTATGGATTTCACTGGTTTTTTGGAGTCCTTAAAAAAAGAAACCACCTTATAACAAACTGTTCCACAAACATAAGCATATGTTTAGTTAGAAGCTATCTTGTCAGGATGCTGTTGCTGAAAGAGTTGGTTTTACAGACTTGTTACTTTTTATAAATGGTAGGCATTAGTCACCACGTATATTGAGGAGTATGTGGCTGTATGGCTTTCACATGCTGACAAAGTATTCTTCCTCTGGTATACTGAAAGGGATTTTCAGTGAAACCTTTGGAGAGCATCTCCTGCTTTTTCACTTGATGTTTCAAACAGTTGTCTTACAGGAAACAGCCTAAGCCTGCTTAGAATTATCTGTTCAACCTCTGTGTATCCCCAGAGAAGCATTGTTTTGATACCTGAGCAAGGATAAAACGCAAAATCCTTGGATGTAAAGATTTCTGTAGTTAACTCAGTTACCACTGGGGGAGAAGTTAATCCTACTTTAGGTCTCATGTAACTAAAGCTCAATTTCTATCACTATCGTGACATGCTATGTCTAGAGACTAACTTACTTTACTGTGACTTTACTATTATTTTTGACTGTTTTGTTATGTTCTTTTAAACCTCTCGGCCTGAGATTGTTTTGTATCTGCTCTGTTTGTGAAGAAGTAAAATTGCTTTTGACAAGTTTTTGCCAGTACCAGGCATTGTATTCACACATAGGCCAATAGTCATATACAAAACAAAGAACAAAATATACCCCAAAATTGAAGGGGTTCTTGGGATATACTAGTATTCCTTCCAAGAAAACAGCCTAAGTCTAGAAAATACTCTTTCTTTTGTACTGGCCCTTATATGAGTCCAGGGTGACTCCACCCTGGGTTCACCCCTTCTGGTCACATGGTGAGCACAGGTGCAAACAATTTGCTTGTGCTCCCTGGGCCAGCCACACCCCTTCACCTGGTGCTCAATCACCTGTTCAAGACATGACCTAACAACAGTTTCTCTACAATATCAATTTGCAGACTAGCTCTCTAAGTTAGGAAAGCTTTTGAACATATTTATACAGTAAATCTAGGAAGAACTGATAACTGTTAGCAGTTCCCGCATGTTTTTATTGGTGTTTATATTGTTTAAGGCTGAACCACTCAAACAGCCACAGATGGAACTGAGTCATTAGCCTTATACCTTGAGCTGGGTTATTCTCAACTTTAATTTCTGTCTTTCAGAATGGAGATGTGTGTATTTCCATTCTTCATCCACCTGTAGATGACCCACAAAGTGGAGAGCTGCCATCTGAGAGGTGGAATCCTACCCAAAATGTCAGGTAACAGTGTGGACCAGTGATGTACAAAGCTGACCTCAAAGGCCTGTTGTCTATCTCCTAGACTGTGGTGGGAAAAGATTTGGAAGGAAATTTAAGATATAAGGTTTGTTGGTTTTTTTAGGGCTTAAATCAGCGCCAGAGTTACCAAGCTGTCTGAAGATACTGGAGTGTTGTGTGTTCTGATATTTTATTAATAATTTAGAGCCTTCTTTACTGTTTTCATGTTGTTAAAGAAAGTTGTCTCAAATGATTTAGTTTTTCCCAGGCAATGTTATCCTACATTCAAGTTATCCAAATTTCTCAGAGATACCAATAGAGGAAAATAACATCTTTGAGTATTCAGACCCAGCAGGAGTAATTCTGTGTGTAATCTTTCCTATGGTTTGCTTTCTAATTGCAAGTTCATATTTTCTGTCCTGTAGGGTGGTGTCTTCAGCTGTTAGCTAGGTAGTTTTTTTTTTTTGCTACCAAAATCAACCTTCACCCAAAAAGGGGAAGGGAGATAGGAGCTGGACTTGAGGAAACAGAGCAGCGGCAACAATCTGTCACGGAGTTCTCTCTAGAGCTCACTCCGGGACAGTGGGCACAAACCCGGGGCAGCAGGAACAAAAGCCCCCCCCCTTTTCTCTAGCGGCAGTGCGGAGCGGCCCGGCCCGGCCCGGCCACGTGCGTTTAGGGAGACGGGGAAGGGAAGGGAGATTGCGATTAGGTCTAACAAAAAATAAGGGAGAAAAAAAAGGTGATCTGAGAACGAATGGCAGTTTAATAACCCAATAACGCTAAACAACAACAAGAGAGTTTCAACAAAGAGAATACCAAGTCCCCAATCTCACCGATGGAGCTGTGGAAGGCAGGAAGCTCTGACCACGTTGTCTCCTCGCAGGGAGCCGGCCAGCAACCCCGTCCCCTTCCTCACTTCCCTTCCGGTGCCCCTCCCCACATGCTCATTAAGGCAGTTCACAGAAAAAAAACTTGTCCCCTTTACTCCCATTATGAAGCATGGTGTTCTGATGTGGAATACCAACACCAACCAAATTGCAAAACCATAACATTCCACCCCTTATTACACATCATCACATCATGCCTAACTTTTATCAACATATAAACAGAACAGTAGTTAACATGCATTACATATGTACATACAGATATATATATATATACACACATGGAATCACAGGCTGCGCTCCCCCAGCATCAAATTTCCCTGTGGCACACACTGAACATCCCCATCCTTCTGCATCACCCACCAGGTGCACCCAGGTCCCTGTGCAAAGACAGTTCCACGGAGGGGCCTCCCCTTTCCAGAGGCTGGAAGAACCCAAACCGCTTTTCCCAGCATATTCTTTACATGCACCACAGGAACCTTGTCTCCCTCCACGGTACGCAGGGAGCTGGACTGTGTAGGGCCGTCTCGGTTGGCTGATCCTCGGGTGTTTACCAGCCAGGTGGCTTCTGCTAGATGTTTCTCCCAGTTCTTAAATGTTCCACCACCCATCGCTTTCAGCGTGGTTTTCAGCAAACCGTTGTGGCGCTCGATCTTACCAGCGGCTGGTGCGTGATAGGGGATGTGATAGATCCACTCTATGGCGACGCCCATCTTGCCATTTCACCCCTAGAAACTGGATTTCTTGGGCAGGGCCCTTCACTTTGTCTCGCTTAATAGCGAAACCAGCAGACAGGAGGATTTGGATTATCCATTCTCCTTTTTTAAAAACCTCCATCGCTGTATCACCCCACACAACGATATCATCTATATACTGCAGGTGCTCTGGAGCACCGCCCTGTTCCAACGTGGCTTGGATCAGCCCATGGCAGATGGTCGGGCTGTGTTTCCACCCCTGGGGCAAACGATTCCAAGTGTACTGAACACCCCTCCAGGTATGCAAGGAGCCCCCTGGCCAGTCACTATACGATGTTTCTGCCAGTCTCTACCAGTGAGGCTTATCTCGGCCTCCAATACAGACAGTTCCTGCGAACCCCCAGTCACCCCATGTATATGTATCCGTTCTGTCCCTTTGAAACCTGAGGGTATCAGAGTGCACTGTGCACCGGTATCCACCAGTGCTTTATATTTTTGTGGTTCTGATGTGCCAGGCCACCGAATCCACACAGTCCAATACACTCTATTATCCCTCTCCCCCCCCTGGCTGAGGGCAGGGCCCCTCTATTGGTTGTCTGAGGCGGTAGAGGCAACCTCAGTAGTGGCTGACCTCTTTTGTAATTTTCTTACCCGTGCTCGCAGTACAAAATTGGGTTCGTCATGCCACTTCTTCATATCCTCTCCATGGTCACGCAGGTAGTTCCACATGGCACCACGTGACATAGGCTCACTGCGGTCCTTCACTCGGACAGGTGTGCGCTTGCGTCTGACAGCTGAGACTGCCACAGGTTCACTGTGGTTCCTTGCCGCAGACCAGCTCTTCTGCATGTTGTCCTGCCTTCTCTCCATTTGGTCCATTCTATCCACCATTTTACAGATGGCTGCGATGGTGGTACGGTGTGGCAGTAGTGAGTATTCGATATTTTGCAGTGAAAGGATGAGCTCAAAAATTTCAGGTCTCCTATCCAGCTCATCATACCTGTTAGAGTTCGTTAATAGTACACTGGAATACTTCACTGGTGCTGACCGTATGAGTTTCTTGCATATTTCCGGAGTACCGCTCACCTTTTCTGGGTCATGGTAATCCTCTGGGTCCCCAGGGACAAACGTGGGATCGAACAGCATTTCTGCCACAGCCATTTCTCTCAGGTACTGGATACCTTCCTCAGCTGTACTCCATTTTTCCAGTACAGGCTCCAAATCACTTTTGAGAAGACAGGTTGCCTTTACAGCTGATAGAATCCTCTCCCAGAGATTGGCGACTCCATCGAGACATCTGCTGATCCCTCTATCAATAGATGAGTCTCGAGCAATGTTTTCCTAATTGACGAGCCTCATCGCAGCTTAGGGACATGCAGGAGGCCCCATTGTCCCAACACCGGAGCAGCCAAGTGACAAGGCGTTCACCTGGGAGTCGGGCAAACTCCTTTCTCGCACTTTGGATTTCAGTAATTTTCAGAGGTTTACGAGTAGAGGAAGCAGTGACTTTTCCCTCATCATCACTATCTTCTCCGCGTCTGTTAGTCTTCTGGGTTGCCTTTCTCAGTGGTTTTGGGGAGGGTCCCTCACCAGGATCTTCCTCTACTTCCTCCGTCCGTTCCAGACGTGAGGGCACACGCTCCCATCTCTGGCCTTCATCGTCACTATCTTCTCCATGTCTGTTAGTCTTCTGAGTTGCCTTCCTTGGTGGTTTTGGGGAGGGTCCCTCGCCCGGATCTTCCTCTACTTCCTCCATCCGTTCCAGACGTGAGGACACACGTTCCCATCTCTGGCCTTCCACTGGGGCGACTGACACTGATGCTGGTGCTTCCTGTGGTCGGCTGGGATTAACTTGTTGCCTTCCCCTTAGTATTTGGATCTCATTCTCGAGACTCTCTATCTTTTTCATAAGCCATTCGTTCTGAGATCCCCCTGATCTCCCACACTCACTCAGGGGTTCTATTAATTTCCCAAGGTCCCTCTGGTGTTCAGGGGTGAGATTACCTGATACTGGGGGTCCCGATGCTTCTGGCCCTTTTCCTGAGTCTCTCTGCACTATTCTTTGCAAGTCTCTCTGCAATTTATAGTAAACTACTACAATTAGAGAGACTAACAACACAGTATTCCAATTGACACCCCAGTCATACTTAAGGAATTCAGAGCATTCGTGAGCCAGTTCAAGCACGGTGCCTGTGATGTTCGTTAGTCTGGAAGGGAGCCAGGCAGATATCTCTATCCCTGCCAGCCATCGGCTTAATAAATCTACCCCTACCCCCAACATCAAGAAGTCCTTAAGCCAGGACCACAGGAACCTACGGACTATCAGTCCTACATACAGGGCTGCTGAAAAAAACCACCTAATTACTGCCCAAAACATTGCCCTGAGCTCTGCCCGCATTCTCCACCAAAAATGTCACGGAGTTCTCTCTAGAGCTCACTCCGGGACAGTGGGCACAAACCCGGGGCAGCAGGAACAAAAGCCCCCCCCCTTTTCTCTAGCGGCAGTGCGGAGCGGCCCGGCCCGGCCCGGCCACGTGCGTTTAGGGAGACGGGGAAGGGAAGGGAGATTGCGATTAGGTCTAACAAAAAATAAGGGAGAAAAAAAAGGTGATCTGAGAACGAATGGCAGTTTAATAACCCAATAACGCTAAACAACAACAAGAGAGTTTCAACAAAGAGAATACCAAGTCCCCAATCTCACCGATGGAGCTGTGGAAGGCAGGAAGCTCTGACCACGTTGTCTCCTCGCAGGGAGCCGGCCAGCAACCCCGTCCCCTTCCTCACTTCCCTTCCGGTGCCCCTCCCCACATGCCCATTAAGGCAGTTCACAGAAAAAAAAACTTGTCTCCTTTACTCCCATTATGAAGCATGGTGTTCTGATGTGGAATACCAACACCAACCAAATTGCAAAACCATAACACAATCTAAGGAGGAAAACTTATTTTACTAACTATGATATCAGAATACAACACAGTATAATACAATCTAATTGAAATTGAGGCTAATAAATCAAGGAAAATAAGAGAGAGAGAGAGGTTTCCAAAGACCGAGAAGCCTACTTGGAAATTGAAGGCGCCACGGCTTGGAAGCACACCCACACCCGCTGCCAGGCAGTGAAAGAGAGAGCCAGCATCACTTCTGTGTTTCCCTCTCCGACTGTGAGGCCCTCTGGGATGTGTAGTTCTTCTCTGTGGTCCACGTGATGTCATGACGTGGAATACCAATAGCAAAAATTACAAAACCATGACAGTAGCAGAGCCATTCAAGGCTAACGTGTCAATTTTTTAAAAACATCGACTGGATTTCATTCTACTTTCAAGATGCTGCCAATAAAGAACTGACAACATAAGTATCAAATAGCAAATCACTTACATGTGCAGCAGGAGTGATGTAGTAGAAAAACCTTTAACTCAGATACTTCTATTTAGTGTGATTCATTATCTAAATAAGGTTAAAATAATTGCCCTTGATTTATTTTTTTAATTTTTTTTTTAAATAAAAAAAAATAATAATTTAAAAAAAATTTTACAGTATCACACAGGAATTGTTTTCAGTGTTATTATGTGTTAATTCCTTAATTTTAAATCTCTCTCTTTTTTTTTTTTTTAATTGGTAGATCCAGCTAGGGATCTCCTCCCCTGTGAGGGAATGCAGCAGTTTGAAAAGAGTTCTCTGATTCTGCATTTATCTATCTTGGATTCATTAAATTCCTTTGAAAAGAGCCTTTGTCACAGCAGAGTAGGGGGGGAGAGTGTACTAAATTCTTGACCCTTGGAATGGGGTAACTGCAAAGTATTAATGTGGCAGGAAACTAGGAATTGTAACAGTCAGAAAATAATAATAACTGATGTTTCTTCCTGGAACATACTACTTAAAAGTTTAAAAAGGTTCAAGAGATGGTGTGTCTTAACTGTGTGAAGTCGTAAAGGGCTGGGAATTTTACCTTAAAAGTTTAAGGTAAATGTTATCAATCTGTCCCAAGTGCATGAAGCAATCTTTCAAAAGTTATGGTTCAGAATTGTTTTTTTGTTCATTTTAAGTATCTTAAATAGTATTTTAAATTGTGTATTGCTGAACATTCAGTTGTCCCTCTGTTCATATGGCTTTTTAAACTGTTTTTTCATACATTTGATTGGTTATCTCCTCCAGTTGTTACAACTAGATGACAAGCCTCAAATCATAGCTAAGAAATAGCTTAGAACATTAATTTAGATTGCACAGACTTTTTGACTAATTATATACAATATGAGGTTTGACGTGAAATATATCTTGCTACTTCTGATTGCTGTTTTCCCTTACTGTAGTGCAGTTTTTGGTGTTTACTCTCTTGGAACATATTGGCTTAAGGGTGACATTTGGGGAGAAAATATTCCTCAGATACATTGGCAAGCAGAAATGAAACTTGTACTTCTAGCCCACTGCTGGTGTCACCCATTGGGCTAAGTGCTGCATAAATGCTTCCTGCTGGAATCCCACCTGGCTTTGCAAGGCTCCAGTGTCTGTCAGATCAGAGGCAGCAGGACTGAAGGTGCATGAGGGGAGTATGTTTGTGTGTAATGAGCTGCATACATAGCCTGGGCTTTCTCTTCTGTTGATGAATTTTGTAAATCTTGCTGAGTATTGACAGTTTACTACAGGTGACTATGGTTGGGGGGGGGGGGGGGGGGATATTCTTCATCTTTGAGAACACTTGTGCTTCCACTTCTAAATGTGTCAAGCATACTTTTTTTTTTTTTTTTTTTTTTTTTTTTAAACAGTAAATATGAACTTTCCTATCACTCAGAGCTGATTATATCCTTTGGAAAAAAAAATGTAGAAGACTCCTGATAACTGTGCTGAGCAGTCTGGCCAGACACAAGTGTTTAGTTTCAAAACCTTTCAAGAAGCTAAGCATCTGAATGGCCAAGCATTTCCTGGAATAGTATCTCAGTTATATGATTTGTTAGATGTGCTCAGTATGCACTGCTCTGAATTC
Source organism: Coturnix japonica (assembly GCF_054131305.1). Taxonomy (NCBI): domain Eukaryota; kingdom Metazoa; phylum Chordata; class Aves; order Galliformes; family Phasianidae; genus Coturnix; species Coturnix japonica. Next base: position 484,168 of record NW_028188974.1, read on the forward strand.
ACCTTTAAATCAGTGTGAATATTTTCCATTATCAGGTTCTGTAGATCAGTTGCTATACACTGCTGTGTTTCAAGACCTATTACTTGCCTCTGTTCTTTCCTTCTATTTAAATTTTATGCTCTTGCCAGTGCAGAGGTTCATAGGAAACACAGGAGTAGGAGCTGGGAAAGAGAGATGGTTTTGGCTTTCATTAAGTGCTTGCAGAGGGATGTACATAGTGTCAAGGTTTTCTCTAGATTTGTGTCTTTGACAGGGGGATAGCAGGCCTGCTGGCCCAAAAGTGGGGAGGAAAGGGAGAAATGGAACGAAGGGGTGGGGGGGGGGGGGGGAAGAAAAAAAAGACAAACAGTGGCAATGATCTGAGGAGGAAAACAATACAAGTTAATTGAGATTGAAGCTAATAAATCAAATAAATGAGAGAGTTTCTGAAAACCAAGGTTCTTACTCTGATCCACCAGGGAGCAAAGAGCTAGTCTTATGACTTCTGGTCAGTTTTATCTTTCCCACTGACCGGAAAATGGAAATGAAACAGTGAAGTTTTCTGGGAGCTATAGTACATCTCTTCTGAGACTCCCAATGCACTACATGACATGATTATGTGGAATACCAATAACAGAAATCATAAAACCACGACTACCAGCTAGCTCAATGCTGTTGCTAGAAGTCCAGGAAAAATGCCAACTGGAGTTACGTGACTGGCTTGTGCTGGTTTTGCTGAGGCAGCCAAAACCTGGTGGGCACTTAGTGGTTTGCCTGGGTGTTGAAGAACATCTACATTGCTTTCCCATTGCTGTGCATCCTACTTTAGTAGCCCTGGAGGTGTACAGGCTGAGGTGTTATCTGTCTGAAGCTCCAGGCTCTGAGCTCTGAGCAGGGTAGGGAAGAAAGCACAGTCTGGTCAAGGGACTTGGGTTGCAGTGGTCCTCTTGCTATTTAGAGGGACATGCATTGTTCCTCCTTGCTACGTAGGAGGACAGGCAGAGTCCAACTTTCTGCTGGGAAGCTGAATGTTGACAGGAACGGGCTCACCAAGCATGTTTCTATCCCTGCACCATTCACAGGCAACATGGATTAGGTGAAATCTAGTCTGAGCTGAGCTCTGCTGGCTACCCCATCACAGACACATGAACAGAAGTGATGGGCCAGGTGCTGGAGTGCACTTGGCTTTGCACTCCCACCCTGCACTTGTGTTCCCCTCTTCTTGCCATGACACAAGCTCTTGGATGAGGTAGCACAGGTAAGGCCTCTGCAGTTCAGTCTGGGAATCCTTGGGTGTGGCTGCTGGAAGATTCCAAACTAGTTAATGTGTGCAGATCTGCTTCCAAACTAGTAGTGTCCCCCATTCGAGTCTTCAGAGGTGCTAGGGCCACCCAAATATCTTCGTGATTTTTGCTTCTAGATGTTTTGGAGTGCTTTGCTGTCTGTAGTCAAATCAGGTCCTTGAGATCTGTATTGCATCATCTTTCCTGTGATGACAGATGTGGTCTGAAACTGATAAATACCTGCATTCACATCAACTACTAATCAGTTATCTTTAGCTTAAGCTTTGCCTTCAAACAATTCACTTTGATGCCTTTCTGATGCGTTGCCCTAAAGTTGTCAGCAGAATCCATGAGTACTTTCAGTCTGACCCTGCTGTTGTGGTTACCTTTTCCAGGACTATCTTACTGAGTGTAATCTCTTTGCTTAATGAGCCCAACACATTCTCTCCTGCCAATGTGGATGCATCAGTCATGTTCAGAAAATGGAGGGACAGTAAAGGAAAAGACAAGGAGTATGCTGAAATCATAAGGTAAGTTTTGCAGTGTGCTACCAGCCTCCTGCTTTGAACCCTACAATACAGACTACTTGTAGAACTAGCTTCTCTCTGGTTGCTTCTTTAGAAATGAATTTTAGAGTTTTATTTCAAGTCCAGGTGTCTGGTCTATATAAGGTTTTCAGCAAATAATTGGTGTAGACTTCTGCAGCAGAAGGATCAGGCTGATCTGTATTTGAGTTGTTGTAGTGGTGTGGGTTGGTTGTTGTTTTTTTTTTTTTTTGGGTTTTTTTTTTTTTTCAGATTAATCTGGCATGATGCACTGCAAAACCTATTGGCTACTAGTAAATCACAGTTACAGTTTGTGCTTGCCTTTAAAAACACTGCCTGCCTTGCTTTAGATATGATTCAAATTGACTGCAACCTTCTAATTCTGTGCTTAATGCACTCATGAATCATAATTTTGTCCCTCCAGTTTGAAGGACTATCAGCAGGATTTGGCAAGTGTTTGCAAAGCTTGCGGTTTGATTAGCTCAAAGCACTGTTACGTCTTGACTCTCCTTTGCTCAGAAGTTCATGGTTTATCAGGTGCTGCTGAAAGACAATATAAACATGAGACAGGGTGGCTCAGAATCATAAATGAGCAGCCTCTACTGCAGAATGGCTGCTGCCACACTTGTCTGGCAGAAAAAAGCACGTCAGCATTGACTCAGCTAGCTGGGAATGCAGGATACAGGTTGGAGCTAAGCAGGGTGGCTGCTGATCTGAGCTATATGAAGAGCTGTAGGTTATCTTAGTCCCTGCCAGCTCCATTGACTTTCGCAGAGCTGAATTTATTCCACAAGCAGGAGCTCAGGATGGAGGGGCCAGCAAGAGGGGGCACTACCATCTGCAGCCCAGCCCCTCTGCCCTGAGCTGACTGCAGTGCTTGTATCTGGGGGCCAACAAGACAGTGTCAGGGTTACAGCTGTGCCCCAAGGTGCAGCCCCACTCTCCTGCTGCCCTCACCATCTCGTGGGAGCTGAGAGGTGCCAAAAACTTGTGGAAATCCAGGTTTTGAGTGTACTGGGATAGCTTCCTCCACCACTGAAGGCTGTGGGATAATATCTCAGAAACAAGCTCAGTAAGTCATCTTGAGAGATCCCTGAGCAGCCCTTCTCCAGCAAGTTAAAGTAATGAAACTTGCTTTGAGCTCTGTCAGATCTTTAATGCAGTCCTGTACAGTAACTTGCTTCACATGTTGCTGGAAGTATACATGCTGTGAACTTCGAGTACTTCCAGACCTGGGACTATGAGAATGAAATCTCTTGCTGCTGGTGGTCTCTGGTAGATATGAGTGGTGGGTGAAGCAACTCTACTAGCTGTATGTTGCCAGGGTTGGGGGGCTGGGGGCCACTGAACAGTGGGGAGCTGTGCATGTACCCTGGTCATGGTGTTCTGTCCTCCTTCCTTCAGGAAACAGGTTTTGGCTACCAAAGCTGAGGCGGAAAAGGATGGCGTGAAGGTTCCCACTACACTAGCAGAGTACTGCATCAAAACTAAAGTGCCTTCCAATGACAACAGTTCAGATTTGCTTTATGACGACTTGTATGATGATGACATTGATGATGAAGATGAGGAAGAGGAGGATGCTGATTGTTATGATGACGATGATTCTGGCAATGAGGAGTCGTGACCTGCTCTCTATGCTGTTGTACTGCCCTGCCAACTCAGGCCAGAAGGGAGCAGCAGTAAACTAGCAGCAGTCCAGCAAAAAAGTGTGTTGAGGGGGAAGGGATCAAAAAACTTTTCTCTCCTGCTGTCTCCTGTTGTATGGATCTGTTTGCTCCTTTTTTATGGACTTTTGAGAGCCTCTCCACAGAATGTTTGAATTCTTGCATTCTTAATCCTTTCATCACTGTATTATTTCTTTTTTAAAAAGAAACTCCTTTTCACTTTATGAAACACAGCAAAACAGATTTGCTTGTGTTTATATTCTTGAATTAAATTCAGTCTTGCATTGAGATGTTTAATGTTTTTAAAGCTGGAACAAACCCAGTGGGTGCTGGGTTTTTGAGGAGCTCAAATGCTGCTTTGTGTGGATTTTTTCTTCCCCAGTAAATGTAAATTGCCAAGGTTTAGCTGCTCTGTTTACAATAATAGCATGCATACATTCATTTACCTTTGTGGTGATAGCTTGTTTTGTTGATGATGTTGTTGTTTTTGTTGATGTTGTTGTTTTTTGTTTTGTTTTTAAGGTGTGGGGTAGAGAGTGTAAAGCTACTGTGTGTTGAATTGATGGGATGTTACTGAAAGGTACAGTATTCCTTTTTTATCCTGCTCAAGATAGGAAATAGCTGGCCCTTGGAGCTCCAGAAGGCACAATTAGCTTTGTCTCTGAAAAATGCTTGTCCTATGAACCCTGTACTAACCTGTACAAACCTAGGTTGCTATTTATTTATTTTTCCCAGGCTGTTAGGACTAGAAAATAAAACGTCTAGTTTACCCATGCTGCTGAGACCTGCTGCCTCTCTCCAGAAAGAGAGCAGACATGCATCTTGCTGCTGAGATGGCTGTCTTCTGTGGCCAGCTTTCATCCTAACCTTGCTTTTGGCAAGGATCTCTCTAATGGGTTCCTATCCCTATTCTCACTAGCAGCCAAGCTTCCTGCAGCCTGAATCCAGTGCTGCCTTGAGCCTTTTTTACTCTTGCATGCGTACATCGTGTGTGGATAAGTGCAACTGCACTGTATATAGGCTCTGTGGGGCAGGCAGAAGTCAGAGCTCCCTTCGGTGATGCCTGCCCTGGACCTGGGATGGCTGCACGTGTAGTGGGCTCTCCCCTACCTTGCTGGCAGTCCCTGGGAAGACCAGTGGCAGGGTTAATCAGACTTCTCAATAGTGTGCCTGTCACGGTTTGAACGAAAAAAAAAATCCACCTGCGTCCATGACAGGGGCCGTGGGCCCCGGAGGGGCCCTAGGCCCAAAGGAAAAAGTTAATTAGGAAAAGAAAACAGCGGCAACGATCTAAGGAGGCACACTTATTTACTAAATACTATATCGAAATACAGGATAACACAATATAATACAATATAATTGAAAATTGAGCTAATGAATCAAGCAAAATAGGAGAGAGAATGAGTCCCGTAACCGAGAGGCCTACTGTGAAATCTAGGCGAGACAGCTGAAGGCTCCCACACACTCCCCTAAACGCCAGAACTCGAAAGACCTCAGTCTGTTCTGCAACCGAGTTAATATAGAGTCCAGGTCCCGTGACCTATCGTGTTGTTCTCTGGGAGATGCAGTCTTCTTCTATAAGTTGCAGATTCAGTAAAATTATTCATGCTTTATATGATGTTATGATGTGGAATACTGATAGCAAAATTACAAAATTATTAAACCATGACATTCCACCCCTTATTCTACGTCATTACATTATGTTTATACATACATACACACTCATACATATAGTTGTGAACAATCAGCAACCTTATTTTATCAACAATTTATATTTATTCCATACAAATCCGTAAGTTGAGAACAAAACTCTACAACTTAACCTACGATTTATTAATTTTGAGAAAATGGCAAAACTGCCAGAAAAAGGAAAACATGTCAGCGGTGGAGGTGAAAGACAGTGCCAGTAGGGCGTCCCCCACATCAAGGTGCACTCATCCTTTCCCAGCCACCACAGCAGATCTCCTTTTGACTTATACTTCTTTCCATGTGTGCTCTACACATGCATGGCCAGTGCACGATATAGAGTCCAGATGGAAAGCTTGCTTACAGAATGCCTAATTAACGTATATAGGAAAAAGTGTTTCCTTAACATTAATCCACTCTATCTTAAGTCCTGTACCTAATTGAACTATCTTCTGAGACTCTATCTATATATCTACAAGAAAATCATTGGCTGCACTCCCCCAACATCAAATTCCCTTGTGGGACACATAGGACATCCCCATTTTTGTCCATCACCCACCACGTGCACCCAGGTCCCTGGGCAAAGACAGTACCCCGGAGAGGTTTGCCCTTTCCAGACGCTGGAAGGACCCAAACCGTCTTTCCCAACACGCTCTTTATGTGTACTACAGGAACCTTATCTCCCTCCACGGTACGTAGGGAGCTGGATTGGTTAGGACCATTACGATTACTAGATCCTCGAGTGTTGACTAACCAGGTGGCTTCTACTAAATGGTTCTCCCAATTTTTATATGTTCAGCCACCCATTGCTTTCAACATAGTTTTCAACAACCCATTGAATCGTTCAATCTTACCAGAAGCTGGTGCGTGATAGGGAATATGGTAAATCCACTCAATGCCATGATTTTTGGCCCAAGTGGTTACAAGGGAATTTTTAAAATGTGTCCCATTATCTGATTCAATTCTTTCTGGAGTGCCATGCTGCCACAGGATTTGCTTTTCCAACCCTAATATGGTGTTTCGGGCGGTAGCATGGGGTACTGCGTATGTTTTGAGCCACCCAGTGGTTGCCTCCACCATGGTGAGTACATAACACTTACCATTGCGAGATCGTGGCAAGGTGATATAATCAACCTGCCATGCCTCTCCATATTTATACTTTTGCCATCGCCCTTCCCCCCAAAAAGGTTTCATCCTCTTGGCTTGTTTAATTATGGCGCATGTTTCACAGTCATGAATAACCTGAGCAATAGCGTCCATAGTTAAGTCCACCCCTCGGTCTCTGGCCCACTTATATGTTGCATCCCTTCCTTGATGACCTGAAGTCTCGTGGGCCCACCGAGCTAGGAATAATTCACCATTGTTCTGCCAGTCCAAGTCTATTTGAGCCACCTCAAGTTTGGCAGCTCGATCAACCTGATGGTTATTTTTATGTTCTTCAGTAGCCTTACTTTTAGGCACATGAGCATCTACATGGCGCACCTTTACAACAATGTTCCTTATTCGGGCAGCAATGTCTTTCCACAGTTCAGCAGCCCAAACAGGTTTACCCTTTCGTTGCCAATTATCATTTTCCCACTGTTGCAACCACCCCCATAAGGCATTTGCCACCATCCATGAATCAGTATAAAGATGAAGCATTGGCCATCTCTCCCGTTCAGCCACATCTAAAGCTAGCTGAACAGCCTTTACCTCTGCGAACTGACTTGATTCTCCTTTACCTTCAGTGGCCTCTGCAACTTGTCGTGTGGGGCTCCATACAGCAGCTTTCCATCTGCGATGCTTCCCTACAATACGACATGATCCGTCTGTGAATAGGGCAAATTTCTTTTCGTTTTCTGGTAGCTCATTGTATGGTGGTGCCTCTTTAGCACGTGATACCTCTTCTGTAGGTGGTGTTTCAATTTTTTTACTCTCAGGCCAGTCCATGATCACTTCTAGAATTCCAGGACGGCTGAGTTTTCCCATTCGAGCTCGTTGAGTAATTAATGAAATCCACTTACTCCAAGTGGCATCAGTAGCATGATGGGTGGAGGGAACCTGTCCTTTAAACATCCAGTTTATTACTGGCAAGCGAGGTGCTAGAAGAAGCTGAACCTCTGTCCCAACTACTTCAGAAGCAGCCCGAACCCCCTCATACGCGGCTAAGATCTCCTTCTCAGTCGGAGTGTAGCGCTCCTCAGACCCTTTATATGCTCGACTCCAGAATCCTAGGGGTTGGCCTCGGGTCTCTCCTGAGGCTCTTTGCCACAAACTCCAGGTGGGACCTTTCTCTCCAGCAGCAGTGTAGAGGATGTTCTTCACATCCTGTCCCGTCCGTACTGGCCCCAAGGCCACGGCACGGGCTATTTCTTGTTTTAACTGCTCAAAAGCCTGCTGCTGCTCAGGACCCCATGAGAAATTATTCTTCTTCCGTGTTACCTGATAGAGGGGGCTCACTATGTGGCTGTAGTTTGGGACATGCATTCTCCAAAAGCCCACTACTCCCAGAAAAGATTTGGTCTCTGTTTTCTTTTTGGGCTGAGACATAGCAGTGATTTTGTCAATAACATCTGCTGGGATGTGACGATGTCCATCTTGCCATTTTATACCTAAGAACTGGATTTCCTGGGCAGGCCCCTTCACCTTGCTGCGCTTAATGGCAAAACCAGCTTGCAAAAGAATTTGGATTATCTGTTTCCCTTTCTTGAAAACCTCTGCTGCTGTATGGCCCCACACTACAATATCATCAATATACTGCAAGTGCTCAGGAGCATTTCCCTGTTCCAAGACAGCTTGGATCAATCCGTGGCAAATTGTTGGGCTGTGCTTCCACCCTTGAGGTAAACAGTTCCAGGTGTACTGAATACCTCTCCAGGTAAAAGCAAACTGTGGCCTACATTTTGCAGCCAATGGGATGGAAAAGAAGGCATTAGCAATGTCAATGGTGGCATACCACCTAGCTTCTTTTGACTCCAGTTCATACTGGAGTTCTAGCATGTCTGGTACAGCAGCACTTAATGGAGGTGTGACTTCATTCAGGCCACGGTAATCTACCGTCAGCCTCCATTCCCCACTGGTTTTACGCACTGGCCATATGGGGCTGTTAAAAGGCGAGTGAGTTTTGCTAATCCTTCCCTGATTCTCTAATTGGCGAATTAACTTGTGAATGGGGAGCAATGAGTCCCTATTGGTGCGGTACTGCCGTCTGTAAACCACTTTGGTGGCCATTGGTACCTCTTGGTCTTTTACCTGGAGCAACCCCACAGTAGAAGGATCATCTGACAGACCAGGTAAAGTTGACAGCTGCTTAACACCGTTTGTGTTAACAGCAGCTATCCCAAAGGCCCATCGATACCCCTTGGGATCCTGAAAATATCCCATCCTAAGGTAATCGATTCCCAGTATACATGGAGCCTCTGGACCAGTCACAATAGGGTGTCTCTGCCAGTTTTTACCAGTGAGGCTTATTTCGGCCTCCAACATAGTCAATTCTTGGGAACCCACAGTCACTCCATATATACATATTGGTTGTGTCCCTTGGTGACTTGAGGGCATTAGGGTGCATTGTGCACCAGTGTCCGCCAAGGCTTTATATTTCTGTGGTCGAGATGTGCCAGGCCACCTAATCCACACAGTCCAGTATACTCTATTGTCCCTTCCCCCCCCTGGCTGGGGGCAGGGCCCCTCTATTGTTTACCTCGGTGGCTTGCAGCAACTGGAACTCTCCCCTTCTTGGAAGAGTTCACCTTGGTGGTTGTTTCACCGTGTAATTCTTTCACTCGTGCCTGAAGTGCAGAAGTGGATGATTTACCCCACTTCTTCATGTCCTCCCCATGACTACAGAGGAAAAACAACAAGGCAAGATGTGTAGTCTTATCGTTGTCATTTGCTTGAATACGAGGTGTCTTATCGTTGCCATTTGCTTGAATACGAGGACGTCTCTTTTTTATGGTTGAGATTTTCGATGATACAGGTCGAGAGGAACTCATGTTGTTTAGCTTTCTCAATAGGCGATCGTGGAAATCCTGGTCTCCATCATCTTGTACCACCGTGGATTCATCTACATCAGGCACATTAGCCAATTTGTCAATAATATCACTTTGTGTTCCCTCCATTTTGTTTAATCTTTCCACTATTTTGACAATGGCTGAAGTATACAGATTAACTTCTGTAGCGCTTATAAATAATTCAAGTTCCTGAAGTCTGCCAATTAGTTCATTCACAAAGGGCTTCCTGTCCCCTTTGCCATATACTAATGCAAGTGCACTGGCATGCTTTTCTGGAGCTGCTTTTGTAAAGTCACGCCACATTTGTCGTGGAACGCGGACTGCTTCAGGATCATGTAATTGGTTTGGATCATTACGATTGAACTCGCGGCTGTATAGCATTTCCACCAGAGCATTTTCTCTCAAAAATTGGATACCTTTCTCTATATCAGTCCATTTCTTTCTCTCAGGCTCCAAGTCCCGTTTGAAGGGGAATCTATCTCTTACCGCTATCAACATCCACTTCCAGAGGATGTAGGACCGATTTTGGCATGTGCCAATACCTCTGTCCACACGTGAGTCCTTGGAAATGCTACCCAGTTGGCGAGCTTCACTGCCATCAAGCCACGCACTGTTGGCACCATTGTCCCAGCAGCGAAGTAACCAAGTGACCATATGTTCTTTTGGATGACGTGTGAAATCCTTTCTTAGATCTCAAATTTCACTCATTTTAAAAGATCGATCAATAATGGTCGTAATACTTTGCTCATCTTTTGTTCTATCAAGAGTCCCGGGTGCTGATGGTGGCAGCTGTGTCGATGAGGCTGCCCCATCTATAAGTTTGGACTCGAGAAATTCCCGTAAAGAAAATCTAGCTTTTGGCTCCTCTTCTGACCCTGACCCTGACGCTTGTGTTATTTTTTCCAGGTAACCCTCCTTCTTTTTCCTCTCTCCTAACTTCTTCTGCTCCTCTAACTTCTGCTCCTCTAACATCTTATACCCCTCTAACATCCTCTGCTCTTCCAACCTCCTCTGGTCTTCTGACTCTCCCTGCTCTCCTGAGTCCTGCTCTCCTAACTCCCTCTGCTCTTCCAACTCCTTCTGCAGTTTCTCTAACTGAGTTGAAACTCGTTTTGTTTACCCGTTTGTTTTGTTTACTCATTTGTGCTCAGTCTGGAGAGTGTTGTACTCGGACCGGAGGGTGTTGTGCTCGGACCGGAGGGCGTTATGCACAGACTGAAGAGTGTTGTGCTCAGACTGGAGGGTGTCGCAATTGGGTTGGAAGGCATCGTGCTTGGCCTGGAGGGTGCCGCACTCAGACTGGAGAGCGTGATACTTGGACTGGAGAGTGTTGTGCTCAGTCTGGAGGGCATTGTGCTCGGTCCGGAGGATGTTACACTCAGACCGAAGGGCACTGTGCTCTGACCGAAGGGCGTTGTGCTCGGACTGGAGAGCATTGTACCTGGACTGGAGAACGTTATGCTCGGACCGGAGGGTGTCGAGTTTGGATTGCATACTCTCATTCTCGGCCCTGAGACTCTCTGTCTCAACCTCAAAATCTTCCCTCTCAGGAATGGTATTGAATAAGGCCCGATAAGCATTAGCTAGGCCCCAAGTCATTTGTGCCTCCTTAGATCTGCCTGAGCCACAACATTCCTGTCTCAAATATGCGGTCAAACTCTCAGGATTCTTTAAGTGTTCAGGAGTAAAGCTCCATGACACTAAAGATGTCTGTTTTCTAAAAGTCTCTCCAAAGTCTCTCCACACTCCCTGCTACTCAGTATTCTCTGATTCTAGGGAAGACTTCCTCCTGATGTTATAAATCCAGATACTGAGTAAGATTATTACAATAACTGACAGTAAGTGCAGGGAGGTTGACACAATTGACAGTGTGGTCCACTGGGACAACTGTTCATTCGAAGACTGCTTAAAGGATGCAAAGAAAAAAGGAGGAGCACGCTCAAAAACCACCATTCCTGAACTATTAGTTGCATTAGTTGCTCCCTCTGGAGCTGCATGCAAATACCAAGTAAGCGTTGCTAACCATGCTTTCAAATCGTTATACATGCTTACAGCTCCATAGGAAAAAGTGGCTAGCTTAAACATGCTCCAATATGTTTGGAGCATCACAAAAGAGGAACTAATGAAATGCAGTCCCTGGTAGAACAAATTTACTAGAGGAAACATTTTTTTCTTTTTTTTCTTTTTTTTTTTTTCTTCAATAGAGAGAAAAAAGTAAAAGAAAACAAAGCTCAGCAGTGTTTATAAAATATACCGGAGTATTGGCAGTCCGCCTGGACTTTCAAGGTCAAGCTCGCAGGTGCAGAATCGCAAACCTAAGATAGCTCCTAAACAGAAAATAAAAAAACCAAAACTCGTAGCTCTGTTAAAAGCTAAAAGAGCAACAGAAGAAAACACAGAAAAACAGCAACTCAATTTGCCCGCATTCTCGACCAAAATCTGTCACGGTTTGAACGAAAAAACAAAATCCATCTGCATCCGTGACAGGGGCCGTGGGCTTTGGAGGGGCCCTAGGCCCAAAGGAAAAAGTTAATTAGGAAAAGAAAACAGCGGCAACGATCTAAGGAGGCACACTTATTTACTAAATACTATATTGAAATACAGGATAACACAATATAATACAATATAATTGAAAATTGAGCTAACGAATCAAGCAAAATAGGAGAGAGAATGAGTCCCGTAACTGAGAGGCCTATTGTGAAATCTAGGCGAGACGGCTGAAGGCTCCCACACACTCCCCTGAACGCCAGAACAAGAAAGACGTCAGTCTGTTCTGCGATCGAGTTAATATAGAGTCCAGGTCCCGTGACCTATCCTGTTGTTCTCTGGGAGATGTAGTCTTCTTCTATAAGTTGCAGATTCAGTAAAATTATTCATGCTTTATATGATGTTATGATGTGGAATACTGATAGCAAAATTACAAAATTATTAAACCATGACAGTGCCTCAGCTGGGTACCCTTGCATGTTTTTGGGAGCTATTGGTGGAGCTTGCAGCTCTCCCTTGGGCAGGGCCATCCTGTATGTATTCTTCTGCAGAACCCTCTTTTTCAGCATCCTGACCCTTTCATGATGTGGTATTCAAGATTGGCTGTGGTGCAGTGGCCTGAATTCACCTTTGGGATGGTATCTTGATTGGCATCTGTCCTATCTTTGCCTGCTGAGCCTTGGCACTGTGTGTTGCCCATAAGGGCTGAGAACCTCCCATCTTACTCCTTCTAGAGGAGGCTGCCCTGATGAGAATGACTGCCTTCGGTGTTTGTTTGCCACTTCATCTGTCTCAAAGTTCTCAATGGTATAGAACCAACTGCAGTGTGGTAGTGGGAGCAAGCTTTGTTCTTCAGTAAGGCTTCAGGGTCTGTGGATGTGTCCCTGGAACAGATGCAGAGGGGAGGAAGGCTAGTAATGCTATGTGTACAGCAATGCATACCAGAGGTAGCAAGGTTAATGTTTGCAAAACACTGCACAGATCAGTACCTGGGTGGTCTTGCAGCTGCTGGAGAGGTGGGCACTGTGACAGTTTCTATGGTGATATGCAGGCTAAAGACAGCCCTGGTGGTGGCACCTTATCCCTGAGGTCTGACCTGTTTTCACAGTATCCAATTGGGCTGTGTTAAGTGCAGTTTCTGTTCATCTTCCCCTCCTGCCAGCAAGGTGAACAGTGCGGTATAGTGCTGGATGTGCTACTGGCCTAGTTCGAAGTGAGGATACTGCACCTTTCAGAGTTCCCTTATACTTTTACCTGTCTTCACTATATATTTTCAAGTTTGATGTTCTAAGATTATCATGTTTCTATTACCCTTTTTAAAAGACAAAAAAAATAAAAAATAAAAAAAGGAGCTCCTACAGTTACCCAAACTAATTTCTCTTCCCCCTTCTCTCTCATTCCTTGTTGACTTGCTGTTTTGTTTTTTTTTTGTTTTTTCTTTTTTTTTTTTTTTTTAAACATAATTTTATGCTTCAGTTTGTTTTTGAAACTATTTAAGAGATGGAAGAAAAATGTTTATCTGATCTGTGTATTCTGTGGGGATTTTTTTCTTAATCCTTTTCCCTTGTCTCAGACCATGTTAGCACTTACATTTGCAAATGTGTGCCCCCAGTGGCGCAAGTGGTAGAAGTGCTGCTCTGCTACACAGGAGGCTCGAATCCCGGGGGGTTGGACTCGATCTCTAAGGTCCCTTCCAACCCGCACGAGACTATGATACTATGATGATGAACTACAACCCTCCTTCAGATGTGGTTTTCAGCCATTCTGAAATCAGGGGATACACTTGATTTCTTTCTTACTGAAATCCCAGCTGCTTTCCATTTTTCTTTAGTATAATTTTCCGAAAAGCACTAAGTGATGCATTTTTATATTGTATTCCTCATCAGTAGTAATATTATTGTCTTTTCTGCACATCTGTCTACTAATAAAAAATGTGAAATAAGTAGCCCTGTACTGTTAGGTTTCTCTTAATTGAGCTGTTTTATTTGCATGTGTTGCAGTTTCAACAGTGGCAGGGCAAAGGGGCCACTTTTGGGGAGAAGGAAAGAAAAAAGACCCAAATAAGATAAGGACAGATAACAAATTTACTATAAGTGGTAAAAGAATGTAAGACAGTAATAAGAAAGAGAGTTACAGTGAACTGAAATGGGAGAGAGGAGAAGGCTATGACCATGCTGCTGCTCACTGCGCTCCTGGAACCCAGATAAAAACTTAATTGTCAACAGTTTACAGACTGGTCACGGAAGTGGGCCAAACTAGCGGGGCAGAGGGACCCACAGACCCAAGCCCCTAGAAAGAGAAAAGAGGGGGGAAAGGGTAGAGAGATGGGCCTAAAAACAAAATAGCGCCAATGATCTGAGGAGAGCCTCAAAAACTTCCCTCTCAGGAATGGTATTGAATAAGGCCCGATAAGCATTAGCTAGGCCCCAAATCATTTGTGCCTCCTGAGATCTGCCTGAGCCACAACATTCCTGTCTCAAATATGCGATCAAACTCTTGGGATTCTTCAAGTGTTCAGGAGTAAAGCTCCATAACACTGAAGATGTCTGTCTTTTGAGAATCTCTCCAATGCCTCTCCACACCCCCTGCCACTCAGTATTCTCTGGTTCTGGGGAAGACTTCCTCCGGATGTTATAAATCCAGATACTGAGTGAGATTATTACAATAACCGACAGTAAGTTCAGGGAGATTAAGAGTGTGGTCCACTGACCATTCAAAAACTGCGTAAAGGATGCATAAAAAGAAGGAGGAGCATGCTCAAAAATCACCATTTCTGTACTATTAGTTGCATTAGTTGCTCCCTCTGGAGCTGTATGCAGATACCAAGTAATCATTGCTAACCATGCTTTCAATCGATTATAGCTCCCAAGCTATAGCTCTATAGCTCCCAAGATCCAATATGTTCGGAGCATCTCAAAACAGGAACCAATGGCACACAGTCCCCTGTAAAACAATTTTACTAGAGAAAACATTTTTTTTTTTTTTCAATAGAGAGAAAAGAAAAAAGAGTAAAAAAAAAAGCAGAGCTCAACAGTATTTACAAATATCCCGGAGTATTGGCAGTCCGCCTGGACTTTCAAGGTCAAGCTCACAGGTGCAGAAACGCAAACCTAAGATAGCTTCTTACAAAAAAAACAACAACTCGTAGCTCTGTTAAAAGCTACAAGAGCAACAGAAGAAACGCAGAAAAAACAGCAACTCAAATTGCCCGCATTCTCCACCAAAATCTGTCAAGGTTTAAATGAAAATCTACCTGCGTCCATGACAGGGGGGGCCGCGGGCTCCGCAGGGGCCCTAGGCCAAAAAGTTAATTAGGAGAAGAAAAAAGCGGCAACAATCTAAGGAGGCACACTGATTTACTAAATACTATATCGAAATACAGGATAACACAACATAATATAATATAACTGAAGTTAAGCTAACGAATCAAGCAAAATAGGAGAGAGAATGAGTCCCAAAACCGAGAGGCCTACTGTAAACTCTAGGCGAAACAGTGAAGGCTCCCACACACTGCTCTCCTGAATGCCAGAACTTGAAAGACATCAGTCCAGCCTGGGAGTGAGATAATATAGTGTCCAGGGCCCGTGACTTATCTCTGACCATGATGTTCTCTGGGATATGTAGTCTTCTTCTGTAGTTGCACATTCAGTAAAACTATTCATGCTTTCTTATACCATCAAAGCAGTTTGTCCCATTCCCTTCAGAACCCACAGAACAAACAATACAGTCCTTCAGTTTCCACAAACACCCTTAGTACCTACTTTTACTCTTATTTAATTGATCTTCAATTAAAGATTTCATTTCCTTCTTAAAATTTCTAATTTCTCCACTAGTGAGTGGGGAGTTTACATAGCATATTTGTCCTTGTCCCAGTGGGACCTCCCATAAGGAGTACACTGAGGTGCTGGTACAGCTAGTGTCAGGGAAAGTTTTCGATATCCCTTTCACATTGTTTTAATTCTCTCCTGAGCCCAGCATGCCCCCCTTTTCTGTGAAATGACCCTATGCGCTTTACCATTTTATCTTACTGGGGCAGTGCCTGTCTCCCTTTGTGCTACATTGGGGTTATATGGGGGGGGGGGGGGGGGATATTCTCTAGAGGGCCCCATTGATTAGTTCCTTTTTCTAATTCCTCTCCTTCCTGGTCCAGGCCTTTTCTTTTTACTAGTAACAGGCTGATTTCTTGTATCCAACAGGCAGCATACTCTGATTCCTCCTTCGAAAAGGGGTTTTGTTCTTTACGCATAAATTCAAGATCTGACAAACCCAACCTTCATCAGATCCATATTTTGGCCAAATATTGATTTTCCCTGTAGTGGCTCTCTGGCCATATATGTACACAATATTTAAACATCTTTTCCCTATCCTTTTTCCTGGTTTTTTGATCGTTTTTTCCCCCATCCTCCAACTTATACACTAACCACCAATGATTACAGTATTTGATGAGGGTGTTCTTGCTTAGAGTCCCTCCTGGTTTCCCAGCAATATCCCTCCAATATGCTAATATACATCTTAAGGGAGTTTTATTAGATATCTCTTTCCCTTGTGTTCCCCCCATTACTCTGTTTTCTATTGATTCGTAAGCACATAACCACACAATGAGGAACAATGGTTCAAAACAAATTTCGTAAAGTTAACACGTTAAAGGGAAGGTAACACAACCCTACTGTTTCTCTAATCTGGATCTTTATCACACTTAAACCACGGTATTTTTCTACAACAAAAGCAACAGGGTCTCGATACTAATTGTGGTTTGCCTTTTGTGGGCTTTGTTTCTACCACCCGACTCGATATACACTTCACTATTATGTGCGTTACAATTGCCACAATACTAACAACAATAAGACAAAAACATCGTAACAAATAGAACATAGAGGCCTTTCCCTTCGTCAGTCCCCAGCCGTTTCCCTTGCGGGAGGACGGAACCACGGGTCGGGACTCAGCACTTGCCCCGCAGCTGGGCTGCATCTCACTCACAACCACACTCACACAGACTGCACAAGACCGGTCTTTACACAGTTCAAGGTACAACATTTTCAGAAAATATCAAAGTTGTTGGTTCAACACTTAGTTCAAATGTACAGTAACAAGCGCTTATAAGAGATGTTAATAATGGCCAAATACATAATCATTCCCACTAATACAGCTAGGAAAACCCAGGTTAGCATTGACAGAGTATCTGCTATACTTTGTTACCAATCAACCCCTTAAGGGGGAGCAAAAATAGCTCTCCTTGTGCATGCACAGTAATCCTGGTGGGACTCAAACCCACAGCTGAGACTGCCTTAGTGGGACCCAAAACCACAATTAGAACAACTCAGACTGCTTCAGTGGGACTTAACCCCACGATTGAAACGGCTCAGAGACCACTTCAGTGGGACTCGAACCCACAATTTATATGACCTCTGATCGTGATTACCCAACTAACCACCCAGGCCCATTACCAAAGGGGAGAGCTTGACAGCTTACATCTCCTGCGTAGGACATCTCCTCATGACTTACAGATTCCCCTGTTCCCATTAAACATTCCTTATCTACCGATAGATGGTCCTTGCCTGCTCCCGCAGCGATCGGATGAGGGAAGGGAGTCCTGAGAAATCTCAGGGCACACTAAAGGTGCCCCCTCTCTCAGCCGGTCCTGCAGCCAAACAGAGCGGGTACCATCTGGGGTGCCAAAATGACTTGTGGAAACAAACTCTATAATCCAGAGATTGGTTATAAAGCAGGTATGCTTATTTCAGCGTTGCGCAGTACCATGTGCAAGGGGGATAGCTCCACCAAACTTGCACCCCGACTTGTAAAATCGTGACACAGATATAGGTGAAACTAATACATAGTCAATGAATTCCCCAAATTCAGATACATATTCAATTGTTCTTTAGAATACAGACCCCCCCTCTTGTTATCGCCCATCTTTTCAGGGAGATACAACTCCTCGTCTGATATTAAAACTGCTAATCCCCTCCTCGCCAAATTTCTCAGGGAGATCTCACTCCTTATCTGCATCCTTCCTGCTCCCCCAGACCCATTGTCTCCAATCCTTGTTATTCTAACTAACTTCTACGTTCCTTTTCCAATCTACAAACTACCTTTAACTATGCCCCTTTAGCCCCTGTAAGATTGAATAATATGAAGAAGGTAGCAAAGAAAATTCAAAAGGTTATTTGTAAAGGAAAACTCACCGATTTCGATACCTTGGCTGGAAAAGCTGGGGCAATCTCCACCAGGGAGCAATATCCAAGAGATGCTGCCTTAGTGGTGGTCAGCCTTTAAATGAGGTCTAGAGGAGGTGGAGTCGAGCTCCACCCCTTCCGAGAGCACAGCTAAATTACTCTCACCTGTGCTCCCACAGCTGACCTGACACTTGCCTCAACTGATTAATCAGAGGTTCAGGCTGTGATTACCAATTTCCCATACAGCTTCTCATTCATTTTTCTTTTGAACTTTGACTCCTTGTGAGGAACTGTTTTACTTCACCTTTGCCCTGTTATAAAGCACCCCCTTCCCACTGAGTTTTGCTGTGGTTGCTGCAGGATGAGGTAGAAAAGGACAAGCTGTAGAAGCAAAACTGTTCCTTGAGCCTTTGAAAAGCAGACAAACACACGTGATGTGCTCATATTTTTTATTTGGTAAGAGGAAGAGCTAAAAATAAATGAAACTCCTAAAACATTCACTGCACTGGTACATAACAAAAGTATCAGGAGTTGCTTCTCTAGTCTTTGTTTTAAAAAAGGGGGAAGAACAGGTGAAGTTTTCATCCAGCCACTCTGTCAGTCCTGGGCACTGAGAGAAGAGGTACGAGAAATAGCTTATAGATTTAAGACAGTGCTACATAGGTTTTGCCTTTGATGATGCAAAGGAGGATCCAGAACCCATTGAGCCACCCAAAGTCTCTTGCTTGAGAAACGTAACCAAAACAGAATAAGTTTATTATTATTTATTTAAAAATTAAAAATTAAAGAAGTGACCTAACTGCCCCTGAGTTCATCTTCCACAGCAAAATAACAGCTATACTGGGGGGTGGGGGCAGAAATCAAACAAAGAGGATACATCTTGATTCTTTTTTAGGAGCCGCTAGGCTTTCATATTTGCCTGAATTTAGAATTGCACTAAATAGATAGCTCCAATAAAAATGGCACAGTTATAAAGCCTATAAAGCTTGAAAAACAAAGAAGGAGGCCCTGGTGTATACAGGAAGTGAATAATTAGTCTTCCTACAAAGAAAATAAAACAGGTTCCAAGATGCAGAAAACCACATTTAGGTTCTGTTACATTTACAAATACATACATAAATATATTACATACAACAGCAACTCAAAGAGGAAGCAGGCAAGTCACAGAGGATGGCTGGCTGGCTATAATTCTCCTCACGCAGATGGTTGGCTGAGCAGTTACTTCTACTAATTTCAGGAATGGGCTTGGGCTTCAGCTTTTCTTTTCTTTTCTTTTCTTTTCTTTTCTTTTCTTTTCTTTTCTTTTCTTTTCTTTCTTTCTTTCTTTCTTTCTTTCTTTCTTTCTTTCTTTCTTTCTTTCTTTCTTTCTTTCTTTCTTTCTTTCTTTCTTTCTTTCTTTCTTTCTTTTCTTTCTTTTCTTTCCTTTCTTATTTAGTTAGTCCAGTATGGAGAAGTGCCATAGGCAGATTTGGTAGCCTGAGATTTTTGCTGCATGGTGCTGGGCTGGTTGCGCTGGCTAGATCCACCCTAGCAAGCCAAAAGAAAGGAGGCATCAGCATCAGCTGCCACCACACTGCAGGACCCATAGAACCCACAGGCTCCCAGGAAGACAAGCTAATCAGTATAGCACTAGGAGAGCTGCCGCTCCTCAGCATTTACTAATACAGCTCATCAGATCCAGATATGCTATCTTATGAGCCAGTGGACAACAAAGAAATCATGCAGGAATACAGGGATACGCCCACCCAGCCCCATTCCCAGCCAAGTGTCACCACTCTGGATGTTGTCACTCCTTTACTGCAGAAGCTGGAATAATAACACTGGGAGATGCCAGAGTTGAGTTGTAAGCCATATCAGTTCCCCCCGGAAAAAATAAAGCCCCAAAGCCACAAAAAAACCCACAACATAATCTCCCTCAAGGTCAGCTTCTGTGTGTTGTAAAACAGCATCAGACCACAAGAAAGAAAACAGTAGAGCTGCAGGAAGGAAAGGAGCACTCTCAGTGTGAAAAGAGACAGTGCACCAGACAAATCATTTTCTATTTCTCCAAAGCATAACACTTTTTTTCTCCTTTCAGTGAACATTTTATAGTGAGGAAAGGAAATACATTTGTTGGTGAAATCAAATGGGATCTGACATACAATTTCTGCAAAGGGTTTCTTTTTTTTTCCCCCCCAATCACAGTGCTCATGTCCAGGAAGCAGCAGCACCTATCTTAGCTTTACATCCCCTGCACCCTACATCACAATAGCCTCTTCAAATAAGAACCTGACCCACAGCACCCCCCCTGGCTGGTAAACAGCATCTAGTCTGCAATCCTGCCAAGGTACTTGAAAAAAAGAAAAACAAAATTGAAAAAAACACCACACACAAACCAAAAATCCTACTCTAGGAGGTAAGTAGGAACAACCTCACTTTGTGAAGGCAGCAAGGTCTGACTCACCTGCCCATCTTGCTGAAGATGATGCAGCATCTGTGAATGAGGCTGTTGATGTGCAGGCAGAATATGAAGAAAAGGAGCTGGAGCATAACCTGGGGCAGCACCAGGGTTCAGGGGCCCAGTAGATCCAAGAGCAGAGGGCATGCTGAAAGGAGGTGGTGTGCCAGCATGGAATCCCTGCTTGTCAAAAGTCTGCACAGAAAGTAACGGGGAACATCAAAGAGCAGTGGGAACAGCCCTGCAGCAACTAAACAAGAATGACCTGAACACAGATTCTTGCACCTTTTGTCAACCCCATAAGAAAATCATCTGTGAGCAATTTAGTAGATGAGTTTCAACTCATTTTCATTTCTGCTCTACTGCCTGTAACTTTTAAAATTGCTTTATTTCATTGACTACTATGTTCCTTTTTTCCCCGACCTCTTTTTACTTAGCGGGATACGTTATAGCAGTAGCTGCTTGAAATCCATCCTTCACACCTTGTGGGGACTCAGGCTAAATTACTTGACCTCAGGGCAGCTCAACAAAAACACAAGAAAAAATTGCGCTAAGGTTTTCATTCTCCAGGCCAAAGCTTTTCCCCTAATGCTAAGCATGTAACTGAGAGTTAGTGTCCTACCCATGGACACAAATCACAGTCAGACACACAATGAGTCTGACTGCCCTGACAGAAGGTTTAAGGATAAGGAAAGGAGCTGGATGTAACTGCACTGTACAACACAGCTTTCTACTCTCTCTGGGAACCTGTACACAAAATAATAGACAGCAGTGAAGCAGAGGGGTGCTGGTACCCATCAGAGAGACCCTCAGGTATAGTGATGGGTGCTATTGACTGGTCTAGCTTGAGAAAAGCAAACATCCTCTTCACTCATCTGCTTTGGGGGCTACTATTCTAAAAACACTGGTGCTGTCACATTTTATTTGTGCTCAGGGCACAGCATACATGAAGCAGCATGTAACAGTGCAGGGAGTTCTGCATCTGTGACAGCAGCTTTGGCCAAGAACTGATAAGGCAAAAGCAACAGGATGGAAAACAAGACCCCTCTCTAGCAGCAAGCAGAGCCAGCATAAGAAAAGCTCACGTCTGCTGACCCCAAGACTAACCAGCTTAGGAATTGCCCCCAGCTGCCACAACTCCAGCAGAGTGCCACCAGTCTGGTCTCAGACCTACAGAGAGGAGGATCCAGCAATTCTCACCTGAGTCTTGTTATAGACTGAGCCACTGATATCAGGCACACCTGTGTTACTTGAGGTTACAGAAACACCTGGAAAACAAGAAGCCACTGACAATGAAAAAGCCAAGCAGCACCCAACTGGAACTCTACAGTTAATTTTGGTCCTGGTATCTCAGGAAAGGCACCTGGACCTACAGTCATTGCCCCCCAAGCCCTTAGGCTTGCTTTGTACTCTCAGACCTACAGCACTCCATACAGGAGCAGGAAAAAGGACTCAGTTCTTTGCTCCTGCTATAAATCAGGAAATCATCCTATTGGGTTAAGTTATCCATGTCCACTACATGCATATAGCTGGGATTCAAATACACTTAATTGGGCAGCAGCTGACTGTGCTGAATACTCATTCAGCTTGCAAAATGCCAGTTTTCCTCTAGGATACTCTCATGGCATTCAAGAACTTTCCAGTAGTGTGCTGAGCAATGAGCCTCAGCATCTGCTACAAACTTGTGTCCCTATCCTTTCACATCCATGCCCAAGGATGAGATCTGCTCCTCTGCCACTGCAGAATTAATATCACTGACTCAGGCTGGCTTCCACCTGGGACAGTTGGTGCCGCAAAAGGCTGAGAAACACTCACTCGCCAGCAAGGTGACTCAAAATGTTGTCATGGTTTAACAATGTTTGGTTGTCAATATTTCACATCATAACATCATGTAGTGCACTGGGAGTTAAAGACTTAATGCTCCAGGTCCAGGTACCTGTCCCAGAAGAAAACTACTGCATTCCCCAGAGGACTGTTCACTATTCTGTTATCATTTCCGCTCAGGGGGAATAGATAAAGGCCTTTGTAGGTCATCTGTCGTCTCTTTTGATCATCTGGCTCATCTCTGTTGCAGGTGCCGTCTCATCACAGCATTAGAGTACAGCCTTCAGCTTTTAGACATTCTCATTTTATTTGATTTATTAGTTTCAATTCTAAATATATTGCATTATATTGTATTATAGTGTGTTATCTTGCATTCTGATATCTTATTTAGTAAAATAGTTTGTTTCACCTCAGATCATTGCTGCTGTTTTGTTTTTAGGCCCATCTCTATATCCTTTTCCTTTTTTTTTCCCTTTTCCCTGTCATGGTTTTGTAATTTTTGCTATTGGTATTCCACATCATAACATCATGTGGAGCACAGAGAAGAAGAACTACACGTCCCAGAGGACCTCACAGTCGGAGAGGGAAACACGTCATGGAAGAGACGTTGGCTCTCTCTCTCACTGCCTGGCAGCGAGTGTGGGTGTGCTTCCAAGCCGTGGTGCCTTCAGTTTCCAAGTAGGCTTCTCGGTCTTTGGAAACCTCTCTCTCTCTCTTATTTTCCTTGATTTATTAGCCTCAATTTCTATTAGACTGTAATTAGTAAAATACGTTTTCCTTCTTAGATCGTTGCCGCTTCTCTGTTTGTTTCCCTGAGCCCAGCTCCCATCTACCTACCCCTTTCCCTTTTTCCCTTCCCATTTGTCAGGGGCCGGCAGGGCTTGCAGGTCTACTGCCCCCCTGTCACGGACATAGACTGATCTAGATAACTCTGTGACAATTTTTGGTGGAGGATGCAGGCATAAGCATAAGATTTTAACATTCGTTAAAAGTTAGTAAGAAAGAAAAAAAAAAGGACTTCTTTAAGCCAGAGACTGCCAAAGCATTGCTACTTGACCTTCATAGATTAGATTGTAGTCTGGGCAGTCTGAAAAACTCCGGACACCATACAGAGTGTCTTCTGTTTTGTTTCTCTGTTTTTGTTTTTCCCTTCCCTTTTTAGCATCTACCAGCTATGAATCCACTCTCCATTCCAGCGGCTCTGTTTAAGGGGTTGAAAGCAATTATGATCTTCTTAACGTATTGGCCGATTATTAACGTCGTGCTTTCTTGTTGTGGAATTCTGTTCGTCTATAAGCAAAT
Organism: Coturnix japonica; assembly: GCF_054131305.1. Classification (NCBI taxonomy): domain Eukaryota; kingdom Metazoa; phylum Chordata; class Aves; order Galliformes; family Phasianidae; genus Coturnix; species Coturnix japonica. The sequence goes on from NW_028188974.1 coordinate 507,537, forward strand.
AAGGGCAGTGATGGAGACACCTGCCTGGTACTTATATGCGATGTGGTATAATTTGAATTTTGACACTTACATCCCAGATGGAATAGCTAATTTTACAAACACTTGCATCCCAAATGGAATAGCTAATTTTACAGACATTTGCATCCCAGATGGAATAGCCAATTTTACAAACACCACGATGTTCAATCCGGTTTCCAGGCTGTCTTCTCAGTTTGCCACACGCTATTCAAAAACCGAGTTAGTGTTCATACTCGTGTGCATATTATCCATGTCCCTGAATGTACTCTTCTCCATTCATTCTATGCAGAAGTCTCCTCCAAAACCAGAGAATGCTGACTGGTAGGGAATATGGAAAGTTTTAGGAAAAATCTTAGAAGTGTGGGGGCCCACAATGCCATGGGATTTCACTCTTGAACACCTCTGGGATCCCGAGAAACTAAGCCAGTATTTGAGTCAGGGATGGTGCAGCTTAGATAGATCTAAGGAGGTACGACTTATTTGGGGCTTGGCTTGTGCTTACCGTGCTCTATATAATACTATTCTGGAAAGAGAGTTTCCGAGCTGAGGTTCAAGCCAAAAGGGGAAATCCCCAATTCAAATCTGGTCAGTCACAGGAGGCACTAGTAACAATATCAGTTGCCCCTGTGGAAGGCAAGAAATGAAAACAGGTGTCCTCACATCTAGAACGGAAAAAAGAAGAAGCGGAGGAGGAGGCAGCAGAAGATCCAGGTGACGGGTCTGGATAAGCACCGAGAAAGGCAAAAGGAAAAGTTACGAGGCATGAAGAAGAGAGTGAGGAGGAGGAAGTTTTTATTAGTGTTCGTCAACCCCTGAAGATGATTGAAATCTAAGGCACAAGAAAAGAGTTTCCACTACGCCAGAATGACTCTCTTGTTACCTGGTTGCTTCGCTGTTGGGATAGCGGGGCCGATAGCTTGTCTCTAGATGGTAACGAAGCTCATCAACTAGGAGGCATTTCCAGAGACCCAACTATTGACAGAGGGATGAGCAGATGTATGGATGGGGCTGCCACCCTCTGGGAGCAAATGTTAGTGGCTGTGAAGGCAAAGCTTCTCTTTAAAGACAGTCTGAAACCTCTGATGAAAAAGTGGGATACAATTGAAAAAGGCATCCAGTATTTGAGGGAAACTGCTGTGGTGGAAATGTTGTATATCCCAAATTTTGATCCTAGCAATCCTCGCCAAGAGCACGATCCTGAGAGAGTGAGGACAACGCCTGATATATGGCAGAAACTCACCAAAACAGCACCAGAAAGGTACGCTGTTACACTAGCAGCAAAGTTTCAAAGGTACGAGGAACAAGATAGAAGACCCCTAGTTTTTGAATTGGTTCTTACACTGCAGAACTTTGAACAACAGTTACCTCCAACCTACGTCTCCATTTCAACCATCACAGAAGTAATGAACAGACTGAATCAAGTGGAAGATCAAATGTCTAAGTTCATTAGTCATGATGATCCCGTAGTAGTATCAGAAACGATTGATGAAGGTCAGGATCATCAAGGGAGACTAATGAAGGAGCTGAAAAAACTAATGAAAATGCAGATCCAGTTAATTAAAGGTGATGAACTCTCCTCCTCACCTGTATCATCAAAAATCTCAGCTATGCTAAAACGCACACACTTTCCAGCTCAAGCAAGGAACAACAGTAAACTGCACGACGTTTCCTTGTGGCATTACCTACGTGACCACAGAAGACATGAGGAAGTGGCATGACCAACCTACTCCTGTACTATGAGCACGGGTGAGAGAACTACAAAACAGACCAACCACCAGTACAGCTGCTCCAGTTTCCACAGGTAATGAATAGAGGTGCCCTGCCCTCAGTCAGGGGAGGGAAAGGGATAATAGAGTTTAATGGACTGTGTGGATTCGATGGCCAGGCACATCAGAACCACAGAAATATAAGGCACTGGTGGATACCGGTGCACAGTGCACTCTAATGCCCTCCAGTCATGAAGGGACAGAATTAAACCATATTTCATGAAATTTCACATTTCATAGAGTGACTGGGGACTCTCAAGAATTGACTGTGCTGGAGGCTGAAATAAGCCTCACTGGTAAAGACTGGCAAAAACATCCTATTGTGACTGGCCCAGGGACTCCATGTATACTTGGTATTGATTACCTCAGAAGGGGGCATTTCAAGGATCCTAAGGGGTATCGATGGGCCTTTGGAATAGCTGCTGTAAATACGGACAACATTAAGCAGCTGTCTGTTTTGCCTGGCCTGTCAGAGGACCCGTCTGTTGTGGGGCTGCTACGAGTAAAAGAGCAGCAAGTACCGATTGCTACAAAGACAGTGCACAGACGGCAGTATCGCACCAACAGGGATTCCTTGCTCCCCATTCATGATTTGATTTGCCAGTTGGAGAATCAGGGAGTGATCAGTAAAACTCACTCACCTTTTAACAGTCCCATATGGCCAGTGCGTAAAGCCAGTGGAGAATGGAGGCTGACAGTAGACTACCGTGGCCTGAATGAGGTCACACCCCAGCTGAGTGCTGCTGTGCCGGACATTTTAGAACTCCAGTACAAGCTGGAGTCAAAAGCAGCCAAATGGTATGCCACCATTGACATTGCTAACTCCTTTTTCTCCATTCCTTTGGCTGCAGAATGTAGGCCACACTTTGCCTTCACCTGGAGGGGCATTTAGTATACTTGGAACCGTTTGCCCCAGGGGAGGAAACACAGCCCAACCATTTGCCATGGGTTGGTCCAAACCGTATTAGAACAGGGTGGTGCTCCTGAACACCTGCAGTACATTGATGACATTGTTGTGTGGGGCGATACAGCAGAGGAAGTTTTCACAAAAGGAGAGCAGATAATCCAAATTCTTCTACAAGCCGGCTTTGCTATTAAGCGAAGCAAAGTAAAAGGGCCTGCCCAGGAAATTCAGTTCCTAGGTATAAAGTTGCAGGATGGATGTCGTCACATCCCAACAGATGTGATAGAGAAAATCACTGCCATGTCTCCACCCACTAGCAAGAAAGAGACACAGTCTTTCGTGGGTGCAGTGGGCTTTTGGAGGATGCACGTTCCAAACTACGGCCTCATTGTAAGCCCCCTTTATCAAGTGACGCGAAAGAAGAATGATTTTGCATGGGGCCCTGAGCAGCAGCAGGCTTTTGAACAGATTAAACAAGAGAAAACCCACGCCGTGGCCCTGGGGCTGGTACGGATGGGACAGGATGTAAAGAACATCCTCTACACTGCTGCTGGAGAGAAAGGTCCCACTTGGAGTTTGTGGCAAAGAGTTTCAGGAGAGACCCGAGGCCGACCCCTGGGATTCTGGAGTTGAGCGTATAAGGGGTCTGAAGAGTGCTACACTCCAACTGAGAAGGAGATCTTAGCCGCGTATGAGGGGGTTTGGGCTGCTTTCGAAGTAATTGGTACTGAAACACAGCTCCTTCTGGCACCTCGACTGCCAGTGCTGAACTGGATGTTCAAGGAAGAGGTTCCCTCCACCCATCATGCAACCGATGCCACCTGGAGCAAGTGGATTGCACTGATTACACAACGAGCGTGGATGGGGAACCTCAATCTTCCAGGAACTTTAGAGGTGATCATGGACTATCCTGAAGGTAAAAAGTTTGGAACATCACCAGCAGAAGAGGTATCACGTGCTAAAGAGGCCCCACCATACAACGAACTACCAGAAAATGAAAAGAAATATGCCCTGTTCTCTGATGGATCATGACGTATTTTCGGGAAGCATCACAAATGGAAAGCTGCTGTGTGGAGCCCCACACGACAGGTTGTAGAGGCCACTGAAGGAAAAGGAGAATTAAGTCAGTTCACAGAGGTAAAGGCTGTCCAGCTGGCCTTAGATGTTGCTGAATGGGAGAGGTGGCCAATGCTGTATCTTTATACTGACTCATGGATGGTGGCAAATGCCTTATGGGGGTGGTTACAGCAGTGGGAGCAAAATAACTGGCAGCGGAGGGGTAAACCTATTTGGGCTGCTGAACTGTGGAAAGACATTGCTGCCTGAATAAAGAATATGGTTGTAAAGGTGCGCCATGTTGATGCTCATGTGCCCAAGAGTCGGGCTACTGAGGAACAACAAAATAACCATCAGGTAGATTGAGCTGCCAGAATTGAGGTGGTTTAAATAGACTTGGACTGGCAACATGAGGGTGAATTATTTCTAGCTCAGTGGGCCCATGAAACATTGGTATATCAAGGAAGTGATGCAACATATAATTGGGCTAGAGACCAAGGGGTGGACTTAAATATGGACGCTACCGCACACGTTATTCACGACTGTGACACACACACCACAGTTAAACAAGGCAAGAGGATGCCACTGTTTTGTTTTTAGGCTCATCTATCTTTCCTTTTTTTTTTTTTTTTCCCTTTTCCCTTTCTGGGACGTGGATCTCTGGACCCATTGGTCCAGAGAATGGACCACCCCATTAGTCACAGAATGGAGCCGAACCAGACCATAAACTGTTGACAAGTGTCCACTCATTTGTGGATTTTTAAAGATCAGATCTGATCACTTCACTTGGATCTGAATAAAATCAGCAGTTCCTTTGGCTAGTGAATCAAAGGACTGAACTGGGGTTTGCACTGTTCTAACACTATCCTTCCTAGGAGATCACTCCTTTTCACAGGCCACACAGAAGAGCATGACCAGCACTTGGTTGAAGACTTACATGCTGAACACTCCAGTTGGTGTTTCAGATGCACGGCAAATACTTGGTATTTGCTTAAGTTCAAGGATGAATTAGTTGCTGCTATGCAGTTCAGTATACATTTCTCATGTCTAACCAGCATGTGTAGAATAAAGTTTTCATATAAGCTATGTACACCCCTTATCCTTTTCAGCTACAGAGGAAACATTTCCATGTATGAAACAATGCAATGAGTTACAGTGCATATAGACAGCAGCTGAAACAACAGCCCAGAGATGTGTGAACTGCCCTGCTCTCAGAGTGATACTGATACACAGTTAACTCAGATGCCTACCAACAAACTCAAAGTCCAGTCAGCAATTGGCAGAGACCATTTCAGCAGTAGCATCCAGCATCTTAGGCTTCAATGACACAGCACTGCTACAAGACCATTTATTCTTCCCCAAAGACATATTTGGCAGGAAAAAGAGCTCACAATTTCTCCCATGTGTAACTGGAGATAAAGCTGCACATCAACCACACAAATTCTTATGTGAAGTTCAGCCATTAGGTTTAGAAGGAATAACTTGGGCCACTAAAAAAAAAAAAAAAAAAAGTATTTTGTACATGGGAGATGGAGAAACAGCTTGGATCTGTATCCTGTTGTGAGAAATAGATTGTGTTTTTGCAGTGGAAATTTCCAGTATTTCTGTATGTAGCACAGGATAAGTTGTTTTTCACACAGAAAGCTGCTGAATAGAGTAAAGTTGAGACTAGGGTGTTCCGACCTGGGTAGAATTGATACGGGCACTAGGTAAGGTAATTATATAGGGTAGGGGAGAGCCTAGCACAGGACAGAAAGAATGTGCTAATTTTTTGAAACACTGTCCTCCTATTGCCAAAGAAAAGCACAGAACATACCTAAAAACAATGGGTTGGTAACAGACACTGTATGGAAATGTAACGCAGCAACAGCATCAGAAGATTGTGAGCTTGAGACACTCAACCAGAGAGTGCCAGGAGAGACTTTACCTGCATCAGACCCAGGGTATGTAACGCAGTGGATTTCACTGACTAGTTGTGCAATTTCTCCCTTGTCAGCAGGGGGTGTGCACCCATTATTGCAATAATGAATAAACTGCTCTTCATGAAGATATTTGCCTGATTAGAAATTTTTGATTTTGAGTGTGTTTCTCTGTCTGCTGTGTTGACTGCAAAGCACTGGCAACACTGGGAGTTTGCCACTAAATCCCACTCAAAAGTAACCTCAAGTCTCATGTATTACCTTTCCCAGGTCCAGTGCCAGCAGATTTGCTTTGTGCTTGAGATGACCCACTGTAGCCTCCTTTGCTGTAATCTCCAGCTGCTGTTCCCTGTGTTAAGTCATCATAGCCTGCTGGTGTGTACAAGACAATGCATTACATTGTGCAAGTAGCTCTGTAGATACTCCAGTGAACAGTGCAGTGATAAGCATACCTGCTCCATAGCCATGCTGCCCATAGCTACTTGCTTGCTGGAAAGGAGTCGAGGCAGTGTTCAAATTGACTCCATGCTGTTTAGCAGATGCTGGAGGCACCTGGACAAAGGAGGAAGGGAACAAAAGGTGCTGTTAGCTGGGGAGCAGCAAACAAAAAGCAAGCTTCTTTCTGTCATCTAGTAAGGAAGGCACCTCCAGCTCACATGGGAAATATAATTTGGATCTGGAAGCACTGGGGTCACATAGGAGGCAGCACTCACATTTCAAGCAGTAATTTGTTTTAGCAACTTTGTGGAAGCCACAAGTTTCCTGCTACAGCTGCCCCTGCATCATATGGACTTTCTTCCCATTGTAGTGTAACCGTGTCTCAGAATAGGTTGCACGTTTCTCTCATAAGTGCAATAAAATTGACTGCAGGCAGAAAATTCTTACCCATAAACCAAAAAGGAACAACTGCAATGATTCTGAGATGCAGAATCAAATGAAACACCAACCAGCTCCTGCCTGAGGTTGTTTCATAAAGCTTAGTGTTAAAATACTCATCTATCCTTCTGCCTGAAGTATCACCTTTTCCCAAGTAACTTTTTCCAACCTGGGACTACTGGGCTGGGGTCTCCTACTTCCTCCAAAGGATTTTCTAGGCACTCTCAGCTTGCTGATTCAGCTTTGAGTCTCCCTTTGTCTCTTCAGAGGCTGCTAAATGTTTTCCAGAACACTACAGATCCATGAGCTGTAGCTACCTACTATTTACAGTAACCTACACCCATGACTTCTGGCTTTCCAAATTTCCTCTTTTATTGGGGAAATGACAGCAGTTATTTTCTCATGCTTGCACAATTTTTTTATTTTTTTTTTTGGGGGGGGGGGGATCTCTTGCAGGATGAGGAAGACATAGGTTAGGTTTTGCTGGAGAGAGCAAACCCAGAGTCAACAAGGGAAGGTTACTACAGTTGAGGCTGTGATACTTACAAACATGGTTGGCCCATACTGGAATGCACTGGGTATGCCTGGCACCCCAGCATAGTAAGGTAACCCAGTGTAGCTGTACCCCGGTGGCAGGGTTGGGTTGAGGAAGGGCTGCTGAGTCGTATGGTGAGTCTGTGTCTGGTTCTGCTGTTGCTGGGCTATAGTTGTAGCAGGAGCAGGGGAGGTAGAATCCCCACGGCCAAATTTTGTTACATCACCTGCAAAGGAAAGAATTGAAGAAAAGTGATCAAAGCTTCTCTACAAGGGTCCCCCGAGTACAAATAAATATCCTATACTTGAAAGGCTGCAGGTTTTCATGGGAAGAACTCTCAGTCTCTCAGTCTCTATTCCTGACAGCCACATGGACATTGCCTGTTTGTGGCACAGAACTCTGTACCATGGCTAATCCACTGTTAAAACAGACACTTATCTATCTCAAGTATATTGAGAAGATTCATTACTATCAGATTATTACAATAACATATGCTAAAAAGCAGATCTATGGTAAATAGCCAAAATGTGAAACAGTTGTTGCGTTAAAGTGTGACTCTCCTGGAAGTTAAACCAATTAGCCAAACATCACGGGCTGAGAGTAAATTAGGATTTACAGGCAGTGATGGGCATTTTTTATCAATGTTTATTTTTTGAAGCATGACCAGTTAGATGTCCAGTTCCTCACACCAAAGTTCTGGAGACAGTAGCTGAAGGCCAGTAAAGCAACGCTTGCACTGTGTATGACCTTACTGAAGAAGCAGGAAAAGAAATTTAGTTATTGACCTAAAAACAGCTTCCCAAGAGAAGTGACTATGAAGCAGAAAAGTCCAGAACACTTGCAGTTACTGACAGCCTACAGAGCAGCATGTTCATGCGTTTGTTTTTGTTCTGTTTCTGTAAGGAAGTGACATATCACATCTATCTCATTCCTAACCAGTATTCTTCTTTGCTGGTTGCCAAGAAACATGACAACATTTTATAGCTGAATTATAGGAATTATAATACCTATGTCTACAGTTTTAAGCTATAATCAGATGGCAGTGGAAGAAAACTAATTTCTGAATATGCTGTATGGCATTAATCTCATCTTTGCACACTGATAACTGAAGAACAAGAGAAGAGCAAAACTGAGGAAGGGCTTCTTAGACCACATGCTTTTGAGAATTAAGTCCATTAGACTTGAGGAGGGCAGGGGTGAGCCTGTTAGAGGCAGCTCCCGTTAGGAACATATTGGTGCTAAAATAGCAATAACCAAGCAAGGGGAGCTGCTGAGGGAGCTCTGAAAGGGTCTACTCCAATGCCAAAAAAAGGAAAGAAGGCCAGCTTCAAAGAAAAGACTAATTAAACAATTGGGTATTTTCCAAGCACCTGTATGTGCTTGGGAAGGGCACAAGATGACCTTGCCATTTACATTTTTAACAATTTTGCACTTTTTCATCAAAAGACTACCCACTTTTATCCCAGAAGAGGTCATGTATGAATTACCAACCAAAACCAAGAAGAAAAAATAACATCAAAGTTGAGAAGGAGATGCTTGCTTTTATTTGCCTATTTTGGATTGGTGAATTTAATTGCCTATTATGAAAAATGATTGTTCTTTCAGCAACAAAAGGATGACCTGCATCTAGAAACAAACACATCTTATTTATCATCCTTGCCTTTAAATAGCACTCACCTGAGTATGGGTTGTTAGCAAGGCTTCCATCTCTGCCTGTCAAGGTTGCAGGAGTGGGGAATGTAATTCCATAGTAATCCTTGAAGAGACATTACTTATTAATAGCTGAAACCATAACAGAGTGTCTTAGTTTCAGCTGAGACAGACTTGTTTCTCTTCATAGTGTCCAATATGATGCTATATTTTGGTTTTAGGAGCAAAACAATGTTGATAACTCACCAATGTTTCTAGTTGTTGCTAAGCAGTGTTGTACAGAGCCAAGGCCATTCCAGTTTCTCAGTTCCTACCAGCAAGTGGCTGCAAGAGCCCAAGGGACTTGACAGGACAGCTGACTTAAACTGGCTAAAGGGATATTCTGTATCATATGACATCATGTGGAAGAAAAGTTTTGAAGGGAGCAGGAATTCATCTCTTCTGCTACTCAGGGGCTAGTTGGGCATCAGTTGGTGGGTGGCAAACAATTGCTTGTGCATCAATTGTTATATAGATACATATGTATATATATTTAACATATCTATTATATTTTTTTTCTCCCCTCTTCCTTTTCTCTATCTTAGTAAATAGTTTTATTTCAACCCACAAGTTCTACTTTGTTTTTTTCAGTTCCCTCCTCCATCCCACTGGGAGGGGGGAAAATGAGCAAATGAGGGTGTGGTGCTTAGCCACCTGCTAAGTTAAACCACAACACAGAGCTGAACAGTTCTTACAAACCCTGTCTTATAAACATAAGAATTTTAAAAACTAGAAATAAGGGAAGCTATGAGTTTTTGCTAAGGCTTACAACATAGCTAAAGACTTACCTCAATTTCAAAGTAAATCTATTTTATAGATACTTAATATCATCTACAAATACTTCATCTCTTAATGGTTATTTTATGACCCAGGATAAAGCTTCTGCTGTAATCTGCCAAATTACCTAGGGGTGTTATGGTTTTGCAATTTGGTTGGTGTTGGTATTCCACATCAGAACACCATGCTAATAAATGGGAGTAAAGGGGACAAGTTTTTTTTCTGTGAACTGCCTTAATGAGCATGTGGGGTGGGGCACCGGAAGGGAAGTGAGGAAGGGGACGGCGTTGCTGGACCGGCTCCCTGCGAGGAGACAACGTGGTCAGACCTTCCTGCCTTCCACAGCTCCATCGGTGAGATTTGGGACTTGGTATTCTCTTTGTTGAAACTCTCTTGTTGTTGTTTAGTGCTATTAGGTTATTAAACTGCCATTCGTTCTCAGATCACCTTTTTTTCTCCCTTATTTTTTGTTAGACCTAATCGCAATCTCCCTTCCCTTCCCCTCTTCCGAAATGCACGTGGCCGGGCCGGGCCACGCCGCACTCTGCCGTACCCTGCCGCTAGAGAAAAGGGGGGGGGGGGGCTTTTTTGTTCCTGCTGCCCCGGGTTTGTGCCCACTGTCCCGGAGTGAGCTCTAGAGAGAACTCCGTGACAAGGGGAAAGGGAGTTTAGGACCTGAGAAGCAAGAACAATTTTAAATAACACAAAAACAAACAAACAAACATTGAAACACACACATGCTCAGTCCAAGAGGTGGCTGCTGACAAAGAAGCAAGAGCAGCTTCTCAATACCTCATGGTTTTGATAACCATGAGTACTCCCAACTCTTGCCAGCTGAAAAGCCCTGGCAACTTTGACTGTAAAGGCATAGAGGAGAAAAATTCTATGAGCTGAGCATCCATCTCTGCTTAAAGGCAACAACTAAAAGCTCTTCTCTCCCAACCTTCAGCTCAGAGCTGTGATCTTCCAGTAGGAGAGTGCCTGGAAGATCAAAAGACCATGCATGCGAAATGCCAAAGACTCAGGGGTATGGCCAGAGCTATAATTGCAACATGAATTGTAGGGTTTATACAATGCCTTGTTCTCTAAATGATAGAAAATCACCTAGAAAAAAAGTACAAACTTAAAAGAAAACTGGAACAATAAGAGTTACTACCTGATGACTGAAAAAAGTATTTAAATTATATGTTACAGGAAACTTTAGGTCAGGGGTCTTTAAAGTGGAGTGTCTAAGATAATCCATTGGGGTATGTGAAGAAAATGTTCGTTGGTTCCGTTAATAAATATAAAAAAATACTAAGAGTGTGGGTGTTCAGACATGTTTAAATGATAAGGGTGTACAATCAAAAAAGGGGGAGATCACTGCTTTAGATCATTCTTCTAGGTTCTAGGACAGTCTTCACCTTGAGGTAGGCTTGCACTCTGAGATGACAGAGCACACCAGCAAAAGAAAAGCAGAACTTTATTTTCAGTTGAAGAGTTTGCCCTGCCCTCTCTGGGTGAACTCTGCCTGGAGGCTGGTATTCTGATATAGGTTGATTTCTTTAGCAATAGGGATCAGTATATTAGTTTAAGGACTAATATATTATTTTAGCAAAAGGAATCAATGAGTGCTAGTTCTAGAACATTCAATTTCAAATTTGCTTTTGCTTAGTGTGTAAACAGCCTTGTTTACCTCAAGGATTCTGCCTCACAAGAAGCACTGGAGTCTTAATAGACTACTTATCTTTGCATTTCACCAGGTGCAAGGACATTTTCCGTGAATTTTCAAAGATATTGTTTTGGCCTAACAAGCAATGGAAATTTGCCAAACTGAGGAAAATCAGATAAAGGTAAATCACTCTAAATGCAACTGCATATGCCCAGAGGGATATTAGCATATATTAATGTGCTCCTGGAAAAGAATGAATATGTATGCCAATGCTTTATAAACAATTGGGGGAGGTCTCGAGGTTACTCCCCCTCATTCTGGTGGGGGATCTCCACTTCCCAGACATCTGCTGGAATTACAATACAGCAGATAGGGAACAGTCCTAGAGTGTGTGGGAGATAACTTCCTGACACAGCTGGTGATGGAGCCGACGAGAGGAAGCAAAATTCTGGACCTGCTGTTTCTTAACAGAAGGTCTGGTGGGGGATGTAAAGGTTGGAGGCCATCTGGGACTAAGTGATCATGAAATGCTAGATTTCTCGATCCTTGTCGAACCGCGGAGGGGAGTCAACAGAACTGCCACCTTGGACTTCCGGAAGTCAGACTTCAACCTACTTAGGACCGTGGTTGAGAGGGTCCCCTGAGGGGTAACTTTGGAGAGTGTGGGAGCCCAGGAAGGCTGGGAATACTTTAAGGAAATTGTCCTAAAGGAGCTGACTGTCCCAAAATCGCGAAAGATGAGCCGATGGGCAAGGAGGCCAGGCTGGCTGACCAGAGATCTTAGGCTGGATATCAAGAACAAAGGGAAGTTTATGGTCTCTGGAAGAGTGGGCAAGCTACTTATGAGGATTACAGGTATGTAGTGAGGCTGTGCAGGGAGGAAATTAGGAAAGCCAACGTGCAGCTAGAACTGAGCTTGGCCACTAAGGTTAAGGAGAACAGTAAATATTTTTAGAAACACATCAACAGCAAGAGGAAAGCTAGGGAAAATCTCCATCCCTTGTTGTATTCTGAGGGCAACTTGGTCACCAAGGATCAGGATAAGACTGGGGTACTTAATACCTTCTTTGCCTCGGTCTTCAATAGTAATGATTGTAACTCCCTGGGAACACAGCCCCCTGCGCTGGTAGATGGGAAGCAGGAACAAAACGAGCCCTGCGTGATCTGTGATGAGATGGTTCTGGACCTGCTTCGAAAGCTGGATGTTTATAAGTCCATGGGGCCGGATGGTTTGCACCCTAGAGTGCTGAGGGAGTTGGCGGATGTGGTTGCCAAACCACTCTCCGTAATTTTTCAGCAGTCTTGGCTGACTGGGGATGTCCCAGTGGACTGGAGGCTGGCGAATGTGACGCCCGTCTTCAAAAAGGGCCGGAAAGATGATCCTGGCAGCTACAGGCCCATCAGTCTCACCTCGGTGCCTGGGAAGGTCATGGAAAAGATAACCTCAGGAACCATCATGGACCAATTAAAGGTCAGCCAGAAGATCAGGCCTAGTCAGCATGGGTTTATGAACGGTAGATCCTGTCTGACAAACCTGATTTCATTCTATGACTAGGTGACCCGCTTGGTAGATGAAGGTAAGGCTGTTGATGTGATCTACCTGGACTTCAGTAAGGCCTTTGACACTGTCCCCCATAACATTCTGGTAGAGAAGCTGGCTGCCCATGGTTTGGATGGGCGCACGCTCTGCTGGGTGAAGAGCTGGCTGGATGGCTGGGCCCAGAGGGTTGTGGTCAATGGAGTGGAATCCAGTTGGCGGCCCCCAGGGCTCGGTGCATGGGCTGCTTCTGTTTAACATCTTCATTGATGATCTGGATGAGGGGACTGAGTGCACCCTCAGCAAATTTGCAGACGACACTAAGTTGGGAGGGAGTGTTGATCTGCCTGAGGGGAGAAGGGCATTACAGAGGGACCTGGATAGACTTGATCAATGGGCCAAGGTTAACAGCATGAGTTTCAACATGGCCAAGTGTTGGGTCCTGCATTTTGGTCACAACAACCCCAGGCAACCCTACAGGCTTGGGGAGGTGTGTCTGGAAAGCTTGAGCACTGTGTTCAGTTTTGGGAACCTCAGCACAGGAAAGACATGGAGGTACTGGAGCAGTGAGCTGGTCCAGAGAAGGGCAACAAGGCTTGTGAAGGGCTTGGAGAATCAACCCTATGAGGAGAGGCTAAGGAAGCTGGGGCTGTTTAGTCTGGGGAAAAGGAGGCTGAGGGGAGACCTTATCACCCTCTTCCAGTATCTTAAAGGTGCTTACAGTGAGAGTGGGGCAAGTCTCTTCTCACTGGTGACAAGTGACAGGACGAGGGGAAATGGCCTCAAGTTGCGCCAGGGCAAGTTTAGGTTGGATGTTAAGAAACACTTCTTTACAGAAAAGGTAGTCAAGTACTGGAATAGGCTGCTCGGGGAGGTGGTTAAATCTCCATCCCTGCATGTGTTTTGGAAGTGGTGCTCAGGGATATGATTTAGCAGAGGGTTGTTAGAGTTAGGGTACTATGGTTAGGCTGTGGTTGGATTTGATGATCTTTGAGGTCTTTTCCAACCTGGGTAGTTCTATGATTCTATGTACTGCATATGTGCAGTGGAATTTCTTTGTCACAGCCTGAACCAATACGTGAGCATGTGAGTGCCTGGCGTAGGGGGTGGGGGGCAGCTAGGGTCACCCTTTCTGTCTCAGCAATATTTCTGGGAGCATGTGTGCCGCCTGAGTCTGCGTGGGTTTCCCCTCCCCCCACCCTTCCCCTGCAGTGTGAGAGTTCAAACAGAAGGCTGCATTCATCAGCTTGCCCCTTTCTCCAAAGTGTTACCGGGAGGGGCGAGTTAATTCCTCTTAGATATCTTTTCCTATAATGCCTATTTCTCAAATAAAGGCTCTGTCATCTCCTTTGTTTGCTCTACAGTATGTATGTATTAACTGTTTGAATGTAGAACCTGAACTGTGTCAGGGCACACTTGTTTGTCAAGTTGTGTGGTGCACATCATGAGGAATAAAGTAATGCCACTTTCTGACACCGCATAGTCTTACTGTTGTCATTTGTTCAAGCCAGAGGATGTCTGCTTTTAATAGTTGAGGTATTGAATGATACAGGTAGGGAGCAAATCAATTTGATCAGCCCCTTTTAGTAGACTTTTAATAATCATGATTCTCATCAAGTGTCTGTGATGCCACCAGGGGTTCATCAGGATCATCATAATGAAGCAAGGTACACTGTTCCTCCATCATATTGGAATGGGTCCAGAGAAGAACCACTAAGATGATCAGAGGGCTGGAGCACCTCTCCTATGAATAAAGGTTGAGAGAATGGGCTGTTTAGCTTGGAAAAGAGAAGGCTTCGGGGAGACCTCATTGTGGCCTTCCAGTACCTGAAGGGAGCAAATAAACAGGAGGGGGGAATGGTTGTTTATGAGGGTGGACAGTGATAGGACAAGGAGGAATGGTTTTAAACTGAGACAGGGAGGTTTAGGTTGGATATTAGGAGGAAATTTTTTCACCCAGAGGGCAATAAGGCACTGGAACAGGTTGCCCAAGAAGGCTGTGAATGCCCCATCCCTGGAGGCATTCAAGGCCAGGCTGGTTGTGGCTCTGGGCAGCCTGGTCTGGTGGTTGGCAATCCTGCCCACAGCACAGGGGGTGAAGCTAGATGTCACGGTTTTGTAATTTTTGCTATTGGTATTTCACATCATAACATCATGTGGAGCACACAGAAGAACTACACATCCTAGAGGACCTCACGGTCGGAGAGGGAAATACATCACGGAAGTGACACTGGCTCTCTCTCTCACTGCCTGGCAGCGGGTGTGGGTGTGCTTCCAAGCCGTGGTGCCTTCAGTTTCCAAGTAGGCTTCTCGGTCTTTGGAAACCTCTCTCTTTCTCTCTTATTTTACTTTATTTATTATCCTCAATTTCAATTAGATTGTATTATATTGTGTTATCTTGCATTCTGATATCATAGTTTTCCTCCTTAGATTGTTGCAGCTTCTCTGTTTGTTTCCTTGAGCCCAGCTCCCATCTCCCTACCCCTTTCCCTTTTCCCTTCCCATTTTTTGGGGGCCGGGGGGCCCATAGGATTCCTGCTCCCCCCCCCCAACACGGACATAGATTGATCTAGATAACTCCGTGACACTGGATGATCTTTGTGGTCCTTTTCAACTCAGGCCATTCTATGGTTCTACGACTCAATGATTCTATGATATCTTCCTCAAAATATTACAAATACAGATACTGAGTGAAATTAAAAGGAGTACATTCCCGGAGATTGACAACATGATCATTGGATGAGCATTCAAAAAGTGTATAAGGGATTCAAGGGAGAGACTGGAAGCCTGTTTAAAATTCACATGTTCTGTAAACTTAGCAACTCCCTCTGGGACATAACTTTCAATGCTTACAGGAGAAAGCAAATGCATTTTTTTTCTCTCTTTACAGCACAACACTCAGAGTTTGCAAAATTTCTGATGTATTGGCAGTTCACCTGGACTTCAAGGTAGTCCTTGATAAGTCCAGCAATACCAATAAGCTTTCTAATTAAGCTCTCTGAGAATAGAGAGATTTGTTCTAAAACTAAATTTTAGTTTAGAACAGTGAAGTCTTATGGGATTTGTAGTTCTCATCTGCGTAAGGTAATCCTGTAACTATTGACAATGCATAGAACTGGCGCATTAACTTTTAAACTCTCAGTGCATTACATGATGTTATGAAGTGTCACCCAACTCCCAAGTCATGAAAGATGAGCCGATGGGCAATGAGGCCGAACTGGCTGTACAGAGACATTTGGCTGGAACTCAAGAGCAAAAGGAAAGTTTATGGTCTCTGGAAGAGTGGGTAAGCTACTTATGAGGATTACAGGTATGAAGTGAAGCTGTGCAGGGAGAAAATTAGAAAAGTCAAAGCCCAGCTAGAACTGAACTTGGCCACTAAGGTAAAGGACAACAATAAATATTTCTATAAATACATCAACAGCAAGAGGAGGGCTAGGGAGAATCTCCATCCCTGGATGTGTTTACAAACCATTTGGATGTGGTGCTCAGGGCCATGATTTAGAAGAGGGTTGTTGGTTAGGGTAGGCTGGTTAGGTTGTGGTTGGACTTGATCTTTAAGGTCTTTTCCAACCTGAGCAATTCTATGATTCTATGAATTGGAATACTGATAACAAAAATCACAAAACCACAACAGGGTGATTTTATTGCTCTCTACAACTACCTGAAGGGAGGCTGTGGTGAAATAGGGGTCAGCCTCTTCTCCCAGGTAACTAGCAATAGGACTAGAGGGAATGGCCTCAAGTTGTGCCAGGGGTGATTCAGGCTGTATGTTAGAAAATACTTCTCTGAAAGAGTGGTCAGGTGCTCAAATGGGCTTCCCAGGGAGGTGGTAGAGTCACCGTCCCTGGAGGTGTTCAATAAATGTTTAGAGAAATGTTGTACTGAGGGACACGGTTTAGTGGGAAATATTGGTGATAGGTGGGTGGTTGGATTGGATGATCTTAGAGGTCTTTTCCAACTTTGGTGATTCTATAATTCTGTGATTCTATGTTTATTGTATTATGTTTATTGTATTATGTCTTATGTTTAACCAGTGCAACAGTGAAATGCTCACAGGTAGGTGTGCATTCATAGGCACACTCACATCCCAACAAAAACCTTATATCTCTGCCCCAAGACCACTGTCAGCATTGGGCAGCTGCTTCATATTAGTACCAGTACTTCTCTGAAGCAAAAGCTGCCTCACAGCCATGACAACATACATAGACCCATTCCTTTTCAACCAAAGGTGAGGGCAACTCCAAACTGACACAGACAGTCTCTTCCTGAGTACACAAATCTGAGAATCAGACAGACTGAACCTTCTTTAAATTACTTATGAGCTTGTCATGGTTTTGTGGTGTTGCTGTCAATATTCTACATCACAACATCATGTGCGGTATGGATCATTGGAAGGTTCATGCTCCAGTTCCGTGGAATGGCAGCGTCCCGAGTACTCAGCTCTCAGAGAACTACATATCCCAGAGGACGTTGCAACCAGAGATAAATCACGGGAGGAGGACATATATAATCTCGCTCCCAGGCTGGAATTCTCTCTCTCTCTCGGACTCTCAGGGCGTGGGAAGCGTTCCAGCCGTGTCGCCTAGAGTTCACAGCAGGCCTCTCGGTTTTTGGGGACTCTCTCTCTGTTTTGTTTGATTTATTAGCCTCAATTATATTATATTATATTGTGTTATCTTGTATTCCGATATCATATTTAGTAAAATAAGTTTTCCTCCTTAGATTGCTGCTGTTTTTTTTCCCATTCCCCTTTTCCCTTCCTTTCCGGGCCAGGGGCCCTACAGGGCGGCTGTCCCCTGTCACGGGCATAGGTAAATCTAGATAACCTGTGACAGAGCTATAGCATCCTATGCAAAAACCACTCTACTTCTTTAACTCCTTCTGTTCAGGAACTAGGACTTACAGTACCAGATTCCCACTTCATCTCCTTTAAGAGCATCCTCTGCCTTTATGGGAAAACCCTAACTACACCGTCTTTCTGGCACAAACCTTCAAACAATACCAATGGAAGAGTAGAGGTGAGGTAGGAGACCACAAACATGCTCAACAACTGCAGCCAGAGGTTAAGACAGACTCAGAGCAGCACACATCTTTGTGACAGCAGCCCCAGGTGCCCACCCTGACCACAAATGTGTGAAGCCCACAGCCCTTGCACCTCCTGCTCATCTACACTGTGCACATAGATGAGCCCAGGCCACAGCTCCTGCTCATCTGCACTGTGCATATCACTGAGCCTAGGCTACAGCTCATGTTCACTTCTTCACCTCACCTCTTTCACCCATGCTTGCTGAGGAGACCCTTCCCATGTTTCCAGAACTTTTCATCCTTTGTCTTTAGTGAATGCATGTCATCACAAACACATAATCACAGTTGTGTTTTCTGGGGAGAGTGCCTGGTGTAGAACCACAAACCTACACCTAACGCTCTGCAGTACTGACCTGTCATAGTTTTCATTATTAGTACGTTTTTATTTAATTTTGATACCAGCATATTCTTGTTTGTGCCTGTTGCCTTTTTTTTTTTAACTTCATATTCATCAAGTCAAATACTTCTTCCATAGATTTGTTGGTTTGGGTTGTGTTTTTTTGTTGTTGTCTTGGACAGGGTTGTTCTTATTTTAATACCACTATTCTCATTTCTCTCATTTCAAATATCTTATTTGTTTTTACTAGCTCCATCTTAATTTGTGTGACATATTTTATGTATTTTTTTTAGCTAATCTACAACTTTTTCTAGAACTGATATCAAGTTGCCAGGTCTTTGTTTAGTTAGATCTTTCCTTTTATCTCAACATGGAGTAAGCTGCTCTCTCTGTAACTTTTCAGGTTTTAGAAAAGCTTTTTACTAGAAAATAAGACATCCGCAAACAAAAGGTTTTCAGCAACCTTCATCACTTATTTCTAAATCACTGTGTGCCAGTTATATTGGACCTCATTTTAAGGTCTTCTGCTGAATATATGGCCAACTTCCCAGGATCAGGATGATAGTCAGTTTTCCCCTATAATTGTGTGACAAATATGAGGCTTCTTCTGAAGCAAAGTACTGGTAATTTTTCTATGACTTTGTTTTTTCCTTTACAGTAAATATTCCAACTTTGTATCATTACCCGATACTTCTATTTTTGGTCTCACTTCTTTCTTCTAGCAATACATTTTTCTTCTTATTTAGCATTATCAGATATTATCAACATTTTTTTCTTCTAACTCAGTTCAGTTATCTGTCACACTAGTTCTTCTGAAACACCATTTCTTTCTGAACTAATTTCTGTTTGCATAGAACATTTCCAAATCTTAACCACAACATTATCCTACTCTTCCTTTGATTTTCAGGATGAACAGACAGATAGGGTTTTGTCTGGGACATCCCTGTACTCTATCCTAGTACCCGTTAGATTCCACACAGAAGACTTGGTACAGACTTGAGACTAACTATAACATTCATCCAGTAATTCCTCTTTCCAGATCACTGTTCATTGCTCCAGTTTTGCTTTTATGAGTATAGTGCACCACTTAATCCTTTCACTTTTCTCAGTTACATACTACCAAACTTTCTGAGTTTCTTACTGGGTATGTGTGTGTATGTGACAACACACAACAATTCTCTGCATTCTAGGCTGAGGATTCTTGTGAATTTAACTGCCTGGGATCTGAGTCTCTCTCATATACTATTTATTTTCTGGATCCAGATAAGTAAGAAAATTTTGAATAATTCCTCCCTGCAGCTCACCTACTGATACATTTGTTGCCATATGCGTATACAAAGATCTCCAGCTTTAAAAGTCTCCACAACCTGTTAGATGCACCTATTGACTATCAATTTGCATACTATGCCTTGCTGTTCAAGCCTATCCCTTGGCTAAGAGAAAAAGTTAATGCCCAGATTTCAACTACTTATGACAAGATTTCATACTGTTATTTCAGAGATAAAAATTTCTCTAGTCCAAAGCACAGAGCACAGTTCTATTTTCAGTCTGCAGATGGACAAATATAACAATCACTATCAATTCATACCATCTAGATAAACTGTTTGTCTCTTTTTGAAAAAGATAGAACATGTAATATAAGAATAAGCTCATAATCATCATCATAGAATCAATAATCATCAAAAGAAGCAATTAGTGTTGCACAGATTGTCAACAGTGAAATGTATGGTTTGTTTAAAATGAAATAAACCAAGCCATTTACTTACCATTGGTAGCCTGGATGGAAGCATCTGGAGATCATCATAACCATAAATCTGCTCAAAGAAAGAAAAATATAACATTATCACAATTTTCTAGGCCCAGTCTACATTAACGATATATGGGTATATGATGTATTGTGCAATTACAGAGCACTGTGGAATTTTAAGGCTAGTAAAGCTAAGTAGAGCTCAAAATGGTTCGTCACTTATGTTTTCTGATGACAGTAGTCCCCCAAGAAGAGTTTGACTGTCAAGTCTTCAATGCTGTTTTTACAGATGCAGATTTATGAATTAGTGAAAAATCTACCAAGCATTCTGATTTAGAAATAAAAGTAGAAATCTTCTTTACTGCAATTATTATTTCTGAGAATATGACAAAGACTTAATGAGTAGGCTATAGAGCAAACTAGTTAACCCCTCACATTCAGTGTGATACAGAAAGATGGTTAGAACAGTTTCTGATTCAAAAAATAGATAAATTATGTTCAATTTGTGCAATCTTAAAAAGTATGACAGAGGACAAATGGCACAGTTCAACCATTATAATGGTAAATCTATTCTAATAACCCAAACCTATGTCTAAATTAAATGAAAAGGCCTAAAACTGGATACCACTGAAATCTATAGCAGAACATGTGCTCAGCTTCAACAGCAGCCAAATCAGGTATGTACCAATAATTCTGCTTTTTTCTATGAACAGTAAATCCCAACAGAGTATATTTAATATTTCTTAGGCATTTGAAACAAGAATTCCAGGTGCAACATGTGCCAATATAAATGTCTTGACATAGCCAGCAGCAGGTCTGGATGGCCCATTTGCATCAAGGTTTAAACAATCAAGGGCAGATACAACTGAATTGCTTACTGGGTAGGCAGGCAGAAGTCCTCCAGGTCCCACAATATACTGATTATGCAACAAGGGTGGTACACCCTGGGGCAGGTTTGGAGGAGCTTTGCCTGTAGAACCAAAGTACAGACACTTTTAGAAGCCTTTGGAAAAAACTAGGCTTCAGCACTGAGGTAAGCTCCCAGGGCTTAAGAACTATCATAGCATGTAAAGAGCTACACAGAAAAATTTAGTGCTAGTTAATGAAAATGCTCAAAATAGCCTGAAGAGCTTAAACATATATCAAGGAAGGGAATGCACAAACTACTTCAAACTGAAAACAGTTCCAGTGTATAACAATTCAATTTTGTCATTTACTTTACTTTGAGAAGATTAGAAGAGTTACACAGGAATTTCTTTCCTTGGTCCTCTCCCAAAGGTAAAATTTAGGCATTGTTCTTTATCTGAGAATAAATTCTCTTCTTTCATTTTCTGCTCTGTAAATACATTCCCCCTTGCCACCAGCAATAGTCTGGAAAGTGTTAAATGCTATTAGTATACTTTTTGTGGGTGACTTATTGCAGTTGGGAGAAGCAAAGATGACTGAGACAGTTTCAGTTGCCTCCGTGAAGTAGAGCTAGGAAGCAGAAGGGTAAAAAAATTATTCAGCCAGTCAGACATCTCAGGTGAGAAATTCTTATATATGTAAGTTTGGTCTTAATTTTGAAATCATTCACTTCCCTCCATAGGATTTCCTTTTAGGAGGCTATGTTTATTAGAGAAGCAATAAAGGAATTTAGCCTTGCTTCCACTTCAGTGCAAGCCTCCCCACCTTCTCTGTCTGTGGATCCTTCTTCTAAAACGGTTATTGCCATGGAATAGCCCAGACATCAGATACTTCTTTCGTCTCTGTTGATGTGTCAGTAGAGATTTGACATATGATAATGATGACACTGAAGTGTATTTTGATACTGACAACTTAATTCAAGTCACAGAAGGGTTTGAAATTAAAGCTAAAGTGAACTCACAGCTGAGAGTTGATAACAACCTGGAATACAAAATGTGCAAATCTCCTAGTCCAAAACTTAAAGTTGGAATTGCTGAATAAAACATGCTGAAAATGCTAGTCAAGAATGTGGATTTCTTAGTGCAGTTATTGCTGTGAGATGTTCAACTAATAGCCCTGTAGACTGAAATCCTCTGTCTATACATGTGATCTGTTAATATTGCCAACCTGAAGTCAATAAGGGAGCTGCTCGTGCAGTAGCAGCTGGTATAGACACACTGGTAACACTCAGGCCAAGGCTGTTTGTAGTGTTCATACTGCTTGATATGCTGACAACCGAAGAGGTGGTGCTAGTGGCTGAGGTTGAAGCAGTTGAAAAGTTTGTTGAGGTTGTGTTCTCAACACTAGTGTGCTAGAAAGAAGACAAAAAAGAATAAGAATCACAGAGCAAATAAACCACAGTGAAAGATACTGGGGAAAAACAAATAAATTTTTTAAGTAACAGCAGCACTTGCAAGATAATGTTTAATAGTATATGCATGATCTACATACCAAGCAAGCAACAAAATTGCATGCTTGTGATTTTTAAGTATTCCTTAAAATTATTATACAAAAGTTAAATTCAAACAACTGTCACCACAAAATCGTATCACAGAAACTCAAACATTCCTCCATTGAATTATTCATTGCCCTTTGCATAATCATTTAAGCTACTATCTACACTAAATAAACTCCTGTATTCTTCCAAAAGACAGTATTTGTTTTCAGAATACTGCTATTATGATTCCCTCAATGCACTTGTGAAATTTGAAAGATGCAATGATCCACAACAATGTCATAAACATAGATCACATATATTACAGGAACATGCAAGTATGAAGGAGTTCCTGGTTTGAATTCAGCACAATAGTGTCTGAACTGTAAAAGCTGATCACATTTGCAAAACTATGTCATCAACACACAAACTAAACTATAAAACTCTGACAATAGAAAAAAAGGATATTTGCTTAAGTGTGAATTTTTAAGTTACACATTCAGTTAGTATGAAGCATTAAAACCTAAAATACATGCACAAAGAATAGCACAACATAACTGGGATTGTACATAAGTACTCCATCACAAAACACAGAAGCATCTGATTTCTATTTATGCAACTTCATTTACAGCACTGTATTCAATACTATTTGCCTCATTTAAAATGCATTAAATACTCAAGTGATGACAATGCCACACAATAAACTCTAATACTGTGCCATGACAACTGCCTCATGACAGATATCTTTCCATCACCTCTGCACTGCCAGCTAACCTGTTCAGTGGAGAGTGCTTGCACCACCTTTTGGGGCAGTTTCAGACAGCCACTTCTAAAGATTATTTTTTATACACTTGTTGCAAAAAAATAAAAATAAAAACCTGTCTATTCCATCGCCTTCCCAGGTCAAAATATTCTCTACAACTGTGCAACTGGCAAGTTTCTAATAGTTACTCTTGACCTAGTACAAATCACAAGTAGTAATGAGAATCCTTTTACCACTAGAGAGCTGGCAATCCTTCCTCCCTGAGATAAACGTTTCATCTCAATTCTTTATGCACTGGGACACAATGAACTTGTAAGAGAGGGTCTTAATAATCAAATAAACTGACTATATGTCAATTATTTGTTGAAATGCAAACAAGACTTACTGCATGTGATGTGCTTGAAGACAACACTGAGGCAGGTGAGGCAGAGGAGAGACTGCTCTGATGATTGGAAAGGGAGCTAAAAAAATTGTGAAAAATTAATACAATAAATTTTTTCCTAGAACACACACCTACATGTATATCCCTCCTCCATAGGCAACCTTTTATTTAATATCTGACTACCTACTGTTTAAAATAATTAAAAGTACAGAGATAATTATCAGTGACAAGAAATGTAATACCACTCATTTGTATTTATTAATTTTGTACATTTTTGGTAAAGCAACAGTTGCTTCAGCACAATTACATAGTGATGCCTCTAAGACATGTAAATTCCAGAACTAGAAGAATATACCAGGAAAAGTTTCACATAGCATATGGCTCGTTTCTCACTCTTTCCTTGAGCAACTGATACTGGTTGTCATGGGGAACAGGTACTAGGTGAGACAGTGCTTTGGTTTGACTCACTACATTTCTCTTATTTTAACCTGCATATCATAATTTGAACTAATTTAGAACTGCTAAAAAACAAACAAACAGCAACAACAAGAAAACAACAAAAAAAGCATTTGTGAAAGCAGGAAGGTTAGATATACTACTGAAGAATCTGTCCGTTTAATCAAGGTCTGTTCATGCTGCTACAATCCCTAAATGCCATTTCCTTATTGAAAAGATGAATCAAAACAATCTGTCCAGTTTCATACATACTATAAAATTTGTGAACCTGCTGATGAAAAACGTCTGCACATTAGCACCACTTTTTGTTTCCCAAGATGACAAGGCCTGTGAACCTCAGGCAGTAACAGCTGAATCAACATAAATTTGCAATCCAAAGCTCTTTAAATGTCTCCTTGAAGGGTGACAAACTGATTCTTAAACATTTACACTGACAAAAGTTATACCTTATATTCTAGGTCAGGAACATACAAAAGTACAGTAGGAATAAGCATAATACCAACACGAATACCGAACAAACTCAAACAGAACATAGCCATAGAAACATGTATGGTTTCTTGTTCAAAAAGCCCCTCATTATGTGAATCAGAAGCATGAGAGATTCTAATAATAGCAAGTACTTTAATATTTTCCATGGAAATAGTCATAAGAAAATACAGCAGTGTTTTTTAACAAAGCTTCAGTCTAAATTATACACTATAATTTAAGGGCAAATATTTCTGTCAACTCTTCAAGGTGTTGGACCAGAATAAATCTTGGGTATTTCACAAATTTGTTTTGATATAGTGTCTTTAAAACTGTTCCCCACCTGCAGGAAATAGGATGACAACACTTCAGGCAGCAAGAAAATAAATGTCTCAGTCCAGCATACTGTTTTAAACCACTTCCTTGCCCATTTTTCCCTTCTTGTAAGAAGCCTTAATTCATCATCTGACTCACATCAGACACTCAGACAAGAGCTGCCAGTACAACCAAGTCAGACATGCTTGGAATTCAGGTATCACCTTTTCACGATACTCAGTATCTATCCAACAGTTAACAACCCTCCAACTAAAATTTCTACCAAAGTATACAGCTTTTCAGCAAGTGTGGGGAGATGATTTTTCAGATGTGAATGAAATAATTCTGGTTAGTTGACACATTTACCATTTTCACAGAATCACAGAATCACAGAATTGTAGGGGTTGGATTTTATTCAACACTAGTTAAAAAAAACCAAACAAAAAACACACAACAAAACAAAAGCACTAGTATGAAAGAATCTACCATGCCCCAGCTGGTAGTGATAGTTTTGCATTGTAAGAAATACAGTAAAAAGGTGAGCATTAAAAAATGTAACAAATTAGTATAGACCCAGGATGTGATTAGCCTCAGGACAAAGCTCAAGTAACAGGTATATAAAAATCAGAGAGTGTATAAATGAGTTGAGCTAAATCTACTTCCAGGAACATCAACCTGATATTTCAGAATGTCTTAAGGAAATATCTTAGAAAGAAAAACACACACCGTCTCTATGGAATTTTAAAAATAATTATTATTTATTTTAATACAAGTGAAACTGCAGTACTTCAAAATTATGCAGGAAGTAAACTCTCAAAGGAATGATTTCAAACATGAGGCAGTAAATAAATAGCAGACGCTATGGACAAAGTAGGAAAAGTGAGGGAATCAATTCAGGTAATCTAGTTGGCATGATTGAAACAAAAGCCCCTTGAAACACAAAAATATTAATACACCATGAAAATTTGAGGGCAGCTCTGATCCATCATTAAGAGACAGCCCAGATCTCCTACTTTGCAAATCAGGGCTATCAGAAAACAGGATCTCCTTTTCTGACATTAACTAGAATTAGAAGAGAGAGATTCAAAAGAGATCAGGATGTTTTTGCTTACAATCATGCTTTTATTTGCCCTTTCCTTAGAATTTTACTCCCTTCAGTTTACCACAAATCTTACTTTACCTGCTTAACTGGGTAAGTGAGCTGCTGGCCAAGTCACTGGACTGAGGCAAGCTGGGCAATGTTGCTATGTGCTGCAGTGCTGAAGGCAGAAGTGAAGTGGTGGTGGGTACCACGCTAGGCAGAGAACCAGTAGAAGACAGTGAGAGAGAAGGCTCTGTCTTAGACGCTGGAACTGAAGTAGCTGCAATGAGTTAAAAGGAGGCATTCAAAGACAAATTCCAGCATACTTGACTCTCAAGTTGGATTCAGAAACATAATATATAGTTATTATATCCTTGGTTTCTAAGAATTTGACTGTTAAGAACCAAGAACAGTAGTAAGTAATTTGTCTACTAAGGAAAATATAAATGGCAACAGAACTAATTTCTCCCTTTGAGTTCTTCACTTACAACAGATTTATGATTTATGGTACACATAAATTACCTGATACCTCCTGGAACATTCATATAAAATAAATAATCAACACTTATAACTCTCAATACATTTGTGCCAGGATTCACTTTTTGAAATCAAAGTAGATATCCCCAATATGAGGGACAAAACAGGAGACAAACAGAATGGTCAGAATTATACTACTAGCACATTTTGAACAGTTACAGGTTTAGAAAGGATGAGACCTGATATTAAAGAGCAACAATTGGTAAGACAACTAAGGATGTTAGCAGCTAATACAGAAGGGAAAAGGTCAGAGTTTTTAATTGTTAACAAAAGATTTCAAAATAGTTTTGACTCATGAAATGAGTCATGGGAGAAAACTGATTCCAATTTATGAGTCTGAGATAGAGAAAAAAATAGAAGTGTTGTCAAAACGGAATGAGCATAGAAAAAGGAACTACTGAAATTGCTATAGAATTATTATAAATATTAGAAATTCTCAGACTTTTGCTTTCCATACCAAAAAGAAAAGTCCTGTAGCAAATTTCAAAAATTGTTAATTATGTGTATGAGACTAAGAAAGTTTTCTATGTGTAAAGTTGTCCTATACATTAAAGTATTTTAAAAAGCAGCTCTTTGGGTAGGGAATATACCTCCCTCCTGCTCATGCAAACTGAATTTGGCGCTAACAAAACATAGTTTATAGATCTGAATACTCAAGTTCTTTCCACACTGATGTATAAAAAAGCTGCCCCACTGCTCACCTACCTGAAATATTTAAGAGGAAGATAGACTTTGAACAGAAGTGTTAGAATTCAAAAAGATATTAATTCTAGCTGCTGCCCTTGAAAACTTCCATAAAGCAGCATATAATGGTCAGAAGAGTACAAACTATATTTTAATTATTTTAACTCCAGGAAGAGATCTATAAGGGTGCTATAAGTAAAATACCACACACACATACACACAAAGCCAAGATAAATAGTACTGCCTCTATCAGAACCAACACTATTATTGTTACTCTACTGCAAGACAGCAAGACACTGAGCAGAGGGAACATGTTAGTCACCCTTATCCCCAAAAGGGTTTCTACTAAGCAACTGAGAACTACACCCTTCAAGAGGTGCGTCCAAAGAACACAACTGTTTCTTTACTGATAAATGCCAATTGCAGCTTTCCAAATGAGAAATGGAAGAATGGGTAAGAAATTGTATATTAAATATTTTTGACAGAGAAATAAAAAAAAGCATCAGCAAAGCAGCTTTTCTAATGCTTAAGACTGCTCAGTGTTACACACTGGGTATAGATACAATAGAGCTGCTTTGATTTATCAGCCTTCTCCAACAATCAAGTGGTACATTCTTTGCAAGTACAACAACTTAGATTGATCAGTCAAAAATTAGTCAGGGAAAACTATGTAAAACCTTAAACTAGATGTCATAGCTACAATTGTGCGCACACCAGATTGGAAGGAAAAATTAGAAAAAGAATCCTGTGCACAATCAAGCTCTGTAAACTTACTGTCAGGAGTTGCCTGTGTTCTAACACCACTGTGTCCATTCTGTAAACAAAGGAGAAATCAATAAATCATCTTAAAGGTATGTTAGATTTTCAGAATGAATCACACATTTAACATGCTTCATGCAAAGTTCTATATTCATTCTAAATTGAATGATAGAAAATTAGTTTTTTATTGTCTTTAAAAAATCACATAATAAAGTTCTCAAGTGCAAAGTGTCCTGAACGTACAGAATCTCATATGTGACCCATACTACATCCATCAGCAGGAGGCTTTCCTGTGTACTGTATATAACAAACTTTAGGTTCACACTGATATGAAAGAAATAATTGCATTAACATATAGGAAATGGTTGTGTTTTTCATCTAATGCAACTCACAATTTTAACTATCCAAGTGTGTCAGGGACCCAAAGGTCCTGACCAAAGAATGATCCTGAATTGGAACAAACATTCTGACAAAGAGCATTAGTGAATGGCAATATGACTAGAACCATGGGCTGCATGACAGTTTTGAGGAAAACAGCATTTGTGGCTTATCTTGTTTTGGTAGGAAGTTGACCTTGATAGTTTATCGTGTTTTGCAAAAAACTTGTTTTCTGCAAGCAGGTGTTCCGCTTGGGCACTGCATCATGCTCTGGCCACGCAGATGTGGCATGCAAGTGGAAAAAAATCCTGCAGACCTTGGAGAGAATAAAAGCAGGAGGGAGAATGTGATGGATTCAAGAGACAGAAAGTACACTTTGAAGCAGGCAGGGGATGCCCTACTGTCACTTCCTGCTGAATCCACTACAGGAACGTTTCTCCTCTTCCTCCTACTCGGTCTTTCACTCATCTCTCAAGGGTTGATAAGTAATATTACATTTGTTTAAGGAGTCTTCTGCTTGCTATCAACTGAGATTATCTGGAATAGATGCCTGTGTCTGTGTGTGTGTGTGTACTGAATAAAATTCATAACACTGTGCCTCTCTGAATGCATACCCTGAAATACCAAATTACACAGAGATGCTATTTTTTTCCACTGAAAGATAAGACTTGAGAAGTACCAGTTGTTTTTTGGATAACACTGGAGTACAGAAGTGAATAGTCTATGCTTGATCCTCACCAGTACATATGAGCTAGTGCAGAAGACAAGCATGACTCAGACATTACATAACAAAGGCCAGAAGTAAATGAACTTGCAAACTCTCACAAGTTCCTTAAATATTTAATAAATTATCTTAAAACAAACCTACATTCCATATACAAAGAATAGGTGTTTTTAAATCCTCTGTCCAAAAACAGATCTCAGCCTAGGTGTTTTAAAATAAAATACAATAATAATTCCTCCTGGTGTTTAAATTAACAGAAGTGTAATGTTTGAGAGGCCACAGTTTGAGATCTATTTGTTACATTCCTTATACAATTAATAAATTATATGTATTTGGATAGAAACACTAAGGATACAGCAGAACGCCATGTCTAATATTTACATAGAAGAATTCCTCCTTTAAAAGATGAGCTTAAGGGAAATAAACTCAGCTAGAATGCTAAGTGCTACTAAGAAAAAAGGTCAAACAGGAATTTAAAATGTCAAGTCATAAAATCAGAGGCTTTTATATCCCAAATGCAGTATGGTCAAAAAAATGGCTACACAATAGGAAAAGAAAGCACAAATAACAAAATGGGCTTGGGAATCAAAGAAACCACTTGGCTTGGTTAAAAGTACAAACATAACAGAGTAATACAAATCTAATAGGGATGAGAATATTTCACTTTTTTCAGGGTCTTATTTCTGAAACTGACTCACCGTAACTGCAACAGGTGTTGGTTCAGATGGAACCATGGAGCTTTGGTATGATAACCTACTATGTGCAGAAGTCTGGTCATAGGAAGTTGTTGTTACTGGGCTAGTGTTCTGGGATGAGCAGGTCAGACTGGAAGAGGTTGTGTATGTGGACTCCTGAACTGTACTGGATATTGGCAAAGAGGTATTCAAAGGATCACTGGAAAAAGTAAAAAGTTATTTATCAAGATGGTAAATGAGTTCTCAAACACCTTCAGGAAAATATCAGATTCTGCACAGTTATCTAAAGCTATTCAACTAAAATGTAGTCAAATCTACATTATTTATATTAAAAAATAATGAATATAATTTTGCTTTGGTCCCCAGTAATCACTTTTTCAAAACAATCAATTGCATTAAGTACCATTTAACTTCCTCCTGTCAGAACAACAAAAAAAAGTTGACACATTGGCACTTGTCAGTCAACTTATTTCCACTCTCAAAAGGATAAATTAATGAAATTGTTTTTGTTGTCATTTTTTGTTTGTTTGTTTATTTAGAAAAAGCCAGATAGATCCATGAAGACTAATATATGGTTACAAACGTAATCTCTTTTTATAATAGAATTCTAACATTATGGTAGCAGTCTAACAGAATAAGCTATGCAAAGAGGAAAAAATAATTGAAAAAATGAAGGGATGTTTTCTTTTCTAAACAGTTAAAATCATTTATAGAACAAGAAATAAATGAGGAAGCTCATTTTTACTAGTGTTTCTAAAAAAGCTTCAGGAAGCTTTTTGCTGAAGCCAATTCTTGAATGATTGCCAACGGTTTACGGGCTGGTTTGGCCCAGTTCCATGTCTAGTGGGGTGGAGGGATCCATGGACCCACGCCCCAGAAAAGGGAAAAGGGGAATGGGCAGGGAGATGGGTTTAAAAACAAAACAGCGGCAACAATCTGAGGAGGAAAAACTAATTTACTAAATAAGATATCAGAATGCAAGATAACACACCATAATACAATATAATTGGAATTGAAGCTAATAAATATAATGAGAGTGTGTAAAAAAAACGAAGGCTTTACTCTAATTCTGAGGTGAAACATCTAGCCAGGCTGAGCAGTAGAGAAAAAGAAAGGGAAATCTTGTGACATGCAAACAGTTTTATCTTTCCATCTGAACAGAAAATGGAAACAGAATAATGCAAAGAGTACTGGGGTATGAAGTATGTAGCACTTCTCTTCTGAGAACCAGGTACCCGGAACTATCCACAATCCACGGAACTGGAGCATTAACTCTTTAACTCCCAGTGCACTACAGGATGTTCTGATGATCAGTACCGTTAACAAAAGACATCAAATCATGACAAGGAGCAAAGAAAAAATAAATGGATTATTGTTGCATTTGTATTATTTGTTACCTATATTATCATTTCAGTAAGAGCTTCTGTATACTGAAATGCTTGGCTACTCTTTTCACTCTATAGGAATATCAGATCTGCAATCAGGAACCAATCTACTAACACACATGTATGGTACAGGGTTCATTTCTCTGGGATCAAAAGCAGAAAAGAAATGAGCTGTGAGGAACAAGTCCCCTGGCAAATCTGAAAATAAGGATAATCAAACATGAGGAAGTAATTCTGTTAAGGGTAGCTTACTTTGGGGTTTATTTACATTCATTATAATCTCCAGCTCCAAATCAACCCAGACAGGAAATTTTGATTGTCATTAGAAGAGAGATTTCTTCAACATGCCATCAACAGAAAAAAGCCCTTTCAAGCCATTATATTTCCCCCTCTCATTACACAGAACTGTCTTGACGTGTCTTGCACAAACTTGACCCTTAAAGAAGGCATTTAAGAATGTACAAGGGCCACTCACACTTACTTTACAGATTTTGAGTACAAGCTATTGTTGGTCATCTGGATGGTATTCTCACTGCTTGATCTGAACTCAGAGAGTGCAGGCTCTGATCCAAACTCCAAAGCTCCAAACTGAACATTTAACCCTACCATATCAGCTGATCCAGGCATCTCCACAGCAGAGGCAGGAATCTTAAAAGGAAAAAACAAGCCACAGTTTCTTGTTATGCACTATCTATATTAAGGACATAGTGACTGACACACTCTTCCCATAACTATGGACTTCTTCAATTACTGCCTGAAATTTAGTTGTCAACTACAAGGACTGCTTCAAAAGTAACGCCTCTTATTTTATTACATTGACTCATTATGTCAGAGGCAGATGTTGGTGGTATGGCAGTAGTCTGAACCTTCCCACCAATATGCCATTACATTTTGTTGTCATGCAACATATGGCAGCAGAGGGGCAGTCTGACAAAATGGTGTCTGACATGAAAGTGCTTATGAAGCAAAGGTGTGCATTGAATTCCTCCATGCAGAAAAACTGCACCCAGTGACATTCATCAACTCTTGCTGAATATTTATGGAGATCAAACAGTGGATGTTAGCACAGTGAGGCAGTGGGTGGTGCATTTCAGCAGTAGGAACAAGTCACCTCTGGTGGTCCTGCATAATTAGCAATAGGACTGGACGGAATGGCCCCAAGTTGTGTCAGGGGAGGTTCAGGTTGGATATGAGGAAAAATTTCTTCTAAAGAGCTGCCCAGGGAGGTGGTGGAGTCACTGTCCCTGGAGGTGTTCAAGAAACATTTAGATGTTATGCAAAGGGACACGTTTTAGTGAGGAAATATTGCTGGTAGGTGGACAGTTGGACTGGATGATCATGGAGGTCTTTTTCAATCTTGGTGGTTCTATGATTCTGTGGTGCAGATTTTTATAAGCACATGTTGCAGTGTGAAGAGTTAATCATTTAACACCACTCTCTCCCTGTAAGAGGCCATGATTTTTTGTCTCAAAGTTTGCTGAAATGGACAAGTTCAGTCAAGTCCTGGCCAAGGTTCCAGAAATCCCTTTGTCTGAGGGTGACAGATGGACAAGTCCAGGAGCTACAAAAGGGAGATAAGATGCAGATGAATGGCCCTAAAGTGGTCTTTTTGTGTGGGCTTATCTCAAGGAAGATGGCCATCTCCGAGGTACTCACATGACTCTGACCCAAGCTCCCAGGTATGTCACGTAGGCACGGAAGAAGGAGGATAAAAAGAGCATGGACAAATCATGAAGTTTGGTTTTCTGACACCAGATGCCTCACTACGGAAACAAGGAGGTTTTCTGACATCAGATGCCTCACTACATGAACGCCTGCATGCTGAAGAAGATGCCTGCATGCTGAAGAACTTTTAGGTATCTGGCCTCAGATTCCTCAATTGTCGTCCTACTGCTGCCAACTGACTCTCCTGGGCTTGCTGCTTGAAACGCTGCTTGAGACTTTGCTTCGTGAGACCTCGCTACTCCGTGAGACCTTGCTGCTCTTTCCACCGCCTGCTCTTAGCTGCACCGATCTGCTGCTTGCGGCCTGCCACTCTGATGCTGCTTTCCCCTATGCCTCTTTTGCCCCGGACCAACGAAACTACTTGCAACGGGACGCTGCTGCATCCAGGTGGTGACTATTCCCCGCTCGTACACAATTCTTGCTCTTTTCTACCTTTTCTATCGCCCACTTTCCCATCCCCATCACCCTAATTTTGGTATTCACTGCTCTCCCTTCCCCATCCCCTCAGCTGTCTATTATTTCTAATAAACTGGTCGGATCAACATTTGAATGTTTTTCTTTTTAATCTCACGCCGGGCATAACATATCAAAAAGAACCTTGCCTCCCTTCTAAATTGGAGCGAGACACTCCCCTCAGGAGAAGGGGGGGAAGGAAGAGGAAAAAAACTCAACTGAGATCAGAGAAACTAATTTATTAAAAGGAATGCAAGATAATACAGAGTAATTAAGAATAATAAATCAAATGAACCAAAAATAAACCAGAGAAGAGAGAGAGTCAGTCTGAGTTTTTATTGTCAGACCCTCACTGCTGGCCACCTGGAAAAGATGAGAGATCTTCCTCCTCACCCGGAATCGGAAATCACATCTCCCAGAGCCACAACTTACATGAAATAGTTAAATCTGCTAGAAGCACACCACACAGGAAGTGCATCCAGCACTGTACTTAAGCATCAGACAGTCTGCAGCATGACACCATGATATGGAATACTGATAAAACCAGTACAGTGCAGCATGCAGGTTCTTGTTCATTGCTAGTGAAAATGCATAGCTAATGGTGGTGACTATGTTGAAAAATAGTGTTTTGTAGCTGAGAATTGAATTTGCTCTGTCAAATAGTGTTACTGTGCTCTTTGTATCTGTTTTAGTTTCCATGGAAATAAATCGGAGGCATTACTATCAGAGTGACCTGCATACATCTGTTGCAACTCCCCAATATATCCTACAAATTAAGTCCATTCTTGTAATCTTAAATTCGTTTATTGATTCCTTGCCCTGGATCTCACCCAGCAAGTCACTTTCCACACAGAGCAATTGCTTGGAAAAGACAACATCACTGTATTTCTACTGTAGAACTATCCAGCTTAGAATTCACTGCTTTATAAACAGGGACCATATGATGGCATTAGCTCCCCTTTTCCTAGTAACTTGTATGCATTTGCTTAGGACTAGGTGCTGTCGAATTACCCACCTTGGATGCTGGAGTTATCCTCCGTTTTGGTTGTTTTATCTGTTTCTGCTGGGTTTGATGGGCAGTCACTCTCTGGTTTTCCAAAGGTATACTGGGAAGTTGTAGCATTTTGCTGATAGCTGTAGAGGTGTCTACTGGTGAGGGTTCTTGGAGTTTTACCCGGGAGGAGAAGGACTCCAGTGTAGGTAGAGGAACGGTTATTGCCTGCATTTTCTGTTGCTGTCGCTGAGTCAGCTGGCTCAAAACTGTGGATGGTTCAGGCTGGGATTTAAAGTCTGGTCAGCATTGGAGAAAAGAAAAATCAAAATTAAAGCATTAAACTTTGCTCTTCGTTCTTCTGCTCTTTATGGAAGAACGTAGGTAACCTGACAACTCTAATTTTCTAATGTGTGCAAGTCTCTTCCAGACATCATCACACGAATTCCATGTGCAACACAACCATTGCAATAACAAGGCCAACATTTCATATTCTCTACCTTAAATGTACAGTTTGTAATCAAACATTATTTAGATTTCTTTATAAATGTGAAAATAAAACTATTATGTAATATGACGTTAGGCACCATAGTACTTATTAAAAAACTAAATGTAATAGTTAAAAAACAAAATTCAGAAAAGACAAAATGTAGTACATTCTTACATTCAGCTAGAAGCAGCATATACACAAAGAACAAAATAGTTTCCAGGATTTGTTCAGAAACAAATTCACATCAAAGTTCGCTTAATAGTCATAGTCAGGCATGCTAAATCAAAGATGTTACTACATGAAGACTTAACTCCTAAACATGCAAAATGTTCTATGGATAGCCTTAAGCCAATCACAGCTTAAGTTTGAGATATATTTTGTAACATCTATTACCAGCAGATAAGCTTAACTGAAATGTTGTAATCAATTTTATTATTAGAATCTCATTAAAAAAAGAAGTTTGTCATCAAGGCAATCAAGGCAATTACAAGCCTTTTTTTTTTTTTTTTTTTAAACAGGTACAGGCTTATAGGAATTGGTTGTCTGGATGCAGCCAAAGGGTTGTGATCAATGGTTCTGTGTCAGGGTGGAGGCTGGTCACAAGTGGTGTCCCTCAGGGGTCGGTCTCAGGACTTGTGCTCTTCAACATCTTCATCAATGACAGACAATGGCATCGAGTGCACCCTCAGCAAGTCTGCAGATGACACCAAGCTGAGCAGTGTAGTCAATACATTGGAAGGAAGGGAAGCCATCCAGAAGGACCTGGACAGGCTGGAGAAGTGGGCCCATGAGAACCTAATGAGTTCGAGTTCGAATCCCCCCTGTGGCGCAAATGGTAGAAGTGCCGCTCTGCTATACAGAGGCTCGAATCCCGGGGGTTGGACTCGATGATCTCTAAGGTCCCTTCCAACCCGCACGAGACTATGAGACTATGATACTATGATAATGAGGGTTAATAAGGCCACATGCAGGGTGCTGCACATGGGTCGGGGCAGACTGGTGGAAGATCTCCTTCAGAGCAGCCCTGCGGAGAAGGACTTGGGGGTCCTTGTGGACGAAAAGCTGGACATGAGCCAGCAGTGTGCGCTAGCAGCCTGGAAGGCCAACTGTGTGTTGGGCTGCACTAAAAAAGGGGTGGCCAGCAGGGACAGGGAGGTGATTGTCCCCCTCTACTCAGTTCTTGTGAGGCCCCATCTGCAGTACTGCACCCAGGCTTGGGGCCCCCAGCACAGGAAGGATGTGGAGCTCTTGGAGCGGGTCCAGAGGAGGCCACTAAGATGCTCAGTGGGCTGGAGCACCTCTCCTATGAGGAAAGGATGAGGGAACTGGGCTTGTTTAGCTTGGAGAAGAAAAGGCTCCAGGGAGACCTCATTGTGGCCTTCCAGAACTTGAAGAAAGAGTAGAAACAGGAGGGGTAATGGCTGTTTATGAGGGTGGACAGTGACAGGACAAGGGAGAACGGTTTTAAACTGAGACATGGGAGGTTTAGGTTGGACATTAGGAGGAACTTTTTCACCCAGAGGGTGGTGATGCACTGGGACAGGTTGCCCAAGGAGGTTGTGGATGCCCCATCCCTGGAGGCATTCAAGGCCGGGCTGGATGTGGCTCTGGGCAGCCTGGTCTGGTGGTTGGAGACCCTGCACATAGTAGGGGGTTGAAATGAGATGATCATTGTGGTCCTTTTCAACCCAGGCCATTCTGCAACTCTATGATAAAAGAAAGAGAAGAGATTACATCAAAGCACTTACCAAACTGACTAAGGACTGAGGACTGAGTAATGGGTGGTTTTAGACCCCAAGACGATGTGGCAGTTATGGTAGCTTTGGTAGAGTTACTGTTCTTCTGCTGAGAGGTAAACTGACCCAGATCTGGAGATTTTAGTTGTTCCAAAATTTGGGATCCAGTAGAGTTTGTCAATTTAGAGGATCCAAGTTCTCCAAAGCCAGAAGAAAGAACTGCAGACTACCAAAAAGACAAGGAAAAAAAAAGGAGGAACGTAATTGAGTATTTAATAAATAATTTGAACATAATCTTAAGGCAACAACCTTAAACCTCTTCAGCCCTAGCTTACTAATAAATGAAAAAATCAGCAGTTGTAGCATAGATCTGTATCCTCTTGTTACCACTAATACAATTTCACCACTTTTACAACAGTACTGACTTTCTTGAATGCACACATACCCAAAATAATTTAATTACCAATAGATAAATAGATTTTCAAAGAATACAAATGCTCAATTTTAAATCTTCACTCAATAAAGAAGCCTTTTTATTAGTATTATTTTTTTCTTTTCATCACTCCAAAAACTCAGAAATAGTCATATTTCCACAAAAAAGCAATCAGATACATTCTTGGAAATATCACATCTGCTTTCTAGCATAAAATTCTTCACTATAAACAAATTATTTTATTTTTCTTCTATATCATTCTGCAGTAAATGTATCTGTTCTGTACTCAAAAATTAATACAAGAACTTCATGTAAACCAAGAAACAACCACCAAGTAACAAAAAGAAAAACAGCTGCTTGTGTGAGACGATATTCTTAACCCCATTTCTGCAGCATTTGTAACCTGAATTTTACAAATACTGAAACGTTTCATGAGATGACCAGCACTAGAATAGTTGCTTAACCCAAAGTATTTGCTCATGAAGAGTACTTAGAAAAAATATGATTTTACCAGACTCTGAGAAGAACAGGAGTTTACAGCACTGGAACTGTCAGTTCCTGATACCATCTGAGTGCTGTGCTGAGTATTTGTGAAGACTAGGGTTTGGCCAAAGGTCTGCTGCTGAGGAGCCTCAAATGAGTTGCCTTCTGTCTCTTGAGTGGAGGTCACAGTCTTTTGAAGCAATGCTACTAAATCAGTGCTGTAAGAAAAGTAGTTTGGCTAGAATAAACATGATGATTAGGCTGTGCATAAATTAAAGGAAGAAGAAACAATATTATATAAAGTTGCCATACTAGCAATTTAATTATTGCTGATCAGCAGCCTTTAAGAATATTGTTTGTCTGCCACACAAAAGCGCTCTATACAAAAAGGAAGAACAGAGGCTTCTGCTAGAAAGTAAAATTCTGGTAGCTGAGAACTTCCATTACAATTAGAATCTAAATTATCTTTGCATTCTTTTCAAAAAGATTATGATCTTCTGTAACATCATACATCACATAATCTATATGATCAATATTAGCCAAGTTACAAAATATATATCAATGTTCGAGTGGATCCTGCCTGCCAGCCTATTGTATATACATTATAATAAATATATTTATATATAATATTTACATATATAGTATATACAATGCTTATATATCACATATATATATATAAATATATAACAATATATATATAAATATATATAATGTATAAATATTATATATATATAATTCACATTGCATATCACACTATTCCTCTAAAAAGAACAAGAGATCATCAGGAAGAGTAGAGCCCCTGACAAGATGCAGCTCTGACGCAGTGTGGGTAGAGCCAGTAGTGATGGTGGTCAAACACCCACATATACAAAGAACTTCTTTACGGTGAGGGTGACAGAGCACTAGAACAGGCTGCCCAGGGAGGTGGTGGAGTCTCCTTCTCTGGAGATATTCAAGTCCCGCTTGGACGCCTACCTGTGCGACCTGGTGTAGGTGTCATGGTTTAATAATTTTGTAATTTTGCTATCAGTATTCCACATCATAACATCATATAAAGCATGAATAATTTTACTGAATCTGCAACTTACAGAAGAAGACTACATCTCCCAGAGAGCAACACGATAGGTCACGGGACCTGGACTCTATATTAACTCTGTCGCAGACTAGACTGACGTCTTTCGAGTTCTGGCGTTCAGGGGAGTGTGTGGGAGCCTTCAGCCGTTCGCCTAGATTTCACAGTAGGCCTCTCGGTTACGGGACTCATTCTCTCTCCTATTTTGCTTGATTCGTTAGCTCAATTTTCAATTATATTGTATTATATTGTGTTATCCTGTATTTCGATATAGTATTTAGTAAATAAGTGTGCCTCCTTAGATCATTGCCGCTGTTTTCTTTTTCCTAATTAACTTTTTCCTTTCGGCCTAGGGCCCCTCCGGGGCCCACGGCCCCTGTAACGGACGCAGGTGGATTTTTCGTTCAAACCGTGACAAAGGGTAGACTGTTCACTGGATAAGGAATTGGTTGGAAGGCCACAGCTAAAGGGTTGTGATAAATAGCTCTATATCCAGGTGGAGGCTTGTGACGAGTAGCATTCTCCAGGAGTCTGTCTTGGGACTGGTATTCTTTTACATCTTTATCAATTATATAGATGTTGAGATTGAGTGCACCCTCAGCAAGTTAGCGAACGATACCAAGCTGAGTAGTGCAGTTGATACAACAGAAATAAGGGATGCCATCCAAAGGGACCTTGACAAACTCAAAAGTTGGGTTAATGCAAACCTAATGAGGTTCAATAAAGACATGTGTCAAAGTGCTGCACTTGGGTTGAGGTAATCCCAGATATGCATATAGACTGGGTAAAGAACTCCTTGAGATAGCCCTGCCTAGAAGAACTAAGGGGTTCTGGTAGATGAAAGATTTACTTAACATGAGCCAGCAGTATGCACTTGCAGCCTGGAAGACCAACAGTATTCTGGGCTGCGTCAAAAGAAGGGAGGACCAGAGGCGGTCTCTACTCTACTCTGCCCTCGTGAGGCCCCATTTGGAGTACTGTGTCCAGATCTGGGCCTCCAACACAGGAAAAATGTGTAACTTTTGGAGAGAGTCCAGAAGAGGGCCACAGAGATGATCAAAGGGCTGGAGCACCTCTTGTACAAAGACAGGCTGAGGGAACTGGGCATGTTTAGTCTAGAGAAGAGAAGGTTCTGAAGAGACCTCATTGCACCCTTTCAGTATTAAAAAGGAGATTATAAACAGGAAGGAAATAAACTTTTTTACACTTTTTTTACATGAGTAGATGGTGATAGATCAAGGAAGAATGGTTTTAAACTATGAGGAGAAATTTAGATGTCAGGGGTAAGTTTCTGACTGAGAGTAGTGAGGTGCTGGAACAGGCTGCCCAGAGAGGTTGTAGATGATCCATCTCTGGAGATGTTCAAGGACAGGCTAGATGGAAACCTGGGCAACCTGTTCTAGTGCTTGATCTAGTGGTCAGCAACCCTGCCCATGGCAAGGGGGTTGGAACTAGATGATCTTTGAGGTGCCTTCCAACCCAAGCTGTTCTATGATTCTATATCCACAATACATGTAACAATTTGCTGCAATCTGAACTTCAGCACTCCAGAGCTCCAAACAACATTTAACCCTGCATGAAAGACAAGCCACATTCCAAACAGCCACGCACAGCTGTCACACCACAAAACGAAAAGTTTCTCATTCAGCTCATTCACATGAATCAGCTAATTACAACCAGGGAACTGTGTGACTACAAGTCTATGGGGCCAGATGGCGTGCATCCCAGGGTCCTGAAGGAGCTGGCTGAGGTGGTTGCCGAGCCGCTCTCCATCATATTTGAGAAGTCGTGGCTGTCAGGTGAGGTCCCGGATGATTGGAGGAAGGGTCACGTCATTCCCATATACAAGAAGGGGAGCAAGGAGGACCCGGGGAACTACAGGCCAGTGAGTCTCACCTCCGTGCCTGGGAAGATTATGGAACAGATCCTCCTGGACAACATGCTTGATCACATAAAGAATGAGCACGTGATCCAAGACAGCCAGCACGGCTTCACCAGGGGAAGGTCATGCTTAACTAATCTTGTGGCCTTCTATGATGGAGTGACGGCGTTGGTGGACAAAGTGAAGGCGACTGATGTCATTTTCCTGGACCTGAGCAAGGCCTTTGACATGGTCCCCCACCACATCCTCATCTCCAAATTGGAGGGAAGTGGATTTGATGGGTGGACAACTAGATGGATAAGCAATTGGTTGAAAGGCCACAGACAGAGGGTAGTGGTCAATGGCTCTATGTCCAGGTGGAGGCCGGTAACGAGCAGTGTCCCTCAAGGGTCTGTCTTGGGACCGGTGCTCTTTAACATCTTAATTAATGACATCAATGAGGGAATTGAGTGCACCCTCAGCAAGTTTGCTGACGACACCAAGCTGAGTGGTGCAGTCGATACGGTGGAGGGAATGGATGCCATTCAGAGGGATCTTGACAGGCTGGAAAGCTGGGCTTGGGTGAACCTAATGAGGTTCAACACGGCAAAGTGAAAGGTTTTGCACTTGGGCCGGAAGAACCCCAGGCACCTGTACAGACTGGGAGGAGTGGTCCTTGAGAGCAGCTCAGCAGAGAAGGACCTGGGGGTCCTGATGGACGAAAGACTCAACATGAGCCAGCAGTGCGCTCTGGCAGCCCGGAAAGCAAATGGGATCCTGGGCTCCATCAGGAGAGGGGTGGTCAGCAGGGATAGGGAGGTGATTGTCCCTCTCTACTCGGCTCTTGTGAGGCCCCATCTGGAGTACTGTGTCCAGGTGTGGAGCCCTCAGTACAAGAAAGACATGGAGATTTTGGAAAGGGTCCAGAGGAGGGCCACGAAAATGATCAGGGGGCTGGAGCACCTCCCCTATGAGGACAGGCTAAGGGAGTTGGGCTTGTTCAGCCTAGAGAAGAGAAGGTTGCGGGGTGACCTCATTGCAGCCTTTCAGTACCTGAAGGGAACTTACTCCCAGGAGGGGAGTAAACTCTTCGAAAGGGCTGACAATAGCAGGACACGGGGAAATGGTTTTAAGTTAAAAGAGGGAAGATTTAGGTTGGATGTTAGGGGGAAGTTCTTTACTAGGAGAGTGGTTAGGCCCTGGAACAGGCTGCCCAGGGAGGTTGTGGATGCCCCGTCCTTGGAGGTGTTCAAGACCAGGTTGGACAGGGCCCTGGGCAACCTGATCTAGTAAAGGCATATGTTTGGTGGCCCTGCTAGGCAGGGGGGTTGGAACTACATGATCCTTGAGGTCCCTTCCAACCCGGGTCATTCTGTGATTCTGTGATTCTGTGTGAACTGAATATTGGCTTCAGTGCATTGGAAATGATGGTGGCAATGTTGGAATGTCACCAAGTTTGTGCCAGGTGGGTTCCATGAATGCTCACACAGGAACATATAGAACATCATATGAAAGTTTGTCAGGACCTGTTGAACAAGGATGAGTCCTTGATGACTAAGCTTGAACAGGCATGATGACCTGCTGGAGAGGAGCTCTGCAGAGAGGGACCTGGGTGTCCTGGTGGATGACAGGTTGGCCATGAGCCAGCAGTGTGCCCTCGTGACCAAAAAGGCCAATGGCATACTGGGGTGCCAGCAGGTCAAGGGAGGTGATCCTCCCCCTCTACTCTGCCCTGGTAAGGCCTCATCTGGAGTACTGTGTCCAGTTCTGGACTCCCCAGTACAAAAAATACATGGATCTCTTGGAAAGACTTCAACAGAGGGCCACAAAGATGGTGAAGGGCCTGGGGCATCTCCCCTATAAAGAAAGGCTAAGTGAGTCTGTTTAGCCTTGAGTGTTGGGGTACTAAGTTGTCTTTGTAAGGATTTATGAGTGCATACAGTAGTTCTGAGTAGATGGAGTGTTCTAGAATAGCTGAGTTAGGCCTGTAGGTTAAGAGTTAGTGGGTGAGGGGTTTAGGTAGGTGTGTGTACAGGTTCTCTCGCATGCATCGGGTTTTGCGTAGCGGGTGTACGCGTCTGCGCGGGATTTAGGATGGTATATAAGGAGTGTGACGCAGCAATAAATTGAGAGAAGACTTCATGCCATCCATGTTTATGTCTCTCTCCCGCGGATGGTCAAGGTCCCGGGATAAGTCGGGTTAATTGGTGGTTACGTCACTTGAGAAAAGAAGACTGAGAAGGGTCCTGATCCATGACTATAAATATCTAAGGTGAGGGGGGCAAAGTGGTGAGGCCAGACTCTTTTCAGCAGTGTGTGGAAACAGGACAAGGGGAAACGGCCAGAAACTGGAGCATAGGAAGTTCCTTCTTTACGGTGAGGGTGACGGAGCACTGGAACAGGCTGCCCGGGGGGGTTGTGGAGTCTCCTTCTCTGGAGATATTCAAGACCCGCCTGGACGCCTACCTGTGTAGGGAACCTGCTTTGGCAGGGGGGGTTGGACTCGATGATCTCTGGAAGTCCCTTCCAACCACTACAATTCTGTGATTCTGTATGATTCTGTGAAGATGATGGTTTCCTGGATTGCATCATTACTGTTGACATGACATGGTATCACCACTGCAAGCTGGAGTCAAACAACAGTCCATGGAGTGGTGATGTGAATTCTCTGTCAAGGAAAAAAATTCAAGACCTAGCCCTCAGCAGGTGATGAGCACTGTCTTTTGAGATAGTAAGGGTTGATCCTTCTGGATTTCCTGGAACCCAGACAGACCATCAACACTGACCACTACATTGTGATGCTGACTAAGCTGAAGGCTTGAATATCCAGTCAAGACAGAGAAGACAACTGTTCTCTTGCAACACCAAGCCCCATACGACTCTGAAGACCATGGAGCACATTGCCCATCTTGGCTGGACTCTTGTACCACACCCACCATATAGTTCGAATTTTATGCCTTCTGACTTCCATCTGTTCAGGACAATGAAAGATGGACTATGTGGGCAACATTTTTCTAGCAAGAACATTGTCAGAGCAGCTCTGAAACACTGGGTCACCTCTCCTGATGCAGATTTTTATAAGCATGGCATGCAGGCTCTTGTTCATCACTGGTGAAAATGCACAGCTAATGCTGGTGACTATATTGAAAAATTGTATTTTGTAGCTAAGAACTTGCTCTATCAAATACTGTTATTGTGATTTTTGTAATCTGTTGTAGTTTCCATGGAAATAAACAGGAGGCAGTACTTTCAGAGAGACCTACGTAGGTTACACAGGAACAAATAGAAATAACTATTTTCAAGCAAGGCTTCTGCACTTTTGAAATTAGTTTGACGAGACCCGTCCTCATGTTTTATCCTTCTAAACATTTGCTTTAAAGCGTGTACAACCTAACATTGCTTTACCAGAAGCCTTTTAAGATATTTTCTGGAGTACTGCGTCCAGGCCTGGGGCCCCCAATACAAGAAGGATGTAGAGCTCTTGCAGTGGGTCCAGAGGAGGCCACTAAGATGTTCAGAGGGCTGGAGCACCTCTCCTATGAGGAGAGGTTGAGGGAACTGGGCTTGTTTAGCTTGGAGAAGAGAAGGCTCT
Source organism: Coturnix japonica (assembly GCF_054131305.1). NCBI lineage: Eukaryota > Metazoa > Chordata > Aves > Galliformes > Phasianidae > Coturnix > Coturnix japonica. Next base: position 551,277 of record NW_028188974.1, read on the forward strand.
GGAGAGAACTCATTGTGGCCTTCCAGAACTTGAAGGGAGAGTAGAAACAGGAGGGGGAACGGCTGTTCATGAGGGTGGACAGTGATAGGACAAGGGGGAATGGTTTTAAACTGAGACAGGGGAGGTTTAGGTTAGAGCTTAGGAGATTAAGAGGCCATTCTATGATTCTATGATATAGAGAAAACATGTAAGAGCTTACCTTTGCTCAGGAATCACATGATTCTCAGTTGGAACAGAGGAAGCAGTGAAGACTTTTGTTTCAGAAAGCTGAAAAAGATTTTGAAAGTATTTTAATCACATGCTTGTTCACATTTTTGCACCAACTGAAGAAACTCCATCTTGGTCATATACTTCCAGATAAAAGTTTAAGTAAAGAATGGCTTGTGAGCAGCCCCGAGGAGAAGGATTTGTGGGGTGTTGGTTGATAAAAGACTCAACATGAGCCAGCAATGTGCATTTGCAGCCCAGAAGGCCAACCATATCCTGGGTCACATCAAGAGAAGTGTGACCAGCATGCCAAGGGAGGTGATTCTGCCCCTCTGCTCTGCTCTCGTGAGGCCCCACCTGTAGTACAGTGTCCAGTTCTGGAACCCCCAAGACAAGAAGGACACGGAGCTGTGGGAGCGGGACCAGAGGAGGGCCACAAAGACAATCAGAGGGCTGGAACACCTCTCCTACAGGGACAGGCTGAGAGAGTTGGGGCTTTTCTGTCTAGAGAGAAGGCGGCTCTGGGGGGGGACTTTATAGTGGCCTGCCAGGACCTGAAGTGGCCTACAGGAAAGCTGGGGAGGGACTTTTTAGAAGGGCAGGTAGCAACTGGATGAGGGGAAATGGTTTTAAGTTGGACGATGGTATATTTAGACTAGATATTAGGAAGAAATTCTTCACTGTGAGGGTGATGAGGCACTGGAACAGGTTGCCCAGTGAGGCTGTGGGTGCCCCATTCCAGAAGCACTCAAGGCCGGGCTGGATGGGGCTGTGAGAAACCTGGTGTGGTGGGAGGTGTCCCTGCCTAAAGCAGGGGGTTGGAACTGGATGATCTTAAAGATCCCTTCCAATCCAAACCATTCTATGATTCAATGAAAAGTGTCAAAACTACTGCTATAATCAGTTATACTGCAATTCTGCTTAAAAAGAAAAAAAAAAACAAAAAAAAACTTCTGTGAAGTCTTTTCCATAGAATCAAATACCAATTTAATTGAAGCATTAGGAATTTCATCTACTGAACGCACAATGGTATACCAAAGTACCTACACTAATTTGGGCAATAATAACTCAAAAATATACCAGTAGAATATAATTCATGTGACATCATCAGTTTAATGTTGCCTTGTGTAGACATGATTTAGGACTCCATAGAGCAGCTCTGATAAATCCTGTTGCAGAAGTCTAAAACAATGCACTATTCCCATTTAATCATTTCATCTACCCTTTTGTTTTACATTTCAGCTCAAACCACCAGTAGAGGTTGATTTGCACTCCAGTGTGCACAGTGAACATTTGAGATTACTTCTTGACATTTTTGCTAAGGGCATTAACATCCTGAAATGATTGCTCTGCAAGCATGAGTTTGAAATTGATAAAGGAATAAATACATAAATGGTTATACTAGTATAACCAGTCAGTCCATCCACAGCAGAAGCCTGTAGTTTCTTATGCCCACGTAACTTGAAACTAGATAATCTTTAAGGTCCCTTCCAACCCAAGCCATTCTATAATGCAGAATAAGATAAACAGCAGACAAAACATTGATGAATCCTGAAAAATAAGAAAATCAAGGAGCCTGAAGATGATTTGTGACAACCTAAAAGCATGTTCAAAGTATGAGAGGAAATGTTCTCTTCAAGTAAATCAGTATGCCATACAACTTCTAGATTTCCAGCTACCAGCTCTGCTACATTTAAATTTACACCATACCCTGTTCCTGTAGCAAACTAATTGCCACAAACTTAAATCAAGCACCTAATTCTGAAGCCTACAGGAATAATGGCATTTGTCGAAATATGTACAAAATATGTCAATATTTAGTATTTTATAATATATATAGCATATTTAATATTTTATTAAGTCAAAATATGTATAACATATATTTAGTATTTCTTAGAGTTAGCATTATCATCTTCTGACAAAATTATTTAATGCTCATCATACACTAAACTCACCAATCTTTCACTGAGACACTGGCAATTTCCCAGAACCAAATGAATAATGGTTGTGAATCATTTGCATTAGGCAGCTTCACAAGGGTATTTCATCTACCTGCAGTGAAATGTCTGTGCTTTTCATTCAGCCTTTGTTCCTATGATAAAATCATTCTCAAAACATCAAGAAGACAACATATTTAAAAATTAAAAACTCCTATGACTAGCTGATATACAATGGGAACAGGAAAACACACTCAAGCATTCTCATGGAAACCCAACATCAACAGATCAGAAATAACAAAACCACAATACTGTTTTAGTACAATGAACTGAAAAAAAAAAAAACCAAAAAAAAAAAAAAACCAAAAAAAACCAACAAACTAAGACTACTGCTATATGACAGCTGCTTCGAAAGTAATGCCTCCTATTTTATTATTTTGGCCCATGATATCAGAAGTGGATGTTGGTAGCATGGCAGTAGAGGCTGAACCTTCCTGACAATATTCCATTACATTTTGTTGCTATGCAACAGATGGCAGCAGAGAGGCAGACTGACAAAATGGCAACTGACATGGAGGTACTTATGAAGCAAAGGTGTGTCAGTGAATTCCTCCATGTAGAAAAAATTACACCTATTGACACTCCTTGACAGTTGCTGAAAGTTTATGAAGATCAAATGGTGCATTTGAGCACAGTGAGGCCAAGGGTGCATTTCAGCAACAACATCATCATAGCAGCTCTGAAACAGTGGGACACCTCCACTGGTGCAGAATTTTACAAGCATGGCATGCAGGCTCTTATTCATCACTGGTGAAAATGCATAGCTAATGGTGGTGACTATACTGAAAAATAGTGTTTTGCAGGTGAGAATTTGCTCTATTGTTTGTGTGGAAATAAATAGGAGGCATTACTTTCAGAGCAACCTACGTAATTATGCACATTTAAAGCAAAAAGTGTCAGTGGTGAGTCTATATAACTTGTTCAAGTGATGAAGCTTACTGTCAAATTTAAAGTCTTGAGATAATATGGCTTTAAATTCCTATATAGCAGTAGGCAGAAATTTGCAGACTACACTCACGGCCATTAAGCAGTATAGAACTATACTTAATTTGGGATAAAACTTAAAATTTTATTATCCATATAAAGGCTACCCAGCAAAATAAAAATATTACTTGATTCAATTTTACTTAAAATGAAGCTAATTTAAATATATACTTTTTAATAAATTAGAATTACAGTAAGAAACATAGTAAGAAATATCACTGCATACATACAGGAAATAATTAATTAGAACATTTAGTTCTTTAAAACAATACAAACACTCTGAAAAAAGTAAATAATGAATGCTATCTGTCTAAAAAGGTACACTTACATCTTCATTCCAGTCTTCTGCTGTCCATTCTTCTACTGAATTTTTCCATGCTCCTATTGTAATTTGGGGAAGGAAAATATGCATTCACTAGGTAATAAACACAATGTCATATTTCAATCTTTTTACATTTTAAGCAATCCTGGTTTTATTAGTAGTAAAACATAGTGAGGAGATGGTTGGAAACATGGAAAGCCCTAGAAAATAGTTTTTCAGATTTAAAATTTTGGGAAGTTTTTTCTTCCTCTAGTTTATAATTTCAGGAATTGCTTAGCCAGATAGCTTGCACCAACACATCTGCAAGAGTGATTAACATTAAACGCTGGTAAGAACTTCCTCCTACACCCGTCGTCAGTGACAGAGAGAGGTTATTCAGCACTTCCATAGGCTCTCCCACTTCCATACAACCAGAACACACTCAAACATCCATAATCCTACTCAGCATTCTCAAATTCAGCACCCAAGTTATGTCTCAGATGGCTTCTTTCCAACCTGTTAACCATCTCCTCAGGCAGTGTGACCCAAAGCTCTTCTCCTTACAGGAGGACTTTATCTTGAAACAAATATATAATTCATATACTGGCAGCAGAGAGGACAATAAGCTTCTGCTATAACTGTAAAACATTTCTTCCCATCACTTTGAGCAGAATTTGTTTGACAAACAGTGGAGCACAGCACCCAGTCAACAGCACACGGCAAAGTGCAGCATACAGCATAAAACTGCAGGAAATGACCCTATAGATTTAAAAGCCTGAACACTTCCCTAGGAAACATTAGACCCAGAAATGCAAGAGCAGTGGTCATACTTAAGGCCTTGCACACTAGCATAAGCATAGGGAAAGGGAACCCAGCAACAGAGTGAGCTTCTATTTCAACTACAGTTACAAGCCAACAAAGCACTGCCAGAAAAGTTGCCGTTACTTTTGAAGCAAAGTTACCATTAACTGTTACCTTTGATCAAGCCCAGAAGAAAAAGAACTACTACCACCTTAATTACATCCTTTAGTTTAAACAAGAATCCTTCAGGATAAATCCTTACAGAAACAGAGTCCTCTGAAGCCAGCATTAAATCATATTTGTACTAAACCACTAAACTACTGCAGTCATTGGTACACTTTGACCAAGTGGCACCAACCAGGCCAGGCCACAGCAGGCAAAATACAGGGAGATGTGCACACAAAACGAAAAGGGAGGGATTTTTTAGAATCATAGACACATACAGTCCTTAGAGTTGGAAGGGAGCTCTGAAGACCATTGAGTCCAACTCCCCTGCAATGCACAGGGACAACACGTCTCCATCAGGTTGCTCAGAGCCCTGTCCAGCCTGTCCTTGAAAGTCTCCAGGGACTGGGCATCCACCACTAGGCAACCTGTGCCAGTGCCTCACCACCCTCACTTTTCTTATATCCAACCTAAATCTGCCCTCTTTAAGCTTGAAGCCATTTCCCTTTGTTCTGTCACCACGGACCCTGCTGAGGTCTGTCCCCTTCTTTCCTGCAGCTCCCCTTTAGATACTGACAGGCCGCTCTCAGGTCTCTCTGGAGCCTTCTCTTCTCCATGCTGCACAGCCCCAGCTCTCTCAGCCTGTCACCACAGGAGAGCTGTTCCATTCCTGGGATAATTATTGTGGCCCTCCTCTGGGTGTGCTCCAACAGCTCCATGTCTCTCCTGTACTGAGGCCTCCACATGTGGACGCAGCACTCCAGGCGAGGCCTCACCAGCACAGAGTAGAGGGGCAGGTGCCCCCCTCACACTTCCACGCTGCTGTGGATGCAGCCTGGGACACAGTTGGCTTTCTGGGCTGCGACGGCACATTGCTGGCTCATGTCCAGCTGCCATCCACCAGTACCTCCAAGTGCTTTTTGGTGGGACTTACATCCCCCAGCTTGTGTCGGTATTGGATGCCGTCTCAACCCAGGTGCAAACCTTGCACTTGGATTTGCCGAACCTCTTGAAGTTCTCCTGGGCCCATTGCTCAAGCCTGTCTATGTCCCTCTCGATGGCATCCCACAACCCTATGGTGTGTCAGCGCAGCCCACAGCTTGGTGTCATCAGCAAACTTGCCGAGGGTGCACTCGATCCCACTGTTAACGTCACTGATGAAGATGTTAAAGATTATCAGTCCCATCACTGACACCTGGGGGACTTCACTCGTCACCAATTGTTATGGTTTTGCAATTTAGTTGGTGTTGGTATTCCACATCAGAACACCGTGCTTCATAATGGGAGTAAAGGGGACAAGTTTTTTTTCTGTGGGCTGCCTTAATGGGCATGTGGGATGGGGCACCGGAAGGGAAGGGAGGAAGGGGACGGCGTTGCTGCCCGGCTCCCTGCGAGGAGACAACGTGGTCAGAGCTTCCTGCCTTCCACAGCTCCATCGGTGAGATTGGGGACTTGGTATTCTCTTTGTTGAAACTCTCTTGTTGTTGTTTAGTGTTATTAGGTTATTAAACTGCCATTCGTTCTCAGATCACCTTTTTTCTTCCTTATTTTTTGTTAGACCTAATCGCAATCTCCCTTCCCTTCCCCGTCTCCCTAAACGCACGTGGCCGGGCCGGGCCGGGCCGCGCCGCACTGCCGCTAGAGAAAAGGGGAGGGGCTTTTGTTCCTGCTGCCCCGGGTTTGTACCCACTGTCCCGGAGTGAGCTCTAGAGAGAACTCCGTGACACCAATCTCCAACCAGACACGGAGCCATTGACCACCACTCTCTGGACTTGATCCTGCAGCCAGTTCTTCATCCTTTGAACAGTCCACCCATCAAATCTATATCTTTCCTATTTGGAGAGAAGGATGTTGTGGGGGACCATGTCAAAGGCCTTACTGAAGGCCAGATAGATGACAGCAGTGACTCAGTGACGCCATCATAAAAGGCCACTAGGTTGGTCAAGCAGGATTTGCCCTTGGTGAAGCCATGCTGGTTCTCTTGTATCAGCTCCCTGCCTTCCACATGCCTTAGCCTAGCTTCCAGGAAGATCTCCTCCATTAACTTCCCTGGCACAGAGGTGAGACTGACAGGTCGGTAGTTCCAGGGGTTATCCTTTTTACCCTTCTTAAAAATGGGTGTGATGTTATCTGTTTTCCAGTCACCAGGGACTTCACCTGATTGCCACCACCTTTCAAATATCATTGAGAGTGGCTTGGCAACTCCATCAGCCAATTCCCTCAGGACTCTGGGATGCATCTCATCAGGACCCATAGACTTGTGGATGTTCAGGTTCCTCAGGTGGTCACAAACCTGATCTTTGCTTACAGTGGGAGGGACACTGCTTCCCTGATCTCCTCCAACCAAACCAAATGTTTGAGGGCTGTGTGACAAGCAGTTATCAGGGAAGACCGAGGCAAAAAAGTCATTAAGGACCTCAGCCTTCTCCTTGCCTGTTGTTACCAGCCTGCCTGTGTCACTCACTGGGTGGGTACGCCCTCCTGGACTTTCCTTTTCTGGTTGAGGTACCTGTAGAAGCTTTTCTTGTTCTTAGCATTCCTTGCCAAGTTCACTTCAAGCTGTGCCTTGCCTTTCCTGATCCCATCCCTACACAGCACAGCAGCCTCTCTGTACTTTTCCCACAGTAACTGTCCCCATTTCCACTGCCTTTGCATTTTCTTCTTGCTCTTCAGTTTAACCAGCAGATCCCCATTCAGCCACGACAGTCTCTTGCCTTCCTTTCCTGACTTGCTACACCTAAGAATGGAGAGCTCTTGTGCCCTGAAGAAACATAGAATCTCCAAGGTTGGAAAAGACCTAAAAGATCATCCAGTCCAACCGTTCACCTATTACCAATAGCTCCCACTAAACCATGTCCCTCAACACAACATCCAATTGCTCCTTGAAAACCCCCAGGGTCAGTGACTAAACCACCTCCCTGGGCAGTGCATTCCAGTGCCTGACCACCCTTTCTGAGAAGTAACACTTCCTGATGTCCAGCCTGAATCTCCCCTGCCGCAGCTTGAAACCATTCCCTCTGGTCCTATCACTAATGACACGAGAAAAGAGGCCGACCCCCAGCTCACTACAGCCTCCCTTCAGGAAGTTATAGAGAGCAATAAGGTCTCCCCTGAGCCTCCTCTTCTCCAGGCTGAACATTGCCAGCTCCTTCAGCCTCTCCTCATAAGGCCTGTGCTCCAGACCCCTCACCAGCTTTGTTGCCCACCTTTGAACACGTTCCAGGGCCTCCTTGTCTTTCTTGCAGTGAGGGGCCCAAAACTGGACACAGTACTCTAGGTGCAGCTTCACCAGTGCTGAGTACAGGGGAAAGAAAGAAAGTCTCCTTAAAGATCTGCCAGGTCTGCTCTGCACCCTTACCCACGAGGACAGTTTCTCAGAGTGTTTTGTTGACTGACTCCTTGAAGAGCTGGAAGTTAGCTTTCCTAAAGTTCAGCTTCCTAATTTTACTCTTTGCCTGTCTTACTCTGGAGTGTGAACTCAACCAATAACATGGTCCCTAAAGCTCAGGAAGCCTGCAATCCTGATGTCACACCAACCAGTTAATTTACATTGGTGAACAGCAGGTCCAGTATTGCATTCCCCCTAGTGGGCCATCTATTGTTTGGCTCAGAAATTTATTCTCAGTGCATTCCAGGAGCCTCCTGGATCACCTACAGCTCCCCCAGCAGGACAATAGCTTGTTATCGCAACGTCTCCTGTAGTTGCAGGTAGGCCTCATCAACAGGCTCTGCTTGATCAGGTGGCATTTAGTAGACATTGATCAGAAGACGCCCTTTGTTGCCTTGGTCTCTAACTGTCACCCACAGGCTTTTGACTAACTCATGACTATTCTTTAGGGACAGCTCTTCACATTCTATTCCTTTCCTGATATAGATAGCAAACCCCCTCCCCTCCTTCCTCTTCTGTCCCTTCTGAACAGCTTGTAGCTGTCGATATCCACACTCCAGTCATGGGAATCATCCCACCAGGTGTCATGGTTTAATAATTTTGTAATTTTTGCTATCAGTATTCCACATCATAACATCATATAAAGCATGAATAATTTTACTGAATCTGCAACTTACAGAAGAAGACTACATCTCCCAGAGAACAACACGATAGGTCACGGGACCTGGACTCTATATTAACTCTGTCGCAGAACAGACTGACGTCTTTCGAGTTCTAGCGTTCAGGGAGTGTGTGGGAGCCTTCAGCCATTCGCCTAGATTCACAGTAGGCCTCTCGGTTACGGGACTCATTCTCCTATTTTGCTTGATTCGTTAGCTCAATTTTCAATTATATTGTATTATATTGTGTTATCCTGTATTTCGATATAGTATTTAGTAAATAAGTGTGCCTCCTTAGATCGTTGCCGCTGTTTTTTTTCCTAATTAACTTTTTTTTTCCTTTCGGCCTAGGGCCCCTCCGGGGCCCACGGCCCCTGTCACGGACGCAGGTGGATTTTTCGTTCAAACCGTGACAGATTTTGGTGGAGAATGCGGGCAAATTGAGTTGCTGTTTTTCTGTGTTTTCTTCTGTTGCTCTTTTAGCTTTTAACAGAGCCACGATCTCGCAGTGGTAAGTGTTATGTACTCACCATGGTAGAGGCAACCACTGGGTGGCTTGAAACATACGCAGTACCCCATGCTACTGCTCGAAACACCATATTAGGTCTTGAGAAACAAGTCTTGTGGCGACATAGCACCCCAGAAAGAATTGAATCTGATAATGGGACACATTTCAAAAATTCCCTTATAAATACTTGGGCCAAAGATCATGGCATTGATTGGATTTATCATATCCCCTACCATGCACCAGCTTCTGGTAAAATTGAACGATATAATGGGTTGTTGAAAACTATGTTGAAAGCAATGGGTGGTGGAACATTTAAGCACTGGGAGAAGAATCTGGCAGAAGCCACTTGGTTGGTCAATACTAGAGGATCTGTCAATCGTGATGGTCCTAGCCAATCTAGCCCCCTACACACTGTAGAAGGAGATAAGGTCCCTGTTGTACATGTAAAGAACATGTTGGGAAAAGCTGTTTGGGTCCTTCCAGCTTCTGGAAAGGGCAAACCTATCCGTGGAACTGTCTTTGCCCAGGGACCTGGGTGCACTTGGTGGGTAATGCAGAAGGATGGGGATGTTCAATGTGTACCACAAAGGAATTTGATGCTGGGGGAGTGCAGTCAATAATTTTATGTATCTATATATATATGTTTGCATGTGTAGTGTATTTTAGTTATTATAGTTGTACATTTAGTTATGTTACATACAATTCTACTATTTAGCTATCATAGTTTTACATATGTGTATATATATGTATATATATATAAACCATGATGAAATAATGTAGAATAAGGGGTGGAATGTCATGGTTTTGTAATTTTGTAATTTTGCTATCAGTATTCCACATCATAACATCATGTAAAGTATGGATACTTCTATTGAATGTGAAGTCCACAGAAGAAGACTACATATCCCAGAGAACAACAGGGGTAACGATAAGTCACGGGACCAGGACGCTATATAATCTCGTTCCCAGGCTGGAGTGCCCTCCTTCTTCTCTCGAACTTCTCGGAGAGTGGGAAGCGTTCCAGCCGTGTCGCCTAGAGTTCACAGTAGGCCTCTCGTTTTTCGGGGACTCTCTCTCTCTCTGTTTGCTCGATTTGTTAGCCTCAATTATATTATATTGTGTTATCTTGTATTTCAATATCATATTTAGTAAAATAAGTTTTTCCTCCTTAGATTGCCGCTGTTTTTATCCCATTCCCCTTTTCCCCCTCCTTTCCGGGCCCCGAGGGGGGCCCACGGGGTGGCTTCCCCTGTCACGGGCATAGGTAAATCTAAGTAACCCGTGACACACAGTAGCTTCCAGCTTCTCCTGTTTATTTCCCAAGTTGCATGCATTGGTGTATTTTACTGCATGCATTTTACCTGGGAATCCAAAATTATTTGGAAGACCTGAACAAGATAACATCCACTCTGTGTTAGCTCTGTGGAGTAATAAAAAATTGCCTGAAACATTTCCTCCTCATGTGTTTTTTTGTTTGTTTGTTTGCTTTGTTTAATTTTTTTAACCAAATAGCCCCTAACTAGACAATTCTTTCTTCAAAATATTGTGGCACTTGAAAAATAACTAATGATCGTATGAGAACAAGCCAAAAGTATTACAGTACCTCAGATTTCTAGACTAAACCACACATTTTGACATGAATTCTAGAAAGGAGGTGAAGCCCATTGAGTCTCTTTGGAGACAGTGGATTTTCTTTTCCCTCTCCTGATCAACACGGTCATTTCCTCTGATATTTCTTCTTTAAATAAATTCATCCCCATATTTATTACACCTGTATTTATTTCATATCAGACATTATCAGGAATTGGAAATCAAAGAGGAGATGAGTGGAGAGAGGATGGAGGAACTGCCTAAAAGGGAACTCCCTAAGCTGATTAGGCCCTCTGATGGGGATGACGATACTCCTTAGTTGGTGGTGCCCCCTGAGTCTAACCGCTCTTCACCCACCATTAGAACGTCACCAACTAAGAAAAAACGACAGGTCATCATTATTGGTGACTCTGTACTGAAGGAAGCAGAAGGGCCAATATGTAGACCAGACCCTCTACATAGGGAGGTCTGCTGCCTCCCGGGTGCCTGGGTTAAGGATGTGAGGAAGAAACTTTCTTCCCTAGTCCACCCCACTGACTACTATCCCCTATTACTATTCCAAGCTGGTAGTGATGAGTTAGGCAGAACGTCCATGAGGACTCTGAAAAAGGATTTCAGAGCCTTGGGGAGACAGGTAAAGGGCTTGGGAGCACAAGTTGTGTTCACCTCTATCCCTCCTGTTTCAGGGAAGAATGAGGGATTCAATATAACGGGCCAACAGATCAATACCTGGCTCCGAGCTTGGTGTGCCTGGCAGGGGTTCAGGTTTTTTGACCTTGTCTCCCACCGGTCAAAAGGGACCTTAAAAAGAGAATTCGGTAGGTTCATCCAGAGGGCTTTAAACTAGGTACGAAGGGGGTGGGGTTGTAGCTGGGGCCACCAAAACGGAGACTATATGCAATGTCCCTGTGCTTGCAGGAGAGGGGTGTGCTTCTAAGCCCCTGAGGTCTTGGCCCTTGGTGAAGGAGGAGAGTGACTCACCCCCTTGTAGGAAAAAAACGAGAGCTGGTGTCAAGCTGGTGGCTGTGGAAACACCTAATAGTAGTCACGAGGCAATTAGGGCTGCTGCTGATCACAAGGAGGCCAAGCTCAAGTGCCTTTATGCTAATGCACACAGCATGGGTAATAAACAAGAGGAGCTGGAGGCCATAGTGTGTTCAGAAAGTTTTGATATAGTTGCCGTCATGGAAACATGGTGGAATGACTCCCACAGCTAGAGTGCAGTGATTGAGGGCTACCAACTTTTCAAAAAAAAAAATAGACTAGGTAGGAAAGGCAGTGGTGTAGCTCTCTATGGTAAAAAAGACTATGAATGCGTGGAAATCAAAAAAGGTGATGATAAGGTCGAAAGCTTATGGATCAGAATAAAAGCTAAGGCCAACAATACTGATGTTACTGTGGGAGTTTGCTACAGGCCACCTACACAGGATGAAAAAGTGGATGGGATGCTTTATAAACAATTGGGGGAGGTCTCGAGGTTACTCCCCCCCACTCTGGTGGGGGATTTCAACTTCCCGGACATCTGCTGGAATTACAATACAGCAGATAGGGAACAGTCCTGGAGGTTCCTAGAGTGTGTGGGAGATAACTTCCTGACACAGCTGGTGATGGAGCCGACGAGGGGAAGCAAAATTCTGGACCTGCTGTTTTTTAACAGAGAAGGTCTGGTGGGGGATGTAAAGGTTGGAGGCCATCTGGGACAAAGTGATCATGAAATGCTAGATTTCTCGATCCTTGTCGAACAGTAGAGGAGAGTCAGCAGAACTGCCACCTTGGACTTCCGGAAGTCCGACTTTAACCTCCTTAGGACCGTGGTTGAGAGGGTCCCCTGAGGGGTAACTTTGGAGAGTGTGGGAGCCCAGGAAGGCTGGGAATACTTTAAGAAAATTGTCCTAAAGGCACAGGAGCTGACTGTCCCAAAATCGCGAAAGACGAGCCGAGGGGCGAGGAGGCCGGGATGGTTGACCAGAGATCTTTGGCTTGATTTCATGAACAAAAAGAGAGTTTACGGTCTCTGGAAGAGTGGGCAAGCTACTTATGAGGATTACAGGTATGTAGTGAGGCTGTGCAGGGAGGAAATTAGGAAAGCCAAGGTGCAGCTAGAACTGAGCTTGGCCACTAAGGTTAAGGAGAACAGTAAATATTTTTAGAAACACATCAACAGCAAGAGGAAGGCTAAGGAAAATCTCCATCCCTTGTTGTATTCTGAGGGCAACTTGGTCACCAAGGATCAGGATAAGACTGGGGTACTTAATACCTTCTTTGCCTCGGTCTTCAATAGTAATGATTGTAATTCCCTGGGAACACAGCCCCCTGCGCTGGTAGATGGGAAGCAGGAACAAAACGAGCCCTGCGTGATCTGCGATGAGATGGTTCTGGACCTGCTTCGAAAGCTGGATGTTTATAAGTCCATGGGGCCGGATGGTTCGCACCCTAGAGTGCTGAGGGAGTTGGCGGATGTGGTTGCCAAACCACTCTCCGTAATTTTTCAGCAGTCTTGGCTGACTGGGGATGTCCCAGTGGACTGGAGGCTGGCGAATGTGATGCCCGTCTTCAAAAAGGGCCGGAAAGATGATCCTGGCAGCTACAGGCCCATCAGTCTCACCTCGGTGCCCGGGAAGGTTATGGAAAGGATAATCTCAGGTACCATCATGGAACAACTAAACGTCAGCCAGAAGATCAGACCTAGTCAGCATGGGTTTATGAACGGTAGATCCTGCCTGACTAACCTGATTTCATTCTATGACAAGGTGACCTGCTTGGTAGATGAAGGTAAGGCTGTTGATGTGATCTACCTGGACTTCAGTAAGGCCTTTGACACTGTCCCCCATAACATTCTGGTAGAGAAGCTGGCTGCCCATGGTTTGGATGGGCGCACGCTCTGCTGGGTGAAGAGCTGGCTGGATGGCCGGGCCCAGAGGGTTGTGGTCAATGGAGTGGAATCCAGTTGGCGGCCAGTCACGAGCGGCGTCCCCCAGGGCTTGGTGCATGGGCCACTTCTTTTTAACATCTTCATTGATGATCTGGATGAGGGGATTGAGTGCACCCTCAGCAATTTTGCAGACGACACTAAGCTGGGAGGGAGTGTTGATCTGCCTGAGGGGAGAAGGGCACTACAGAGGGACCTGGACAGACTTAATCAATGGGCCAAAGTTAACAGCATGAGTTTCAATAGGGCCAAGTGTCAGGTCCTGCATTTTGGTCACAACAACCCCAGGCAACCCTACAGGCTTGGGGAGGTGTGTCTGGAAAGCTGTCTGATGGAAAGGGACCTTGGTGTGCCGATGGAGACTCGGCTGAATATGAGCCAGCAGTGTGTACAGGTGGCCAAGAAGGCCAATGGCATCCTGGCTTTTATCAGGAATGGTGTGGTGAGCAGGACTAGGGAAGTCATCCTGCCCCTGTACTCGGCATTGGTGAGGCCTCACCTCGAGTACTGTGCTCAGTTTTGGGCACCTCAGCACAGGAAAGACATGGAGGTACTGGAGCAGGTCCAGAGAAGGGCAACGAGGCTCATGAAGGGCTTGGAGAATACGGCCTATGAGGAGAAGCTGAAGGAGCTGGGGCTGTTTAGTCTGGGGAAAAGGAGGCTGAGGGGAGGCCTTATCGCCCTCTTCCAGTACCTGAAAGGCTCTTACAGTGAGAGTGGGGCAGGTCTCTTCTCACTAGTGACAAGTGACAGGACGAGGGGAAATGGCCTCAAGTTGCGCCAGGGCAAGTTTAGGTTGGATATTAGGAAGAACTTATTTACAGAAAAGGTAGTTAGGTACTGGAATAGGCTCCCCAGGGAGGTGGTTGAATCGCCATCCCTGGTTGTGTTTAAGAGCTGTTTGGATGTGGTACTCAGGGATATGATTTAGCGTAGGGTTTTTATAGTTAGGGTACTGGTTAGGCTGCGGTTGGACTTGATGATCTTTGAGGTCTTTTCCAACCTGGGTAATTCTATGATTCTATGATTACATGATTCATGTCAGCCAGAGCAAGATCCATTTCTGTAGAAGACAAACCTTGTGCTAGTGCCAGAACTCCAACAACAGAGCTCAGTCCATTCAAACAAAGAAACAAAGCCTCAACACAGCACACCTAACTTTCACATCATCCCCCCCCTTTCCCCCCCCTTTCCCCCCCCCCCCCACATACACACCTTTGGGATACTGGAGCTGTTTGGAATAATACGTGGGACTTTTTCTTAACATTCCATGTAAATATTTACCTATTGCTTTTACTGATGACTACACTTCTAAACATTCAACTTCAAATAATGAACACAATTTTATACCATTTTATTAGTTGACCCAGGCCATGTTCATTACTGTCACTTAACACTCTACCTTCCAAAAACAATACTTCCAGTCTCAGCTGTTTTACTGCTCTTCTCCAAATTAATTCTATATTGCTAACAGCTTTCTGGTATTGACAGGATTCTAAGATTGATCTTGCCATGAGTGTGACAGTAGCCTTTTTGTCCATAATCCACCTTGGCATTATTGTACCTCCAGATATTATCTTCCTAACATTTACACCCACACCTTGCAAAGCATTACTTTTTAACAGCTGTGTTTTCCACTGAACTTATACTTTGTGTTTTCAAGGATCCCTGTTATATCCACTTCAGCTTATACTTCCATATGTGACTCTCTTGTTTTCTTCTGCAACAAGTTCAGTTTCAGAAAGTCATAAGGGTAATACCATGCATAATATATGGTTTTGGTAAAACTTCAATTATTTTCCTCCAATTTCTCACTTCCCATTACTTTTTGTTTTCCTTTACTGAATTATCAGACATACATATTTGCCCCAAAATCATTTTATTTTGGTCTAAAACTTGTGCTAATCCTTTTTTTCTGGATTATATCCACATTGTAAAATGGCTTGAAGGATTCTTTAAAACATTCCTACTAACTTCTATAGCAGTCCTAAAAAAGCATATTTCCTTGCAACTTCGAGCCACTACATAATATTCTCCCTCCGTGGCAGATATACCAGAATTTTTTTTTCTTGGTTGTCGTTCTTCAGTTTCAGAGTTATTTAAGGCTGCTCATAACCATTATATAAATGTTGTTTTTCTGTGAAAACTATGAAATGCTGTCAAAGTTAAGGCATACGTAAATTACCAAAATACATCTATTTTTTATGATCTACTTTGAAAATTGAACACCTCCATCCTAACTAGTTTTTAAGAACTGATGCAGTCTGTTGTTTGAGATATCTCATTGCCTTGTACATTACAAAAAGGTAAGAGAATTAAGACTCAGCACACCTGCACAAAAGTATCAGTTTGTATATTTCTTTTTGGAAAAACATTGGGAATTTTGTTTCCTTCCACCTGTTCCTTCTCTTTGCCTTTCTGTAGTACCTTACTTTTATAAGAACTAGGATGTTGAATTATTTGGAAAACAATTACACAAAAAAAGTTACAAATCATTAAGATTTAACCCAACCCTTACTCTGTTTCTATTTCAACCAGCAACTCCAAGTTTTTACCTCCACAGAATCAGCTATATTTTCTATAGAATTACACAATGATGCCTGTAGAAATACCTCTCACTCAGTCTGTTGTGACTTCTCTGTCATCTGCAATGATTCAGGGTAAGAGATTCTAGAGCATTTTGAGAACATATATGGGAGAAACTATATTTTGGAAACAAGTAATGTATTTCTTTTTAACTGGAAACTTTGAAGTTAGTCCTCTACCAGCACTGGCATAAAGAGGAAATACTTCATAAGAACCTAAAACTCCACAGAAAAATTAAATGGTAAAGAAGCCTTCAGAAAACATTTTGATATGCAAAATTTGTTTTGTTTCTCCAGGTAGTTACCCACTATCTCCTTTTTAATCCTCTATGTTGCTAGAACAAGCTAATTTTGTTTCCTTCTTTGTAGAAGAAAGAAGATATGGAAGTAGGTAGTGGAGAATAAAGAGGGATTTCCACTCTATCTTTACTCTGCGTATAATCTTATCTAATATTCACTAGCCCGCAACAGACTTTACAGGTTTCCATAATGTTATGGTTTTATTATTTTTGGTTACTGCTTTTCCACATCATTACATGTAGTGCACTGAGATTTAAAGTGTTAATGCTCCAGTTCCGGTCACCTGTCCGGAAGAGAAGAACTACATACCACAGGGGGCTTTGTGGTCAGAGAGGAGATATACTGTCTGGCAAGGTCACGAGACCTTCCCATTTTTTCGGTTCTCCTCCATGCTGCTCAATCTGATTGCGCATCTCACTACAACATTATGGTGAGGCCTTTCCACCTTTCAGACACTCTCTCATTATATTTGATTTATTAGCTTCAATTCTAATTATATTGTATTAGAGTGTGCTATCTTGCATTCTGATACCATATTTAGTAAATTAGTTTGTTTTTCCTCAGATCGTTGCCACTGTTTTTAATTATTTTGGGGTCTCCTGTTTCCCCGTTTTGGAGGCAAGGATCTGCAGATCCCTCTGCCCCACTAGTCCCAGAACCAGACAGAACCAGCCCGTAAACTGTCAACATTCTTGGTGGAGAATGCGGGCAAAAGCTGCTTTTTAGCTTTTAGAACGAATCTCTCTCTGCTCTTGGAGAACTTCGTTAGGAGAATTATATCCCTTCTGGAGGTGCTCACTGAACAGCATAACCTTGAAAATCCAGGTGGACTGCCATTATTCTGGGATATCTGTTAAATCCAAGCACTACTATCTTGCTTCTGTAAAAGAGGAAAAAAAAAAAATGATCCCACTTTCTCTTTTAGCCTTGATTCCAGAGGGAGCTACTAATTCTACAGAACTTGTGATTTTTAAACAAGACTCCCTCCAACTCGAGAGAGATGCCCTCTGAATCAAGAGATACTCCCTGCAATCCAAACTCAACGGTCTCCAATCTCAATGGGACACCTTACAGTTCAAACAGAAAGCCTTCCAATCTGAGAGACGGCCTGCTAACCAAGAGACTCCCTTCAGTCCAAATTCAACAACCTTCAGTTTCAAAAAGACACTCTCTGGTCCAAGCGAGATGCCCTCCCATCTGAACAAGACACCCTCTGGTCTGAAAGGGAAATCCTCAAGTCCAAACAGGATGTATTCAAAACTGAGCGAGATGCCTTCCAACACGCAAAATTCAGTCTCCAAATTGAACTAAAAAACATTCAGGCTCATCGAGTCATGCTCAAATCTGAACTAAATACCCTCATAAATGAATGAGACAGACTCTGAGCCAAGCTGCAGAGTGAGAGCATTGGAACTGACCAACCTGAACAACCACAGGAGGCACCAGAATCAATGTCAGTTACCCCTGTAAGAGGATGGAAAATGAAACGAATCTCAACTCAGTTAGAACAGAAGAAAAAAGAGGAGGGGAAAGGAAAGGAAGCAGACACTGTAAGAGAAAAGGAGGAAAGAGGTCGAGAAGAGTGGCTCTGAGATCCAGGGGAAGTGCCACTGAGTCCAGGGGAGGGGCAGTCAATAAGATTGTGGTTACCAATGCCCAGGAGGGTAAGAACAAGTCCTGAAAGAGTAGGAGGTGAACAAGACATCGTTACCATTACTGATTGTCATGGTTTTCTAATGTTGCTGTCAATATTCCAAATCATAACATCATGTGCAGTATGGATCATTAAAAGGTTCATACTCCACTTCCATGGTGTCATGGTTTAATAATTTTGTAATTTTACTATCAGTATTCCACATCATAACATCATATAAAGCATGAATAATTTTACTGAATCTGCAACTTACAGAAGAAGACTACATCTCCCAGAGAACAACATGGTCAGAGATGGGTCACGGGACCTGGACACTATTATCTCTCTCCCAGGCTAGACTGACGTCTTTCGAGTTCTGGCATTCAGGGGAGTGCGTGGGATCCTTCACCGTTTCGCCTAGATTCACAGTAGGCCTCTCGGTTTCGGGACTCATTCTCTCTCCTATTTTGCTTGATTCGTTAGCTTAATTTCAATTATATTATATTATATTATATTATATTATATTATATTATATTATATTATATTGTGTTATTCTGTATTTTGATATAGTATTTAGTAAATAATTGTGCCTCCTTAGATTGTTGCCGCTGTTTTCTTTTCCTAATTAACTTTTTTCCTTTCGGCCTAGGGCCCCTGCAGGGCCCACGGCCCCCTGTCACGGACACGGGTAGATTTTTCTTTAAACCGTGACACATGGAATAACAACGCCCCCGATGGTAAGTTCTAGGAAGCACTGCCAGAGACCCAACTATCGACAGAGGGATTAGCAGATGTTTGGATGGAGCTGCCACCCATTGGGACCAACTATTAGAAGCCATGAGAGAAAGGTACCCCTTCAAGGATGCTTTGAAGCCTCAAATTATTAAGTGGGATACCATCGAAAAAGGTATCTAGTACCTGTGTGCCCTGGTGGCGCAGTGGTAGGAATGCCGCCTTGCAACACCAGGGCCCGGGGTTCGAATCCCCCCTGTGGTGCAAGTGGTAGAAGTGCCACTCTGCAGCACAGAGGCTCGAATCCCGGGGGTTGGACTCGATGATCTCTAAGGTCCCTTCCAACCCGCACGAGACTATTACTATTACTATAACCTGAGGGAAATGGCCGTGGTGGAAATGTTGTACAACCCTGATCCACACGACCGTGATCCTGAGAGAGTGAGGACCAAGCCTAGCATGTGGCAGAAACTCACAAGTACAGCACCAGAAAGATATGCTCAGACACTGGTAAAATGTTTGAAAGATACTTGGACAACCAGAGAAAACCCCGAGTTTTTGAACTGATTATGACAGTTCATAACTACGAACAGCAGCTCCCCCCACTACGTGCCGCAGTTTCTGCCATCTCATGGCTAGAAGACCGACTGGATGAAATGCACAAGAAATTGTTTCCATCGACTAATTGCAATGATCCCGTAGTAGTATCAGAAACGACAGATGAAGGTCAATCCCTGTACGGGCCACCAGGACTAATGAAGGATCGGATCAAAGTATTCCAGTCCTACTCCTCACCTGTATCATCAAAAGTCTCAGCTATGAGACGCACACACTTTCCAGCTCGAGCAATGAACAACAGTAAGATTGCACTGCGTGTTTCCAAGTGGCGCTACCTACATGACCACGGAGAAGATATGAGGAAGTGGCACGACCAGCCTACTCCTGTACTATGAGCACAGGTGAGAGAACTACAAAACAGACCAACCACCAGTACAGCTGCTCCAGTCATCACAGGTAACCAATAGAGGGGCCCTGCCCTCAGTCAGGGGAGGGAGAGGGATAATAGAGTTTATTGGACTGTGTGGATTCGATGGCCTGGCACATCACAACCACAGAAATACAAGGCAATGGTGGATACCGATGCACAGGGCACACTGATGCCCTCAAGTCATGAAAGGACAGAATCAATCCATATTTCTGGAGTGACTGGGGACTCTCAAGAATTGACTGTGTTGGAGGCCGAAATAAGCCTCACTGGTAAAGACCGGCAAAAGCATTCTATTGTGACTGGCCCAGGGGCTCCATGCATACTTGGTATTGATTACCACAGAAGGGGGCATTTCAAGGATCCTAAGGGGTATCGATGGGCCTTTGGAATAGCTGCTGTAGATATGGACAACATTAAGCAGCTGTCTGTTTTGCCTGGCCTGTCAGAGGACACGTCTGTTGTGGGGCTGCTACAAGTAAAAGAGCAGCAGGTACCGATTGCTACAAAGGCAGTGCACAGACGGCAGTAACACACCAACAAGGATTCCTTGCTCCCCATTCATGATTTGATTCGCCAGTTGGAGAATCAGGGAGTGATCAGCAAATCTCACTCACCTTTTAACAGCCCCATATGGCCAGTGCGTAAAGCCAGTGGAGAATGGAGGCTGACAGTAGACTACCGTGGCCTGAATGAGGTCACACCCCCACTGAGTGCTGCTGAGCCGGACATGTTGGAACTCCAGTATGAGCTGGAGTCAAAAGCAGCCAAATGGTATGCCACCACTGACATTGCTAACGCCTTCTTCTCCATTCCTTTGGCCGCAGAATGTAGGCCACACTTTGCCTTCACCTGGAGGGGCATTCAGTATACTTGGAACTGTTTGCCTCAGGGATGGAAACACAGCCCAACCATTTGCCATGGGTTGGTCCAAACTGTATTGGAACAGGGTGGTGCTCCACCACTGCCAGTGCTGAACTGGATGTTCAGGGAAGAGGTTCCCTCCACCAATCATGCAACCAATGCCACCTGGAGCAAGTGGATTCCACTGATTACACAGCGAGCACGGATGGGGAACCTCAATCATCCAGGAATTTTAGATGTGATCATGGACTATCCTGAAGGTAAAAAGTTTGGAACATCACCAGCAGAAGAGGTTTCACGTGCTAAGGAGGCCCCACCATACAACGAACTACCAGAAAATGAAAAGAAATATGCCCTGTTCTCTGATGGATCGTGACGTATTTTCGGGAAGCATCGCAAATGGAAAGCTGCTGTGTGGAGCCCCACACGACAGG
Organism: Coturnix japonica; assembly: GCF_054131305.1. NCBI lineage: Eukaryota > Metazoa > Chordata > Aves > Galliformes > Phasianidae > Coturnix > Coturnix japonica. The sequence continues at coordinate 572,339 of NW_028188974.1, forward strand.
TTGCAGAGGCCACTGAAGGTAAAGGAGAATTAAGTCAGTTTGCAGAGGTAAAAGCTGTCCAACTGGCCATAGATGTTGCTGAACGGGAGAGGTGGCCAATGCTGTATCTTTATACTGACTCATGGATGGTGGCAAATGCCTTATGGGGGTGGTTACAGCAGTGGGAGCAAAATAACTGGCAGCAGAGGGGTAAACCTATTTGGGCTGCTGAACTGTGGAAAGACATTGCTGCCCGAATAAATAATATGGTTGTAATGGTACGCCATGTTGATGCTCATGTGCCCTAGAGTCGGGCTACTGAGGAACAGCAAAATAACCATCAGGTAGATCAAGCTGCCAAAACTGAGGTGGCTCAAATAGACTCGGACTGGCAACACAAGGATGAATTATTTTGAGCTCAATGGGCCCATGAGACCTCGGGCCATCAAGGAAGAGACACGACATATAAGTAGGCCAGAGATCAAGGGATGGATTTAACTATGGACGCTATTGTGCAGATTATTCATGACTGTGAAATATGTGCTATAATTAAACAAGCCAAGAGGATGAAACCTCTCTGGGAGGAGGGGTGGTGGCAAAAGTATAAATATGGAGAGGCGTTGCTGGTTGATTATATCACTTTGCCACAATCTCGCAGTACTAAGTGTTATGTGCTTACCATGGTGGAGGCAACCACTGGGTGGCTTGAAACATATGCAGTACCCCATGCTACTGCTCGAAACACCATACTGTGTCTTGAGAAACAAGTCCTGTGGTGACATGGTGTAAGAGGCCATGCTTTTTACACTATTGTCTCAAAAGTTTGCTGAAATGGACAAGTTCAGGCAAGTCCTGGCCAAGGTTCCAGGACTCCCTTTGTCTGAGACACACAGGAACCAAGGTTCAAGAAATCCCTTTGTTTAAGAGATGGACAAGTCCGGGAGCTAGGAAAGGGAGATAAGATGCAGATTAATAGCCCTAAAGTGGTCTTTTTGTGTGGGCCTATCTCAAGGAAGATGGCCATCTCTGAGGAATTCACAGGACTCTGACCCGAGCCTTCCAGAAATGTCTCGCTGCCCGAGACTCCACTTCTTGAGACCTCGCTACTCTGACCGCCTTCTCTGTGCTGCACCGATCTGCTGTTTGCGGCCTGCTACTCTGCTGCTGCTCTCCCCTACGCTTATTTTGCCCCGGACCAACGTAACAACGTGCTACGGGTCGCTGCTGCATCCAGGAGGTGACTATCCCTGCTTTAACGTAATTCTTGCTCTTTTCTACCTTTTCTATTGCCCACTTTCCCTTCCCCATCACCCTAATTTTGATATTCGCCGCTCTCCCTTCCCCATCCCCTCTGCTGTCTATTATTTCCAATAAACTGGTCGGATCAACATTTGAATGCTTTTCTTCTTAATCTCACGCCGGGCATAACATATCAAAAGAACCTTGCCTCACTCCTAAATTGGAGCGAGACACATGGCACCCAGAAAGAACTGAGTCTGATATTGGGACACATATCAAAACTTCCATTATGAATACTTAGGCCAAAGATCATGGCATTGAGTGGATTTATCATATCCCCTACCACGCACCAGCTTCTGGTAAAACTGAACGATACAATGGGTTGTTGAAAACTATGTTGAAAGCAATGCGTTGTGGAACATTTAAGAACTGGGAGTAGCATTTAGCAGAAGCCACTTGGTTGGTCAATACTAGAGGATCTGTCGATCGTGATGGTCCTAGCCAATCTAGCCCCCTACACACCACACTATAGAGTTAGGTAAGGTCCCTGTTGTACACGTAAAGAACATGTTGGGAAAAGCTTTTTGGGTCCTTCCAGTCTCTGGAAAGGGCAAACCTTTACATGGAACTGTTTTTGCCCAGGGACCTGGGTGTACTTGGTGGGTGGGAAGCGTTCCAGCCGTGTTGCCTAGAATTCACAGTAGGCCTCTTGGTTTTCGGGGACTCTCTCTCTCTGTTTTGTTCAATTTATTAGCCTCAATCATATTGTATTATATTGTGTTATCTTGTTATCTTGTATTCCGATATCATATTTAGTAAAATAAGTTTTTCCTCCTTAGATTGCCACCGCTGTTCTCTTTTCCCATTCCCCTTTTCCCTTCCCTTTTGGGCCAGGGACCCTACGGGGCGGCTGCCTCCTGTCACAGGTACAGGTAAATCTAAGTAACCTGTGACACAAGCTTACTGCAGTGCTCAAGAAAGCACATACTTGTCTCCAGTATCAGTATTCTCCTTCCACACTTGGATAGAGGGGGTGTTAAAAAATCATTTAAGCTGGTTTCAGTAATTAAGAGTCTCTTTTATCAGTTTGTGGTTCCCATGTGTGGATAATAACATAAATTAATTTCTTTATCATGACACAGACCTTCCTTTGTATTCATCTTCTGCCACAGAGTATGGTAATTAGCAATCTTGTTTTTCCACATCATAGATGAACAGGTCACATTCATTATTTCTGAATCACCACTTTTAAGTGGTTTAGTTCCAGACTCATCTCTTGCCTTTAGCCAGAAGTGCATATTTCATACTTGAAACTTCATACAGAAACATATGGCTGTCTCTATCTTCAGAAAGGCACTGTTCTTTTGGTTTCTGTTCAAGTGCCTAATTGTGCTTTAGCTGAGAATTCTCCTCAAAGGTGACAGATCTTGGACCTCTCCTCCATCCCAGACATTCACATACTCATGTTCCTATGCTGTATAGGTGGAAATTCCACAGCCATCTCAGTGTCACCAAGTAGATTTATATTTATCAACCATTTTTCATTTTTTTGCTTCTACTTAGATAATCAGATCCTACTGCTCAATGCCTGTTAACCAACCAGTTTTAGCAGTACTTAGACCCTTAACTAGAATTAGGTGAGAACTTAAGCAGTATTTCATATCTAAACAATTCTTCACATACAAAGTTCTTCCATTAACTCCTCAAATTCATTTGTTTCTCAAAGGATTGTTATAGTACTAAACAAAACAAAATTTCCATTTGCCTTCCCTTCAACTTAACCAGAGAATTACCCAGGCTACAGCATGTTCTCTGCAATTTAGCAGCAGTTAAGCTATAAAAATGAAGTCTTTGCCATGTGAAATGTATTTACATTTTCATAAGTTAAAATAATCATTCTGTTAGTTTACAGTTAACTGTAATTTGCTATAGGTCTCCATTCCAGTCCTTCCACTTCTGGAAGCATCTTACCTGTGCCATCATCTGCATCATTCTGACCAATCTCCCAAATCTCTGATTTTGTCCCAAAGTCATCAGCAGAAGACTCCACATAGTCTGCAGGATTAAATGTCCTACAGTTTTAAAAGTTAAGAAATAGAAGGGAACACACAGGTCATTCACTGAACACAAGTGTCACCACTTTTAGCTGAAGTTGTATTAAATTTAATATCACAATTTCCATGTATTTTTATCTATCATTTTTGTTTCCAAAGAAATCTTTCCTCTATGAGCAGATTAAAAAATGCATTGATTAGAAAAAAAAAGGGGGGGGAACAAAATTAAGAGAAGGAAAAAAGCAAGGAGACTATTAAGAAACTGACCCAAAATAAGAATTTCTAAAAAAGCAGTTAACAGCATACCTATCCCTCCCCATCCAATAAAGCATCAGTTTATATGCTCAGCATAAAACTTTTCTCAGCTGATAGTTTATCTGTGGCTGACTGATGAGAAACTGGTAGTGGCATGTATTTTCAGAGCACCAGACTTGTGCAGGACAGTAGCTGGAATATTGGTAACAGTATTTCAGAATGCACTCCCAATACCAATAAAAAAAAACAAAAAAAAAAACAAAAAAAAAAACCAAAAAAAACCCCACAGATGTATATAACAGGTAAAAAGGACTATTACAAAAAAAAACTTACTTTCAGTTTACTGTTGGAATTGTGAATAAGAAGGATTATTAGAGAAGTAGAACTAGTCATCAGTTCATCATGACATCACTGACATTAAATGAAATATCATATAAAGCAAACATTGAAGTAAGTGGTGGCTATGCTTCTCTGAGTCAAGTTACTCTGATAAACTGAGAACGATCTTTATAGCTACTCAGTAAATTCCTTTGATTCTGTTTTAGGGTATGTGCATGTCCAAATAGCTAAATCATAAAACCTCAAAAACAGGAGAAAGTTCATAATCGGTAGTCTACTTGTTTTATTTAGGACTCACATTCCACGTTACACTGAAACAAATCTTTTTTTAAATATACCTAGGATCACACAGAACTTTTCAGCGTTGTAGGCACTCTGTGGCTGTTACTGATCATTACAAATGAGTTCTCCAAGTTTAATATACTAATATTGAGTGAACTCAGATTAGGTTTGCATAGGTGTATCTAGTTACAAATATTAGCTTAAAAAAACAAACAAAAAATCAAATTATTAACTAACAGATCTGTGAATTTTTGCATCCATACTGATTTATCATACATACAGCAATATTAATACATACAGTGACAATCAGTATTTCCAGTGAGCTTGATCCTCCCTAAAATCTGTGCTCTGCATGTTTCTTACCCCATGCCTTGGGCTGAAAACCTCCCTGCTCCTCTCCCTCTGCCACGTCCAAATCCTAGGAAAGAAAATACCATTTAACAGCAACAGCAGAAAAGGAATTGACATGTGGAAAGAAACTCCATAGCCTGTCAGGATATAGAGCAGGTATGATTTATTAAGGAGATATGCTCATAGCCCCTGTGAAAGGGAGTAGTTCCACCAAGCTTGCACACTGTTAGGAAGAAGCGTGTTAAAGATAAACACAGATATAGGCTGAACTTATACATAATCAATAATCTCCCCCCAGAAGTACATATATATGTAATACATATATATGATACATATATGGCTCCCCGTGGCCGTGAGATGAAGGCTCTCTGTGAAGGCTTGCTGTAATCTTCTGAATCTGTGGGAGGGGCACCCCCCAAACTGGGATTGGCTTGCCCTTGGGACATCTTATCACCTTTCTGCCACATGTCCTAAAGCTGTTCTCAAATTGCTTTCTTTATGACTTTCACTCCTTCACTATCCCAGACTTACTGTCTGCATTTCTCATAAACTATGTACACTACCTCTAACTATGCTGGGCCCTTCTCCACTATACTGTGGGATCCCTTTTCCATTCTTCAGAACCAGTCACAATTCTGTCACTTTAGAAAATGCTGTGATTGAAAAAGAAAACCACTGCAGTTAAATATATTTCCACACAGGAGAATATTTCTACATTCCCCTAACATATGCAAATAAATCAGAGTTCAGTGAACGTTTCAGCAGGACAAATTTTTTGTTTGTTGTTTGGCTATGTGGGTTTTTTTTTCTTTTTAATCTAGAGAAGTAGCTCAAAATTCTGATTTACCTAAAGCCTCATCCCAACTAAGATGGTCATTTTTAAATCATTAGACCTTGTTCGAAAATATGCCTTTAATTTTTCACTCTTGCCCAAGAGGCTCTAAAAGCCCAGTCTCTGTGCATGTTCTGATCTCACAAGAAATTCCCTGTCACTCCCTGTCTGTGAAAAGAAAGCTTAAGTATTCCATTCATTTCTTTCTTTTCATTGGACTCCTTGTCCATCCCTAACCTCCTGCAGTCTTCTACCTGCATCCGTACATTCCTTGTCTTTGTCTCTTACTGACATGAAAATTAATCAATTCAGATTACTCAGTTCTCATAGCCACTCTCAGAAATATGTTGATATTTAAACTACAAAAAACGTGTTGTCTCTAGTTTTGATACCAGTCTCAGTTTACAAGCTTCTTGATACAATGAATGGCTTTCTTTTACCATGTAGAATAGCACCAAAAAGACTTGAAATTTTATAACTTAACCATGCATAAAGTACATGCCAACATAAATTTCTAGAAACTATTTCTTACATGCAGCATTTCCTACAGATATTTTTTTTACTGCTTTTTTTTTTTTTTTTTTTTTAGGAAAAAGAGCTGGCAGCACTTTAAGGACAACCTTCTGAGAATGCAACAGCTCTCCATACCCCAGATGAAAAAGTCGAACAGGGGAGGCAGGCAACCACTGTGGCTGAACAAGGACCTGCAGCTTAAACTGAGGGAAAAGAGGGCAATGTACAGGAAGTGGAAGTAGGGTTGTGCAGCCTGGGAGAAATACAGGGCTGTTGTCCATGTGTGTAGAAACAGGATTAGGAAAGCCAAGGCGCAGATGGAGCTGAACTTGGTGAGGGATATAAAGGATAACAAGAAGAGGTTCTACAAGTACATAAGCATGAGGAGACAGGACAAAGTTTTCCACCTGATGAAAGGTAATGTGGAGCTGGCTTCCTCAGACACAGAAAAAGCTGTGGTATTCAATGAGTGCATTGCCTCAGTCTTCACGGGTAGTGTCACAGACTAATCTAGATCAATCTATGTCCGTGACAGGGAGGCAGTAGGCCTGTGTGACACCAAAAATGGGAAGGGAGAAAGGAAAGGTGTAGGGAGATGGGAGATGGGCTCAAGGAAACAAACAGAGCAGCAGCAACGATGTAAGGAAGAAAACTTATTTTACTAATTATGATATCGGAATGCAAGATAAAAGATAAGATTGTGTGCCCCGGTGGCGCAAGTGGTAGGAATGCCGCGTTGCAACACCGGAGGCCCTGGGTTCGAATTCCCCTTGTGGCGCAAGTGGTAGAAGTGCCGCTCTGCTACACAGGAGGCTCAAATCCCGGGGGTTGGACTCGATGATCTCTAAGGTCCCTTCCAACCCGCACAAGACTATGATACTATGATGATGATAACACAATATAATACAATCTAATTAAAATTGAGGCTAATAAATCAAGGAAAATAAAAGAGAAAGAGAGAGAGACGTTTCCAAAGGCCGAGAAGCCTACTTTGAAATTGAAGGCGCCACGGCTTGGAAGCACACCCACACTCACTGCCAGGCAGTGAGAGAGAGAGCCAGTGTCACTTCCGTGATGTGTTTCCTTCACTGACCGTGAGGTCCTCTGGGACATGTAGTTCTTCTCTGTGCTCCACATGATTTCATGATGTGGAATACCAGTAGAAAAACTACAAAACCATGACATTGCACCCCTTATTCTACATCACTACATCATGTTTGTAATATATATATATATACAAATAAATAATAATTAAATGCATTACACACACAAGTCTATATACATACATATACATATAATTACTGACTGCACTCCCCCAACATCATTCCATCAGTGGCCTCTGCAACTTGCCGTGAGGGGCTCCACACAGCAGCTTTCCATCTGCGATGCTTCCCCACAATACGACACAATCCATCAGTGAACAGGGCATATTTCTTTTCATTTTCTGGTAGTTCGTTGTATGGTGGGGCCTCTTTAGCACGTGACACCTCTTCTGCTGGTGATGTTCCAAAATTTTACTTTCAGGCCAGTCCATGATCACCTCTAAAATTCCTGGATGATTGAAATTCCCCATCCGTGCTCCAGGTGGCATCAGTTGCATGATGGGTGGAGGGAACCTCTTCCTTGAACATCCAGTTCAGCACTGGCAGTCGAGGTGCCAAAAGGAGCTGCGTTTCAGTACCAGTTATTTCGGAAGCAGCCTGAACCCCCTCATACACAGCTAAGATCTCCTTCTCAGTTGGAGTGTAGCACTCTTCAGACTCCTTGTACGCTCGACTGCAAAATCCCAGGGGTCAGCCTCGGGTCTCTCCTGAAACTCTTTGCAACAGACTCCAGGTGGGACCTTTCTCTCCAGCAGCAGTGTAGAGGATGTTCTTTATATCCTGTCCCATCCGTACTGGCCCCAGGGCCACGGCACGGGCTATCTCTTGTTTAATCTGTTCAAAAGCCTGCTGCTGTTCAGGGCCCCATGAAAAATCATTCTTCTTCCGCGTCACCTGATAAAGGGGGCATACAATAAGGCTGTAGTTTGGAACATGCATCCTCCAAAAGCCCACTACACCCAGGAAAGACTGTGACTCTTGTTAGTAGGCGGAGACATGGCAGTGATTTTGTCTATCACATCTGTTGGGATGTGACGACGTCCATCCTGCCACTTTATACCCAGGAACTGAATTTCCTGGGCAGGCCCTTTTACTTTGCTTCGCTTAATAGCAAAGCCGGCTTGTAGAAGAATTTGGATTATCTGCTCTCCTTTTGTGAAAACTTCCTCTGCTGTATCGCCCCACACAACAATGTCATCAATGTACTGCAGGTGTTCAGGAGCACCACCCTGTTCCAATACAGCTTGGACCAACCCATGGCAAATGGTTGGGCTGTGTTTCCATCCCTGAGGCAAACGGTTCCAAGTATACTGAATGCCCCTCCAGGTGAAGGTAAAGTGTGGCCTACATTTTGCAGCCAAAGGAATGGAGAAGAAGGCGTTAGCAATGTCAATATGTCAAATGGCATACCATTTGGCTGGTTTTGACTCCAGTTCGTTCCAACATGTCCGGCACAGCAACACTCAGTGGGGGTGTGACCTCATTCAGGCCACGGTAGTCTATCGTCAGCCTCCATTCTCCACTGGCTTTACGCACTGGCCATATGGGGCTGTTAAAAGGTGAGTGAGATTTGCTGATCACTCCCTGATTCTCCAACTGGCAAATCAAATCATGAATGGGGAGCAAGTAATCCCTGTTGGTGCAGTACTGCTGTCTGTGCACTGCCTTTGTAGCAATCGGTACCTGCTGCTCTTTTACTTGTAGCAGCCCCACAACAGACGTGTCCTCTGACAGGCCAGGCAAAATAGACAGATGCTTAATGTTGCCCATATCTACAGCAGTTATTCCAAAGGCCCATCAATACCCCTTAGGATCCTTGAAATGCCAATACCAAGTATGCATGGAGCTCCTGGGCCAGTCACAATAGCATGTTTTTGCCAGTCTTTACCAGTGAGGCTTACTTCAGCATCCAACACAGTCAATTCTTGATAGCCCCCAGTCACTCCAGAAATATGCTGTCCCTTCATGACTGGAGGGCATCAGAGTGCACTGTGCACCGGTATCCAACAGTGCCTTTTGTTTCTGTGGTTCTGATGTGCCAGGCCATCGAATCCACACAGTCCAATAAACTCTATTATCCCTTTCCCTCCCCTGACTGAGGGCAGGGCTCCTCTATTTATTACCTGCGGTAACTGGAGCAACTGTACTGGTGGTTGGCCTGTTTTGTAGTTCTCTCACAGGAGTAGGTTGGTCATGCCACTTCTTAATGTCTTCTCCATGGTCATGTAGGTAATCAGCTCCTTCATTAGACTCCCTTGATCTTGATCTTCATCAATCGTTTCTGATACTACTACGAGTTCCTCACAATTAGCCAACTGAGACATTTGCTCTTCCACTTGATTCAGTCTGTTCGTTACTTCTGATATGGCTGAAATGGAGACATGGGTTGGAAGTAACTGTTGTTCAAAGTTTTGCAATGTAAGAACCAATTCAAAAACTAGGGGTCTTCTATCTTGTTCCTCGTACCTTTGAAACTTTGCTGCTAGTGTAACAGCGTACCTTTCTGGTGTAGTTTTGGTGAGTTTCTGCCATGTGTCAGGGCTCATCCTCACTCTCTCAGGATCAAGGTCCGGGTGAGGATCATTAGGATTATGCAACATTTCCACCATGGCTATTCTCTCAAATACTCTTTTTCGTCACAGGCTCCAAATTGTCCTTGAAGGGAAGCTTTTCCTTCAGGACTACTAACATTTGCTCCTAGAGGGTGGCAGCCCCATCCAAACATCTACTAATCCTTCGCTTGATTCTCTGGAAATGCCTTCTAGCTGATGAGCTTCATTACCATCTAGAGACAAGCTACTGGCCCTGCTGTCCCAACAGCAAAGCAATCGGGTAACAAGAGAGTCATTTGGGCACCGTGTAAACTCCTTTCTTGAGCCTTGGATTTCAGTCATCTTCAGATGTCGACGAACAGTAATAGGGACTTCCTTCTCATCGCTCTCTTCTTCATGCCTCTTAGTTTTTCCTTTTGCCTTTCTCGGTGCTGTGGCATGCCCCCCCTCACCTGGATCTTCCTCTGCCTCCTCCTCCGCTTCTTTTTTCCGTTCTAGATGCAAGGACACCCATTTCCATTTCTTGCCTTCCACAGGGGCAACTGACATTGTTACTGGTGCCTCCTGTGATTGATCAGATTTGACTTGGGGATTTCCCCCTTTGGCTTGACCCTCAGTTTGGAAAATCTCTCTTTCCATAATAGTATTATTTAGAGCATGGTAAGCACAAGCCAAACCCCAATATATATGAGAACCAGTGTCATTTCCGTGATGTATTTTCCTCACTGACCGTGAGGTCCTCTGGGACGCATAGTTCTTCTTCTCTGTGCTCCACATGATTTCATGATGTGGAATACCAACAGCAAAAGTTACAAAACCATCACAGGTGGTCAGGCTTCCCATGTCTGCCAGGACCCTGAGCCTCTAGGTGAGGGTGTGGGGAGTGGTTTCTGTCCCACTGTAATGGTGGAACAAGTCCAAGTCGTCCTCATGAAATTGAATGTATATAAGTCCATGGGGATGGATGATATCCATAATAGGGTTCTGAAAGAGATGGCTGATGTGGTTGCTGAGCCGTTCTCCCTCATATTTGAAAAATCCTGGCTGTCTGGTGAAGTCCCCCGAGACTGGAAAAAGGGAAATATTACTCCCATTTTAAGAAAGGGAGGAGGGAAGACCTGGGAAACTGCAGGCTGGTGAGTCTCACCTTTGTGCCTGGGAAGATCATGGAGCAGATCCTCCTAGAAGCTATGTTAAGGCACATACAACAAAAAGAGGTGATTTGAGACCGCCAGCATGGCTTCACCAAGTGCAGATCTTGCCAGACCAATCTGGTAGCCTTCTATGATGGAGTGACGGCTTCAGTGAATGAGGGAAGGGTGAGAGATGGTGGATGCCCCCACCCTGAAAGCATTCAAGGTCAGGATGGATAGGGCTTTGAGCAATCTAGTGTAGTAGGAGGTGTTTCTGCCTGCAGCAGGAGGTTGGAACTACATGATCTTGAAGGTCCCTTCCAATACAAACTGTTCTGTTCTACGAATGTCATCTACCTGGACTTCTGCAAGGCGTTTGACATGGTCCCTCACCACATCCTTCTCTCTAGATTGGAGAGGTGTGGATTTGAAGGATGGACTGTTTGGTGGATTAGGAATTGGTTGGCTGGATGCAGCCAAAGGGTTGTGTGGTTCTGTGTCAGGGTGGTGGCCCTCAGGGGTCAGACTTGGGACCGGTGCTCTTCAACATCTTCATCAATGACAGACGATGGCATCAAGTGCATCCTCAACAGGTCTGCAGATGACACCAAGCTGAGCAGTGCAGTCAATACATTGGAAGGAAGGGAAGCCATCCAGAAGGACCTGGACAGGCTAGAGAAGTGGGCCCAGGAGAACCTAATGAGGGTCAATACGGCCACATGCAGGGTGCTGCACATGGGTTGAGGCAACCCCGGGTATTTATACAGACTGGGAGATCTCCTTGAGAGCAGCCCTGTGGAGGACCCCCGCAGTACTGCACCCAGGCCTGGGGCCCCCAGCACAGGAAGAATGTGGAGCTCTTGGAGCGGGTCTCAAGGAGGGCCACTAAGATGCTCAGTGGGCTGGAGTACCTCTCCTATGAGGAAAGGTTGAGGGAACTGGGCTTGTTTAGCTTTGGAGAAGAGAAGGCTCTGGGGAGACCTCATTGTGGCCTTCCAGTACTTGAAGGGAGCTTATAAACAGAAGGGGGAACAGCTGTTTACAAGGGTGGACAGTGACAGGACAAGGGGGAATGGTTTTAAACTGAGACAGGGGAGGTTTAGGTTAGATATTTGGAGGAAGTTTTTCACTCAGAGGGTGGTGATGCACTGGGACAGGTTGCCCAAGGAGGCTGTGGATGCCCCATCCCTGCAGGCATTCAAGGCCAGGATGGATGTGGCTCTGGGCAGCCTGGTCTGCTGGTTGGTGACCCTGCATATGGCAGGGGGGTTGAAACCAGATGATCATTGTGGTCCTTTTCAGCCTAGGCCATTCTCTGGTTCTACGATATATATCAATCTATATCAATATCTATATCAGTATCTGAGGCTTTTCTAGTTTGTTTGGGATTTGTTTTTCCTTTTTGAAAATGAATATAAATATTATTAGTAAAAGTACTTTGCATTACAAGAACAGGTGTAGGTCAAGAGCTGTAGACTGAGAACAAAGCAATGTCTATATTAATGACAAAATTGTTGAAGAACTCCAAGTGTCAATTAACTTAAAGTTAGCTAGAACACAAATTTTCTAATCTTAAATCACCAATACACTGGTTGTCCAAACATCCATCAGAATTACCTAGGATAGGCAGTTTGAATTTGGATCAAAATTACCTCTTCAGAGACTATATAAACTAAGTTAGAGCAGTAGCTCCAGGACACATTAAAATCTGTTCAGGAAGTTCCTTTTCTAATTATTTTCTTTTCCCTCTGCTCATCACTCTTTCTTCCTGTTGCCCTAGTTCACTGTCCAAGTTTTAAAAGATCTTTTCAGATGTCTAAAATACCTATCACCTACATTTCTAAGAACTTCTTAAAAACAACAGAACATTTTTACCCACATTTCGATAAAAACAGTTTACCTTTACAAGATAGATACATACAAAATACTGCTAGCTACAGGAAAACTGTAAAAATATGCAGAGGAAGGATTTTCATCCAGGAACGCACAGTAACTACACTACAGCAACTGCTGTCCCTCTTCACAAAATACATGTGGGGCTGCATACTTGTTTTGCCATAAATGTCATTACCCCAAACCCTGCCATACCAAGTGATGCTAACTCAGTCTCTGAACTTCCTAGTGTGGCTATGCTTCTATTTCTTTCAGAAGTCATCCTCAATCTAGGGAGCAAATTAATTTACAGTTTGCAGGCTGGTTCAGCCCGGTTCTGTCACTAACGGGGCGAGGGGACACACGGACCCATGCCCCAGGAAAAGGAGAAAGGGGAAAAGGGTAAAGAGATAGGCCTAAAAACAAAACAGTGGCAAGGAGGAAAGCTACTTCACTATATAATATATTGGAATGCAAGATAGCACACTGTAATACAATATAATTAGAATTGAAGCTAATAAATCTAATAAAATGAGAAAGAGAGTGTGTTCAAAAAACTGAAGGCCTTACTCTAATGCTGAAGGTGAGATATCTAGCCGGGATGAGCAGAAAGGCAAAAGAGGGGATGTCTTGTGATTTGCGAACAGTTTTATCTTTCCCTCTGAACAGAAAAGCAAAGTCCCCTAAGGTATGTAGTTCTTCTTTTTTTCTGAGAACCAGGTACTTGGAAAAATCAACATTTCATGGAAATGAAGCATTAACTCTAACTCCCGGTGCTCTACATGATGTTATGATGTGGAGTACTAATAACAAAAATCATAAAACCGTGACAAAGGCATAAAGGGGTCACAGTTCTCAGACACAGAAAAGACACATGCCAGTGCAGCATTTATTAATGATGCACAGAACAGAGGCCAACATTTTTGGAAAAGCTTAGTTAGCTAGCTTGTTTTGTAAAGCAAGCTAGGAGCTGAAAATTGCAGAAAAAGTCAAGGAACAATATTTTTGAATAAGGCAGACATTATTACTGGCTAAAAGCAACAGTAAGAACTTCTAACAACTTTAAAGTGTTTTGACTGTAAAAGAAATCACATTGTACCTGAAGTTCCATACAGTCTTAGAAGACTATTAGCCAGCAAGGATTTGTCTGTATCAGATCACTTTGTAAGTTAATACCGAGCTTCAGTATCAAGTGGATTCCCTTAACTTCATAAACCTGTGTCAACACTTGTCAAAACTGAAACTAAATTCACTAAAATTTAATTAAATGCAACAAAAAGCATTCCAATGATGACAAAAGTATTACGTCCATGGGATTACAAGAAGCACAAAATTCAAAACTAGGTAAGACACTTAAGAGTAACTAACACATGGACACATTGAGTATGGAGACAGAAACCTACCATTGTGTCCTAGACTTGGCAAATGCATTCTTCAGTATTCCCATTCATGAGGAATCACAAGATTAGTTTACGTTTACATGGGGAGGCAGGCAGTGGACCTTTCAGGTCCTGCTGCAAGGGTACGTGTACTCACACCTACAAATTGTCATAACTTAGTGGCACATGACCTAGCAGATTGGAACAATCCCAATAACATTGAACTGTATCACTATATTGATGATCTCATGTTGACGTCTGACTTACAGAATGCATTAGGAAAGGCAGTAGACTCACTGACTACCTATCAGCAAGAAAAAGGGTGGGCTATAAACCCACAAATGGTACAAGAACCAGGCTTTTTGGTGAAATTCCTGTGTGTAATTTGGTTGTGAAAGACCAAAGTACTACACAGTGCAATAATAGAAAGGGCTCTAGCATTCCCAGTCCCTACTGTGCCATGGCAGCTGCAAGAATTTTTGGGTCTGTTGGGTGTTCCTTTATACCTCACCATTCCAATGGTCTGAAGCAAAAGCACAGAGGGGAGAGCAGCAACAGCATGGCCAGCCTTGGGCAGCAAGTAGGTAGCAGGAAGAGACTGCAAGGGTAAGTCTAAGGAGCAGGCAGCATTCAGGTGGCAGGTCCAGGAGAGTCCGTCAGTGAACAGGACATCTGTAGTGAGGAATCTGATGGCAGACACCTACTTCCTCTTCAGCACGCAGGCCTCTGGTCATGAGGAATCTGTTGTCAGAAAACCTCACTTCATGGTTGCAGATCACTCATTTGTTCTCCTTTTTCCTGCCTACATGACATCCCAGGGTGCACCCCCAGAGATGGCCAGCTTCCTCAAGATAAGCCCATACAAAAGACTGCTTCCCAGCCATTAAACTGTAGCTTCTCTCTCCCTCCTTGCCCCTGGCCTTGTCCATCTGTGTCCCTCAGACAAAGGATTTCTCAACCCTTGACCAGGACTTGCTTGGACTTGTTCATCTGTGTCCTTCAGCAAGCTTTGAGTAAATGGTATAAAAGAATAATCTCTTACAGCAACAACATCAAGATGCTCCAGTGTACTTGTAAGATCATTGTGACACCAGGTGGTGAACTATATAGGACTGATGGAACACAAGCCAAACCTTCCCTGGTCCAAGCAACCATGTGCCTCCAGACAAATCAAGTACTGGCCCACAAAGGAACATAAGATGATTGGTTCATGGTTGAGGTTTATGTTTTGTCAGTCTACGTTGCAATGGCCAAATGGTACAAATGTTGTGGTGTACTGGATCACCACAATGGAAAGGGCTTCCCTTCATGGCTTGAACCAATGATTGAGCAGGTTGAAGGGGTAGAGTGTAGCAGAAATGCTAAGTCACAACTCGAAACAGTGATGGAGCACCTGGCAGGAAGGCAGGGCCAACCCAGAAGAGCTCAGGCACATGCAATACACCACAGTAACTGCAAGGGGTGGAACCAGGATCCACCCCTTCCCAGACCTCATTTAAGGGTTAGCAGTAATGGGTATTTTGCTGGAGGTCCCTGCATACTGGAGGTCCTCTGAAGATAATTATATTCTTTCTTTTGTTTCTGTGGCTGTTGCAGTTTAGTATTTCATAGCTAACTACAGTCTAGGGCTTTGCTACTTTACTTTTCTTGCTGTGCATTCCATTGTCTTACAGCATTTCAGATCACCCTCAATTCCATCATCTATCATAGACTCGTAGAACAGTTTGTATTGGAAGGGACCTTCAAGATCATGTAGTTCCAACCCCCTGCTGCAGGCAGAAACACCTTCCATCACACCAGATTGCTCAAAGCCCCATCCATCCTGACCTTGAATGCTTTCAGGGTGGGGGCATCCACCATCTCTGTGGGAAACCTGTTCCAGTGTCTCACCTCCCTCACAATGAAGAATTTCTCCCTAATATGTAGTCTAAATCCACCATCTTCCAGTTTAAAGCCATTTCCCCTAATCCTGCTACTATATATGGCCTTCTAAGAAGTTCCACCCCCCCCCCCCCCCCAAGCTTTCTTGTAGACTTCCTTCAGGTACTAGAATGTTTCTATAAGGATCCCTTGGAGCTTTTATTTCTCTAGGCTGTAGAGCCCCAACTCTCTCAACCTGTCCTTGTAGAGGTGATCCAGCCCTCTGATCATCTTTGCGGCCCTCCTCTGGACCTGCTTCAACATCTTGATGTTCTTTTTGTGTTGGGGGCCCTAGAACTGGATGCAGTACTCCAGGTGGGGTCTCATGAGAGCAGGGGGCAAAAAATCACCTCCCTTGATCTGCTAATCATGCTTCTCTTGATTCAACACAGAATACAGTTGGCCTGGGCTGCAAGCACATGTTACCAGCTCATGTGAAGTTTCTCCATCAACCAACACACACAAATTGTTCTCCTTAGGGCCGCTGTCAAGCTATTCTCTGCCCAGCCTTTATCTGTGCTTGGGATTGCCCTGACCCAAGTGCAGGACTTTGCATTTGTCCTTGTTGAACTTCATGAGGTTGGCATAGGCCCACCTCTCCAGCCTACCCAGGCCCCTCTGGATGCTATCCCTTCCCTCTGGTGTGTCAATGCACTGCTCAGCTTGGTGTCATCTGCAAACTTGCTGAGGGTACACCCAGTCCCACTGTTCATGTCCCCTATGAAGATGCCAACACTGGACCCAGCACCAATCCCTGAAGAACACCAGTCATCACCAGTCTCCACTTGGACGCTGAACTGTTGACAGCAACTCTGAGTGAGACCACCAAGCCCATTCCTTTTCCAGCCAGTGGTCCATTGTAAAGGTGGTAACAGAGGATGGTTTAAAGGTGACTAATATAAAGATACTGACCAAGATGGTGATAAATAGTCAAAGGTTATTAGTAAAGAAAACTCACCAATGTCAATGCCTGAACCAGACAGCTGAGGCAGTCTCCACTGGGAAGCGATCACCAAGAGATGCTGCCTCAGTGAGGGTCAGCCCTTAAATGAGGTCTCCGTGGGGGTGGAGTCGAAGTCCACTCCTTCCGGGAGCACAGCTAGATTACTCCCACCTGTGCTCCCGCAGCTGACCCAACACTTGCCTCAGCTAATTAATCAGTGGTTCAAGCTGTGATTTCCCATACACTCCACCCCATCACAGCGTGAACAAATGATTGGGTGAGTTTTCCCTATTAAAGAGACCCAACGCGACGCTGATACAATTTTCCCATCGCCATAAATGTTGATATAATTTGAGTGATAATTTGATGGGTGTTCATGATCTTCCGTGGGCCAGTGCTTGATAGATGTTACTGGAGACAAGCCATCATAAGGTGCAAGTCTATCTGCATTTCATCAGTCCAAACAAATCGTCCTGTGATGGTCCTAGAGGCTTAGAGTCTTAGGGAGAGTAATACAAATGTTTCAAGGGTACTAGGAGGGGAAGGTCTGCCCTCCAAGGCAAGATACAGGCCGCATTCTTATCTTGGGTCAATACTTCTGCTTGTACCGGATTATGCCATGGCCGCCGACACCATACCCTCTGGCCAGATATCTGTGGCTGTATAACTATATCTGGCACCAGAGGAGGAGTCTTAACTTGCCATAAGGACATGATAGGTGTCCCTTTAGCAATGAAGATAGGAGTATTGACCAAGATGCCAGTAGGCCATGTACCTATCACCGAGGGGGTTACTAAATCTCCCACCTCCAATAATCTTCCCCAAGGTGCAAGTAAGCCACACCACTTGGGTCCTACCTGCACCTTCCAGGGCCAATTTATCTTATGGATTCCTGGTTCTAAATTCTCAGGGGCAGGGAGCAGAAGATTATTTTCATTACCAACCTGGGGTTTTACCTGATTATCAGTACCCATAATTTGGATCCTAAGAGGGGAGGCCCATATAGTCTGCAGCATTTTTAGGGCACTGGGTCTGCCATCTCGAGGTCTTTCATTCAGGTCCCGCAGGGTTTCGTATAGTCTTTTTGTCCACCCCTGCAGGGACTGGGAGTCTGTCTTCAGGGCAGCATTGAGGATACCATTGTAACGTTCAATAAGGCCTGCTCCTGTTGGATTATATGGTAGGTGGAATCGCCATTCAATGCTGTTTTCTTCTGCCCAGCGCTCTATCATTGCACCAGTAAAATGAGTCCCTTGGTCACTCTCGATAACTTAAGGTGTCCCATAGGTAGACATCAATTTAGTAAGTGCCTTGATAGTATACGCCTGATTTGCTTTTGGCACTGGATAGGCTTGCAGCAGTCCACTTACGATGTCGACGCAGGTCAGGGAATATCTCGCCCCCTCAGATCGAGGGAAGGGCCCAGTGTAATCAACCTGCCATCTTTGAAGAGGACTGTATCCTCTAGCAATGTGGGATGTTTCAGGCAACGGTTTTGGTCTCATCTTTGAGCAAGCGTCGCAATCCTGACATGCTTGAGCGATATCAGTTGTACAGGCAGCCCCCATGCTTTAGCGGCTGCACACATTATCTTTTGTCCAGCATTTTCGGATAGTGAGTTCTCAATCCATCGGATTCGGGCCAGTGTGTCAGCTTCATCGTTTCCTGGTGACTGCAGGGGTTGATGACCGGAGACATGGTAAACACGTACTGTCCTGCGTTTGACTGCATTCCAAATGTCTACCCACATGTCTTTACCCCAAATCAGTCGGGCGTGGATAGTCCATTCTTGAGTAGCCCACTGCGTAATCCAGAGTGAGCCCCCGAAACACAGCCCAACTATCTGTACAGATGTTCAGGACACCGTCACCAGGTTCTTTAGTTATAACCATCCACACAGATCAAAATTCTGCCCATTGGCTGCTCTGACCATCCCCCTCATCAAACCAGATTGTCTCAGTAGAGGGATGGTATGCTATCGCTCGCCACTTACTCAGGTTGCCTTTGCTCGATCCATCCGTATACCAGGCATCTTCAGGAATAGGATATCTTCCTTCCTGAATGGGACTCTTCTCTGGTGGAGCAACCATCGGTTCTTTTGGTACATCACTGTGATACGTCACTGGGCCTAGGTTTTTCTGTAGTTCTTCTTTAAATGGAGAAGAAGACAGACTACTTCTCTGGCTCGGATAGGTGACCCATCATGCTACCGTTTGTGCTTGGGCCACCCCTGTCTTAGGAAGGTGGGTCAAATCCCTTACCCACCCCTGGATTGGTAATGTAGTTTTTACTGTGACTTTTGCTGTCTGTGTTATTGGCTCTACTGCTTGCAATGTCGAATAGGCAGCCAATAACTGTTTCTTAATCATGCTATATCTTTGCTCTGCTCCATGCCAAACCTGAGACCAGAATCCAATGGGGGTTCAAACAGAACTCTGGCATTGCCACAGGCCCCAGCCAAAACCATCCTGAGTGACATGAACATCTAATTCGGCTGGGAGGGTAGGATCAAATATACCCAATGCCTGAGCTTGTTTAACTGCCAGCTTTGCCTGTTGAAAAGCATCCTGTTCTACCTTCCCCCAATCCCATGATTGACCCTTTTTAGTGAGTTTGTACAATGGCCTCAATAGCTGCGCCAAATGAGGTATAAAGGAGCACCAATACCCCAATATACCTAAGAATTCTTGCAGCTGCTTAGATGTCGTAGGGACTGGAAATTCCTGAACCTTATCTACTACTGCACTGGGTAGTACTTTGGTTTTCCCTGACCAAACTACTCTCAGGAATTTCACAGATAACCCTGGACCTTGCACCTTCTGTGGGTTTATAGCCCACCCTCTTTTCTGCAGATAAGTTGTCAACAAATCTGCTGCTTGTCCTACCGCCTCTAATGAGTCAGATGTTAACCGGAGGTCGTCAATATAATGATATAAATTGACATTATCCAGCTTTTCCCAATTAGCCAGGTCACGCGCCACTAAATTATGACAATAGGTGGGAGAATGCATGTACCCTTGCAGTAGGACCTGGAAAGTCCACTGCCTGCCCTCCCATGTAAAAGCAAACTGGTCTTGTGATTCTTCATTGATTGGAATGCTGAAGAATGCATTTGCTAAATCCAGGACACAGCGGTATGTTTTAATTTCTCTGCTTAGTGTGTCCATTAGGGAGAGTCATGGTTTAATAATTTTGTAATTTTGCTATCAGTATTCCACATCATAACATCATATAAAGCATGAATAATTTTACTGAATTTGCAACTTACAGAAGAAGACTACATATCCCAGAGAACATCACGGTCAGAGATAAGTCACGGGACCTGGACACTATATTATCTCACTTCCAGGCTGGACTGAGATCTTTCGAGTTCTGGCGTTCAGGAGAGCCTGTGGGAGTCTTCGCCATTTCGCCTAGAATTTACAGTAGGCTTCTCGGTTTTGGGACTCATTCTCTCTCCTATTTTGCATGATTCGTTAGCTTAATTTCAATTATATTGTATTATATTGTGTTATCCTGTATTTCGATATAGTATTTAGTAAATCATTGTGCCTCCTTAGATCATTGCCGCTGTTTTCTTTTCCTGATTAACTTTTCCTTTCGGCCTAGTGCCCCTGCGGGGCCCGCAGCCCCCCTGTCACGGACGTAGGTGGATTTTCGTTTAAACCGTGACAGGAAGGCAATATTGGGTACAGCCGCATGAATAGGTGGCGTGACCTTACTCAATTCTCTATAATCTACTGTCATCCTCCATGTTCCATCTGGTTTTCGCACTGGCCATATTGGGGAGTGTCATGGTTTTGTAATTTTGTAATTTTGCTATCAGTATTCCACATCATAACATCATGTCAAGTATGGATACTTCTATTGAATGTGCAGTCCACAGAAGAAGACTACATATCCCAGAGAACAACAGGGGTAACAATAAGTCATGGGACCAGGACTCTATATAATCTCGTTCCCAGGCTGGAGGGCCCTCCTTCTTCTCTCGAACTTCTCGGAGAGTGGGAAGCGTTCCAGCCGTGTCGCCTAGAGTTCACAGTAGGCCTCTCGGTTTTCAGAGATTCTCTCTCTCTGTTTCGTTCGATTTGTTAGCCTTAATTATATTATATTGTGTTATCTTGTATTTCGATATCATATTTAGTAAAATAAGTTTTTCCTCCTTAGATTGTCGCTGTTTTATCCCACTCCCCTTTTCCCCCTCCTTTCCGGGCCCCGGGGGGGGGGGGGGAGGGGGGGCAGGGGGTGGCTTCCCCTGTCACGGGCATAGGTAAATCTAAGTAACCCGTGACAGGGAGTTGTATGGGCTACGTGCAGGTCTTATAATACCCACTCTCTAACTCCAGCACTGCTTTTGTTATTTCATCCTGCCCACCCGGGAGTCTATATTGTTTTACATTAGTAATCCGGCATGGCTTCAGCAGAGAAATAGGCTCATGTTGTGTGCCCTGGTGGCGCGGTGGTTAAAGACGCCGCCTTGCAACACTGGGGCCCGGAGTTCAAATCCCCCCTGTGGCGCAAGTGGTAGAAGTGCCGCTCTGCTACACAGAGGCTCGAATCCCGGGGGTTGGACTCGATGATCTCTAAGGTCCCTTCCAACCCGCACGAAACTATGAAACTATGTTTGGCATGGCCTCTCAATATTGTTTGCATTGCTCGGATACAAATGCATCTCTATCAGAGCCGGAACTCCCCCACCGTTGTGTGGAGAGCCAGGCCCCACAAGATGTCAGTCCCCAATATATACTCTGGAATTGGGACAATGGATTCCTTATGTGCCCCAGCGGCGCAGGTGGTAGGAATGCCGCATAGCAACACCGGAGCCCGGGTGTTCAAATCCCCCTGTTGTGCAAGTGGTAGAAGTGCCGCTCTGCAGCACAGAGGCTCGAATCCCGGGGGTTGGACTCGATGATCTCTAAGGTCCCTTCCAACCCGCACAAGACTATTACTATTATACTCCTGTGGTGGGAGGTGCCCAACCCCCAATTTTACCAAGGTTTGGGTGACTGAAATGGTCTGTCCCCCAAAACCTCCAGTCATCACTCTATTGCTTTTGAATTTCATTGGGTCTCTGTATATTATGGATGTCTCAGCCCTGGTATCCACTAGGGCCATAACCTTTTGTACATTGTTCCGGGACAAATATATTGTTAATTCTACATAGGGCCTCCAATCCTGTCTGGGGGCCCTAGGGGGACTGACGTCCCTCGTCATGCCATGAATTGGGCTAGGTTCAAATCTTTTACCCCTGAAGTCTCGGGTATCGTAGCCCGAGACACTTGTGGTGGTTTCTTTTTTCTACTAGGAAGAATGAAATCTTCTAAATTCCAAGTTACTGTTGGCCGTTGTTCTATGATTCTTATTCTTGGTCTTTTTGGACAGTTTTGAAATTTTTGTTCATCCTTCAGCTGCTTCCACAACTGAAGGAGGACATGGTTAGGCTGGCCATCAATTTTTGTAAATTGAATGCCTGCCCAAAGAAGATCACCAAACATTTGTTTTCAGGACACTCTTATAGGTCCTGACTGAGTGGTTCGCATGGCTGGTTTCCTAGTTCAAGTTATTGGAAAGATCTCAGCATCTTCTATTACCCTAATATTGCACTTAGCTCTTAAACGCTCTGTCTCCCCCAGATACACTACTACCCGAGCAGCTTGTTGAACTGCTGCTTCCGAAGCCACCAATGGATTAATATTGAAACTAATGTTCCATACATATGTGAGGGAGCTTGTTGCAATATTAGGTCCCTCATCCCTGCAGAAAATTTTACCATATCAGGGCTATTGAATGTATCTTCATAAATGGCTTCTCGCATGCCCAGTACCCGTATATAATTTTGAAGGTCCTCCATGGAAGACCACATGCCCGTGTTTACTGGTACGTCAGATTTATTTGACCATACCATGCGGCATGCAGCCATCAACCACTCTATGATTGAATGATTTTCATCAGGGAACTGGGTCCCTGCACATAACCTTTGCCTAAGGGCAGGATGGATGGTTATAGATGCTAGTTTAGATATCTTGGGTCCGCTAACTAATACACTTTCTGCCCCTGAATCCCATAGACGCAACAGCCAGGCCGGAACACTTTCTCGTGGCCTTTGTCTGAATCGCTGAACCAAATCCATGAGTTCCGTAGGTGTGTAGGGGCGGGCTGTTACATGTAGGTAAGACTCGGCAGGGGGCCATTGATCTGGTGGCACCCCTGTTGGTCGGTCCTGGATCTTTTTTGTCTTTTGAGTCACCACAGGATGGACTTCTAATAAGTCCGCCTTAGATAGTTCTTCCAGATCAGCTTTGGTGACTTTGTCCTGATCTGTTGTTTTAGGATCTTGTTCATCATTCATTGCAACATATCTAATTCGGGGATTTGGTGAAAAAAAACCGATGGATTTTTCTCTGTTAATAAACTGAGCTCGCTTTCTAGCTTTTCAATTCGAGCCTTTAATAATTGATTTTCATGCTCAATATCATTTGATCTCATTTCGGCCTGATTTAAAGCAGTTAGTAAGGGCCAGGCTACTGTAGACACGACCATTTGTCTTTCTCTGGCAGTAAGTATGTCCTTATGCAATCCTTGAAAATATTCAGTTAAATGAAATGGGGACATGTTGTCCACCACCCGGTAAGGGACCACATTGTTCAATAATAGCCGCAAGTTGGAAATATGGGGATCCCATGAATCCTGGGATTTGCCCAGGAAGGATCTTTCCTAAAGGAGTGGCCTTCTCCCCCTTGAACCAGCTAAACATATTCCACAAGAAAGACATTTCTTTTCCCGTGTCCACAGGCTACACGGCCTGGCTCGCCAAATGTAAAGGTGGTAACAGAGGATGGTTTAAAGGTGGCTAATATAAAGAGATATTGACCAAGATGGTGATAAATAGTCAAAGGTTATTAGTAAAGAAAACTCACAAATGTCAGTGCCTGGACCAGATAGCTGAGGCAGTCTCCACTGAAGAGTGATCTCCAAGAGATGCTGCCTCAGTGGTGGTCAGCCCTTAAATGAGGTCTCAGAGGGGCTGGAGTCGAAGTCCACCCCTTCTGGGAGCACAGCTAGATTACTCTCACCTGTGCTCCCACAGCTGACCCAACACTTGCCTCAGCTAATTAATCAGTGGTTCAAGCTGTGATTTCCCATACATCCATCCATCACTCACATCTGTTATTCTCCAATTTGGCAACCAGGATGACACAGGACAGTGTCAAATACTCTGCACAAGTCCAGGTAGATGATATCAGTTGCTCTTCCTTTACCTACTGACACTACAACTCCATCATAAAAGGCTAAAAAGTTTGTCAGGCATAATTTGATCTTGGTGAAGCCATGATGGTTACCACCAACCATCTCATCTTTATTTAAAAACTATGTGCCTTAGCAGGGCATTCAGGAGGATTTGCTCTGCGATCTTGCCAGGCACAGAGGTGATGCTAGTTCTCCAGGCCTTCTTTTTATCCCTTCTTGAAAATGGGGGTTATGTTTCCCCTCTTTCAATCAGTGGGAGCTTCACCAGATTGCCATGATCTTTCAAATACGATGGATAGTGGCTTGGCAACTTCATCTGCCAGTTCCCTCAGAACCTGTGAATGTATCTCATCAGGTTTCCCGAACTTGCGCACCTTCAGGTTCTTTAGATAGTCTCAAACCTGATCTTCACTTTCAGCATGCAGATCTTCCTTCTTCCAGTTCTTACCTTTGTTTTCTGCAACTTGGCTGGTGTGGCTAGAGCCCTTGCTGATGAAAATTGAGGCAAAGAAATAATTGAGCACCTCAGATTTTCCATATCCCTCATGACCAGGTCTCCAGTTTCCTCGTGGAGAGGGTCCACAACTTCCTCATCCTTCCTTTTATCACTGATATACCTGTAGAATTTCTTCTTGTTCCCTCTTGATGTCCCTGGCTAGATTTAATTCTGTCTTGAGCTTTAGCTTTCCTAATCTGATCCCTGGCTGCTCAGACAACATCTATGTAGTCCTTCCAGGTAACTTGTTCCTGTTTCTACTCCCAATAAACACTCTTTTTCTGCACAAGTCCAGGAGCTCCTTGTTGATCCACAGAGGCCTCCTGGCATTCTTGCCTGCCTTTCTGTTTCTGAGGATGCACTGCTTCTGAGCTTAGAGGAGATGGTAATTGAATACTGACTAGCTTTCTTAGGTTTTCCAGGGCTTTATCCCATGTCACCCTCCCAAGCATTTCCCTGAAGAATCTAAAGTCTGTTCTCCTGAAGTCCAGAGTAGCAAGCTTACTGCACACCTTCTTTAACACCCTTAAGGATCTTGAACACCAGCATTTCATTGTAACAGTTTAATATCCATTATTATTATTATTAATAACCATTTCCCCATACAATTCATGCCACTCCCAGGTTACCCATTTCTTTCTTGTTCCAAGAACAACAACCTTCTTTCTACTTGATCTCATGAACATTCAAAACAACTATGCATCTCTTGTTTCCACATTAAATTGAACATCTTTCCTATCTCCTTCTGTAGGGTACAAAAGGAGTTGTACTTATGACTCCACAGTGTTCTTTCCACAGCTCTCCTCATGAACAATTCCATATCAAACACCCCTTACCAAAATGCCTCTAAGAAGGAAAGTACTCTGAACAGATACTGAAAACAGAAAGTAAGCATGACGACAGAATTCCCCACCAAAGAAACGACAAGTAAGCATCAAACCCCTCCAAGTGATGTACACATGGAATCTTGTACTCTCCTACTACCAAAGTACATATTGAGGAGCCCAATCACTCACAAGAGACTGGCAAGATGTGAACTGGGAAATGAGCTCTCCATAGCCAGAGCACACCTGTTTATCACACACACACAAAAACCTGCTATAAAAGAATTAACACAAATCACCTAGTTATGTTTTTGTAATGTTGCTGTCAATATTCCACATCATAACATCATGTGCAGTATGGATCATTAAAAGTTCATACTCCAGTTCTGTGGAATAACAACGTCCCAAATACTCAGCTCTCAGAAGAAAACTATGTATCCCAGAGGACTTCGCAGTCAGAGGAGTCATGGGAGGAGGACATATATAATCTCGCTCCCAGGCTGGAGTTCTCTCTCTCTTGGACCCTTGGAGAGTGGGAAGTGTTCCAGCCATGTCACCTAGAGTTCACAGTAGGCCTCTCAGTTTTCAGGGACCCTCTCTCTCTGTTTTGATTGATTTATTAGCCTCAATTATATTGTATTATATTGTATTATCTTGTATTCCAATATCATATTTAGTAAAATAAGTTTTCTTACAATGTTTCCAGGCTGTCTTCTCAGATTGCCGCATGCTTTTTGAAAACCGAGCCAGTTTTCATACTCATGTTCATGTTATCAATATCAATATGACACCTCTAAGTCATCTTGAGACCCGACAATGAAAAAGAGCATGGGAGGGGAAATGGACCTAAATTAGATGCGGCTGAAGTGCTTATAGAATCAAACAAATACTTAAAAATAAGGTTTTAAAATATAGAGTTCCATATCAGAAAATGAAACCAGTAAGTACCAGTCCCACACAAATGCCACCAGCTCACCTCTCCCACGGCCACGTTTCCCACGGTCTGAAGGTCTGTCTCCTTGATTGTTGTCCACTCCATTCTCTTCAGCTTTAACTGTGGAGAATAAACAACTTAAGAGAAACTTTAGAGATTCATTTGTGAAAATACAGCCATTTAACTTGTACTCCAAAAGAAAAGGGGAGATTTTCAGAGTTGTTTGTTCACTTTAGATTGGACAACAAGGAAGCAAAATAACCAATTAGAGAGCAATGTCTTTCAGCAGACACAGTACTTTTTTTTGGAAGTATAGTGTCTTGCAGACCATACTATTAAATCAATTATGACCTCACCTCTAAAGAGGCAGGAAGTAAATCTGCCTCATACTTCACTTTCTTGATAACGTCCTAGATGGCAACATTGAAAGAGAGTTAACCAAGAATGCCAACTCCTCTCCTGTCTGACACCTCTATGCAAGCAAGGAAACTTAACTCTCCTCTGTATTTAAATGAGATGGAGATGATGACATAAGGCAATATGTCTGAAAAGCAGAACTTCTACTTTGTGGAAAACTACTAAGTAGGTATTCTGAAAGATGGCTAGTTTTCTGAAGGGAAAAAAAAGACTGTCCACTTAAAACACTGCTGAGAATTTTGTACTGCACAATTTGTCCTAATAGCAGCAATAAAGTTGTTAAGGAATGCATATAAAAGTGGAAAGATAATATTAAGTTTTTTTAATCTGATTATCAAAAGATCTTCAGTCCCAGTTTCAGAAAGAATTAAGTTGCATCTGGCAAAAAATCTTGCTCCTGACTTTCACTTTGTTACTTTACTCTACAAAGGTTCTCAGTGCCTCTATTGGCACGATACCTGAACATATTTCAATAACTAATTTAAAAAGTCAGCTAATATTATAAATTTCTCTCCTGCTTTCTCCCTCCCCACCCTACTCTCTGCTCATTTATCAGTGTTGTTTATAACCATTATAGACAATACATAATGCTTCAATATTGCTAATAAAACTTAAAGGAACTAGACAATACATAACCAATAACAATTTATTGCAATGCTACCTAATTTGGAGAACAGTTCTCTATAACACAACATACTATTGCACCTGTATGAACTAAAGCAATTTTTTTTTTTTTTTAAAAAGAGTGATTTAGTTCATGAAATACTTTATCCTTTGAAAAAACTCACCTGTGGCTATGTGAATAATATATGCTAGAGATTAAATAACATCCCCAGTCTTTCCATACCCCTTACAAGAAGATGCTTTCATCTTTCTGTTTTCCCACTCATAGAAGGAAATAGTCAAAGCTAGATTTTTTTTTTCATTAAAGCAAACAAAAATAAAAAGTATATCAGCTGCACAGTGACATTTGTTATTGAGCAGTCTTAAAGATTCAATTCCAAAACTTACATAAAGAACAGTAAGCTGTACAAGAGCAATTAACTGAAAAGGACAAAAATTGAAATTAGACTGAGTTACCTCTGAAAAATACAAGTACAGACTATTCCAAAATAAAATCATGTAGACAGAACAAGCACACATGTTACATAAACCAGTTATAACCACTACAGCCCTGAGGTATAACTCTGGTGGATTTTATTACAAGAAGCATTCACTCCCAATCATTTTCAGTTGCAAGAAAAACATCTGAAGCTTCTTTAAAGTGAACCCCTATACATACACTCACGGCCATGGCTGCCTCCTCTTCCCCGCCTGTTGGAACTTCCCCATCCACGACTCGCTTCTCTGTCTCCTCGTTTTTCTCTGTTCTCTTTGTTTTCTGAACTTTCCTTTCCCAGGCTTTTCTTCTTTCCCCCTACAGTCTCCCAAGAAGTCTAATTAAACAGAACAGAATTAGATATAAAACTTAGAAAAAGAACACAGTGTACTTCCATCTCACAGCTACAGCTCATCACAAAGTAAAATCCAAGGGATGCTATGCTTAAACAAAACAAAGGACCAAGGTCAAAGCAGCAGACTTCAGCTTTAAAACAAAAATCCATCTTTAAAATAAATTCAGTGACAATATCAGCTCCATATGAACATCTGTAAAAGCCAAAAACAAAATTACTAAAACCTTTGCTAAGAATAGCACAGCAACTCACATTATTCAATTGTGTGGTTAGCCTACTGAACCATAATTGCAAAGAGAGGTATTATTTGAAAACCATTAAGATGGCAAATACTTTTAATGTTCCCACCTATAAGGACTTACATTCTGGTCAGATGGTGCAAATTAGAAGTATAAAGTTGCTTGTTTGAGCAGTACCATGTTATTCATGCGACAGAAAACTCAGTCTTCTCCAGTAACCACCATATGGAATCACCTGATATCATATGTAATACAGTTACACAGGCTAAGAAACTTCAAGACTTTTAGAGATATCACAAAGAACACTTAAAAAGTAACTGCACCAACAACTAAAAAACCAAATCTAGACTGTTTAGAATGTACTATTTCACTAACTCACTATTTCACTCTTTTTACTTCTTTGTTTTAAAAAAAACCCCAAACTGGATGATTCTACAAATCTTAAATAAAAATAGGCTTTTTTTGGCAGTTTTAGTAAGTGTGCAGTTGCACAATTGTACAATCAGTAGACAAACAGAGATTTAAACAGAGGCTTTGTTAAAAAAAAAAATTACCGTGAAAGAAAAAACACCAATAAAAAATTGAAACACTCATTGATATTAAAGACTTACAGTAAAACTCCACAAAGGAGTGATCTCCAGAGAAAGAGATCTTTCCTTAGTGGTAGTCAGCCCTTAAATGGGATCTAGGAGAGATGGAGCCAAGCTCCACCCCTTCCGGTAGCACAGCTGAATTACCTTCACCTGTGCTCCCGCAGCTGACTCATTGCTTGCCTCAGGTGGTCAATCAGAGGTTCAGGCTGTGATCAACAGTTTGCCATACAGTAAGGCTTTATATAATCTGAGAAGTAGCAGTAGAAGGAGGATTATAGAGGTATTAGATTTTCATGGTTTCCTACAAATGAGAATTTCAGACAGTTACAAGGCTTTCAGGATTTGTAAAGTCATTTGTTGCTATTTATATAGCAGAAAATACATATAATTTTGAAGAAAACTTTGAGAAGTTGGGAATGGCACCATCCCTGGGTATTAGTATGTATCACAGACTATCAATGTTTTTTGTCTTTGTAAAGAAGTTAACTGACTAATTTCAGCTAAGGATTTTTGAGGCAACTCAAACTATGTTTTTGCACCTGATCCTTGAAAAGATATAAAAGAAGCTTTCATGCTGGTCTAATCTCAGGAAAAAAAAACAAACAACAAAACAGCAAAACAAAAAAGACCTAGAAGGATCTTTCTTTAATCTACTTTCAAAAGCTTTAGCAGCTAAAATACGGTTGGGCTTGAAATTGCTCTTACTCCTGTAGGAAGTTAAAAGTCTTAGGCAAAGAAACGATCCCTTCTCTATTCTCCCCCAGTATGCGTCCAAAGCTAGACTGTCTTAACCACTGCAAGTAAAAAGTTTCATAAACATTACAAGTTTTAAGGGCCATAGCATTATGTATTAAAAAAACAAACAAACAAAGAAGTACCAAAGAAACTAAAAATAGACTTTGTAGCTATCACTCCTTGCTCTTCTAATTCCTCAAATTGGATAGTTGTATCTTCTAAATGGAAAGAAGAAAAAACAAAAACAAAAAAAAAAAAAAAGCTAGAAACAAATTTTGGAATCTGCATTAGGAACAAGCAGTACTTTGGCTTCCAACTTTATAGTAAATTTGTTGTAAAATTGTTCTCAAGTATAATGGGCTCACAAAAAACCCTTTAAGTTGGTAGTTCACAGCACAAAGGACAACATGTCTTCATGCACTGATGTAAACCTTTCTAATTAATATTCTTTCCTCCTTCTTTGTTGAGTCCTTTAAGTTCACTGTATTTGTTTCTGAGTTTCTTTATCTCTACGAAGAACAATGAGTTCAGAGGAACTTGTCAGCATTGCAGAACATGTTGATGTATTCTCTCACTGATAAATGAGTTCAGAAAGTTTCTTCCGTGTCATGATTACTTGTAACAATTTGGTAAGAAAGCACTTAACTTTTTTTTTCAGTCAGAAAACTTTTAAACTAGAAAATGGAAAATACAAGAGAACACAAAAAAGTCAGATTTAACAATGAGATACAAACAAGATTTAATCAAGGTGAGGTGCTCTCTTCTACTACCAACTTACACATTCAGCGTTACACGCTTTTGTGCTTTAGATGACCTCAACTTTTACAAATATAAGGGATAGTGAGTAGTGAAAAAGGATGCCATAGTAGATGAAAAGAGAACACTTTGCTACAGAAAGGGAAAGGGGGCCTCACTAAGGCAAAGGGTAGTTACAGATGTTAAGGGAGAGCAGAGAGAGGGGGAATTGCAGACACTAAGCTTGAGAAAACAAGGGGATGAAGGCCATGAAGATAAAGGTGGAACAGCCCGAGAACAGTGTGGTGATTAGATGTCCACAGAGCAAACTGGAACCAGTTTGGGGGGTGCCCCTCCTGAAGGGTCGAAAGTTTACAGCGAGGAAGATGATGAGCCTTTGCGAGGAAGATGATGAGCCTTCATCCCATGACCACCCCCACAACTCACTACGCCTGCGCAAGGGGGGAGGGACTGCATGCTAACGGGGTCTCAGGAATGTAATGAATATGTATCCAAATTCCTGAAAACTATTGATTATGTATTAGTTCAGCCTATATCTGTTGCACGCTTTCTCCTAACAGTGTGCAAGTTTGGAGGAGCTATCCCCCTTGCACCCGGTGCTGCGCAACGCTGGAATAAACATACCTGCTTTATAACCCATCTCTGGATTATAGAGTTTGTTTCCGCAAGTCAATAGAAAATGAAGTCCCCTTAGCTAGAATGATATGTATCCCAGATTTGAGGGGGTGCACGGTTAGTGTTGAATGTTCAGTATTTCCTGTGTTTAATCAGGATGTGTACTACTGCCTATTGTTAATGAGGAAACTAAGAAAGGAAGTCCAGTTTTCTCTACCAATTTAGATGAGGTGGAATCTAGTTTACTATCTCAGATAAACTGTAAGAAGTTCTTCCAGCAAAAACTTCAAACACAATTTCCTGATAACACTTGTGATAAAAAAAAACAAACACAAAATGCAACACTGTAAGTGACATTGTTATACACAGTTCACTTTTCTGTTTCTCAATTAATTCAAACTGATGAACAACACAATGACAAAAGCTATTACTTGCTGTATCCTCTTCTGACATTACTAGTTTTCAATTCATCTTTCAGATGTAGAAGCATTCTACAACCTCAATGTTTGTCAGTGTATTCCTTCAGAAGTTACAATTTCATGCTTTCCCCCCCTTTTAGGTTTATAAAGATTGATTTTTGTGGCACAGTATCACCTAGTTTCAGGTCTCATGGTTATGGAGGTACTATAAAATAACTACAGGGAAGCACTGGAACAAGATGCCCAGAGAAGTGGTGAATGGACGTTCAAGGTCAGGCCGGATAGGTCTCTGAGCAACCTGATCGAGCTGTAGATGTCCCTGTTCATTTCAGCGGCATTGGACTCAATGGCCTTTAAAAGTCCCTTCCAACTCAAATGATTCTATGAACTACAAACAGGTTAGCATAAAACAGGACAATGTTCGACAGAGCACTGTGTTTTGGAGCAGAATCAAAATAGTTGCGTGCAAATAAAAGCTAGAAGATTGCAGGACACCAGCAGAACAACCACAACATTTTCGAGGTTCAGATACTCTAAGATATGGACAAGATAGAAAAGCTTCCTTGGTCCTCTCTATTTCCTTCAGACGAATTTCACTGGAGATATAAAAAATAGAAAGCTTCCTAAATGATTTTCCCAATCATTCTCTCAAAGTAGAAAGGCACAAGCAAAAAGAGCAGTTTAATATAAAAGTTAAAACTTACTGTGTCTGAACTTCCTTCTAGCAGTATGTTGATTGCTCTGTTCACATCCCCATTACAATCATGTAGTGCCACTATGCACTCATCCTGGTTTTGCCCCGTCACTTCAATAAGCTGGTAGTAAAAGTCACACGTTAAAATATCCAAATTATCATCATAAAGTAAGAGTTAGTACCACCACAGATTCCAAGAAAGCATGCAGTTGTGTCAGAGCAATTTAAAATCCTGAATAAAATTATCTACATTTCACAGATCTGCTTAGGATTCACACAAGAGGCAGGATGAAACACAAATTTAAATAGTAATCAAGTAAACACTTCCCCCCCCCCCCCCCCCCCCTTTAACCCAATGCCTACAGCAAATGCTGTCACTCCAGAGATAGCTGTATATGAGGGTAATGATGTAAGAGACAAAGACAGCTATAGTATCATCCCCTCCTTATCTCACTCTGTAAGCACAGGCATCAAGTAAAATGTGGTGGAGAACAGATCCATCTGGAAAAAACATCCAGTCTAAGAAAAAGGTTAATTGTTTTCAGTCAGATCAGCTCCTTCAATCCATTTTAGTAAAAGGACAAAAACAGGCTAAGCGATGGCTGCTTAAGAAAGCTGTTACTCAATTATGTTCTGTGGACTTACAGTTCACATTGTACAGTGTAGGATGGATAAAATCAATAATCTGTCATGAGGAATCTATTACCTTCACCCAAAGAGGAAAAATATCAAAACATGAGCTAGAAATATATATACATAAATAAAATATTGTAGATTTCCTATGAAGAATTTAATACTTAGTCTTCCTATCAGCAGAGCTCCAGACACTATTGATCAGAGGTCTTTGGCTTCAGGACATATAAGACTTCACTATTGGCATAGCCAAAGAAGTTTACAAACAAGAACGAAAAAAATCAGTGAACAGTGCTTCAGAAAAGGTTTTACCAAAGAAAGGACATCTGAAAATCTGCCCCTCTGCTGCATCAGTGCATTCACAATAGCTCTTCTTCTAGGTGTGTTCCTATGTTCTACATGAGCTGTGATGTGCACACCAAAATAAATAATCTGAGCAAAACAGGTAGGTGAGTACTCAATACTGCTTGAATAAATTATCTCAGCTATAGCTGTATAATGGAAGCTTCAATATATACACCCAAAGCTCTGCATGATAGAAGAAATGGTGTATGATTTCATTTTCACTGTGTATTACTATCATTTTAATATATACATGGATTTGGGAGGTCAGATTTAAAAAAAGAAAAAAGAAAGAAAAAAGAAAACAACCACACGCACTTTAAAGCTATGATTACATTTTTCACTTTTCCTGAAAAACAGATGGCATTTTTAGCAAATCAGTTTGCACAGGTGACAAATTATTACCATGTACATGGAGACCAGCTGAACATACTCTTTATTCTCAAGATCATTAAATATCAGGACCATACAGAATGTGGAATAGACGTTCACAGTGAATTTTGGATGAAAGGTTTGTCTACAAAGGAAAATACACCATCCAGATTTATATTACCACAGGATGTCTTATAAGCAGACTTTTAAAGTCCAATAAGTGCATCTTCTACTTGTGTCATTTGCACAAAGGTTTCATCTAAATCAGAAACAGCCACTCTAGCTCCAAAACGTAAGCTAGTCTAGGAACACCTTATTGCAGGACATTATAAACTCTGTACTTCAAGAAACATACTTGTTTCACTTTATCTTCAAAATCTGCGTCGTTCTTATCGTAGATCATCTGAGCAAGACGAATCTGTTCTGCTGTTGCCTGAAAAATGCAAACATCCAAAAAGGTATTTTTTTAAGTATCTCCTAGCATCACTATATTTCTCTACAGTCTTCGAAAGAACACACGCAAAAAGCACAGAGGTGCTACAATGAAAAGATTAACATTTCCACCTTTATGTTCATTTTACAGTTGTTGAGGTTTAACTTGACAGGTGGCTTAGAACCTGTAATGTAACCAGGGTCACAGCCTGAACCAATGGGTGAGCTGGGAGAGTACACACAGAATCACAGAATCACAGAATAACCAGGGTTGGAAGGGACCTCAAGAATCATGTAGTTCCAAGCCTCCTGCCTAGCAGGGCCACCAAACATACACCTTTACTAGATCAGGTTGCCCAGGGCCCTGTTGTCATGGTTTAATAATTTTGTAATTTTGCTATCAGTATTCCACATCATAACATCATATAAAGCCTGAATAATTTTACTGAATCTGCAACTTACAGAAGAAGACTACATCTCCCAGGGAACAACACGATAGGTCACGGGACCTGGACTCTATATTAACTCTGTCGCAGAACAGACTGACGTCTTTCGAGTTCTGGCATTCAGGGGAGTGTGTGGGAGCCTTCAGCCGTTCGCCTAGATTCACAGTAGGCCTCTCGGTTACGGGACTCATTCTCTCTCCTATTTAGCGTGATTCGTTAGCTCAATTTTCAATTTTCAATTATATTGTATTATATTGTGTTATCCTATGTTTCGATATAATATTTAGTAAATAAGTGTGCCTCCTTAGATCGTTGCCGCTGTTTTCTTTTCCTAATTAACTTTTTCCTTTCGGCCTAGGGCCCCTCTGGGGCCCACGGCCCCCTGTCACGGACGCAGGTGGATTTTTAGTTCAAACCGTGACACCTACTCAATCTGGTGGCAGAGCTGAAGGATTATCCACCTGCTCACAATGCATACAGGTGGTATCCCTGCTACCTTCCATTATTTCTGACAAGCTCAGTTACAGTCCCTACAGCCAGAAACCTGTACAGATGCATGTTTGCATGGGTGCTTAATCCAGGCTGTCACATTCTTTCTAGCAACAGCTTTCAGCCAAGTGGAGACCATGGCTAAGTCTAGCTCTTCCAGGAGAGTGATGATCACTAGGTGAGCTGCCCTCTTGAGTGGGGAGGGACTGTGACCTCCCTTACATACTACTGTGCCTGAACAAACTTAAGTGTAAACTGTTGCACCACATTCTTAATGATGCACACCCTGTTCACTGGGCTCCTAAGTCCCACTCCCTAAGGGCTGCCTTTGTATGTGCAAGGGTTTAGTCACTATCACTCCTGGCTTCACACATGAATCCTCAAGAGTTGTCTTTTATCAGGAGAGGAAGGGACTGGTGCAAAAGTCCCCAATCCAGAGCCAATCCCCTTCAAGTCTACATACTTCAAACTCCAAAATTATTATACAGTAGCACATACCTGTATTACTTGTTTCTGCTGTTGTATTGGCTGTGTGGTTGAAGTTTGCATTTTGTCCCGCGTGCCCCGGGTACGTTCACTGCCCACTGAAGTCATATATATGGTATATACAAAACAATGTATGTACAAAATAGAAAATCTGAAAGAAAAAAAAAAACAACAAAACAGAGTATGAGTTAATTCACAGCACTGATTCAACACTCAGATAACATAAACACAATATCTTCAACCTTACTTGCCTTTACCATGAAATCTATACAAAGATACCTGATAAAGCAGCTTAAAAACACCATTACTGGATTTACCAGCCTTTATAGTAAAAGGGGGAATTAAGTAGATAAAAAGCATCCTTATCAGCTGATTGGAATCTGTCTAGACCTGTACTTCCAGACTACATCTACATCTCCCAGAATTTCCAGTTATTTAACATATACACTTTTTAATCTGCTACTCTGTTGAGATTCCAGCTTCATCTAGAATCTTCCATGTATATCAGTGTTATCATGTGTCTGTGGCAGTCAGCTTTCATTTTCATTCATCTTCTGTCATTAAAATTACTTTGAAACAAAAAAAATAACATTTTCCTGTGTTTATACAGCACCCAACACAAAGCTGTAACTGATGAAAATGCTTTTCAGTAACTGGAAACAGATACCAGAACAGTCATAGTCAACTGCCTGTTTTCTGTCCCTGTGACAGCATGAAGTAAAACTGCCTGCAAATTTAGGAAAGTAAAGACAACCTGTAAGTGGCACCAACTAGGCAGAAGACATGCAAAGCTGCAGCAAAACCCTTTCATTGCAGCCCCACTGCAAGAATGTGCCTCAGCACACAACTTGTCAGGGCAAGTAGCTTTGGCGCAAGTTTGCTATCACTGAGTTCAATGTATAATAAGGCTTGGATGAAAACTGAGCAAACTACTGTGATTGCACAGACAAGGATTTGTTCAATATCCTGAACAGTGATGCAGGAAACTTAAAAGTAGTTTATAGAAACAAATAAAGGAAACTTAAAGGTAGTTTATAGAAATAAGTAAAGGAAACTTAAAGGTAACAAGTAAAAGAAACAAGGGGCCTGGGAGAAGCAGGGAGGATGCAGATAAGGAGTGAGACCTCATGGACGAGGAGTTGCATTCCCCCTGATAAGAACAAGAGGGGGTCTGCATGCTAAAGACAAGAGGGGGTCTGTATGCTAAAGAGCTATTGAATATGCATCAGAATTCCTAGAACTATTGACTAATGTATTAGAAGTCTAAGAAACCATTGACTATGTATCAGAACTCCGAGAAGTCATTGACTATGTATTAAATGTACCTATATCTGTGTCACGATTTTACAGGTCGGTGTGCAAGTTTGGAGGAGCTATCCCCCTTGCACCCGGCGCTGCGCAACGCTGGAATAAACATACCTGCTTTATAACCCATCTCTGGATTATAGAGTTTCATTCCGCAAGTCAATCCAACTGGTCACTAGCCTTCACAAGTGAATTGTGCCCAAAAACTGAAGTTGCAACAAGATGCTACAGTTTGAACGTTGATCTACAGAAAAGACAGTTAACACCATTTCAATCTTGTATTTAGAAATGTGCTTCTGTTGGAAAAAAATTGAACCCAAAACTGTTTTTGTTCTTTTGTTTTTGTTTTTTTTAATGTGATAGTTAAAGCATTCAGCAGAGCCTGAGAAGAAAGTATATTTTCATTAACTCTTGCATATTTAACAAGGAAAAGCCCACCTCTACCAGGAACCAACTGTAGTTGGATTTAAACTGGAACAGTGTTACTCCAGCTTTATTAATACATTCACCAAAGCCAGTCTACTTCACAGTTTCTAAAGGTGGGCTAACCTCATTGTCTCCTAAACCCCAGGACAGGCCTTCAGAGCACTGCATTTTGACACCCTAACAGCCAGATATAGTCAGAAGAGAGGTTACTCAAGCTCACAACAAAGTGTTTCATGGAAAGCAAAATATTAAATAGTCACGGAGACATTCTGAACAAGTTCAACACTTAACACATGCTCTCTCTGGTCACAGCTGTACACTAATATTTTAAACATGCTACAAACTGTCCTTTGTTGAGCCAACACAAAGCATTACTTTTCTCTGTGTTAAAATCTTTGTAAGCTATGTAGGCTGGACTTCTAATGCCTTAAGACTAAATTTTATATTTGCTAATAATGACCTTCTTTGTTTGAGGACTGGTTTTGTTTTAGAATATCAGCTAGCTCATCACAAGTTCAACCCATCAAAAACGAGCAATGAGGAAAAAGCTCTAAAGAAACAGTAGGACAGAGAACACTAACCTCTCTGAAAGACAAGCTAATAGTTTCAAATATTGTCTCAAATCAGCACACTAAGATATGTGTTGTGGTTTTATGATTTTTGGTTATTGATGCTCCACATCATAACATCATGTAGTGCACTGGGAGTTACGATAATACTCCAAATCCTTGTACCGCTGATTTTTCCAGGTACCTGTTTCTCAGAAGAAAAAAAACTGTATATCCTAGAAGACTCACTATTCTATTTTCCATTTAGAGGGAAAGATAAAACTGTTTGCATATCAAAAGATTGCCTCTTCTTTTTCTGCTTGTCTCTGGATGGGGAGATAATTTGTTATGAACAATGGGAAGGGTGAGGGGCACCTCAACCTGAATGGGGGTTAATTTATTGTATACTGGAGTAGTTGAGCACAAACAATGGGAAGAATGTGGAATGCTTCAACCTGAATAGGTGAAGATTACTGTAAAGAGTTTCTAACACCATGAACGTGCAAGTATCCTTCCTATAAATGAAGGTGTTTACTTACATTTGTAGTAAAGATTTGGAAGGGGCTACCCTATCTGCACCTGGCATGTGCATGGTACCAAAAACAAACAAACATACCTGCTTATACTTGTGGTTATAGAGTTTGATTCCAAAAGTCATCTCTGTGGTGTGTGCCCCACAGTTGTCTCACCATCACCATTAGAGTAAAGCCTTCAGTTTTGGACACTCTTTCTCTCACACCTTATTTGATTTATGTCACAGAGTTATCTAGATCCTAGGCCCCTGACAAAATGAGAAGGGAAAAAGGGAAAGGGGTAGGGAGATGAGAGCTAAACTCAAGGAAGCAAACAGAGAAGCAATAACAATCTAAGAAGGAAAACTTATTTAACTAACTATGATATGGGAATACAAGACAATACAATATAATACAATCTAATTAAAATTGAGGCTAAGAAATCAAGGAAAATAAAAGAGAGAGAGAGAGTGGTTTCCAAAGACCGAGAAGCCTACTTTGAAATTGAAGGTGCCACGGCTTGGAAGCACACCCACACTCACTGCCAGGCAGTGAGAGAGAGAGCCAGCAGAACTGACCTGTTTCCCTCACTGACCTAGAGGTCACCTGGGGCGTGTAGTTCTTCTCTGTGCTCTACATAATGTTATGAAGTGGAATACCAATAGAAAAACAACAAAACCATGACATTCCACCTTTAATTCTACATCACTACATCATGTTTGAAACACACACACACACATATATATATATATATACACAAATAAATAATAATTAAAATGCATTAAACACACAGGTCTATATACGTACATATAAATAAAATTACTGACTGCATTCCCCCAACATCAAATTCCCTTGTGGTACACGCTGAACAACCCTATCTTTCTGCATCACCCACAAGTGAAAAAAAAAAAAAAAAAAAAAAAAGGCATTTGCCCT
Source organism: Coturnix japonica (assembly GCF_054131305.1). Classification (NCBI taxonomy): domain Eukaryota; kingdom Metazoa; phylum Chordata; class Aves; order Galliformes; family Phasianidae; genus Coturnix; species Coturnix japonica. The sequence continues at coordinate 611,436 of NW_028188974.1, forward strand.
TCCCAGAGGCTGGAAGGACCCAAACAGTTTTTCCCAACTTGCTCTTTACATGTACAACAGGGACCTTATCTCCTTCTATAGTGTGTAGGGGGCTAGATTGGCTAGGACCATCACGATTGACAGATCCTCTAGTATTGAACAACAAAGTGGCTTCTGCCAGATGCTTCTCCCAGTGCTTAAATGTTCCACCACCCATTGCTTTCAACATAGTTTTCAACAACCCATTGTATTGTTCAATTTTACCAGAAGCTGGTGCATGGTAGGGGATATGATAAATCCAATCAATGCCATGATCTTTGGCCCAAGTATTTATAAGGGAATTTTTGAAATGTGTCCTATTATCAGATTCAATTCTTTCTGGAGTGCCATGATGCCACAGGACTTGTTTCTCAAGACCCAATATGGTGTTTCAAGCAGTAGCATGGGGTACTGCGTATGTTTCAAGCCACCCAGTGGTTGCCTTCACCATGGTAAGCGCATAACACTTACCACTGCGAGATCATGGCAAGGTGATATAATCAACCTGCCACGCCTCCCCATATTTATACTTTTGCCATCACCCTTCCTCCCAGAGAGGTTTCATCCTCTTGGCTTGTTTAATTACGGCACATGTTTCACAGTCATGAATAATCTGCGCAATAGCGTCCATAGTTAAGTCCACACCTTGATCTCTGGCCCACTTATATGTCGCATCTCTTCCTTGATGGCCCGAGGTCTCATGGGCCCATTGAGCTAGAAATAATTCACCCTTGTCCTGCCAGTCCAAGTCTATTTGAGCCAGCTCAATTTTGGCAGCTCGATCTACCTGATGGTTGTTTTCTTGTTCTTCGGTAGCCTTCAGAGCCTCTGTCCTGCAGTTGCCAACCAGACCAAATTAGTCTGAGAGAAAAGGATGGCTAGAAACAGGTACCGGCTTGGCGAAGTAGGCGCCCCCCCCCACAACCATGCTCGGCTCCCCAGGTGCCTCTGCAAAATAGGTTTGGGGCCCTGGAACCCGAGGGAGAGGTGAATGCCAATGTGGAAGCAGCCCCACCTGTGAGGGTGCCTCGGGGGAAGCGGACACACCCGCGCCTCAAAACTTCTTCCACACGGAAGGATAGAAGGGTAGTCGTCATAGGTGACTCCCTTCTGCGAGGAATGGAAGGTCCTATATGCCGGCCCAACCCTACCTGCAGGGAGGTGTTCTCCCTCCCCGGGGCACGGGTCAGGGACATTGCTGGGAGACTTCCCAGTCTGATCTGCCCTTCTGACTACTATCCCCTGCTGATAGTTCAGGCTGGCAGTGAAGAAGTTAGTAAAAAAAGCCTGAAGGCTATCGAAGATGATTTCAGGGGACTGGGGCTGGTAATTTAAAGAACAGGTGTGCAAGTGGTTATTGCATCTGTACCTTCAGTGGCAGGGAGGGATACTGAGTTGGGCCTAAAAACCCACCTCTTAAACAAATGGCTGAAGAGTTGGTGCAGACATAGGAGACTTGGTTTTTTTGATCATGGGGCAATTTATTCGGCTCCTGGCATGACAGCTACAGACAGAAGAGGCCTGTCTCAAAGGGGTAAGAGGGTTCTAGCTGAGGAACTGTCAGGACTTACTGACAGGTGTTTAAACTAGGTAGGATGGGGGAAGGGGACAAAACGAGGGCCACTGGGTCTGATGCGGCAGATCAAGACTTAAAGCAGAGCTTGCTGGGTGCAGACAATGGAGTTAAAAGGCATGGAGAGGGGTGGGGAGATGCTGCCTCTCTCAAGTGCCTGTATACTAACGCGCGAAGCATGGGAAATAAACAGGAAGAGCTGGAGTTCTGCGTGCGGTCACGTGGCCATGATCTCATTGCGATCACAGAGACGTGGTGGGACAGCTCGCATGACTGGAATGTTGTCGTGGAGGGCTACATGCTTTTTAGGAAAGATTGTCTGGCAAGGCGGGGTGGTGGAGTTGCTCTTTATGTGAGAGAGCAGCTAGAATGTATCGAACTCCACCTGGGGGAGAGTGAAGTAGAAGTCGAGAGCTTCTGGGTGAGAATCAAGGGCCAGGCTGGCAAAGGGGACACTGTTGTGGGTGTGTATTACAGGCCCCCTGATCAGGAGGAGGAGGTTGATGAGGCCTTCCATAAGCAACTGGAAGTAGCGGCACGCTTCCAGGCACTGGTACTTATGGGGGATTTCAATTATCCAGATATTTGCTGGATGACCAACATGGCCAGACATGCGCGGTCCAGACAATTCTTGCAGTGCATTGAAGATAACTTCCTGATGCAGGTGGTCGAGGAACTGACGCGGGGTGGGGTGTTGCTGGACCTTATTCTCACTAATAAGGAAGGACTTGTTAAGGAAGTAAAAGTCGGGGGCAGCTTGGGATGTAGTGACCACGAGATGGTGGAGTTCAAGATCCTGAGTGGAGGAAGCAAAGCAAAAAGTAGGATTGCTACCCTGGACTTTAGGAGAGCCAACTTTGATCTCCTTCGGGACCTACTTGGGGCTATCCCGTGGGCCAGGGTGCTAGAAAGCAAGGGGGCCTGTGAGATCTGGTTAGCATTTAAACGGCTCTTCTTCCAAGCTCAGGATCGGTGCGTCCCTGTGACTAAGAAATCGGGAAAAGGTGCAAGGAGACCTGCGTGGATGAGTAAGGAGCTCATGTGCAAGCTCCGCAGAAAGAAGAAAGTACATGATATGCGGAAAAAGGGTCTGACCACTTGGGAACAATACAAGAATGTAGTCAGGGACTGCAGAGATGTGACCAGGAAGGCTAAAGCCCACCTGCAGTTGAATCTAGCTAAGGAGATAAAGGATAATAAAAAAGGCTTTTTAAATACATTAACAGCAAAAGGAAGGCTAGTAAGGCCTTCAGTTTTGGACACTCTTTCTCTCACACCTTATTTGATTTATGTCACAGAGTTATCAAGATCCTAGGCCCCTGACAAAATGGGAAGGGAAAAAGGGAAAGGGGTAGGGAGATAAGAGCTAAGCTCAAGGAAGCAAACAGAGAAGTGACAATGATCTAAGGAAGAAAACTTATTTCACTAACTATGATATGGGAATACAAGATAATACAATATAATACAATCTAATTAAAATTGAGGCTAAGAAATCAAGTAAAATGAAAGAGAGAGAGAGAGGTTTCCAAAGACCGAGAAGCCTACTTGGAAACTGAAGGCACCACGGCTTGGAAGCACACCCACACCCGCTGCCAGGCAGTGAGAGAGAGAGCCAGCATCACTTCCGTGACATATTTCCCTCTCCGACTGTGAGGTCCTCTGGGACGTGTAGTTCTTCTTCTCTGTGCTCCACATGATGTTATGATGTGAAATACCAGTAGCAAAAATTACAAAACCATGACAACTGCTGACACAAGGAAAACAGGACCTTATATTTCCTAGTTCCTGATTCTGAGCCTCTCTTCTGTTTCTCATTAGCTGAGTAATAAGGTTCACATTCTTTCCAATTCACCTATCATACACACATCCTCTCTTTATCATGTAAGCAGGTAGTTGACAGAAGTCCATCTCTCTTTGTTTCTCCAAGTAAGCAAAATCAAGAAAGTAGTTGTCATCAGCTGGAAAAGACCTTAAAGATCATCAAGTCCAACTGCAATCTAACCATCCTACCCTAACTCTAACAACCCTCCATTAAATCCTGTCCCTGAGCACCACACCCAAATAGTTTTTAAACATATCCAGGATATCCATTTCAGTGCTTAACAACAGAATCACAGAATTGTAGGGGTTGGAAGGGACCTCTAGAGATCATCGAGTCCAACCCCCCTGCCAAAGCAGGCTCCCTACACTATGTCACACAGGTAGGCGTCCAGGCGGGTCTTAAATATCTCCAGAGAAGGAGACTCCACCACTAACCCTTTCTGTAAAGAAGTGTTTCCTAATGTCCAACCTAAACTTACCCTGGTGAAACTTGAGGCCATTTCCCCTCGTCCTGTCACCACTGAGAAGAGACCAACCCCGCTCTCATGGTAAGCACCTTTCAGATATTGGAAGAGAGCGATAAGGTCTCCCCTCAGCCTCCTTTTCCCCAGACTAAACAGCCCCAGTTCCTTCAGCTTCTCCTCATAGGGTTGATTCTCCAAGCCCTTCACAAGCCTAGATGCCCTTCTCTGGAACTGCTCCAGTACCTCCATGTCTTTCCTGTGCTGAGGTGCCCAAAACTGAACACAGTACTTGAGGTGAGGCCTCACCAATGCAGAGTACAGGGGCAGGATGACTTCCCTAGTCCTGCTCACCACACCATTCCTGATACAAGCCAGGATGCCATTGGCCTTCTTGGCCACCTGTGCACACTGCTGGCTCATATTCAGCCGACTGTCCATCAGCACACCAAGGTCCCTTTCCATCAGGCAGCTTTCCAGCCACACCTCCCCAAGCCTGTAGGGTTGCCTGGGGTTGTTGTGGCCAAAATGCAGGACCTGACACTTGGTTCTATTGAAACTCACACAGTTGTCAAGCCATTATCTCCTGCCAGATATGTTTATTTCTTCTTGTGCAGTTCTGGGTGCAGATTTTTTTTAAAGCCATTATTTTTTGCTGCCACGCTCCCTCTGCAGCGATTTCTATGAGGAAGGAGAGTACATAAATTAACATGCTGTAAGATTATCAACAATCAAACTCTATAACCACAAAGTAGTTATAAAGCAGGTATGTTTAATGAGTGATGCACATACACCCTGGTGCAAGGGGGATAGTTCTACCAAACTTGCACTCTGTTAGGAGAAAGCATGCTACAGACACAGGCTGAACTAATACATAATCAATAGTTTGCAAAAATTCAGATACATATTCATTACATTCCTGAGACTCCATTAGCATGCAGTCCCTCTTCCCTTGTGCATGCATAGTGAGTCGTGGGGGTGCTCATGGGATGAAGGCTCATTGTCTTCCTTGCTGGAAACTTTTGGCCCTGTGGGAGAGGCACCCCCCAAAGGGGTTCCAGCTTGCCCTGCGGACATCTGATCACCTCACTGTTCTTGGACTGTTTTTGCACAAGAGCTGTTTTTCACACCCTTATCTTTATGGGCTTCATCTCCCTTGTTATTCCAGCCCCCATGTCTGCACTCCCTATTCTTCAAACAATTTCTACATAAACTGTCTTTTCACTACCCCTGTCCCAGTTTCTTTGAAGTCCCTTTCTCTCCCTTACTGCGGGGCCCTTCTCTCATCCTTCATGCCTCTTCCTCCTGGATTGTATCTTCTTGCTGCCTAAGGCCAGCTACACTGCTGCTGCTCTCCCCCTGCACTTTTGCCAGGAACCACCCCTTCCCAGATCTCATTTAAGGATTGGCGGGGGAGGCAAAGGTATCTTTTTAGAGATTCCGGAAAACCTGTTGCCTTCTGAAGGTAAGCAGGTTCTTTTCCTTATTTCTGTGCCTCCTGTTGTTGTGCTTTAGTGAATCCTCACTTTCTATGACTTGGAATCTTGCTGTTCTGCTGTCCTTGTAGCTCTTTCCACTGTGTTATACTTAGTGAGTCAAGTGGATGTGACAGAAGCATACATATTTATGATGGATTGTCTTAAAACTATAATGCATTGACCGGTCATCAGGGCTCCTACTACCCTAAAGGATGAACTCTTGGGGAAAATTGTTGCACTGGAATAGGCTGCTCAGGGAGGTACTAGAGTCACAGACCTTGTAAGTGTTCAAGGAACATTCAGACGTTGTACTGAGGGCCATGGTTTAGTGGGAAACATTGGTGGTAGGTGGACAGCTGGACTGGATGATCTTGAGGCTTTTTCCAACCTTAGTGATTCTATGATTCCTGGGTTCCCCATGGCTGAGTACCACATGAATTATTAAAGAATGGGTGCCTGTAAGGGCCAATGGTCTTAATATTAAATCCTCTTCCATGATGGCAAAACTTTTGAGTAAATTAAAACAATTTACAATTTAAAACAACTGAGGAAAGAGTAATAGTACCGTCTGCATTAGCATGGCCGCTACCACTATTAATTTATATTTCTCTGAAGAAGTATTGAAAAACAAAAACAAGCTTTTAAAACCCCAGATCAGACAAGTGGAAAATAAAATTACATTTCTGATGGGGTAAACAGCCTGACCTTGAATGGCATTTCTCTGTGGGAATACAAGAAAAGCTGTTCAGAGCAGCAGCTGTGGAGCAAGATAAACAGCATGAGAACCAAGGACACCTCTGCAAGAAGAAGAAGAATCTCACAGGTCTGATTGGATGTGTGCCTGCATGGACAGTTGAAAAGTGTTTTGTAGAATGCTTTGTTGACATGTAAGGTGTTTGGGAAAGTTGTAAGGGCGGATGGGAAAGTTAGAAAATAACAACTTGTGAAGGTATATAAGGGATGTGAGAACTTGTAATAAACGATTTGGATCGTTCACATCTGAGTCCGTGCCGAGTCGCTGCATTTCTCCTCTAAAATTAAGAGCCTTATCTGTCACAGGAGCTGACCATCCCAAAGTCACGAAAGACAAGCTGACAGGCAATGAGGCCGGACTGGCTGAACAGAGACTTTTGGCTGAATCTCAAGAACAAAAGGAAAGTTTATAGTCTCTGGAAGAGTGGGCAAGCTACTTTTGAGGATTACAGGTACAAAGTGAAACTGTGCAGGGAGGAAATTAGGAAAGCCAAAGCCCAGCTAGAACTGAACTTGGCCACTAAAGTAAGAACAGTAAATATTTTTATAAACTTATCAACAGCAAGAGGAAGGCTAGGGAAAATCTCCATCCCTTGTTGGACTCTGAGGGCAACTTGGACACCAAGGATCAGGATAATGCTAAGGTACTTAATACCTTCTTTGCCTCGGTCTTTAATAGTAAAACTTGTAACTCCCTGGGAACACAGCCCCCTATGCTGGTAGATCGGGAAGGGGAAGACAATAAACCCTGCATGATCCATGACGAGATGGTTCTGGACCTGCCTCGAAAGATGGATGCTTACAAGTCCATGGGGCCAGATGGACTGCACCCTAGAGTGCTGAAGAAGTTGGCAGATGTGGTTGCCAAACCACTCTCCATAATTTTTCGGCAGTCTTGGCTGACCGGGTACATCCCAGGGGATTAGAAGCAGGCGAATGTGACGCCCGTCTTCAAAAAGGGCCAAAAAGATGATCCTGGCAGCTACAGGCCCATCAGTCTCACCTCAGTGCCCGGGAAGGTCAAGGAAAAGATGAACCATAACTCACCTCAGGAACCATCATGGACCAATTAAAGGTCAGCCAAGGGATCAGACCTAGTCAGCATGGGTTTATGAACAGTAGATCCTGTCTGACAAATCTGATTTCATTCTATGACAAGGTGACCTGCTTGGTAGATGAAGTTAAGGCTGTTGATGTGGTCTACCTGGACTTCAGTAAGGCCTTTGACACTGTCCCCCATAACATTCTGGTAGAGAAGCTGGCTGCCCGTGGTCTGGGTGGGCACATGCTCCGCTGGGTGAAGCGCTGGCTGGAAGGCCAGGACCAAAGAGTTGTGGTCAATGGAGTTAAATCCAGTTGGTGGCTGGTCACAGTCCAGGACAGACTGGTGGGGCTACCACACAAAAGAATGGCCCCCTGCCCATACTATATTACATGTGACTGCATGCCCTGTACACAGCTGCTTGAACTCATTGATTTATTACAGTGATTTAAACAGAAACCATTAAAAAACATACCAGCTTAGCTCTTTAGATTATGGGATGTGGGGGCCAAAAGTACAGTTATTAACGGTCCCGAGATTTCTAAGCTTGCATTCATCACAATGCATCTGGCCCTCAGACTATAAGCAGCTGTGATGTGTAATGAGGAAAGTTATTCTCTAATTCAAAGGATACTGACTGCACGTAGGACTACATTGCCAAATAAAAAGTGATATCCAAATACATACTGGTCCATGGACTTCAATGGAGGAACTTCAAAATTATATTCAGAAAACTAGGAATGAAGGAGGTGATTTATGATGACACCTTTAAGAGTCCAGACCTGGTTATACTCTCAGCAGGGATGAGGGAACCTTATCTTAGAACAGGTACCCCCCCCATCAGTACAGCACACTGGTGTCCATACTGAACCCTTTAGCAGCCTCAGAGACCATTATCCAACAAGCTGCCAACTGGTGTCTGATCTAGGGGAGACAGTGTGCTTTTGGACCAGGTGCAGTATCCAAATGTCAGAAGGAAGAGACCTTCTCTGTAACTCAAAATAGGAGACCTGCCAGGTGGACATCTGTAAAGGACTGAACTGGTTTTCTTTTGTTGTCTCAAAGCTTGCTTCATGAGGCCTTCCTGATGATAAGGCTCTGACTGACAACTGTTAAGTATCCTTGGGGGCAGATGGTGGGTGTCATTGTGCCATAGTGTTTCTGCTTACGATTGCAAAGATAAGCAGAAGCAGGATGAGCAGTCTTCTTCAGGGGTGCTGCTCGAAGGAGCTGACCACTGCAGAAGGCGATAATGCTTGTGTCTGGCAACAGAGCCCCCCCCCCCCCCCCCCCCCCCCTCCTTGCTGGCTTATCTGTGGGCCAGGAATGTCACAAAAGCTGGTTTTAAACCCTATTACAAAGTGTGTTTACCTGCTTGTTTGGAAGTTCAGTGTTTGCTCGAGATACGTTCCCAAAAATGCTGAGTCAAACTTCAAAGAAGAAGAAGAACCCCCACCGAAATGGGGGATAAAAGGCCCTCGCTAAACTGGGGACTTTGGAGACAAACTCCCAAAGACACCTTTGACCGAGAATTCCCTGAGGGGAAAACCTCGTTGGAAGAACCACCGGGACCGGCTTGCTGTGGAGCTCCCTGGCTGTCTCCCATCCCCTGCAGTGATCAGACGAGTTCCTGAGATCAACGGACCTACTGTGTACCTCGCTGGACCCACGGTGGTGACTATATCTCTTTTACTCTCTGCAAAGACTCCTTGCTTCTATTTCCTACTTTTCCTATCGCCTACCTTCCCTTCCCCATCTCCCAAAAAAAAACGGTTAGGACTTTAATAAACTGGTTGGACCAACATTTGAACCGTTGCTTCTTAATCTCACGCCGGGTATATACACATATAAAAGAACCTTGCCTCCCTCCTGTAAATTGGAGCGAGACAACATCTCAATTGGGACCCATATGGGTATCCCAGTGTCATGGTTTAATAATTTTGTAATTTTGCTATCAGTATTCCACATCATAACATCATATAAAGCATGAATAATTTTACTGAATCTGCTACTTACAGAAGAAAACTACATCTCCCAGAGAACAACACGATAGGTCACGGGACCTGGACTCTATATTAACTCGGTTGCAGACTAGACTGATTGCTCTTTCGAGTTCTGGCGTTCAGGGGAGTGTGTGGGAGCCTTCACCGTCTCGCCTAAATTTCACAGTAGGCCTCTCGGTTACGGGACTCATTCTCTCTCTTATTTTGTCTGATTCGTTAGCTCAATTTTCAATTATATTATATTATATAATATATTTTATTATCCTGTATTTTGATATAGTATTTAGTAAATAAGTGTGCCTCCTTAGATCGTTGCCGCTGTTTTCTTTTCCTAATTAACTTTTTCCTTTCGGCCTAGGGCCCCCCGCGGGGCCCACGGCCCCCTGTCACGGGCACAAGTGGATTTTTCGTTCAAACCGTGACAGATTTTGGTGGAGAATGCGGGCAATTTGAGTTGCTGTTTTTCTGTGTTTTCTTCTGTTGCTCTTTTAGCTTTTAACAGGGCTACAAGTTGTTTTTCTTTGTTAAGGAGCTATCTTAGGTTTGCGATTCTGCGCCTGCGAGCTTGACCTTGAAAGTCCAGGCGGACTGCCAATACTCTGGTATATTTTATAAACACTGCTGAGCTTTGTTTTCTTTTACTTTTTTTTCTCTCTATTGAAGAAAAAAGAAAAAAAAAAAAAAGAAAAAAAAATGTTCCCTCTAGTAAGTTTGTTCTACCAGGGACTGCATTTCATTAGTTCCTCTTTTGTGATGCTCCAAACATATTGGAGCATGTTTAAGCTAGCCACTTTTTCCTATGGAATTGTAAACATGTATAATGATTTGAAAGCATGGTTATCAACGCTTACTTCGTATTGGCATGCAGCTCCAGAGGGAGCAACTAATGCAACTAATGCAACCAATAGTTCAGGAATGGTGGTTTTTGAGCGTGCTCTTCCTTTTTTCTTTGCATCCTTTAAGCAGTCTTCGAATGAACAATTGTCCCAGTGGACCACACTGTCAATTGTGTCAATCTCCCTGAACTTAATGTTGGTTTTTTTACTTATTGGTTCTTGGATTTATTACATTTGTTACATCAGGAGGAAGTCTTCCCTAGAATCAGAGAATACTGAGTGGCAGGGAGTGTGGAGAGACTTTGGAGAGACTTTTAGAAGACAGACATCTTTAGTGTCATGGAGCTTTACTCCTGAACACTTAAAGAATCCCAAGAGTTTGACCGCATATTTGAGACAGGAATGTTGTGGCTCAGGCAGATCTCAGGGGGCACAAATGACTTGGGGCCTAGCTAATGCTTATCGGGCCTTATTTAATACCATTTCTGAGAGGGAAGTTTTTGATGCTGAGAGATGGAGTCTCAGGGCTGAGAATGAGAGTCTCCTTGATGAGAGAAATAACCTCCTACAACAACGAGACTCATTCTGGTATGAGAAAGAGAGTCTCAGAGCTGAGAGAGAAGACCTCCTATATCAACGAGACACATATTGGTATGAGAAAGAATCCCTGCAATCCAAACTCAACACTCTTCAGTCCGAGCACAACTCTCTCCGGTCCGGGCACGACACTCTCCAGTCCGAGCACAACGCTCTCCGGTCCAAGCACGACACTCTCCAGTCCAAACACAACGCTCTCCAGTCCGAGCACAACGCTCTCCGGTCCAAGCACAACGCTCTCCAGTCCGAGCACAACGCTCTCCGGTCCGAGCACGACGCTCTCCGGTCCGAACACGACGCTCTCCAGTCTGAGCACAACGCTCTCCGGTCCGAGCACAACGCTCTCCAGTCCAAGCACAAAGCTCTCCGGTCCGAGCACAATGCTCTCCAGTCCGAGCACGGCACTCTCCAGTCCGAACACAACGCCCTCCAGACTGAGAATAGCTGCCCCCAGTCTGAGCGCGACATTCTCCCGTCGGAGCGTGACACCCTCCAGACTGATTACAACGCCCTCCAGTCTGAGCACAACATCCTCCAGTCCGAGTGTAACACCCTCCGATCTGAGCGAGATGTCCTCCGGTCCATGTACAGCGACCTCAAGGTTCAGTTCGATGCTATCAAGATCGATCGTAACAACCTCCAGACCATGTACGATGCCGTCCAATCTGAGCGCAACACTCTCCAGTTCAAACACGACGCGCTCGAGTCCGGGTTCAACACAATTCAGTCCAAGTACAACGCCCTCAGGGCTGAGTTCGACACCCTGGAGTTCGAGCGCGATCTCCTCCGATCCAAGCTATGCACCCTCCAGTCCAAGGGGAACATCCCCAAGTCTGAACCATATGTACCACACCTTGACCAACTACCAGGGGCACCAGATACAATGTTGGTTGCCCCTGTAAGAGGGCGAAAAGTAAAACAATTTTCAACTCAGTTAGAGAAAATGCAGAAGGAGTTAGAAGAGCGGAGGGAGTTAGGAGAGCAGGACTCAGGAGAGCAGGGGGACTCAGGAGAGCAGGGGGACTCAGGAGAGCAGGGGGAGTCAGAAGACCAGAAGAAGTTGGAGGAGCAGAGGATGTTAGAGGGGTATAAGAAGATGATAGAGGAGCAGAAGAAGTATGAGGAGCAGAGGAAGTTAGGAGAGAGAAAAAAGAAGGAGGGTTACCTGGAGGAAATAATACAAGAGTCAGAGTCAGATGAAGAGGAGCCAAAAGTTAGATTTTCTTTATGAGAATTTCTCGAGTCCAAACTTATAGATGGGGCAGCCTCATCAACACAGTTGCCACCATCAACACCTGGGACTCTTGACAGAGCAAAAGGTGAGCAAAGTATTACGACCATTATTGATAGATCTTTAAAACTGAGTGAAATTCGGGATCTAAGAAAGGATTACACACATCAACCAAAAGAACATATGGTCACTTGGTTACTTCGATGCTGGGACAATGGTGCCAGCAGTGTGTGGCTTGATGGCAATGAAGCTCGCCAACTGGGTAGCATTTCCAGAGATGCATGTGTGGACAGAGGTATTGGCACATGCCAAGATCAGTCCTACACCCTCTGGAAGCGGATGTTGAAAGCGGTAAGAGATAGATTCCCCTTTAAACGGGACTTGGAGCCTGAGAAAAGGAAATGGACTGATATAGAGAAAGGCATCCAAACTTTGAGAGAAAATGCTCTGGTGGAAATGCTATACAGCTCCCACTTCAACCGCAATGACCCGAACCAATTACATGATCCTGAGATAGTCCGTGTACCACGACAAATGTGGCGTGACTTTACAAGGGCTGCTCCAGAAAAGCATGCCAGTGCACTTGCATTAGTATATGGCCAAGGGGAAAGGAAACCCCTTGTTAATGAACTAATTGCTAAACTTCAGGAGCTTGAATTATTTATAAGCACTACAGAAGTTAATCGTTATACTTCAGCCATTGTCAAAATAGCTGAAAGTTTAAACAGAATGGAGGGAACACAAAATGATATTATTGACATGTTGACTAACATGCCTGATGTAGATGGATCCATGGTGGTACCAGATGATGGGGACCAGGATTCCCACAATCGCCTATTGAAAAAGCTAAACAACATGAGTTCCTCTCGACCCGTATCATCGAAAATCTCAACCATAAAAAAGAGAGGTCCTCATATTCAAGCAAATGACAACAATAAGACACCCCGTATTCAAGCAAATGACAACGATAAGACCATACGTTTTGCTTTGTTGTATTTCTTGAGTAATCATGGGGAGGATATAAAGAGGTGGTATAATTCATCCACTTCTGCACTTCAGGCACGAGTGAAAGAATTACAGTACAAAACAACCACCAAGGCGAACTCTTCCAAAAGGGGGAAAGTTCCAGTTGCTGCAAGCCACCGAGGTAAACAATAGAGGGGCCCTGCCCCCAGCCAGGGGGGGGAAAGGGACAACAGAGTATACTGGACTGTGTGGATTAAGTGGCCTGGCACATCTCAACCACAGAAATATAAAGCCTTGGTGGACACTGGTGCACAATGCACCCTAATGCCCTCAAGTCACAAAGGGACACAACCAATATATATCCATGGAGTGACTGGGGGTTCTCAAGAATTGACTATGTTGGAGGCCGAAATAAGCCTCACTGGTAAAAACTGGCAAAAACACCCTATTGTGACTGGTCCAGAGGCTCCATGTATACTGGGAATCGATTACCTTAGGATGGGACATTTTAAGGATCCCAAGGGGTATCGATGGGCCTTTGGGATAGCTGCTGTTAACACAAACGGTGTTAAGCAGCTGTCAACTTTACCTGGTCTGTCAGATGATCCTTCTGCTGTGGGGTTGCTCCAGGTAAAAGACCGAGAGGTACCAATTGCCACCAAAGTGGTTCACAGACGGCAGTACCGCACCAATAGAAACTCATTGCTCCCCATTCACAAGCTAATTCGCCAATTAGAGAATCAGGGAGTGATCAGCAAAACTCACTCGCCTTTTAACAGCCCCATATGGCCAGTGCGTAAAACCAGTGGGGAATGGAGGCTGACGGTAGATTACCGTGGCCTGAATGAAGTCACACCGCCATTAAGTGCTGCTGTACCAGACATGCTAGAACTCCAGGATGAATTGGAGTCAAAAGAAGCTAGGTGGTATGCCACCATTGACATTGCTAATGCCTTCTTTTCCATCCCATTGGCTGCAAAATGTAGGCCACAGTTTGCTTTTACCTGGAGAGGTATTCAGTATACCTGGAACCGTTTACCTCAGGGGTGGAAGCACAGCCCAACAATTTGCCATGGATTGATCCAAGCTGTCTTGGAACAGGGTAATGCTCCTGAGCACTTGCAGTATATTGATGACATTGTAGTGTGGGGCCATACAGCAGCAGAGGTTTTCAAGAAAGGAAAACAGATAATCCAAATTCTTTTGCAAGCTGGTTTTGCCATTAAGCGCAGCAAGGTGAAGGGGCCTGCCCAGGAAATCCAATTCTTAGGTATAAAATGGCAAGATGGACGTCGTCACATCCCAGCAGATGTGATTGACAAAATCACTGCTATGTCTCCGCCCACCAACAAAACAGAGACCCAATCTTTTCTGGGAGTAGTAGGCTTTTGGAGAATGCATGTCCCAAACTACAGCCACATAGTGAGCCCCCTCTATCAGGTAACACGGAAGAAGAATAATTTCTCATGGGGTCCTGAGCAGCAGAAGGCTTTTGAGCAGGTAAAACAAGAAATAGCCCGTGCCGTGGCCTTGGGGCCAGTACGGACGGGACAGGATGTGAAGAACATCCTCTACACTGCTGCTGGAGAGAAAGGTCCCACCTGGAGTTTGTGGCAAAGAGCCTCAGGAGAGACCCGAGGCCGACCCCTAGGATTCTGGAGTCGAGCATATAAAGGGTCTGAGGAGCGCTACACTCCGACTGAGAAGGAGATCTTAGCCGTGTATGAGGGGGTGCGGGCTGCTTCTGAAGTAGTTGGGACAGAGGTTCAGCTTCTTCTAGCACCTCGCTTGCCAGTAATAAACTGGATGTTTAAAGGACAGGTTCCCTCCACCCATCATGCTACTGATGCCACTTGGAGTAAGTGGATTTCATTAATTACTCAACGAGCTCGAATGGGAAAACTCAGCCGTCCTGGAATTCTAGAAGTGATCATGGACTGGCCTGAGAGTAAAAAAATTGAAAAACCACCTACAGAAGAGGTATCACGTGCTAAAGAGGCACCACCATACAATGAGCTACCAGAAAACGAAAAGAAATTTGCCCTATTCACAGATGGATCATGTCGTATTGTAGGGAAGCATCGCAGATGGAAAGCTGCTGTATGGAGCCCCACACGACAAGTTGCAGAGGCCACTGAAGGTAAAGGAGAATCAAGTCAATTCGCAGAGGTAAAGGCTGTTCAGCTGGCTTTAGATGTGGCTGAACGGGAGAGGTGGCCAATGCTTCATCTTTATACTGATTCATGGATGGTGGCAAATGCCTTATGGGGGTGGTTGCAACAGTGGGAAGATGATAATTGGCAACGAAAGGGTAAACCTGTTTGGGCTGCTGAACTGTGGAAAGACATTGCTGCCCGAATAAGGAACATTGTTGTAAAGGTGCGCCATGTAGATGCTCATGTGCCTAAAAGTAAGGCTACTGAAGAACATAAAAATAACCATCAGGTTGATCGAGCTGCTAAAATTGAGGTGGCTCAAATAGACTTGGACTGGCAGAACAAGGGTGAATTATTCCTAGCTCGGTGGGCCCACGAGACTTCAGGTCATCAAGGAAGGGATGCGACATACAAGTGGGCCAGAGACCGAGGGGTGGATGTAACTATGGACACTGTTGCTCAAGTTATTCATGATTGTGAATCATGCGCCATAATTAAACAAGCCAAGAGGATGAAACCTTTTTGGGGGGAAGGGTGATGACAAAAGTATAAATATGGAGAGGCATGGCAGGTTGATTATATCACCTTGCCACGATCTCGCAATGGTAAGCGTTATGTACTCACCATGGTGGAGGCAACCACTGGGTGGCTCGAGACATACGCAGTACCCCATGCTACCGCCCAAAGCACCATATTAGGGTTGGAAAAGCAAATCCTGTGGCGGCATGGCACTCCAGAAAGAATTGAATCAGATAATGGGACCCATTTAAAAAATTCCCTTGTAACCCCTTGGGCCAAAAATCATGGCATTGAGTGGATTTACCATATTCCCTATCATGCACCAGCTTCTGGTAAGATTGAACGATTCAATGGGTTGTTGAAAACTATGTCGAAAGCAATGGGTGGTGGAACGTACAAAAACTGGGAGAACCATTTAGCAGAAGCCACCTGGTTGGTCAACACTTGAGGATCTAGTAATCGTAATGGTCCTAACCAATCCAGCTCCCTACGTACCATGGAGGGAGATAAGGTTCCTGTAGTACACATAAAAAGTGTGTTGGGAAAAACAGTTTGGGTCCTTCCAGCGTCTGGAAAGGGCAAACCTCTCCGGGGTACTGTCTTTGCCCAGGGACCTGGGTGCACATGGTGGGTGATGGACAAAAATGGGAATGTCCAATGTGTACCACAAGGGAATTTGATGTTGGGGGAGTGCAGCCAATGATTTCTTGTAGATATATAGGTAGAGTCTCAGAAAATATTTGACGAATGTTCAATGAGATATCAGACTTAAGATAGAGTGGATTAATGTTAAGGAAACATTTTTTTCTCTATATACCTTAATTAGGCATTCTGTAAGCAAGTTTTCCATCTGGACTCTATATCGTGCACTGGCCATGCATGTGTAGAGCACACATGGAAAGAAGTATAAGTCAAAAGGAAATCTGCTGTGGTGGCTGGGAAAGGATGAGTGCACCTTGATGTGGGGGACGCCCTACTAGCGCTACCTTTCTCCTCTACCGCTGACATGTCTTCCTTTTTTCTGGCAGTTTTGCCATTTTTTTTTCCTCAAAATTAATAAATACTAAGTTAGGTTACAGAGTTTTGTTCCCAACTTAGGGATTTGTATGGAATAAATATAAATTGTTGAGACAATAAGGTTACTGATTATTCACAACTATATGTATGAGTGTGTATGTATGTATAAACATAATGTAATGATGTAGAATAAGGGGTGGATAATTACAAAATTATTAAACCATGACACCCAGAAACAAATGTTTAATGACATAATTGTGTGCCCCGGTGGCGCAAGTGGTAGGAATGCCACACTGCAACACTGGAGGCCCTGGGTTCGAATTCCCCCTGTGGCGCAAGTGGTAGAAGTGCCTCTCTGCTACACAGGAGGCTCGAATCCTGGGGGGTTGGACTCGATGATCTCTAAGGTCCCTTCCAACCCGCACAAGACTATGATACTATGATACTATGATAATCCAGCCTAGAATTTGCAAAAATTGATCATCAGCCAAATTACGTCCTCCTCCAGCTATGGAGGCAGTTGAAGGTCAAAAGTTTCAAAATAACCTCCCCCCCCCCAAAAAAAAAACAAAAAAGAAAAACAAAAAAAAACCAAACAAACAAAGAAACAAAAAAAAAGGGATAAGCATTATTGAATAAGTACCAATGAGAGCATGGAACCTAGGTTTCCTAGTTCCTAACAAAAGGAAAATGCCCCCTCAAGTGACCTGGGTCACTATGCCCCAGCTACCTGAGGTAAAAGAATTGCAAATAGCACAGCTACTTGTATGACAAGAGATGCCAGCCCTTCTGCACTTTGCGCCCTGTAGAGCAAACAAAGGCGATGACAGAGCCTTTATTTGAGAAACAGGCATTATAGGAAAATATATCAAAGAGGAATTAACTCACCCCTCCCGGTAACAGTTTGGAGAAAGGGGCAAGCTGATGAATGCAGCCTTCCGTTTGTACTCTCACACTGCAGGGGAAGGGTGGGGGGAGGGGAAACCCACGCAGACTCAGACAGCACACATGCTCCCAGAAACATTGCTGAGACAGAAAGGGTGACTCTAGCTGCCCCCCACCCCCTACGCCAGGCACTCACGTGCTCACATATTGGTTCAGGCTGTGACAAAGAAATTCCACTGCAGACCTCAGATGAAACCAGAGGCCCTATGGTGAATTGACTGTTTTCTAGTCCCTGAACAACATACATATAAAAATGTGTTAAAACAATCATGATTTTAAATTGGCTGGGTATTTTTCTGGTTATATGTTTGTTTTGTTGTTTTTAATTGTTTTGGGTTGGGGGTTTTTGTTTGGGTGCTTTTTTTTTTTTTTTTTTTTTGTCTAGCTTCAGAGTTCTGGGAACAAGAAAGAGCTCAGACAGCATTCCTACAACTGAACAGTCCTGCTCCTTGAACTAGATATTCAGTGAAGAACAGAACAACACTTACAAAACACTGCATATTAAAAAAAATAAAACCAGATGTTTTTCTGGAAAATAAAAAAACAAAAAAAAAAATCTTTTCAATACAGCAGAGTTTTCTGTAATATGTAGTTTGCTCCAAAAGTAATACTACCTAATTATTTTCATAGGAACTACAACAGATACAAAGAGCACAATAACACTACTTAATAGAGCAAATTTTTAGCTACAATATACATTCTGTTTTTTCCTGATTTCTTACTCTTAGGAATACACTAATCTTAAGCTTGGAAAAAGCAGCACTAGAACGTCACCCAAATCTCTTGGGCCCCCTTGTATTTACCTGTTCATTTCTAGTGTGTTGTATGCTGGAAGTTGTAAAGACCAATAATTTTTCATTCACCTGTAATTTAGGTATCATTTTGGTCTAGATTGGTAAGAACTGACCTCACTTAAAATTCAAGAATAACAGAACAAGCATAAGCAAAATTGCATACAATACCAAGTTGACAAGTTGTAATTAGTGAGGGAAAATACACTCAACATCAAATGGGAAAACTTAGGAGTAAAACCAAGAATTCCAGTTTTCTGACAGAAGCAGGTCAAGATCAGGATTAATATCACAATAAACTAATCAAGCTACACAAAACATTAATAATGTTTATGATCGTGAGTAACACAACAGAAAGTATAAGATTCTCAGATAAGTAGAGATATCTAGATGAAATACCCTTACCTCCACTGCCAACCCTTAAATGAGGTCTGGGAAGGAGTGGATCCTAGCTCCACCCCTTCTGGTTACCCAGTGGTAATGCATGCACCTGAGCTCCCCTGGGTTGGCCCTGTCTTCCCACCAGGTGCTTCATCACTGTTTCAGGCCCTGACTTAGCATTTCCACTATAGCCATGGAAGGAACAATCCAGAATTGGCAGAAAAAAATGAAAATGATCTTCTGTCCTTTTCAGTTCTGTCTTATTTCTGCAACTGCTCATCTCCAAGAACCTGACAAAGGCTGAAAAAAAAAAATTCCACTTCTTTTAAGTTTTCACTTGGGAAAAACAAACTAAGTGGCTGAAAGTTTTCATCAATTTTTTTTTGCACAGTAAAAACATACGATTAAGGAAAGAAACTTTATTCTAATACTGTCTTGCAATCTATGATTTCATCTCTTCCTTCTGGAACTTCTTATTTAGTGGTATGTGTTACTGGAAAAAAACAAGTTTTGTTTTGTTTTCATCACTGGTGAAAATGCATAACTAATGGCAGTGACTATGTTGAAAAATGGTGTTTTGTAGCTGTGAATTTGCTCCATCAAATACTTATTGGGCTCTTTGTAGCTTTCATGGAAACAGGAAGCATTACTTTCAGAGCACAGAATCATAGAATGGCCTGGGTGGAAAAGGACTGCAATGATCATTTCATTTCAACCCCCCTGTTAATTAAGGACAGTAAGTTAGGTTAAAAAGATATGAGGTGTTGAATCAGCAGCTGCAGGTTTGACCTTACTAAGCCAGGTTCTCGCCGATAACAGATGCTTTTCTACAGACTGAGACCCGCTATCTGCAATACTTGTCTCTTTTTGTTTCTAAATAACATCATTAGCTCCCCTACCTCTGGAATGTGAGATGGTAGACTAAAATGGTAAACTACAAATTAATGAAGAAGCAGTGGATAGGTGAACAGAGTTGTGGCTTATGGGATGACCAACCAAGCGTCCTCCATCCTAACCCAAGTCCAAGAAAATAACATGATGACCTATATTGGAAAGACACTGAGATATGCATGTGTAAAAGAGCTGAGACTTGGGGTGAGGGGAGATGTCAATCATTTTGGGGACTTGTAATAACCCAGCCTTTTCTTGGACATCTAATACATATATAAGCAGCTTGCTCTTAAAGTATGTACCTTTATTGCCCTCTGGTATGCAGGTAAGGTGGGAATATCTCACTGATTAAACATACCTGCTTTATAACCACTCTGTGGTTATAGAGTTTGATTTCTGCACATCACTTGCTACGTGCAGGGTCGACAACTAGCAGCCCAGGCTGCCCAGAGCCACATCCAGCCTGGCCTTGAATGCCTGCAGGGATGGGGCATCCACAGCCTCCTTGGGCAACCTGTTCCAGTGCGTCACCACCCTCTGGGTTAAGAACTTCCTCCTAAGATCCAACCTGAACCTCCCCCACCACAAAACCATGACACCCTGTCTCAGTTTAAGACTGTTCCTTCTTGTCCTACATACTGTCATCCTCACAGGAAATACTATTTTCCCTCATGTTCAGTGGAATTTTCTATGTTCCAGACTGCACCATTGCCCCTTGTTCTGTAATTGGGTACTGCTGAAAAGAGTCTGACCCCATCCAACTGACTCCCACCCATTCTTTAGATATTTTTAAGTGTTGGTAAGATACCTCTCAGTATACTCCTCTCTAGGCTGAACAGTCTCAGGTCTCTCAGCCATTCATTGAATAATTTGAGCTGGAAGGGACTTTAAAGGTCATCTAGACCAACTTCCCTGCAACTTCCCCATCCAATCTGACCTCAGATGTCTTCAAGGACTGGGCATCCACGACCTCTCTGGGCAATCTGTGCCAGTGCCTTTATCTTAAAAAAGATTTTTCTGTACATCCAACCTAAATCTGCCCTCTTTAAGCTTGAAGCCATTTCCCTTTGTTCTGTCACCACAGACTCTGCTGAGGTCCGTCCCCTTCTTTCCTACAGCTATGTATAGTCCTCCTATACCGAGGACTCCACATCTGGGTGCAGCACTCCACATGAGGTGTTGAGGGGTAGGATCACCTCCCTCAACTTGCTAACTACACTTCCTTTGATGTGACATGGGATAGTTACCTTATAAGAGAGATGCTCCAGTCCCCTAATCATCTTTCTAACCCTCTGATGGTCTCTCTCCCGAGGTTCCCTATCCTTCTTGTACTGAGGAGTCCAGAACTGGATACTGTTCTTCAGATGTGTCCTCACCCGGGCAGAATAGAGGGGGAGGATCACCTCTCTCAACTTGCTAGCCATACTCTTTTTAATGTGCCCCAATGCAGCGTCTCAGGCATGGACTCAGATGTGAACAATCCAAATCGTTTATTACAAGTTCTCACATCCCTTATATACCTTCACAAGTTGTTATTTTCTAACTTTCCCATCCGCCCTTACAACTTTCCCAAACACCTTACATATCAACAAAGCATTCTACAAAACACTTTTCAACTGTCCATGCAGGCACATATCCAATCAGAGCTGTGAGACTCTTCTTCTTCTTGCAGAGGTGTCCTTGATTCTCATGCTGTTTATCTTGCTCCACAGCTGCTGCTCTGAACAGCTTTTCTTGTATCCCCACACCCCAAGATACCACTGGCCTCCCTGCCCAGAGGGGCACACTTGATTGATAGTCAACCTGTTGTCCACCAAGATACCCAGGTCCTTCTTTGCATTTCTCCTTTCCAGCTGGTCAGCCCCTAACCTGTAGTGGTATGTGCAGTTATTTCTTACCAGGTGTTGGTCCCTACACTTGCTATTTTTGAACTTCATAAGGTTCCTCCCTACCCAGCTCTCCAGCATGTCCAAGTCTTACTGAATGGGAGCACAGCCTTCTGGTTTGTCAGCCACTCCTCCCAGCTTTGTATCACATTCATAATCTTGTTTAACAAGATCAAATGATAGCACAATAAGTAAATAAGAAGTGCAATAAGAATTCAGTCTAGCCTTTCATGAATGCTATATGCACACTTAACTGTCATTTACAAACCATCCAATTCCTAGACAGAACATATATGACTTCAGCAATTTTATCACTCAGATAATCAAATGTTTAACCTGTTCTCCTCACAAAACTACTGAATTACAGTCTTCAGTTCAGCTAGCATTGAGACTCCTTACTTACAAGCAAAGAAGTTACTCAGATTTAAAATATAAAACTTACTGCATTTTCACAGCATTTTTCTATGCACATATCAAAAACCCATTCACCTTTCCATCAATGAAGAGCTATAAAAGTGTCTGTTACCACCACCCCTCCTAAATTCCATCTTTAATTCACCGTCTTCCCAGAGAATGAAAGAACATATGGCTTTGAGTTTCCTTAAACAACTAAAAATTTGTCAAGTAGTTTAACCTAGAGAAAAAAAGCAAGGCTCAAGGAGAAGGAGTTCTAGTCACCACATTCAAACACTTGTAGGGAAGGTGCAAAGAGGACAAAGCCAGGCTCTTTACAGTGGTACCCAGTGCAAAGACGACATAATGACCACAAATTAGAACACAAGAAGTCCCTTCCAAACACCAGGAAGCATTTCTCTGCTGTGCAGATGTATGGCAAACTGTTGATCACAGCCTGAACCCATGATTAACTACCCGAGGCAAGCAATGAGTCAGCTGCAGGAGCACAGGTGAAGTTAATTCAGCTGCGCTACCAGAAGGGGTGGAGCTTGGCTTCACCTCTCCTAGATCCCATTTAAGGGCTGACTGCCATAGGATGAATTTCTTGTTGGAGGCTGCTTCTGCTGTTTTCTTATGGAGCTTTTCCCTTGTAAGTCTAGATCTTCAGAAATGGGTGAGCATTCCTTTCCTGTTTGTTCTTTTTGCTATTCTGCTTCTGTATTGTTTTTCCATTGTGCTTATCTTTCTGACTGTAACAGTGAGTAAAGTGTTTTCATTGCTCAAAAGTAATTTCAATATGATCTCTGAAGTGTTTTTTTTCTTAATACATATTTCTATGAATAATATTGTAGTCATTTTTACAACCTATAAGAGGTAAACTGAAAATACTTTTATGAAGATAGTCAGACAAAAGAGAATTTCCAGGGAATTGTGCATTAAGGAACAACTCCAAGGGAGCTGTGCAGCTGTTCACATAACCTATCCTGCCACTTTTATAATCTAGAGGGAACATCAATGAAACAATATGCTCAACAAAAACTATGATGTGGTTGAAGCAAGCTGAGCAAGCCATGAGATCTCAGGCATAAGATTGTATTATCTTTGATCTGTCTCTAGTAACTATTTGCTCTTTCTACAAAAAGAACTGCAGGTACCCTATTTGTTAAAGGGATTTCAAAAGCCCCCAGGTGGACAGGGAGTTCTGATAGTTGGCCAAAGTTCAAGAGTATGAACTTTCACGTTAGGGCAAATCAGGGAAACTTTTTGTGCAGTTTTCTGAAAACATGAATGTTTAGTAATTGCAGAGGAGTTACTTCATAATCTTTCATCTTAGTTCTTACCTTAATGAACATAACTTGTTTATGGAAACTGTATGAAAAACAGTATAAGTCCAAACTAGGTCTCTGAGAAGCAAAAAAGATGCAGTGGGTTACAAATGAGCAAACTGTTTTAGGGAGGAAAAAAAAAAAGTAAGTAAAAATTAAGAAAGCTCTAGCAGAAAATCAACACGGAAGTGGCTATTACTTGGGTTTCCTCTAACACCTTCCATTCAGTAGTTTTGAAATATAAGTAGATAACACTAAGGTTCTTCTAAATTGGCATCTTATAAAGGGGAAAAGTCGCATAACTTCCGTTTTGCTGATGTCATGTGAAGCTATTGCAAATCTGAAGACAGAATGCTTTCTTCTAGAGCGCCATGCTCCTGTGCTTTTACCAAACGAGACAAAAAAGATATGTAACTTTTATTATTTTAGAAAAAGTCTGTTCTAAGTACTGGCTCTAAACATTACTGAAAATACAATTAAGCATTATTAGTAATTAGTATTCTATGATATGAACATTTTTCAAGCACTATTCATCAGCATATTATTTTGCTATGATTATTATCATTGGGGGACACCAGTAACAAATATAGAACATACAAAAATGGTGTTTTATGAGCTGTATGGGAGATTGGTAATCACAGTGTGAACCACTGATTAATCAGCTGAGGCAAGTGTGGGGTCAGCTGTGGGAGCACAGGTGAAAGTTATGTAGCTGTGCTCCCTGGAGGGGTGGAGTTCGACTCCACCTCCTCTGAGACCTCATTTAAGGGCTGACCCTCACTGAGGTAGCATCTCTTGGAGATCGCTTGCCAGGGAGGATCGCCTCAGCTCTGGTGAGTTCCCTTTTCCTTATACTTTCTGTATTTCCATCATTTTCCTTGTAATTGCCATTCTTGTTAGTACCAGTATAGTTACTGCCAATACAATGAGCAAAACATTTATTAAAAGTATGTGAAAAAAAGATAAAACATTAGGTAACTTATTCTTTTGGAATTGTGGCTAAGAAAAAAAAACACATTATGCAAGTGATAATATTTTGTTATTGTAATTTTCCTTAGCTTCCCCTAGATTTTAGTGGCAAATCTGTAATTAATCTTGAACCCTAAAATCCTTGAACATTCCAAGATATCGTTAGTGCTGCAAACTGATTTAGCCTAGCTTGCTTTAAAGTTAAATAGCTGACAATGGTTTATTGGGCCAGATCATCCCATTCCATGACTAATTGGGGCGGGGGGGGGGCATGGATCCAAACCCAGGGGAGAGGGGGAAGGGGGGGAGATAGGGAGACGGGCTTAAAAACAAAATAGCAGCAACGAGCTAAGGGAGAAAACTAAATTAGTAAATATGCTAGTGGAATGCAAGATAAAACGCTATAATATAATTGGAATTGAAGCTAATAAATGAAATGAGAGAATATCCAAAACTGAAGAATTTAATGCTGAAGGTGAAATGACTAGGGAGCACACACCACAGAAATGAGCAATAAGAGAAGGGATTGTCTCATGACTTGTGGGCAGTTTTATTTTTCCCTCTGAACAGAAAACAGAAATGGAACAGTGCAAAGTCCTCTGGGATATGTAGTTCTCTTTTGAGAACCAGGTACCCAGAAAAATTGACACTCCACAAAATTGGAGCATTAATTCTTTAAGTCCCAGTGCTCTACATGATGTTATGATGTGGAATGCTGATAACAAAGATTACAAAACCATGATGCTAGCATAAGGTTAAAAATTCCTTAAACAAGTTAGGCTGAACCACCACAGGGAAATCAGGCTTAGGTACAAATATGAAGTCAGTCAGATAGGACCCTGAACCCATATTCCACTGGGCATTGTGATTTAACTGCCACAAGAATTGCTAAAGGAAAGTCTGGTAAATATTGAAAAAGTCTTCAATGGTTATGTTGAAGTCATTAGGGTTTTTTTTTTTGTTGTTTTTTTTTTTTTAATTTTAAAAGCATGTATTTCACATCACAGAGTTCAAATCTTTTCCATTGGACTTGAGGGTGCAATAGACCACTCTCTACATTCATTTGCTTCTCGAATGGTTTCTACTACCAGTTCACCTCCCTGCTGTAATTTGTTTGCTCTTGTTACTTAAGGTTTTTTTTTTCTATGTAATACAAGCAAGCCCAATAACAAAGCCCTACCCCAACTTCCCATTCTTAGCAGCCATGCATAGCCAGGAGATGAGGAGACTAGGAAGAGAAGGTTAACAGGGAATAAGGTTGGTTTATAGTCCTGTTCTCAAGTAATCTGTTGTTAACCACTGTGGTGCTTGCTAATAGCAAGTCCTATGTAGCTGTGACCATGACACATCTGGCCTATGTCTTTTAACAGGAAAGGCGGGACCAGGACCAAGAGGCAATATGAAAAGACACAAGCAGGTCACAAAGCAGGAGTTACCCATACAGATAAATTGCTCTCCTGTGCCCATCTGCACATGAGGGCCTGTGAACACAATCCCCTTGGCTGGCCTGCTGAGAGGCCTGGCTGCCCGGGGTGGGGGGAGGGGAGTGGCAACATAGGGTGGGACACAGCCATCTACCAAGCGACTGGTAGTGGTGCAAACACCAGCAAAAGTAGGGCAGAGCTGCCTGGTCTTTAGCAGATAGGCTGCCACGGCCGGGCCGAAGCCACGATGTTACGTGGATGAAAGAGCAATACAGCTATCAGGACGGGGGGGAGGGGAAGAAGGACACAGTGTGCAGTCCGCACGCGCCCTACCCCCCCCCCCCCCCCCCCCCCCCGCACGATGTGCTCACAAAGCAGCAACTGCGACGGCATCACGTGACCGCTCCTCAGGTCGGTCGGTAAATCGCCCTTCCACGCTCACACGAGACTGCTTTCCCCACAACGTGACACAACGCTACGCGCTTACCCACAGGCCTTTCACCACCCCACCCATCACCAGCAGCAAACGTAAATCCACCATCCTCTCCACCTACCCCAACACCAAATAATCAGAGCGAAAGAAGCCAGCCTCTTCCCCTCTCGCTTGACTGGAACTCCGCCTCCTTGCGTGGCGGAAGTGGAGGACTGGCCCCGCCCGCGGGCGGTGTCGTGCTGAGGGGTGTCACGGGTTACTTAGATTTACCTATGCCCGTGACAGGGGAAGCCACCCCACAGCCCCCCCCCCCCCCCCCGGGGCCCGGAAAGGAGGGGGAAAAGGGGAGTGGGATAAAACAGCGACAATCTAAGGAGGAAAAACTTATTTTACTAAATATGATATCGAAATACAAGATAACACAATATAATATAATTAAGGCTAACAAATCGAACGAAACAGAGAGAGAGAGAGTCTCCGAAAACCGAGAGGCCTACTGTGAACTCTAGGCGACACGGCTGGAACGCTTCCCACTCTCCGAGAAGTTCGAGAGAAGAAGGAGGGCACTCCAGCCTGGGAACGAGATTATATAGAGTCCTGGTCCCGTGACTTATTGTTACTCCTGTTGTTCTCTGGGATATGTAGTCTTCTTCTGTGGACTGCACATTCAACAGAAGTATCCATACTTGACATGATGTTATGATGTGGAATACTGATAGCAAAATTACAAAATTACAAAACCATGACAGGGGACTGCCATTTCCTGGTCTGTGAGGTTCTGGGGTTGTCAAAGGTTTCTTGTCCTGGGAGAGGCCACATTACCTGCAGCCCTCAAGGGCCACGGGGCGGCGTAGCCACGGCACCCACCAGTATGGGCTTAGAGAGAAGGAAAGCATTTAAAATCTTGACTCAGGCCCTCCAGCATGCAGAGCTGGGAACTGTTTTTTTAAGTTTTGCTTCTAATTTCAAATTCACTTTTGTTTCCCTATGTGTTTTTGGCAGAATTTGTTTACAGTTCTGTATTTATACAACCATAGAGCCATCTAGACTGCTTATTAGTGGAATAGGCATTTTGAGAATGATTTTATAATCACCTTGTAGTGTTCTGTCACGGTTTGAACGAAAAAAAAATAAAATCCGCCTGCGTCCGTGACAGGGGCCGTGGGCCCTGCAGGGGCCCTAGGCTGAAAGGAAAAAAACAAAAAACAAAAAAAAAAACAGCAGCAACGATCTAAGGAGGCACACTTATTTACTAAATACTATATCGAAATACAGGATAATACAGTATAATACAATATAATTCAAATTGAGGCTAACGAATCAAGCAAAATAGGAGAGAGAATGAGTCCCGTAACCGAGAGGCCTACTGTGAAATCTAGGCAAAACGGTGAAGGCTCCCACACACTCCCCTGAACGCCAGAACTCGAAAGACGTCAGTCTGTTCTGCGACAGAGTTAATATAGAGTCCAGGTCCCGTGACCTATCGTGTTGTTCCCTGGGAGATGTAGTCTTCTTCTGTAAGTTGCAGATTCAGTAAAATTATTCATGCTTTATATGATGTTATGATGTGGAATACTGATAGCAAAAATTACAAGATTATTAAACCATGACATTCCACCCCTTATTCTAAATCATTACATTATGTTTATACATACATACACACTCATACGTATAGTTGTGAATAATGAGCAACCTTATTTTCTCAACAATTTATTTTTATTCCATACAAATCCCTAAGTTGAGAACAAAACTCTATAACCTGACCTACTATTTATTAATTTTTTGAGAAAATGGCAAACTTCCAGAAAAAGGAAAAACATGTCAGCGGTGGAGGAGAAAGGCAGCGCTAGTAGGGCGTCCCCCACATCAAGGTGCACTCATCCTTTCCCAGCCACCACAGCAGATTTCCTTTTGACTTATACTTCTTTCCATGTGTGTTCTACACATGCATGGCCAGTGCACGATATAGAGTCCAGATGGAAAACTTGCTTACAGAATGCCTAATTAAGGTATATAGAAAAAAAAAATGTTTCCTTAACATTAATCCACTCTATCTTAAGTCTGATATCTCATTGAACATTCGTCAAATATTTTCTGAGACTCTACCTATATATCTACAAGAAATCATTGGCTGCACTCCCCCAACATCAAATTCCCTTGTGGTACATATTGGACATCCCCATTTTTGTCCATCACCCACCACGTGCACCCAGGTCCCTGGGCAAAGACAGTACCCCGGAGAGGTTTGCCCTTTCCAGACGCTGGAAGGACCCAAATTGTTTTTCCCAACACACTCTTTATGTGTACTACAGGAACCTTATCTCCCTCCATGGTACGTAGGGAGCTGGATTGGTTAGGACCATTACGATTACTAGATCCTCGAGTGTTGACCAACCAGGTGGCTTCTGCTAAATGGTTCTCCCAATTATTATACGTTCCGCCACCCATTGCTTTCAACATAGTTTTCAACAACCCATTGAATCATTCAAACTTGCCAGAAGCTGGTGCATGATAGGGAATATGGTAAATCCACTCAATGCCATGATTTTTGGCCCAAGTGGTTACAAGAGAATTTTAAAAATGGGTCCCATTATCTGATTCAATTCTTTCCGGAGTGCCATGCCGCCACAGGATTTGCTTTTCCAACCCTAATATGGTGTTTTGGGCGGTAGCATGGGGTACTGCGTATGTCTCGAGCCACCCAGTGGTTGCCTCCACCATGGTGAGTACATAACGCTTACCATTGCGAGATCGTGGCAAGGTGATATAATCAACCTGCCATGCCTCTCCATATTTATACTTTTGCCATCGCCCTTCCCCCAAAAAAGGTTTCATCCTCTTGGCTTGTTTAATTATGGCGCATGTTTCACAGTCATGAATAACCTGAGCAATAGCGTCCATAGTGAAGTCCACCCCTCGGTCTCTGGCCCACTTATATGTTGCATCCCTTCCTTGATGACCTGAAGTCTCATGGGCCCACCGAGCTAGGAATAATTCACCCTTGTTCTGCCAGTCCAAGTCTATTTGAGCCACCTCAGTTTTGGCAGCTCGATCAACCTGATGGTTATTTTTATGTTCTTCAGTAGCCTTACTTTTAGGCACATGAGCATCTACATGGCGCACCTTTACAGCAATGTTCCTTATTCGGGCAGCAATGTCTTTCCACAGTTCAGCAGCCCAAACAGGTTTCCCCCTTCGTTGCCAGCTGTTATATTCCCACTGCTGCAACCACCCCCATAAGGCATTTGCCACCATCCATGAATCAGTATAAAGATGAAGCATTGACTACCTCTCCCATTCAGCTACATCTGAAGCCAGCTGAACAGCCTTTACCTCTGCAAATTGACTTGATTCTCCTTTACCTTCAGTGGCCTCTGCAACTTGCCGTGTGGGGCTCCATACAGCATCTTTCCATCTGTGATGCTTCCCTACAATACGACATGATCCGTCTGTGAATAGGGCAAATTTCTTTTTGTTTTCTGGTAGCGCATTGTATGATGGTGCCTCTTTAGCACGTGATACCTCTTCTGTACGTGGTGTTTCAATTTTTTTACTCTCAGGACAGTCCATGATCACTTCTAGAATTCCAGGACGACTGAGTTTTCCCATTCGAGCTTGTTTAGTAATTAATGAAATCCACTTGCTCCAGGTGACATCGGTAGCATGATTGGCACGGTTTGAACTAAAAATCCACCTGCGTCCGTGACAGGGGCCGTGGGCCCCGGAGGGGCCCTGGGCCGAAAGGAAAAAGTTAATTCGGAAAAGAAAACAGCGGCAACGATCTAAGGAGGCACACTTATTTACTAAATACTATATCGAAATACAGGATAACACAATATAATACAATATAATTGAAAATTGAGCTAACGAATCAAGCAAAATAGGAGAGAGAATGAGTCCCGTAACCGAGAGGCCTACTGTGAATCTAGGCGAACGGCTGAAGGCTCCCACACACTCCCCTGAACGCCAGAACTTGAAAGACGTCAGTCTGTTCTGCGACCGAGTTAATATAGAGTCCAGGTCTAGTGACCTATCGTGTTGTTCCCTGGGAGATGTAGTCTTCTTCTGTAAGTTGCAGATTCAGTAAAATTATTCATGCTTTATATGATGTTATGATGTGGAATACTGATAGCAAAAATTAAAAAATTATTAAACCATGACAATGATGGGTGGAAGGAACCTGTCCTTTAAACATCCAGTTCAGCACTGGCAGTCGAGGTGCCAAAAGGAGCTGCGTTTCAGTCCCAACTACTTCAGAAGCAGCCCGAACCCCCTCATACACGGCTAAGATCTCCTTCTCAGTCGGAGTGTAGCGCTCCTCAGACCCTTTATATGCTCGACTCCAAAATCCTAGGGGTCGGCCTCGGGTCTCTCCTGAGTCTCTTTGCCACAAACTCCAGGTGGGACCTTTCTCTCCAGCAGCAGTGTAGAGGATGTTCTTCACATCCTGTCCTGTCCGCACTGGCCCCAAGGCCACGGCACGAGCTATTTCTTGTTTTATCTGCTCAAAAGCCTGCTGCTGCTCAGGACCCCATGAGAAATTATTCTTCTTCCGTGTTACCTGATAGAGGGGGCTCACTATATGGCTGTAGTTTGGGACATGCATTCTCCAAAAGCCCACTACTCCCAGAAAAGATTGGGTCTATGTTTTGTTGGTGGGCGGAGACATAGCAGTGATTTTGTCAATCACATCTGCTGGGATGTGACGACGTCCATCTTGCCATTTTATACCTAAGAATTGGATTTCCTGGGCAGGCCCCTTCACCTTGCTGCGCTTAATGGCAAAACCAGCTTTCAAAAGAATTTGGATTATCTGTTTCCCTTTCTTGAAAACCTCTGCTGCTGTATGGCCCCACACTACAATGTCATCAATATACTGCAAGTGCTCAGGAGAATTACCCTGTTCCAAGACAGCTTGGATCAATCCATGGCAAATTGTTGAGCTGTGCTTCCACCCCTGAGGTAAACGGTTCCAGGTGTACTGAATACCTCTCCAGGTAAAAGCAAACTGTGGCCTACATTTTGCAGCCAATGGGATGGAAAAGAAGGCATTAGCAATGTCACTGGTGGCATACCACCTAGCTTCTTTTGACTCCAATTCATCCTGGAGTTCTAGCATGTCTGGTACAGCAGCACTTAATGGCGGTGTGACTTCATTCAGGCCACGGTAATCTACCGTCAGCCTCCATTCCCCACTGGTTTTACGCACTGGCCATATGGGGCTGTTAAAAGGCGAGTGAGTTTTGCTGATCACTCCCTGATTCTCTAATTGGCGAATTAGCTTGTGAATGGGGAGCAATGAGTTTCTATTGGTGCGGTACTGCCGTCTGTGAACCACTTTGGTGGCAATTGGTACCTCTTGGTCTTTTACCCGGAGCAACCCCACAGCAGAAGGATCATCTGACAGACCAGGTAAAGTTGACAGCTGCTTAACACCGTTTGTGTTAACAGCAGCTATCCCAAAGGCCCATCGATACCCCTTGGGATCCTTAAAATATCCCATCCTAAGGTAATCGATTCCCAGTATACATGGAGCCTCTGGACCAGTCACAATAGGGTGTCTCTGCCAGTTTTTACCAGTGAGGCTTATTTCGGCCTCCAACATAGTCAATTCTTGGGAACCCCCAGTCACTCCATGTATATATATTGGTTGTGTCCCTTGGTGACTTGAGGGCATTAGGGTGCATTGTGCACCAGTGTCCACCAAGGCTTTATATTTCTGTGGTTGAGATGTGCCAGGCCACTTAATCCACACAGTCCAGTATACTCTATTGTCCCTTTCCCCCCCCTGGCTGGGGGCAGGGCCCCTCTATTGTTTACCTCATTGACTTGCAGCAACTGGAACTCCCCCCTTCTTGGAAAAGTTCACCTTGGTGGTTGTTTCACCTTGTAATTCTTTCACTCGTGCCTGAAGTGCAGAAGTGGATGAATTACACCACTTCTTCATGTCCTCCCCATGACTACAGAGGAAAAGCAACAAGGCAAGACGTGTAGTCTCATCGTTGATTCGAGGTGACTTATCATTGTCATTTGCTTGAATACGAGGACGTCTCTTTTTAATGGTTGAGATTTTCGATGATACAGGTCGAGAGGAACTCATGTTGTTTAGCTTCCTCAATAGGCGATCATGGAAATCCTGGTTTCCATCATCTTGTACCACCGTGGATTCATCTACATCAGGCACATTAGCCAATTTGTCAATAATATCATTTTGTGTTCCCTCCACTTCGTTTAACCTTTCCACAATTTTGACAATGGCTGAAGTATACAGATTAACTTCTGTGGCGCTTATAAATAATTCAAGTTCCTGAAGTCTGCCAATTAGTTCATTCACAAAGGGTTTCCTGTCCCCTTTGCCATATACTAATGCAAGTGCACTGGCATGCTTTTCTGGAGCTGCTTTTGTAAAGTCACGCCACATTTGTCGTGGAACGCGGACTGCTTCTGGATCATGTAATTGGTCTGGATCATTACGATTGAACTCGCGGCTGTATAGCATTTCCACCAGAGCATTTTCTCTCAAAAATTGGATACCTTTCTCAATATCAGTCCATTTCTTTCTCTCAGGCTCCAAGTCCCATTTAAAGGGGAATCTATCTCTTACCGCTATCAACATCCGCTTCCAGAGGGTGTAGGACCGATTTTGGCATGTGCCAATACCTCTGTCCACACGTGAGTCCCTGGAAATGCTACCCAGTTGGCGAGCTTCACTGCCATCGAGCCACGCACTGTTGGCACCGTTGTCCCAGCAGCGAAGTAACCAAGTGACCATATTTTCTTTTGGCTGATGTGTGTAATCCTTTCTTAGATCTCGAATTTCACTCAGTTTAAAAGATCGATCAATAATGGTCGTAATACTTTGCTCACCTTTTGCTCTATCAAGAGTCCCAGGTGTTGATGGTGGCAACTGTGTTGATGAGGCTGCCCCATCTATAAGTTTGGACTTGAGAAATTCTCGTAAAGAAAAACTAGCTTTTGGCTCCTCTTCTGACTCTGACCCTGACCCTGACGCTTGTGTTATTTCCTCCAGGTAACCCTCCTTCTTTTTCCTCTCTCCTAACTTTCTCTGCTCCTCTAACTTCTTCTTCTCCTCTAACATCCTCTTATACTGCTCTAACTTCCTCTGCTCCTCCAACTTCATCTGCTCCTCAAACTTCTTCTGCTCCTCTATCATCTTCTTATACCCCTCTAACATCCTCTGCTCCTCCAACTTCTTCTGCTCTCCTGACTCCCCCTGCTCTCCTGATTCCCCTTGCTCTCCTGAGTCCTGCTCTCCTAACTCCCTCCGCTCTTCTAACTCCTTCTGCATTTTCTCTAACTGAGTTGAAACTTGTTTTGTCTTTCGCCCACTTACAGGGGCAACCAACATTGTATCTGGTGCCCCCGGTGGCTGGTCAGATTGAACTACATGTGCCCCCGGTGGCTGGTCAAATTGGACTACATGTGCCCCTGGTAGTTGGTTAAATGCTTTCAACTCACCCTGGAGGGCACATAGCTGGTCTCGGAGAGCGTTCCGCTCAAACTGGACGGCACCAAGCTCAGTCTGGAGGCTGTTGTAGTTGG
Source organism: Coturnix japonica (assembly GCF_054131305.1). Taxonomy (NCBI): domain Eukaryota; kingdom Metazoa; phylum Chordata; class Aves; order Galliformes; family Phasianidae; genus Coturnix; species Coturnix japonica. Next base: position 644,911 of record NW_028188974.1, read on the forward strand.
ACTGGAGAGTGTTGTACCCGAACCGGAGGACGTTATGCTCGGCCTGGAGGGCAGTGTGCTCAGTCTGGAGAGTGTTGAGCTCGGTCCGGAGGGTGTCACAATTGGGTTGAAGGGCATCGTGGTTAGGCTGGAGGGTACCGCGCTCAGACTGGAGGGCGTCATACTTGGACTGGAGAGTATTGTAGCCGGACCGGAGAGCGTTGTGCTCAGTCTGGAGAGTATTGTGCTCGGTCCGGAGGGCATTGTGCTCAGTCTGAAGAGCGTTATGCTCGGACCGGAGGGCGTTATGCACAGACTGAAAAGTGTTGTGCTCGGACTGGAGGGTGTCACAGTTGGGTTGGAAGGCATCGTACTTGGCCTGGAGGGTGCCGCACTCAGACTGGACGGCGTCATACTTGGACTGGAGAGTGTTGTGCTCGGTCTGGAGGGCATTGTGCTCGGTCCGGAGGGCATCGCGCTCAGTCTGGAGAGTGTTGTACTCGGACCGGAGGGCGCTGTGCTCGGACTGGAGAGTGTCGTGCTCGGACCGGAGGGCGCTGTGCTCGGACTGGAGAGTGTCAAGTTGGGATTGCAGGGAGCTTTTCTCATTTTGGAGAGCCTCTCCCTCATACCACAAGGTGTCCCTTTGATATAGGAGATCTTTTCTCTCAGCTTCAAAAGCTTTTTCTCTCTCTACCTTCTCATCCCAAAGTTTTTCTGCGTCAGCTCTAAGATTCTCTTTCTCGTACCAGATTGAGTCTCGTTGGTACAGGAGATCTTTTCTCTCAGCTTCAAAAGCTTTTTCTCTCTTTACCTTCTCAGTCCAAAGTTTTTCTGCCTCAGCTCTAAGACTCTCCTTCTCGGCCCTGAGACTCTCTCTCTCAGCTTCAAAAACTTCCCTCTCAGGAATGGTATTGATTAAGGCCCGATAAGCATTAGCTAGGCCCAAAATCATTTGTGCCTCCTGAGATCTGCCTGAGCCACAACATTCCTGCCTCAAATATGCAATCAAACTCTCAGGATTCTTCAAGTGTTCAGGAGTGAAGCTCCATAACACTGAAGATGTCTGTCCTTTGAGAATCTCGTCAAAGCCTCTCCACACTCCCTGCCACTCAGTATTCTCTGGTTCTAGGGAAGACTTCCTCCGGATGTTATAAATCCAGATACTGAGTGAGATTATTACAATAATCAACAGTAAGATCAGGGAGGTTAAGAGTGTGGCCCACTGATCATTCAAAAACTGCATAAAGGATTCATAGAAAGAAAGAGGAGCACGCTTAAAAATCACCATTTCTGTATAATTAGTTGCATTAGTTGCTCCCTCTGGAGCTGTATGCAGATACGAAGTGAGCATTGCTAACCATGCTTTCAATCCATTATACAATTGTATAGCTCCATAAGAAAAAGTGGCTAGCTTAAACATGACCCAATATGTTTGGAGCGTCTCAAAAAAGGAACCAATGGCACACAGTCCCTGGTAAAACAAATTTAGTAGAGAAAACATTTTTTTTTTTTTTCCTTTTTTTCTTCAATAGAGAGAAAAAAAGTAAAAGAAAACAAAGCTCAACAATGTTTATAAAATATACCGGAGTATTGGCAGTCCGCCTGGACTTTCAAGGTCAAGCTCGCAGGTGCAGAATTGCAAACCTAAGATAGCTCCTTAACAGGGAAAAAAACTCTTAGCTCTGTTAAAAGATAAAAGAGCAACAGAAGAAAACACAGAAAAACAGCAACTCAATTTGCCCGCATTCTCCACCAAAATCTGTCACGGTTTGAACTAAAAATCCACCTGCGTCCGTGACAGGGGGCCGTGGGCCCCGGAGGGGCCCTTGGCCGAAAGGAAAAAGTTAATTAGGAAAAGAAAACAGCGGCAACGATCTAAGGAGGCACACTTATTTACTAAATACTATATCGAAATACCGGATAACACAATATAATACAATATAATTGAAAATTGAAAATTGAGCTAACGAATCAAGCAAAATAGGAGAGAGAATGAGTCCTGTAACCGAGAGGCCTACTGTGAATCTAGGCGAACGGCTGAAGGCTCCCACACACTCCCCTGAACGCCAGAACTCGAAAGACGTCAGTCTGTTCTGCGACCGAGTTAATATAGAGTCCAGGTCCCATGACCTATCGTGTTGCTCTCTGGGAGATGTAGTCTTCTTCTGTAAGTTGCAGATTCAGTAAAATTATTCATGCTTTATATGATGTTATGATGTGGAATACTGATAGCAAAATTACAAAATTATTAAACCATGACAGCCTACATCTTCACAGGCTTTAATCAAGTCAGTAATTGATGGGTCTGCATTCTTTAGGGACTCTAAAACCTTTCAACAGTCTGCATTTGCGTTTTCTACTGCTAATTGCTTAAGCAAGACATTTCGGGCAGCTTCATTTTCTACTTGTCTCTCTAATGAATTTTGTAAACGGTCAAGAAATTTAATGTAAGGCTCAGTAGCCTCTTGCCTAATTGAAGTAAATGAAGCATCGGGTGAATTAATATCAGGAACCCAATGGACAGCACGCAACACCAAAGTCTTAACTTGCTCCAGGCATTGCCTGTCCAGCTGTGCCTGTGCCTGAGGTGTTGCCCGGACCCCCTCCCCCATGAGTTCCTCTAGGCCAATATGATTTAGGTTGTTCAAATTATTCAAGGCCTGGACGGCAGCCTGATCCCGGTATTCAGTCATGAACATGGTGTATTGCATGGGAGAGAGGATCATTCGTAACACACTTTTCCAGTCATGAGGGGTCATAACATAACTATCACCAATTGCAACCAAAAGATTGTATGTAAAGGCTGACTGAACTCCGTATGTTCTCACTGACTTCCTTAGCTCTTTCACTGCCTCATAAGGCAGGGATTCCCAACGGGGGACCTGATTCGGCTGATACAACACAGGGAAGGTTTGCAATGTATCAGCATCACCCCTTAATATTGCTTCTTTTCTGCACTGTTCTAAGACACCACAGTACGCTGTAGGGAAATTTGTCGTTCCTGCTCCCTTCAAATTATCATCAGGAGGAAATGCGCCCGATTCGCCTTCCGGATATACTGGACCAGGGTCACAACAATCCCCCGGTTTCGATCCGTCCGTGTCTTTAATCACGTTACACGCGGGCTGCACAGACGCTGCAGCGCACGACGTGGGGGGGGCGGAGGGCGGAGGCGCAGAGAACGTCATGGGCGGAGCGGGGGGCAGGGGCGGGGCGACGAGCGTCGTAGGCGGAGCAGAGGGCGGGGGCGCGGCGGGCGTCGTGGGCGGGGCGAAGGGCGGGGGCGCCGTAGAGGGCGGCAACACGGCGAACGTCGGGGGAGGAGCGAACGGCGGGAGCGCGAGGGGGGGGCGGTTGCGGCTTTTCGTCTCCCCGAATCGGGGGGCGGTCGGAGCCGCCAGTCGGATCCGGGCACGGGCCGCTTCCCGCAGCGAGAGGCAGCGGCGGGGGTGGGACGGAGGGCGGCAGGGAATGGTCGGAATAAATTCTTTCCCGTCGTGATTGCTTAATCCCTTCCATTACCCGGCTCCAAACGGGCAACAGCTTAGCAGCCTTTCTGTCTTTAGCGAGAGAAGCCTCGTAGAGTTTTGAGCCGATTTTGTCCCAAAGTTCTCCATCGAGAGAGAACCCAGTTTTCGGAAATTCAGGGACATTTTTGCTTATCCATTTAAGAAGAGTAGCTAATGCTGAAATAGACACAGTCTTATCCTGATACGGTAACACTGACCGCAATACTTCGAGATTTACTCGTTGCTCCCTCGTTAGTGAGCTCCCCATAGTTCCTACTGCTCACCTTCTGTCCTGCAGAACGGGGCGGGTGCGCGCCAAACAGTCTCTCCGAAGTTCAGTCGGGCGACGCTGCCGGACCGGGCTCGCTCAGCCGCGGGTTGATTTGCTCCACGTTGTGGGCGCCATTTGCAGCGACTCGGCACGGACTCAGATGTGAACGATCCAAATCGTTTATTACAAGTTCTCACATCCCTTATATACCTTCACAAGTTGTTATTTTCTAACTTTCCCATCCGCCCTTACAACTTTCCCAAACACCTTATATGTCAACAGAGCATTCTACAAAACACTTTGCAACTGTCCATGCAGGCACGTATCCAATCAGAGCTGTGAGACTCTTCTTCTCCTTGCAGAGGTGTCCTTGGTTCCCATGCTGTTTATCTTGCTCCACAGCTGCTGCTCTGAACAGCTTTTCTTGTATCCCCACAGGGGGTGTTCAAGGAAAGACTGGATGTTGTGTTGAGGGATATGATTTAACTGGGAAGCATTGGTGATGGTTGGACTGGATGATCTTTTAGCTCTTTTCCAACCTTGAAAATTCTGTGATTAGGGTAGGTGGTTCTTCACACGGTCATTATCCGTGCGCACAGATGACAGCAGTCCCCTGCCGGGCTGCAGATGGACGCTTCCACCTTTACGGCCAAGGTCTCACCCCACCAACTTTCTCCTCCAGCATCGAGGGCAGGGGGGTTCCGTGCTGCATTTTCCTGTAGTCTAATATCGAAATATATGGAACGGAGAACAATAAAATATTTTTTTCATCTTTTTTAATATATTTTTTTCTCATTTTTAGATGTTTTTGCCTCCCGTCAGCAGCAGCAAAAACGAACCCACGTCGTTGGCGAGCAGCCACTTCACCGACTCAAGTACGTACCCGCTTTGTTTCGCGATACCGTGATTTATCCATAGGCATCACCTTTATTATGGTCCTGATCATCTCGAGTGGGGCCCAATCCTTCCTCCTATCCCTCCATAGGCATCACCTTTATTATGGTCCTGATAAATCTCTGCTGGGACCCAATTCTTCCTCCTATTATGGGGTGATATGGGGTGATATGGGTCATATGAGGTCCTTGTGGGGCTCTATGGGGTCCTTATGGAGCTCTGTGGGGACTTATGGGGTTTTTCAGGGGTCATATGGGGTCCTTATGGGGCTCAATGGTGTCCCTATGGGGCTCAATGGTGTCCCTATGGGGTGATATGGGGCTCTACGTGGTGATATGGGGTCTCTCTGAGGCTCTATGGGGTGATATGGTGCTCTGTGGGGCTCTATGGGGTCCCTATGGGGTGATATGGGGCTCTACGGGGTGATATGGGGCTCTATGGGGCTCTATGGGTCCCTATGGGGTGATATGGGGCTCTGTGAGGTGATATGGGGCTCTACAGGGTGATATGGGGTCTCTCTGAGGCTCTATGGGGTGATATGGGGCTCTGTGGGGCTCTATGGGGTCCCTATGGGGTAATATGGGGCTCTACGGGGTGATATGGGGCTCTGTGGGGCTCTATGGGGTCCCTATGGGGTGATATGGGGCTCTGCGAGGTGATATGGGGCTCTTTGGGGTGATATGGGGTCTCTATGGGGCTCTATGGGGTCCTTAAAGGGTTATATGGGGCTCTATGGGGTCCTTCAAGGGTTCTATGGGGTCCCTATGGGGCTCTACAGGGCTCTACGGGGTGATATGGGGTCTCTCTGAGGCTCTATGGGGTCCTTCAAGGGTTCTATGGGGTCTTTCAAGGGTTCTATGCGGTGCTATGGGGTCTCTCTGAGGCTCTATGGGGTCCCTATGGGGTGATACAGGGTCCCTATGGGGCTCTACGGGGTGATATGGGGGTCTATGGGGCGCTATGGGGCTCTACGGGGTGATATGGGGTCTCTCTGAGGCTCTGTGGGGTCCTTCAAGGGTTCTATGGGGTCTTTCAAGGGTTCTATGGGGTGCTATGGGGTCTCTCTGAGGCTCTATGGGGTCCCTATGGGGTCTAGTGGAGCCCTATGGGGCAGCTATGGGGTCAAATGGAGCCCTATGGGGCTATATGGGGGTCTATGGATCCCTATTTGGCAGCTATGGGGCTCTATGGGGTCCCATGGGGTCTCTATGGGGTCTTATGGGGTCTCTACAGGCTCCATTAGACCCCATAGAGCCCCATAGTTGCCAAATAGGGATCCATTGAACCCCATAGAGCCCCATAGCTGCCCCTTAGCACCCCATAGGACCCCATAGTGACCCCATAAGACCCCATAGGAATCAATAGGACCCCATAGAACCCCATAGAGACCCCATAAGACCCCACAGGAATCAATAGGACCCCTTAGGACTTCATAGAGACCCCATAAGTCCCCATAGGACCCCAGAACTGCCCCATAGCTGCCCCATAGAACCCCATAGACGCCCTATCTCTCCCTCCTGGCCCAGCACCCACATTTCCAAGCAGATTTGGGCCCAACACCCAGATAAGACTCCATAGCGCCCCATAGAGACCCTATAAGACCCCATAGAGCCTCAGAGAGACCCCATATCACCCTGTAGAGCCCCATAGAGCCCCATAGGGACCCCATATAACCCTTGAAGGACCCCATAGAGTCTCAGAAAGACCCCATATCACCCCATAGAGCCCTATATCACCCCGAAGAGCCCCATAGAGACCCCATATAACCCTTAGTAATTAGTGGTGTGCTACATATCCCACTTTTACAGGGACTTCTTTTACTTATACCCACAGTTCTGTTCTGGGGTCAATTGGGTGATATGGGGTCCCTGTGGGGCTCTATGGTGTCCTTATGGGGTCCTATGGGGTGATATGGGGTGATATGGGGTCCTTATGGGGCTCTATGGGGTCTAATGGATCCCTATTTGGCAACTATAGGGCTCTATGGGGTACAATGTATCTTTATTTGGCAACTACGGGGCTCTATGGGGTCTAATGGATCCCTATTTGGCAACTATGGGGCTCTATGGGGTCAAATGAAGCCCTGTTTGGCAGCTATGGGGCTCTATGGGGTCCAATGGATCCCTATTTGGCAACTATGGGGCTCCTATGTGGTCCTTATGGGGTCCTATGGGGTCTCTATGGGGACTTATGGGGTCTTATGGGGTCCTATTGGTTCCTATGGGATCTCTATGGGGTCTTATGGGGTCCTATTGGTTTCTATGGGGTCCTATGGGGCCTTATGGGGTCTATAGGGTCTTTGGTTCTGTTGAGTTCCTCCCAAACCCAACCCATAAGGACCCCATAAGACCCTATAAGAGCCACATAGGACCCCATAGGGCTCCATTAGACCCCATAGAGTCCCATAGCTGCCAAATAGGGACCCATTAGACCCCATAGCTGCCAAATAGAGATCTATTAGACACCATAGAGCCCCATAGCTGCCAAATAGGGATCCATTAGACCCCATAGCGCCCCATAGAGACCCCATAGAGACCCCATAAGACCCCATAGGAATCAATAGGACCCCATAGGACCCCTTAGGACCCCATAGAGACCCCATAAGTTCCCATAGGACCCCAGAACTGCCCCATAGCTTCCCCATAGAACCCCATAGCCAGATTTCCAACCACATTCATTTCAATGAGCCTATAGATAAGGGAAAAAATTATTGCATTAAAGCCCTTTTTTGTCCCTAGATGGAGAAGACAGAAGTAGCTCAGGGTCCTGGGGGAATGCGAGACATCCAAGTCCATCCAGGGTAAGTATATCTCATCTTTATTTATTATAGGGTCCTATTGGGTCTCTATGGGGACTTCTGGGGTTCTATGGGATCCCTATTGGATCTTATGGGGGCCTTATGGGGACTTATGGGGTCCTATGGGGTCCCTATTGGGTCTTATAGGGTCCTATTAGGTCTTACGGTGTCCTATGGGGTCTCTATGGGGACTTATGGGGTTCTATGGGGTCCCTATTGGGTCTAATGGGGTCCCTATTGGGTCTAATGCGGTCCTACGGGGTCCCTATGGGGTCTTAAGGTGTCCTATGGGGTCTCTATGGGGACTTATGGGGTCCTATAGGATCCTATGGGGTTCTTATGCTGTCCTATGGGGCGTTATGGGGTCCTATGATTAGAGATTGGACTAATAAAGGTCAGCTGGTATTAGGGGTATACTACAGCCCACCTGATCTAGGGGAGGCTATTGACGAGGCTTTCTTGCTCCAGATGCGTGAGGCGTCTGGCTCACGGGCTCTTCTCCTGGTGGGGGACTTCAACCATTCGGACATCTGTTGGGAAAACCACACGGCGAGCTGCAAGAGCTCCAGAAGGCTCTTGGAATCCATTGATGATAGCTTTCTGGTTCACGTATTGGACAGACCGACCAGAGGTGAAGCATTGCTGGACCTGCTGCTCACCAACGCTGAGGAGATCATCAAAGGCGTCAAGGTTGGAGGCTGCCTGGGCTCCAGCGACTATGCCCTGGTTGAGTTTGTGATCTCAAGCGATGTGGGCCTGGCAAAGAGCAGGACCAGGATGCTGAACTTTAGAAGAGCAGACTTCAAGCTACTCAATGGAATGCTGGCCAAGATCCCCTGGTGCTCTGCCCTCAAAGACAAGGATGTTGAGGAGAGCTGGCTGCTCTTCAAGGATGCCCTCCTGGAAGCACAAGAGGTCTCCATTCCCCTGAATAAGAAAGAGGGCAGGCGAGGTAGGAAACCGCCATGGCTCAGCAAGGACCTGCTGAGAGAACTGAGGGCGAAGAAAGGGGTGTACAAGCTCTGGAAACAAGGCTGTGTCACCTGAGAAGAATACAGGGATGCCGTCCGGACTTGCAGACGTGTGTCATGGTTTAATAATTTTTTTAATTTTGCTATCAGTATTCCACATCATAACATCATATAAAGTATGAATAATTTTACTGAATCTGCAACTTACAGAAGAAGACTACATCTCCCAGAGAACAACACGATAGGTCACGGGACCTGGACTCTATATTAACTTTGTTGCAGAACAGACTGACGTCTTTCGAGTTCTGGCGTTCAGGGCAGTGTGTGGGAGCCTTCAGCCGTTCGCCTAGATTTCACAGTAGGCCTCTCGGTTACGGGACTCATTCTCTCTCCTATTTTGCTTGATTCGTTAGCTCAGTTTTCAATTATATTGTATTATATTGTGTTATCCTGTATTTTGATATAGTATTTAGTAAATAAGTGTGCCTCCTTAGATCGTTGCCGCTGTTTTCTTTTCCTAATTAAGTTTTTCCTTTCGGCCAAGGGCCCCTCCGGGGCCCACGGCCCCTGTCATGGACGCAGGTGGATTTTTAGTTCAAACCGTGACAGATTTTGGTGGAGAATGCGGGCAAATTGAGTTGCTGTTTTTCTGTGTTTTCTTCTGTTGCTCTTTTAGCTTTTAACAGAGCTAAGAGTTTTTTTCCCTGTTAAGGAACTATCTTAGGTTTGCGATTCTGCACCTGCGAGCTTGACCTTGAAAGTCCAGGCGGACTGCCAATACTCCGGTATATTTTATAAACACTGCTGAGTTTGTTTTCTTTTACTTTTTTCTCTCTATTGAAGTAAAAAAAAAAGAAAAAAAAAGAAAAAAAATGTTTCCTCTAATAAGTTTGTTCTACCAGGGACTGCATGTCATTAGTTCCTCTTTTGTGATGCTCCAAACATATTGGAGCATGTTTAAGCTAGCCACTTTTTCCTATGGAGCTGTAAACATGTATAACAATTTGAAAGCATGGTTAGCAACACTTATTTGGTATCTGCATATCTGCATGCTGCTCCAGAGGGAGCAACTAATGCAACTAATAGTTCAGGAATGGTGGTTTTTGAGCGTGCTCCTCCTTTTTTCTTTGCATTCTTTAAGCAGTCTTCGAATGACCAGTTGTCCCAGTGGACCACACTGTCAATTGTGTCAATCTCCCTGAACTTAATGTTGACTTTTTTACTTATTGGTTCTTGGATTTATTACATTTGTTACATCAGGAGGAAGTCTTCCCTAGAATCAGAGAATACTGAGTGGCAGGGAGTGTGGAGAGACTTTGGAGAGACTTTTAGAAGACAGACATCTCTAGTGTCATGGAGCTTTACTCCTGAACACTTAAAGAATCCTGAGAGTTTGACCGCATGTTTGAGACAGGAATGTTGTGGCTCAGGCAGATCTAAGGAGGCACAAATGACTTGGGGCCTAGCTAATGCTTATCGGGCCTTATTCAATACCATTCCTGAGAGGGAAGATTTTGAGGTTGAGAGAGAGAGTCTCAGGGCTGAGAATGAGAGTATGCAATCCAAACTCGACACCCTCCGGTCCGAGCACGACACTCTCCAGTCCGAGCATAATGCCCTTCGGTCTGAGCACAACACTCTCCGGGCCAGGCACATCGCCCTCGAGTCCAAGTATAATGCTCTCCAGTCTGAGCACAACACCTTCCGATCCGAGTGCCTCGCTCTCCAGTCCAAACACAATGCCCTCCAATCTGAGTGCGTCAATCTCCAGTTCAAGCATGACGCTATTGACTCTTTGTACACAGACCTCATGACTGACTACAGCGCCCTCAAAGCCAATCGTAATACCCTCTGGTCTTTGTACGATGACCTCCAGATCGGGCACGACGCTCTCCAGTCTGACCACAAAGACCTCCAGTCCAGGTACGACACTCTCCGGGCAGAGCGCAACGCCCTCCAGTGCAAGCACGACGCTCTCCAGTCTGAGCACGACGCCCTCCAGTCTAGTTATAACGTCCTCAGGGCAGAATGCAATACCCTCAAGTCTGAACCGTATGTACTCCAACTTAACCAACCACCGGGGGCACGAGATACAATGTTGGTTGCCCCTGTAAGAGGGCGAAAACCAAAATGAGTCTCAACTCAGTTAGAGAAAATACAGAAGGAGTTAGAAGAGCGGAGGGAGTTAGGAGAGCAGGACTCAGGAGAGCAGGGGGATTCAGGAGAGCAGGGGGACTCAGGAGAGCAGGGGGAGTCAGAAGACCAGAGGAAGTTGGAGGAGCAGAGGATGTTAGAGGAGTTTAAGAAGATGTTAGAGGAGCAGAAGAAGTTAGAGGAGCAGAGGAATTTAGGAGAGAGGAAAAAGAAGGAGGGTTACCTGGAGGAAATAATACAAGAGTCAGAGTCAGAAGAAGAAGAGGAGCCAAAAGCTAGATTTTCATTACAACAATTTCTCGAGTCCAAACTTCTAGATGGGGCAGCCTCATCAACACAGCTGCCACCATCAACACCTGGGACTCTTGATAGAGCAAAAGGTGAGCAAAGTATTACGACCATTATTGATCAATCTTTTAAAATGAGTGAAATTTGAGATCTAAGAAAGGATTTCACACGTCAGCCAAAAGAACATATGGTCACTTGGTTACTTCACTGCTGGGACAATGGTGCCAACAGTGCGTGGCTCGATGGCAGTGAAGCTCGCCAACTGGGTAGCATTTCCAAGGACTCACGTGTGGACAGAGGTATTGGCACATGCCAAAATCGGTCCTACACCCTCTGGAAGCGGATGTTGATAGCGGTAAGAGATAGATTCCCCTTTAAACGGGACTTGGAGCCTGAGAAAAATAAAAGGACTGATATAGAGAAAGGTATCCAGTTTTTGAGAGAAAGTGCTCTGGTGGAAATGCTATACAGCCCCCACTTCAATCGTAACGATCCAAACCAATTACATGATCCTGAAGCAGTCCGCGTTCCATGACAAATGTGGCGTGACTTTACAAAGGCAGCTCCAGAAAAGCATGCCAGTGCACTTGCATTAGTATATGGCAAAGAGGAAAGGAAACCCCTTGTGAATGAGATAATTAGTGGACTTCAGGAGCTTGAATTATTTATAAGCGCTACAGAAGTTAAGCTTGATACTTCAGCCATTGTCAAAATTGTGGAAAGGTTAAACGAAGTGGAGGGAACACAAAATGATATTATTGACAAATTGGCTAATGTGCCTGATGTAGATGAATCCACGGTGGTACAAGATGATGGAAACCAGGATTTCCACAATCGCCTATTGAGGAAGCTAAAAACCATGAGTTCCTCTCAACCTGTATCATCGAAAATCTCAACCATAAAAAAGAGACGTCCTCGTATTCAAGCAAATGACAATGATAAGACACCTCGTATTCAAGCAAATGACAAGGATAAGACTACACGTCTTCCCTTGTTCTTTTTCCTCTGTAGTCATGGGGAGGACATGAAGAAGTGGGGTAATTAATCCACTTCTGCACTTCAGGCACAAGTGAAAGAATTACAATGTGAAACAACTACCAAGGTGAACTCTTCCAAGAAGGGGAAAGTTCCAGTTGCTGCAAGCCCCCGAGGTAAACAATAGAGGGTCCCTGCCCCCAGCCAGGGGGGGGAAAGGGACAATAGTGTATATTGGACTCTGTGGATTAAGTGGCCTGGCACATCTCGACCACAGAAATATAAAGCCTTGGTGGACACTGGTGCACAATGCACCCTAATGCCCTCAAGTCACCAAGGGACACAACCAATATATATCCATGGAGTGACTGGGGGTTCCCAAGAATTGACTATGTTGGAGGCCGAAATAAGCCTCACTGGTAAAAACTGGCAGAGACACCCTATTGTGACTGGTCCAGAGGCTCCATGTATACTGGGAATCGATTACCTTAGGATGGGATATTTTAAGGATCCCAAGGGGTATCGATGGGCCTTTGGGATAGCTGCTGTTAACACAAACGGTGTTAAGCAGCTGTCAACATTACCTGGTCTGTCAGATGATCCTTTTGCTGTGGGGTTGCTCCAGGTAAAAGACGAAGAGGTACCAATTGCCACCAAAGTGGTTCACAGACGGCAGTACCGCACCAATAGGGACTCATTGTTCCCCATTCACAAGCTAATTCGCCAATTAGAGAATCAGGGAGTGATCAGCAAAACTCACTCTCCTTTTAACAGCCCCATATGGCCAGTGTGTAAAACCAGTGGGGAATGGAGGCTGACGGAGAGGCACCTGGAGAGGTATTCAATATACCTGGAACCGTTTACCTCAAGGGTGGAAGCACAGCCCAACAATTTGCCATGGGTTGATCCAAGCTGTCTTGGAACAGGGTAATGCTCCTGAGCACTTTCAGTGTATTGATGACATTGTAGTGTGGGGCCATACAGCAGCAGAGGTTTTCAAGAAAGGGAAACAGATAATCCAAATTCTCTTGCAAGCTGGTTTTGCCATTAAGTGCAGCAAGGTGAAGTGGCCTGCCCAGGAAATCCAGTTCTTAGGTATAAAATGGCAAGATGGACGTCGTCACATCTCAGCAGATGTTATTGACAAAATCACTGCTATGTCTCCACCCACTGACAAACTTTTCTGGGAGTAGTGGGCTTTTGGAGAATGCATGTCCCAAACTACAGCCACATAGTGTGCCCCCTCTATCAGGTAACACGGAAGAAGAATAATTTCTCATGGGGTCCTGAGCAGCAGCAGGCTTTTGAGCAGATAAAACAAGAAAGAGCCCGTGCCGTGGCCTTGGGGCCAGTACGGACGGGACAGGATGTGAAGAACATCCTCTACACTGCTGCTGGAGAGAAAGGTCCCACCTGGAGTTTGTGGCAAAGAGCCTCAGGAGAGACCCGAGGCCGACCCCTAGGATTCTGGAGTCGAGCATATAAAGGGTCTGAGGAGCGCTACACTCCGACTGAGAAGGAGATCTTAGCCGTGTATGAGGGGGTGCGGGCTGCTTCTGAAGTAGTTGGGACAGAGGTTCAGCTTCTTCTAGCACCTCGCTTGCCAGTAATAAACTGGATGTTTAAAGGACAGGTTCCCTCCACCCATCATGCTACTGATGCCACTTGGAGTAAGTGGATTTCATTAATTACTCAACGAGCTCGAATGGGAAAACTCAGCCATCCTGGAATTCTAGAAGTGATCATGGACTGGCCTGAGAGTAAAAAAATTGAAACTCCATCTACAGAAGAGGTATCACGCGTTAAAGAGGCACCACCATACAATGAGCTACCAGAAAACGAAAAGAAATTTGCCCTAATCACAGACGGATCATGTCATATTGTAGGGAAGCATCGCAGATGGAAAGCTGCTGTATGAAGCCCCACACGACAAGTTGCAGAGGCCACTGAAGGTAAAGGAGAATCAAGTCAATTCGCAGAGGTAAAGGCTGTTCAGCTGGCTTTAGATGTGGCTGAACGGGAGAGGTGGCCAATGCTTCATCTTTATACTGATTCATGGATGGTGGCAAATGCCTTATGGGGGTGGTTGCAACAGTGGGAAGATGATAATTGGCAACGAAAGGGTAAACCTGTTTGGGCTGCTGAACTGTGGAAAGACATTGCTGCCCGAATAAGGAACGTTGTTGTAAAGGTGCGCCATGTAGATGCTCATGTGCCTAAAAGTAAGGCTACTGAAGAACATAAAAATAACCATCAGGTTGATCGAGCTGCCAAAATTGAGGTGGCTCAAATAGACTTGGACTGGCAGAACAAGGGTGAATTATTCCTAGCTCGGTGGGCCCACGAGACTTCAGGTCATCAAGGAAGGGATGCAACATACAAGTGGGCCAGAGACCGAGGGGTGGACTTCACTATGGACGCTATTGCTCAGGTTATTCATGACTGTGAAATATGCGCCATAATTAAACAAGCCAAGAGGATGAAACCTTTTTGGGGGGAAGGGCGATGGCAAAAGTATAAATATGGAGAGGCATGGCAGGTTGATTATATCACCTTGCCACGATCTCGCAATGGTAAGCGTTATGTACTCACCATGGTGGAGGCAACCACTGGGTGGCTCGAAACATACGCAGTACCCCATGCTACCGCCCAAAGCACCATATTAGGGTTGGAAAAGCAAATCCTGTGGCGGCATGGCACTCCAGAAAGAATTGAATCAGATAATGGGACCCATTTAAAAAATTCCCTTGTAACCACTTGGGCCAAAAATCATGGCATTGAGTGGATTTACCATATTCCCTATCATGCACCAGCTTCTGGTAAGATTGAATGATTCAATGGGTTGTTGAAAACTATGTTGAAAGCAATGGGTGGCGGAACGTACAAAAACTGGGAGAACCATTTAGCAGAAGCCACCTGGTTGGTCAACACTCGAGGATCTAGTAATCGTAATGGTCCTAACCAATCCAGCTCCCTACGTACCGTGGAGGGAGATAAGGTTCCTGTAGTACACATAAAGAGCGTGTTGGGAAAAACAGTTTGGGTCCTTCCAGCGTCTGGAAAGGGCAAACCTCTCTGGGGTACTGTCTTTGCCCAGGGACCTGGGTGCACGTGGTGGGTGATGGAGAAAAATGGGAATGTCCAATGTGTTCCACAAGAGAATTTGATGTTGGGGGAGTGCAGCCAATGATTTTCTTGTAGATATATAGGTAGAGTCTCAGAAAATATTTGATAAATGTCCAGTTAGGTACAGGGCTTAAGAGAGAGTGGATTAATGTTAAGGAAATACTTTTTTCTATATACCTTAATTAGGCATTCTGTAAGCAAGTTTTCCATCTGGACTCTATATCGTGCACTAGCCATGCATGTGTAGAGCACACATGGAAAGAAGTATAAGTCAAAAGGAAATCTGCTGTGGTGGCTGGGAAAGGATGAGTGCACCTTGATGTGGGGGACGCCCTACTAGCACTGCCTTTCTCCTCCACCGCTGACATGTTTTCCTTTTTCTGGCAGTTTTGCCATTTTTCTCAAAATTAATAAATAGTAGGTTCGGTTATAGAGTTTTGTTCTCAACTTAGGGATTTGTATGGAATAAATATAAATTGTTGAGAAAATAAGTTTGCTGATTATTCACAACTATACGTATGAGTGTGTATGTATGTATAAACATAATGTAATGATGTAGAATAAGGGGTGGAATGTCACGGTTTAATAATTTTGTAATTTTGCTGTCAGTATTCCACATTATAACATCATATAAAGCATGAATAATTTTACTGAATATATTATATATATATATATATACTCTATATTAACTCCGTCACAGGCTAGACTGACGTCTTCCGAGTTCTGGCATTCAGGGGAGTTTTCTTTCAAACCGTGACAACAAAAAAAACTGAAAATCAAAAACTGCTATGCATCTCCAAAACAAGATGGTTTATCTCAAAAACACAATGTTTTATCACGAACGTAACTTATTTTCTCCCTTAAATTTCACGTTTTATCCCAGAAAGCACACATTTTTTTTTGAAAATATCATCTTTTCCCCTAAAATTAGTCATAATCTCACCAAAATGGAGAATCTCATTCCATTAATACAACATTTTTTCCCCAGAATATTGCTTCTTATCCCAGAAATATCACATTTTTTACGCCAATTGCTGCTTTTTTATTCCTAGGATCACACATATTATTCAAAAACTGCTTTGTATCTCCAAAACAAGACGTTTTCTCTCAAAAACGCCATGTTTTATCACGAACATAACTTATTTTCTCACTTAAATTTCACGTTTTATCACAGAAAGAACACATTTTGCCTTGAAAATATAGCCTTTTCCCCGAAAATTAGTCATAATCTCGCCGAGATGCAGATTCTCATTCCATTAATACAACATTTTTTCCCCAGAATATCGCTTCTTATCCCAGAAATAATACATTTTTTACTCCAAATACTGATTTTTATTCTTAGGATCGCACATCTCCTTCAAAAATACTGCTGTGTTTCCCCAAAATAAGACTTTTTCTCTCCAAAACACCACATTTTATCCAGAACATAACTTATTTTCTCCCTTAAATTTCACGTTCTATCCCAGAAAGAACATGTTTTTCCCCAAAATATCGCCTTTTCTGCTAAAATTAGTCAAAATCTCGCCAAAATGCATATTCTCATTCCATTAATACAACATTTTTCCCCAGAATATCGCCTTTTATTCTAGAACTAACGCATTTCGTAGCCCAATAATGCATTTTATTCCTAGGATCACACATCTTCTTCAAAAATACCGCTATGTATCACCAAAAGAAGACATTTTTTTCTCCAAATCACCGCATTTTTCCTGTACTTATCTTCTCCCTTTATTTTCACATTTTATTTCAGAAAGTACAGTTTGTCTCCAAAATATGGCTTTTTTCCCCCAAATTAGTCATAGTCTCTTCAAAATACAGATTTTCCTGCCATTAATACAGAATTTTTTCCTCAGAAAATTGCTTTTTATCCCAGAAATAACACATTTTGTATTCCAGATACTGTTTTTTTATTTCTCAGATCACACATCCTCAAAAAAAAAAACAACAACGCTATGTATCTCCAAAATTATACCTTTTCTCTCCAAAACACCACGTTTTGTCCTGAACATATCCCTTAAATTTCACGTCTTATCCCAGAAAGCTCACATTCTGTCTTGAAAATATCGCCTTTTCCCCTAAAATTAGTCATAAACTCGACAAAATGCAGATTCTCCTTCCATTAATACAACATTTTTTCCCCAGTATATTCATTCTTTTCCCTGTGAGGCTGACTGGCCTATAGTTACCCTAGTCTTCCTTCTTGCTCTTTTTGAAGACTGGAGTGACATTGGCCGTCCTCAAGTCTTCAGACACCACCCCAATTCTCCAAGACCTCTGAAAGATTACAGAGAGTGGCTCACCAACGACCTCCGCCAGCTCTCTCAGCACCCGTGGATGCACCCCATCAGGTCCCGTGGATTTATGGACCTTAATGTTTCCTAGGCACTCACGGACCACCTCTTCCCTGACTAAAGGGAAATCTACCATTCCCCAGACTGTCTCATCAACCTCCAGGGTCCGGGCTTCCTGAGGGAGAGCCCTTTCACTAAAGACAGAAGCGAAGAAGGCGTTCAGTATTTCCGCCTTCTCAGCATCCCCTGTTACCAGAGCGCCCCCCTCACTTAGTATGGGGCCCACATTCTCCCTAGCCTTCCTTTTGCTGTTAGCGTACATAAAAAAGCCTTTTATATTATCCTTTATCTCCTTAGCTAGATTCAACTCCAGCTGGGCTTTGGCCTTCCTGGTCTCATCTCTGCAGTCCCTGACTACATTCTTGTATTGTTCCCAAGTGGTCAGACCCTTTTTCCGCATATCATGTACTTTCTTCTTTCCGCGGAGCTTGCACATGAGCTCCTTACTCATCCACGCAGGTCTCCTTGCACCTTTTCCCGATTTCTTAGTTACAGGGACGCACCGATCCTGAGCTTGGAGGAAGAGCCGTTTAAACGCTAACCAGCTCTCACAGGCCCCCTTGCCTTCTAGCACCCTGGCCCACGGGATAGCCCCAAGTAGGTCCCGAAGGAGATCAAAGTTGGCTCTCCTAAAGTCCAGGGTAGCAATCCTACTTTTTGCTTTGCTTCCTCCACTCAGTATCTCAAACTCCACCATCTCGTGGTCACTACATCCCAAGCTGCCCCCAACTTTTACTTCCTTAACAAGTCCTTCCTTATTGGTGAGAATAAGGTCCAGCAACGCCCCACCCCACGTCGATTCCTCTACCACCTGCATCAGGAAGTTATCTTCAATGCACTGCAAGAATTGTCTGGACCGCGCATGCCTGGCCATGTTGGTCATCCAGCAAATATCTGGATAATTGAAATCCCCCATAAGTACCAGTGCCTGGGAGCATGACGCTACTTCCAGTTGCTTATGGAAGGCCTCATCGACCTCCTCCTCCTGATCAGGAGGCCTGTAGTACACACCCACAACAGTGTCCCCTTTGCCAGCCTGGCCCTTGATTCTCACCCTGTCATGGTTTAATAATTTTGTAATTTTTGCTATCAGTATTCCACATCATAACATCATATAAAGCATGAATAATTTTACTGAATCTGCAACTTACAGAAGAAGACTACATCTCCCAGGGAACAACACGATAGGTCACGGGACCTGGACTCTATATTAACTCTGTCGCAGAACAGACTGACGTCTTTCGAGTTCTGGCGTTCAGGGGAGTGTGTGGGAGCCTTCAGCCGTTCGCCTAGATTTACAGTAGGCCTCTCAGTTACGGGACTCATTCTCTCTCCTATTTTGCTTGATTCGTTAGTTCAATTTTCAATTATATTGTATTATATTGTGTTATCCTGTATTTCGATATAGTATTTAGTAAATAAGTGTGCCTCCTTAGATCGTTGCCGCTGTTTTCTTTTCCTAATTAACTTTTTCCTTTCGGCCTAGGGCCCCTCCGGGGCCCACAGCCCCTGTCACGGACGCAGGTGGATTTTTAGTTCAAACCGTGACAGATTTTGGTGGAGAATGCGGGCATATTGAGTTGCTGTTTTTCTGTGTTTTCTTCTGTTGCTCTTTTAGCTTTTAACAGAGCTACGAGGTTTTTTTCCCTGTTAAGGAGCTATCTCATGTTTGCGGTTCTGCACCTGCGAGCTTGACCTTGAAAGTCCAGGCGGACTGCCATTACTCCGGTATATTTTATAAACACTGCTGAGCTTTGTTTTCTTTTACTTTTTTTCTCTCTATTGGAGGAAAAAAAAATGTTTTCTCTACTAAATTTGTTTTACCAGGGACTGTGTGCCATTGGTTCCTTTTTTGAGACGCTCCGAACATATTGGGTCATGTTTAAGCTAGCCACTTTTTCTTATGGAGCTATACAATTGTATAATGGATTGAAAGCATGGTTAGCAATGCTCACTTCGTATCTGCATACAGCTCCAGAGGGAGCAACTAATGCAACTAATTATACAGAAATGGTGATTTTTAAGCGTGCTCCTCTTTCTTTCTATGAATCCTTTATGCAGTTTTTGAATGATCAGTGGGCCACACTCTTAATCTCCCTGATCTTATTGTTGATTATTGTAATAATCTCACTCAGTATCTGGATTTATAACATCCGGAGGAAGTCTTCTCTAGAACCAGAGAATACTGAGTGGCAGGGAGTGTGGAGAGGCTTTGAAGAGATTCTCAAAGGACAGACATCTTCAGTGTTATGGAGCTTCACTCCTGAACACTTGAAGAATCCTGAGAGTTTGATTGCATATTTGAGGCAGGAATGTTGTGGCTCAGGCAGATCTCAGGAGGCACAAATGATTTTGGGCCTAGCTAATGCTTATCGGGCCTTAATCAATACCATTCCTGAGAGGGAAGTTTTTGAAGCTGAGAGAGAGAGTCTCAGGGCCGAGAAGGAGAGTCTTAGAGCTGAGGCAGAAAAACTTTGGACTGAGAAGGTAGAGAGAGAAAAAGCTTTTGAAGCTGAGAGAAAAGATCTCCTGTACCAACGAGACTCAATCTGGTACGAGAAGGAGAGTCTTAGAGCTGACGCAGAAAAACTTTGGGATGAGAAGGTAGAGAGAGAAAAAGCTTTTGAAGCTGAGAGAAAAGATCTCCTGTACCAACGAGACTCAATCTGGTACGAGAAAGAGAATCTTAGAGCTGACGCAGAAAAACTTTGGGATGAGAAAAGCTCCCTGCAATCCCAACTCAACACTCTCCAGTCCGAGCACGACACTCTCCAGTCCGAGCACGGCGCCCTCCGGTCCGAGCATGACACTCTCCAGACTGAGCGTGATGCCCTCCGGTCCGAGCACGACACTCTCCAGTCCGAGCACAGCACCCTCCGGTCCGAGCACGACACTCTCCAGTCCGAGCACGGCGCCCTCCGGTCCGAGTACAACACTCTCCAGACTGAGCGCGATGCCCTCCGGACCGAGCACAATGCCCTCCAGACTGAGCACAATACTCTCCAGTCCAAGTATGACGCCCTCCAGTCTGAGTGCGGCATCCTCCAGGCCAAGCACGATGCCTTCCAACCCAACTGCGACACCCTCCAGTCTGAGCACAACACTCTTCAGTCCGTGCATAACGCCCTCCAGTCCGAGCATAACGCTCTTCAGACTGAGCACAATGCCCTCCGGACCGAGCACAATACTCTCCAGACTGAGCACAATGCCCTCCGGACCGAGCTCAACACTCTCCAGACTGAGCACACTGCCCTCCAGGCCGAGCATAACGTCCTCCGGTTCGGGAACAAAACTCTCCAGTCCAACTACAACAGCCTCCAGACTGAGCTTGGTGCTGTCCAGTTTGAGCGGAACGCTCTCCGAGACCAGCTATGTGCCCTCCAGGGTGAGTTGAATATATTTAACCAACTACCAGGGGCACATGTAGTCCAATTGGGCCAGCCACTGGGGGTGCATGTAGTCCAATCTGACCAGCCACCGGGGGCACATGTAGTCCAATTGGACCAACCATCGGGGACACCAGATACAATGTTGGTTGCCCCTGTAAGAGGGCGAAAGACAAAACAAGTTTCAACTCAGTTAGAGAAAATGCAGAAGGAGTTAGAAGAGCGGAGGGAGTTAGGAGAGCAGGACTCAGGAGAGCAAGGAGACTCGGGAGAGCAGGGGGAGTCAGAAGACCAGAAGAAGTTGGAGGAGCAGAGGATGTTAGAAGGGTATAAGAAGATGATAGAGGAGCAGAAGAAGTTTGAGGAGCAGAAGAAGTTAGAGGAGCAGAGGAAGTTAGGAGAGAGGAAAAAGAAGGAGGGTTACCTGGAGGAAATAACACAAGCGTCAGGGTCAGAGTCAGAAGAGGAGCCAAAAGCTTGTTTTTCTTTACGAGAATTTCTCAAGTCCAAACTTATAGATGGGGCAGCCTCATCAACACAGTTGCCACCATCAACACCTGGGACTCTTGATAGAGCAAAAGGTGAGCAAAGTATTACGACCATTATTGATCGATCTTTTAAACTGAGTGAAATTCGAGATCTAAGAAAGGATTACACACGTCAGCCAAAAGAAAATATGGTCATTTGGTTACTTCGCTGCTGGGACAATGGTGCCAACAGTGCGTGGCTCGATGGCAGTGAAGCTCGTCAACTGGGTAGCATTTCCAAGGACTCACGTGTGGACAGAGGTATTGGCACATGCCAAAATCGGTCCTACACCCTCTGGAAGCGGATGTTGATAGCGGTAACAGATAGATTCCCCTTTAAATGGGACTTGGAGCCTGAGAGAAAGAAATGGACTGATATTGAGAAAGGTATCCAATTTTTGAGAGAAAATGCTCTGGTGGAAATGCTATACAGCCGCGAATTCAATCGTAATGATCCAGACCAATTACATGATCCTGAAGCAGTCCGCGTTCCACGACAAATGTGGCGTGACTTTACAAAAGCAGCTCCAGAAAAGCATGCCAGTGCACTTGCATTAGTATATGGCAAAGGGGACAGGAAACCCTTTGTGAATGAACTAATTGGCAGACTTCAGGAACTTGAATTATTTATAAGCGCCACAGAAGTTAATCTGTATACTTCAGCCATTGTCGAAAATTGTGGAAAGGTTAAACGAAGTGGAGGGAACACAAAATGATATTATTGACAAATTGGCTAATGTGCCTGATGTAGATGAATCCACGGTGGTACAAGATGATGGAAACCAGGATTTCCACAATCGCCTATTGAGGAAGCTAAAAACCATGAGTTCCTCTCGACCTGTATCATCGAAAATCTCAACCATTAAAAAGAGACATCCTCGTATTCAAGCAAATGACAATGATAAGTCACCTCGAATCAACGATGAGACTACACGTCTTGCCTTGTTGCTTTTCCTCTGTAGTCATGGGGAGGACATGAAGAAGTGGTGTAATTCATCCACTTCTGCACTTCAGGCACGAGTGAAAAAATTACAAGGTGAAACAACCACCAAGGTGAACTCTTCCAAGAAGGGGAGAGTTCCAGTTGCTGCAAGTCAACGAGGTAAACAATAGAGGGGCCCTGCCCCCAGCCAGGGGGGGGAAAGGGACAACAGAGTATACTGGACTGTGTGGATTAAGTGGCCTGGCACATCTAAACCACATAAATATAAAGCCTTGGCGGACACTGGTGCACAATGCACCCTAATGCCCTCAAGTCACCAAGGGACACAACCAATATATATACATGGAGTGACTGGGGGTTCCCAAGAATTGACTATGTTGGAGGCCGAAATAAGCCTCACTGGTAAAAACTGGCAGAGACACCCTATTGTGACTGGTCCAGAGGCTCCATGTATACTGGGAATCGATTACCTTAGGATGGGATATTTCAAGGATCCCAAGGGGTATCGATGGTCCTTTGGGATAGCTGCTGTAAACACAAATGGTGTTAAGCAGCTGTCAACTTTACCTGGTCTGTCAGATGATCCTTCTGCTGTGGGGTTGCTCCAGGTAAAAGACCAAGAGGTACCAATTGCCACCAAAGTGGTTCACAGACGGCAGTACCGCACCAATAGAAACTCATTGCTCCCCATTCACAAGCTAATTCGCCAATTAGAAAATCAGGGAGTGATTAGCAAAACGCACTAGCCTTTTAACAGCCCCATATGGCCAGTGCGTAAAACCAGTGGGGAATGGAGGCTGACGGTAGATTACCGTGGCCTGAATGAAGTTACACCTCCATTAAGTGCTGCTGTACCAGACATGCTAGAACTCCAGTATGAACTGGAGTCAAAAGAATCTAGGTGGTATGCCACCACTGATATTGCTAATGCCTTCTTTTCCATCCCATTGGCTGCAAAATGTAGGCCACAGTTTGCTTTTACCTGGAGAGGTATTCAGTATACCTGGAACCGTTTACCCCAGGGGTGGAAGCACAGCCCAACAATTTGCCATGGATTAATCCAAGCTGTTTTGAAACAGGGTAATGCTCCTGAGCACTTGCAGTATATTGATGACATTGTAGTGTGGGGCCATACAGCAGCAATGGTTTCCAAGAAAGTGAAACAGATAATCCAAATTCTTTTGAAAGCTGGTTTTGCCATTAAGCGCAGCAAGGTGAAGGGGCCTGCCCAGGAAATCCAGTTCTTAGGTATAAAAGGGCAAGATGGACGTCGTCACATCCCAGCGGATGTGATTGACAAAATCACTGCTATGTCTCAGCCCACAAATAAAACAGAGACCCAATCTTTTCTGCGAGTAGTGGGCTTTTGGAGAATGCATGTCCCAAACTACAGCCACATAGTGAGCCCTCTCTATCAGGTAACACGGAAGAAGAATAATTTCTCATGGGGTCCTGAGCAGCAGCAGGCTTTTGAGCAGATAAAACAAGAAAGAGCCCGTGCCGTGGCCTTGGGGCCGGTACGGACGGGACAGGATGTGAAGAACATCCTCTACACTGCTGCTGGAGAGAAAGGTCCCACCTGGAGTTTGTGGCAAAGAGCCTCAGGAGAGACCCGAGGCCGACCCCTAGGATTCTGGAGTCGAGCATATAAAGGGTCTGAGGAGCGCTACACTCCGACTGAGAAGGAGATCTTAGCCGTGTATGAGGGGGTGCGGGCTGCTTCTGAAGTAGTTGGGACAGAGGTTCAGCTTCTTCTAGCACCTCGCTTGCCAGTAATAAACTGGATGTTTAAAGGACAGGTTCCCTCCACCCATCATGCTACTGATGCCACTTGGAGTAAGTGGATTTCATTAATTACTCAACGAGCTCAAATGGGAAAACTCAGCTGCCCTGGAATTCTAGAAGTGATCATGGACTGGCCTGAGAATAAAAAAATTGAAACACCACCTACAGAAGAGGTATCACGTGCTAAAGAGGCACCACCATACAATGAGCTACCAGAAAACGAAAAGAAATTTGCCCTATTCACAGACGGATCATGTCGTATTGTAGGGAAGCATCGCAGATGGAAAGCTGCTGTATGGAGCCCCACACGACAAGTTGCAGAGGCCACTGAAGGTAAAGGAGAATCAAGTCAGTTCGCAGAGGTAAAGGCTGTTCAGCTGGCTTTAGATGTGGCTGAACGGGAGAGGTGGCCAATGCTTCATCTTTATACTGATTCATGGATGGTGGCAAATGCCTTATGGGGGTGGTTGCAACAGTGGGAGGATGATAATTGGCAACGAAAGGGTAAACCTGTTTGGGCTGCTGAACTGTGGAAAGACATTGCTGCCCGAACAAGGAACATTGTTGTAAAAGTGCGCCATGTAGATGCTCATGTGCCTAAAAGTAAGGCTACTGAAGAACATAAAAATAACCATCAGGTTGATCGAGCTGCCAAAACTGAGGTGGCTCAAATAGACCTGGACTGGCAGAACAAGGGTGAATTATTCCTAGCTCGGAAGAGGAGAGAAGAGGAGAGAGAGGAGAAGAAGGAGAGGAGAGGAGAGGAGAGGAGAGGGAGAGGAGAGGGAGAGGAGAGGAGAGGAGAGGAGAGGAGAGGAGAGGAGAGGGAGAGGAGAGGAGAGGAGAGGAGAGGAGAAGATTCAGGTGGAGGAGAGGAGTGGAGTGGAGACGAATGGGGTAGAGGAAAGGGAGAAAAGAAGAGATAGGAGAGGAGAAAGAGGAGAGGATAGGAGAGGAGAA